>NC_142063.1:47437881-48076006 GCF_059756535.1 Pantherophis guttatus
AGGAAACCTTTTTGATAGGATAAAAAAAATTGATCTCATGAGAAGAGCAAAATACATATGCTACAAAACCTGTCATTAGTATTATATTACATTTAAAAAAAAAAACAAATATATTTGGTTGGACAAGAAATCCTAATCTTAACTAAAACTCTGTACAGTGCTCCTCAAAATGCTGTACCTGTTAAATAGCCAGGATACATTTGTGCAAAAATAACAATATATTTCCAGTTATATCCACTGTAGCCAGATTCACTGATCCTGATTCAAATTGCATGGATACATTTCCGGGAGGGGCTCAGGAGTACAAAATAAAAACCCCCCTTTTTAATTCAAAGATAACAAAAGTTCTTGTAAGGTAAATAATGTATTTAGCATGAAGCATGAATTATTTTCATATAAATAGAGAAAAATAGAGAAAAGGCTATGCCTCTAATTTTTAAGCCAATAGGCTTAGTTTTGGTTTTTGGTTTTTTGGTTTGTTTTTTATTTTGTTTGGGAAGCAGGTGTTTTAAGGTTTAACCTTTTTCAGGGACAAATACTGACTGTTGGGGAACTTATTCTGCAATATTAAAAAATAAAACTTCATGCTCGGGTAGGGCTTGGATGGTTGAATTATATTGCCTTGTCTGCACATTCAGCCCCCTTCCCCTACTTCTCTGTTTTTTGAAGATGTTTGTCCTTTCTTTGTCTTTACATGTATTAACATTACGCAATAATTTTGAGGGCAAAGCAAGTAGTGAGTGTGTATGATTAAGACTCCAGGAAAAGACTCTGAATTTGCTGTATAGTTGGGAGAGAGGAAACGATAGACAATTCGGATTTGGAGAGATTGTAATCAATGAGATACACAGATATGCCAAGAAGGATAAGTTTTGAAAGGGCTTTCATTTGTGTTCACAACTTGACATGAGTACATGATAGAGAAGAAACTTCCTTATGGCCATACCTGTTTCGCAGTGGTAGTCCTGTAAATTGACTGTAGAGTTTATAATAAGGCCAATATCCCATATCACCACCACCCCAAAAAATACTTGTATAGACAGCCATAATTTTGAGATTATTTTTAAGACTTGTAGATTGGGTTCCACATGACTTTTACATGATCTTGTCAAGAATCCAGATTCTGCAGCTTATAAAATTCCTCTTAAAAATGTGGGAGCTATAGCCAGACAAAAATTCTAGGAAGCTCTCCCAAGAAATTATCAGGAAGGCAGCTCTTTTGATCTTAGCTGTTTTACTTTAAATAAATATAGCTTTATAATGATGGGAGTAGTGATGTTACTGAAGATGTTTTAAGGTTAAGATGAGTTGAGAATAGTCAGTAGCAAGAAACTGAAAAAGAATTCAAAATATGTTTAGCTGTCATTGAATTTATATTCTAGGAAAATGGTATCCACTGAAAACTGATACAAACAGATTTTTAAAATAATGTGTGCCAAATTAGGTTTGAGATAACAAAGGTTTGAGAGCAAGTTCAACCTGTGCATTGCCTACCAAGACACTTTTTTGTGTATTCAGAAATTAGAATCCCTATGAAAACTGCCTCTACCTTCTGAAAGAATTGATATTTGCCTAAAAAACACCAAGAATTTTAAGAGTTAATGAAAAGAAATGACATTAGTGAATTAGGAATTTTCTCTTCATAGAAGAGTGCCATATACATCTTGCCATGGGATCCTGATGAAATGTAAAATATGTCGTTGCTATTTATTGCAATAGAATAATTATTTCACAGTGAAGCTGTTTAAGTTGTAGACAGGAAGGATTCTGAACTCAAATTTTTATTACTTAGGCCAATGTTATGACATTTAGAAAATACTATAATGTAAAAAGAGAACTGACATTATACATTATAATATTGAAGTTATATTATTCCACACAATTCCATCCAAAGTAAAGCAATTTGTCTCAGTAAAATTTGTCTACTAAAGTCCACAAAAATGTACAACATGCTTCCAACAGGACTGTATCCCACTGACTGAACATCGATAATTTGAACGTCTTAAATAAAAAGTAATGTGTTGTAAATAATTTTAGCTATTGCTATACAAAAAGCGATCACAGTTGATATTTTTACAAAATAAGGCAAAATTCATTTGAGGGTAAGCAGTATGCAAGTTGCAAATTAAATACCTGGATTTTATTAGAAATTATGGACGATTTGCTAAGAGTTTACCTTCTCTGTTGTACAGCCATAATCAATAGTTTAAACAAACTCCACAACACTATTCTGTTGTGCCAAGTTATCTTTAGTGCCAAACTGAAAATGAAATAGGTGGACCCAAGTTAAAAACATCAGATACTACTTCTATTCATGGTGAAATCCATCCTCTATATGTTGAGCCCATCCTCTATATGTTGAGCCCAGTTATTCCTACACTTCAGGCATTTTGAAATAACAAGAGAGGGGAATGTTCATAACTGGGAAATTTAAGCAATAATAAAACATCTGTTTGGTCTTTGTCTGCTCCCAAATAGAGTACTAAAAATAATCCAGTAAATTTATTCCCATTGTCATTCAGGCATAATTCTTCAAGCTTTTAGGAGTTGTAGATCTCACTGTTACATTCTTCTTGTATGAAGGTCTTTAAAATAACACAATCTGAGACAGTATGCAGGAAGTCATGTGCTGTATGCATTGTGGCAAAATGGCAAGGAGAATGTGTATATGTACTTACAGTAACATATACATCTACCTTGTTACATCGTTCTTAATTTGTTTGGGTAATTGAGGCAGCTCTTATGTTCTGCAAATAATTTTTGTAGGAACTCTGGATTGTCAAAATAATGTGTAAGAGTTTTTTCCTATAAAATAGTGAATTGTTTACTCCATATTTCTCCTTCCATAAATGAAAGGGCTTTTTCTGTTCCTCTAACATGCTATTGGGAACATGCCCTAAACAGTTATCAGAGGTGGATCCCATTGGTAGGAATAAAATTTGGATTCAAGCCAGTATCAGCTTGGATTGTGATTTAATTCTCAGTAATATTTTTTCATAGCAGACCGTTGCAGAATTTCTTGTCAGCAATCTAGGTTTGCCATTAAATCCTTTTAATGACAAACTTTTACAAAAAGTGCTTTAATTCTGAACACTCCAAAGTATGCAGTTCTTTGGTGACTAAAAATGCCTTCTGAGTACCTATGTTGTAACTTTTAACACAAAAGAGGTTGAACATAGTTCTGCTGGAATGGAGGTCTGTATCCACAATGAAACTTAATTGAGACGTGATGTGAGGATATCCATGTCTCTCCCTGAAAAAATGTAGACTTGCATCCAAATGATTTAGAAATAAAGTGGGATTAGTAATCTACTAGAACAAATCTTCTGAATTTTAGAATGTGCCAGCTGCAAATCTTTCTTGGGAATTGCTCTAGGGATTGTTCTCCTAGCTGTATTTCTGTATAGCATTGAATAGATGGCAACTTGAAAACTTTCATTAGTGTCTTACGTCACAGAAGAGAATCTGTTTAACTGTATAAACTTGTCAGCAGTTGTTGCCAATCAGTTCAGATAATCTGTTTTGGAGAACAGAAGTGATTTAAAAGCCATTTTTCTATGACAAATGGAAGTACTTCTTCACAGTGTGCTGTTTCTTTATACAAGCAGGTTCTTGCTAGTCTCTATCACCTTCAAAAAGGCAAAACAGGCTATGTAGAGTTGAAGTTGGTTCCAGTAAGAAAATTATGGTGGTGGAATTCAGTGTCCTGGCTACTAAATTATTTTCAGGCTTGTTAAATGTTCCATTCACTGACCAGAGTCATTCATTCTTTTGGTTGTGTTGTAGTTAAGTTTGTGAGTGAATTTCATGACACTGCCTGCAATATATAAAACACTGTTATGCACATAAATGCAGCACTGTGATCTAATTTAAATAACTTTATTATTATTTAATATGTAATATATGTTAATACTTCAGTATGGAAAGAACCATGCACAACCTCTGACTGTCTGTTTTTCTATCAGGAATTTAAAAACACAGTTAACCACATGTATTTTACTTTTCCTATGAATCTATAGTCTTGGTGTAGGAATTTTTTTTAAGTTGAATTTTATAAGTATTTACTAAATATTCTATGCTATCACATATATGAACATTCTCATACTCTTTTTTGTGTTTCTTTATACAAACTTCCCTTCTGATTGTAGTTCTAACTGGAAAATTGGGTGGAGAGACTTTGGTAAGCCAGGGATAATTTTTTCCAAACTCTTCCTTGAATCAAAATGCAAAATTGTAGATGTGAAATTTTTATAAAGTCAACTGTGTCTGTGCAATTCTTCCACAACTCAGCATGCCAGCACTACTTCACTAACCAAAAAACTATCTTTGAATTCATTATCTGGTGCTGTATTTTGCTAATCAATATTCAAAATTTAAAAAATAAATGTTTTAAACCATTTTTTTCATAGAGCTTCATATGCTATTTTTTTCAAGACTAGCATTTGAAACTATACTTACCTAAAACAATAATTTATTTTTGAACCTATTTGTCAATGATAATGAGGAAATGCCTCTCGTTTTTTTCAATTCTGAATGAGAACCACCTGATACCCAGCATCAACAAAGTATACACCAAATACCCAGGTTTAAGCTTTAAAAAAAACAGAAGTAAAGTCATATCTATCAAACAATCTTTTGATTATGGAAGAGCAGCTAAATCCAACCTCTCACCCAAGACAATTGATAGAGATTAAATTAGAAAGTAAGAATTGTGGGTTTGCACACATATTTTCCCAATAGATTTGTGTGCAGAAGCTGAAAGGGGAGATTTGGGTTGCTCTGTCCTAATGTCTATTTCTGAGGAAAAGATCTGATCTTTTCTACAGGTTTGGATTTCTGACTTGGCTTGACACTGATTAAGTTTTCCCTTCAGTACTACTATTAAGATGAAAATGTTGGTGCTTGGAGTTCTGTTTTAATACTTTCATTAATGAATTTCAAAATCAATTGATTTAGCCTGGTTTCACTTTTGTATTATACACACTCACTACTTCAGTCTGCCTTGGGGTCAAATGTTGGAAGAGATGGGGTAGGGAATGATTTCTGTGCGTATGAAAAAGCATTATGGATTTGTACATTTTTATACTCTTCTGTAATATTTTTGAAATATTTTTGTTCTGCAGAAAAAAAGTGATGAAGCAATCAAAAGACCAATATATACAATATCAATGCTTTAGGGAAGGGTCATGAGACCTTCATTGGCCAATAGGTTAATTTAGTACAGCAATAAGCCAATTATGTTCTTTTTGTTTTTGTTTTCTGATTTTATTCCTCTTTTCCCCAAAAACGCTGTACTAGTTGAATGGAACTGCCAGTTTCTTTAATATAAGTGAGAACTGTGATGGGGGACATAAACAGTAATGTTAAGTTGTATTTGTGTTTACCTAAATGAGCAGTCAAAAGGCAAGTGCAATCAGCCAGAAATATGGAAAAATGTTGATCTAAGAGGCATACTTGCATTTTATGTTTCTTGATGTGTAATCATATTGCCAAAGACAAACTCTTTCATCAGTTATTATTGTAAATAACACTCTCCCAAAACCTTCCATAAAGTTTCTGTGATGTATTGTCTTCCAGTTGCAATAAAAATTACCGAGTTGCATCAGTTGAATAACTGCAGTTATCGGTGTTGGCTGTTATTTATTTAAAACTGTACAATGCAATACTACTGAAGCAAGTATGCTCTCTGAGCTGGACTGTGTACTTGTAGATGTTTCATTACCGGACCAGGTAACATTGTCAGTACTAGTGAATGTGAGGGTTTGCTCCTTGTTTATATACAGTAGTTTGCCTTTCCAATGTTGATGAGACTGGGGTTTTCTCCTCCATAGCATTGATAATGTTACTGAACCAGGTAATGAAATGTCTACAAGCAAACTTCCAAACTCAGAGCATCAAGGATTCCATTAATGGAATTGAACCACGAGCTACAGATATTCTCTCCTATTACAAGTATCCTACTTAATTAAAATTACCCCCATCTACTTTAAATAACTTACTCAGATATGGATGACTTGAATAGAAAGGTCAGATCCAGACTTCTCTTTTTTCTCAAGAAGGACTTCAAGAGGTCTTTTTTTTTTCTTTTCTCAACAGCCTTAGCTATAGAAAAACTAGAAAAGGATTCAGAGATCAGGTTTCTATGTGAGAGAAGAATGCAATTTGGAGAAGTGGAAAAGAGGAAGACAGACATTTTTCTCACATCTAGAATCTCCAAATACTGAAAAAAATATAAACATTGATTAAACTCAGTGTTGTCTATATTAAGTGTGGGAAACCAACAGTAGTCCATCTGTGAGCACCAAAGCACCCACTCATGTTGGGTATCCAAATAGCCATATTTTGGCAAGTGCGGGTTTCGGATTTAAAATGTAAAAATAAGTAAAGGAAATAGTGCATCTCTCTAATTATAAGAAAAATGAATTGATGATATTACTCCTTTAATGACATCACCACATCACTGGAATATTTCTTGCTATCTGCTGGCTGTTTGATAAGCTAAATATGACCTCCAACCAGTAAAAATTTCCTATTCCTGCTTCACGTTACTAATAGCGCCTTTCTAATATTCTAAGGTTTTCTTAAACTACACTTTCTATGTCAGGAATACAAACTTAGATCTCCGTGTAAAGATAAAGCCATGTCCTAAAATAATTTTAGTTGTATACAATATATATAACCTGCATGTTAAAAAAAAAATAACACCAATTGTAAAATTGCATTTTCTTAAGAAGCTGTCTTCTTTCAGGTAAGACTTCCTCCAGCTCTTTTGGGATGTGGAGGCACCATTCTTTATTCTGATGGGCAGTGGCTCTTCTCAAATTAACCTTTTAATTAAAGATTTCAAAGACAGAAGTAGGAATGTTAAGTATATAAAAAGCATGCTGTACCCCTGATATATCTTCTTTCTCAAATTCAGCACATTTGCAATCCTGCCCACATATTTGTGCTGAGTCTAATAAGTCACTGAAGTCATTGTCAGTAGGTATGAACCTGTGGAATATTTGATGCCTTTTTGCTATTGGAAAGACTTAGGAGACATCCAGATATAGCCTATAATGGTTCCCAGTTAATGCTGTAGATCACATGATCAGCTATAAGTTGAGGGCATATACCTGTCCAGTATCTTGATTTTTTTAAAAATATAAATTATGCTGCACTTAAATGGATCAGCACCCGTGGTCCACGGCATGCCAGAAACTGGGCCACACAAACAAAAGAAGCCTCATCCATGGGAAACAGGCAGCACATGAAACCATAGGCAAAGCCTCGGGCCCAGAGGTGGTATTCAGCAGGTTCTGACCAGTTCTGGAGAACCAGTAGTGGAAATTTTTAGTAGTTCAGAGAACCAGTAAATACCACCTCTTACTGGCTCCACCCCCATCTATTCTCTGCCTCCCAAGTCCCAGCTGATTGGGAGGAAATGGGGATTTTGCAGTAACCTTCCCCTGGAGTGGGGTGGGAATGGAGATTTTACAGTATTCTTCCCCTGCCATGCCCACCAGCCATGTCATGCCCACCAAGCCACGCCCACAGAACCGGTAGTAAGAAAAAATTGAATCCCACCACTGCTCCAGTCCACGCAAAAACCTCTCTCCATGGAACCAGTCCCTGGGGGTCGCTGACCTAGACATTTGTATTTGAACATAGATCTTTTTAACATTTATATTTTTAATGCTTTTCTAATCTAGGTGAAATGTTAATATATGTTGCTAGTCCATGTATGATATGCCATATGCTAAAAAAATAATAATACTGGTGAAGCCATATGTCAACTTGCAAAGCTTTCAAGTTGCCATGAGCAGGAGGGAGGGAGAACTGAAGTGAATTCCATACATTCTTTCTGACCGCAATCAGAAGGAGGGTGTTAGGTTTCACAGCCAGCCAAAGTGGTTAATTGGAGAATGTGATTTATGACATGGCCAGAGAGGAGGGGAGAGACAGGGTCATAGGGGAACGTAAATCTACGTAGGATCAGTCCTAACTGCATCCGAGTATTGCCGGAATGTTGCTCCTAATAAATAGATATATTTCCTTTGAAGTTTGGATCATGGCTCATGAATTAATTAGGGCATCTTTTGGAAACTTGACACCATACCATTGTCCTGCCTGTGACGTCAGGTAATTATATAAGTCTATGCTAATACTGTAATCACCTTTTTAACATTGATTCTAGAATATACAGAATTATCTCATCAATAAAACAGTGGTTTCCTTTAATAGAATCAGTTAAATGGCTAACAAAAGGCAGAGTTTAGCAATCCCATATTAAATTTGGCTTGTTACATGAATTACAAATCGTATCATTATTTAATTTTTACCCTGCCCTTTTTAATACAATTCAATGCAGCCAATATACAAATACTTCTGCCTCTCATGTTCCTCACAACTCTGTGAGGTTGGTTGGACTGAGAAAGAATAGCTAACCCAAATTCACCCAATCATTCTGGGCTGTGAAGTCATGTGGGTCTTCAACAGAAAAGGTGCTCAAGATTCATCAAGCCTGTAGGTTGCCCTAACAACATACTGTACTGCAGGGGTCTCCAACCTTGGCAACTTTAAGACTTGTGGACTTCAACTCCCAGAATTCCTCAGCCGGGTGAGGAACTCTGGAAGTTGAAGTCCACAACTCTTAAAGTTGCCAAGATTGGAGACCCCTGCAGTACTGTGCTTAGAATGCTGTGATTTCATATTCTTGCATAAGGCATGATTTTAAAAGGATTTTATGCTAAAAAACAAAAAAAAGAGGGAGAAACCTCATAAAATAAAAAATACTAAAGAAAAAACTATCCCTCCACATGTTGTACAGTTAGATTCCTGGCAATTAAGTCCATTTATTAAAAATGGGAAGAATACCTAAGCAAGGCTATGGACTTCACATTTCTATATATTCCTTCAAAAAGGAATCTGAAGGAGGTGGACGGTTAAGAAATAGGAAATACATATAAAAAGAAATTGTTCACATATAGAACTAGGTGAATTCTTCAGAGATTGCATATTTGATAGAGAATGGATGTCTTGGTAAAATCCATTCATTCATGATCATATAAGCATACAGCATGCCAACACTGACGTAACCAAGACTTGACCTCCTAGCAATATCAGCTGAAGTCAGTTCAAAAATAGACCTAATCCCCAGCCCTAACAGGAGATCCAAGAGATACCATTGGTGCTGACATCAAAGTTGCTTCAAGATCCAGGAGAACAACAGCATGCTCTTCCCAGCTACCTTCCAGTATAGTCAGATTGCCAAGATGACAAAGCAATTTCAGTGCCAAATCCCAGCTGAAAGCCTAGTTGAAATAGGTCACCACTAGTTTTTCATACATAGCAATAGCAATAGCACTTAGATTTATATACAGCTTCATAGTGCTTTACAGCCCTCTTTAAATGGTTTACAGCTTCAGCATATTGCCCCCAACAATCGGAGTCCTCATTCTACCAAACGTGGAAGGATGGGAGGCTGAGTCAACCTTGAGCCAGTCAGGATCGAACTCCTGGCAGTGGGCAGAGTTAGCCTGCAATACTGTATTCTAATCACTGTGCCACCAGAACAGTATGAGTTTGGGTTGTATAGGATCAGGAGAACATTTCATGTGTATCTCCAGTTAGAAGTCTGTGGGATGTATGTAGCCTACATATCGTAGTAGGATTGCCATGCTTTCGAACACCATTAGATGGCAGCAAAGATAAAATGAAAATTGACTCCTTGTTGTAGTCTGGATTTTTGTAGATGAGAAATGATAGCCTTACTATGTGCATAGCTACAGCATTATTCTAGTTAGAAGAGAGGAACCTTTCTTAAAGTGACCAGATGAGTTTATTGTTATAGTCAGAACTGCCAATTGCAGCTTCCATCTTCTATCTCACATGCCTAATCCAGGGGCAGGTTTGCTCATGCGCAGAAGCATCCGGGCCGGTGGGCAGAGCCTCCCACCGCTGCTACCGGTTCGCCCGATTGAGGGCGAACCGGTAGCAACCCGCCACTGGCCTAATCACTAGATGACTAGGTCATCTTTCAATACATCACATATTGATTGTTCTCAGAACTATGCAGGCCAAGATGAACTGCCTTTTATATAATCAGTTCTTTCTATTTTTCATTTGAGGACAGAATGTTCTGTTCTAGCCAGTTGTCAATCTCTATGCAGGAGAATGTGGATCACATTCCATCTTGTTATCACTGTCCCAGGAGCATTGTGGCTAACAAGCTATTTATTCAGTCTTCTGATGACTAATCTCTGGCTTGTAGAACAAGCGTCACTAGGAGATTTGCCAGACCATATATTCTAAGGAATCCTCAAATAGGATTTCATTAGTCTCTTCTTTATTTATTTATCCACATGCTCACTCTTATATACATCCAGCATTTAAGAATATAGACAGTAACGTATGCAAATCTAAAGTAGTCGATCCAGTCTATTGCTCATAATATTGAAAATGTTAATAATAGTGAAATTTTTATGCCCAATTTTATTTTCTAGATTAACTCCATCAAGCAGGCTAGAAAATGAGAATGGCAAAATAAAAAGGTCTTAAATATTAATTTTCTCCTACGATGTCCTCCAGATGTTTCTCCAACTTTTTTTTTTTTGAAGGGACACCATTCTTTTCTTGGATGGACAGTGCCTCTTATCATTTTATTTTGAGCTATAATCTTCATCTTCCTCAGCCAGCATGGTCATCAGTGTAACACATCAAAGTATTGGGGCGGGGGGGGGGGACATTAGGTTGAAGAAAGTTGTTTTATGCTAATTTTTAGGTGGCAAGAACAGTACCATCCATGAAAAGAGGGACGGGGTATTAACATAGGAATGTAAACATGGGAAGTATGAGAAGAACCTCATATTTTGCAAAGCAAAATAAACTTTGACAGCAAGTAGATGAGAAGCATGACCTTAATCTGCCCAGAGTCACCTTATTGGTGAGATAGGTGGAATATAAATTTAATGAATAAATAAATAAGCTTCATCCTATCAAATGAGAACTCAACAAGGTTGCTGACAGTAGAATAATACAGCTTTAGCTCTTTACTGTATTAATTTGACTATAAAGATTTCACTTTTTGGGAAACACTTTTTTGAAAACTTGTAGTTTGTATGAAATTGACTTAATTAGAGACTTAAAGGAAGTGGGTAAACTCTCAATGGAAGGAATTAAAGACGAACATTATTTAGAATGAATGATAGGTAAGGAGGAAGAGCAAACATAATTGACAATTGGTCTTTTTAGTAAAAGGTGAAAGGAGTGAGTGAATTAGGGATACTGATTCTAGAACCGGTCAGGGTATAGATAGGCATTTTTTAATTTTGCCTCTGGCTATTTTAAGATATTAGTGCAGCAGGCTGATCCACTACTAGTCAGTTGAATACCGGATATTTCCATGTATTGTATTGTATTGTATTGTATTGTATTCTATTGTATTGTATTCTATTGTATTGTATTCTATTGTATTGTATTGTATTGTATTGTGTTATTGTTTTCAAAAATAATTCTCATCTGAAAATGAAAAGGCAAAGATTTCCTTGCTTTGCCCAGACAGGAGAAAACTTTCAACCAAACTAAAGTATTCTTTTGGGAGAATACCCTAGCATGGCACATGGCCAGGTTAAGGAACAAGGATTGGCAAGAGGCCAGTGAACCAGATATGTGATCACTCACCTCACTGCAACTGTTTCAGCATGACTGTATGAATTCAGTTTTCTAACATCCCACATGATAAAACTCCCTGTATGGTTTTTTTAAAAAAAGGCCACCTTTCAGACTGGGAGATAATTTTCTTTGCTTTTTTTCTTGATGTTTCATTACTCTGCAGATTTCTGAACTTTTACAAGAGAAATAATTGCTACTGAATTTCAAATATGGGATGGGTAGAAGTCACTTCTCAGGTCCCCAAATACTCACAATTCAGCATTACCAGAGTGTTGATAGAAAAGTGACCCAGAGGGTGTGTTCTATCAAAAGGGCCTGAGCAAATTATTGGGACTTGATGAAATCTGAAAAGTCACCACTCAGTGGGATGCCAAAGACATTCAATGAAATGTGAAAATTAGCACTCCCTCTGAAATCAGAGCTTTGAAGAAATGAAAGCAGGCTTAACGTTCTAAAAATGAAAGTGCTGGTGTCAGAAACACAGATCTTGCCTCTGCTTATTAAAATGCAAACAACAAATCAAGACATGAGCTGTTTTTTTTCACAGACTTTCCAAATTATTCATCACTCAAGTCTTTTACTTTGGTCACCTTCTTTTTGAATAATTTTTTCCCCTTTGGAATGTGCCAGATTTGCAACATTCAAAATGTATTTTCAAAAAATATTTTGTAAATAGACATTTAGGTTGTAAGCCTGCTCTTGGATGCGCTAGAAACAAATTACAAGGATTTTCAGTTTAGAATACTTATGCAACTATATATTGTATATAAGCAGGCTATACATATCTTATGGCTGATATATATATATATATATATGTAGGTCTTTGGTTATTCGGGTCTTCTCCCACGTAAAATTGGAAGTGTCTTGGCGACGTTTCGACGAAGTCTCATTCGTCATCTTCAGGCTGGTGTTCTCGGCTTCATGCTTCCAGGAGCAAATTTCAGTTGGAAGCCTGTGGGGATTAAATTTTGATCTCGGCAGTTGCGTAGGAATGCAAGGTCACATAAAATGGAAGCTCTTTGGACTTCAAGTTTTTCATAGGTCCTGGTCAGATGGTGGATTTCCTCCCCGTAGAGGTGCGATATTTGTTTTCTCAGGTTTTCGCGGGTGTTTGTATGTAGGTCTTTGGTTATTCGGGTCTTCTCCCACGTAAAATTGGAAGTGTCTTGGCGACGTTTCGACGAAGTCTCATTGCTCCTGGAAGCATGAAGCATGAAGCCGAGAACACCAGCCTGAAGATGACGAATGAGACTTCGTCGAAACGTCACCAAGACACTTCCAATTTTACGTGGGAGAAGACCCGAATAACCAAAGACCTACATACAAACACCCGCGAAAACCTGAGAAAACATATATATATATATATATATATATATATATATATATATATATATATATATATATATATATATATGTAGGTCTTTGGTTATTCGGGTCTTCTCCCACGTAAAATTGGAAGTGTCTTGGCGACGTTTCGACGAAGTCTCATTCGTCATCTTCAGGCTGGTGTTCTCGGCTTCGTGCTTCCAGGAGCAATGTGAGATCGCAGCTGTCTCTTCCTTTTAACTGCTAGTGGGGGTGTGAGCTGATTGGGTGGGAACTTGGCTGTGTTCTGATTGGGTGGAGGTGTGTTCTGATTGGTTAGGGGCTTGGCTGTGCTCTGATTGGCTGGGGGTGTGTTCTGTTTGGGTGGGGGCTTGGTTGTGCTCAGCTTAGTCTGAGTTGCAGGGGGATTTGAGCTGGTGAGCTGCGTTGTTGTTGTTTGGCTTCGTGTTTGTGGCCGTGCGAGCTCTTCATGGTGGGTGTCAGTCTGCTTCATGTATGGATTGGAGGGGTTTAAAGTGGCTAATGCAGCTGCGGTCTGGCTTCTGGTCCTTGGTCGTGGCTCATTATCAGTGTGGGTTTGAGTCTGCTTTCTGCGTGGATGTGTGATGGTGACATCAGGTGTGGCACTCGTGAGTGTGGGTCTGGTGTCATTCGTCGTGTTAGGGACTCATTTGTCAATAAGGGCGGGTTTCCAAATGGCTGGAAGGCGGGAGGTATCATCTCGTTTGTTCATGCTGTGTGGGCGTTTTTCTATCTCGATGGCTTCTCTGATTATTCTGTTGTTAAAGTGTTCAGTTTTGGCGATAGTTCTGGTCTTTTTAAAGTCAATATCATGTCCTGTGGCTTTAAGGTGTTGGACCAGGGAAGAAGTTGGTTCCTCTTTTCTGACTGAGTTCTTGTGTTCTTCTATGCGTGCACTTATTCGTCTGTTGGTTTGTCCGATGTATGTGGTGGGGCAGGCGGTGCATGGGATTTCATATACTCCTTGATTTTCTAACTCAATTTTGTCTTTGGGGTTCCTTAGGATGGTGGATATTTTTCGGTTTGTGCAGAATGCTGTCTTGATGTTATGTTTGTGGAGGATTTTGCTTATTCTGTCTGTGGTGCCTTTTATGTATGGGAGGAGGGCCTTGCCGTTTTCTTGTTCTCTGTCTTGGATTTTAGTGGGGGTTTCTTTTTGGATTAGGTTGGTGATCTTATTTCTTTGGAATCCATTGGATGTGAGTACGTTAGTGAGGGTGTGTAGTTCGGTTTTTAGGTGTTGTTCGTCAGCTAAGCGTTTTGTTCTGGAAATGAGTGTTTTGGCTACAGAGTTGATCTGGGCAGGGTGGTGGTGTGAGAGTGCGTGCAGATAGCGGTTTGTGTGTGTTTTCTTCTGGTATATAGTGTGTCCTAGGGAGCCATTGGATTTTCTGTAGACTAAGACATCCAGGAAGGGAAGTTGGTTGTTCACTTCTGTTTCCATGGTGAACTGTATTTTGGGGTGTAGGCTGTTGAGGTGTGTGAGGAAGTTGTCCAGTTTTTCTTTCCCATGTGGCCAGATTATGAAGGTGTCGTCCACATATCTGAGCCAGAGTTTGGGTTTGTGATCGGATTTTTCTAGAGCTTGGGTTTCAAAGTATTCCATATAGAGGTTGGCAATGACAGGTGAGAGGGGTGATCCCATGGGTGCTCCTTCTGTTTGTTTGTATTTCTGTCCATTATAGATGAAGTATGTGTTGGATAGGCAGTGGTTGGTCAGATCTAAGATGTGCTTGGGGGGGTTATATTTGTTTTGGATAACTGTCAAGGCTTCTTTGATTGGTACTTGGGTGAAGAGGGATATGACATCAAAGCTCACGAGTAGGTCACTGGGCTGTAAGTTTTGTTGCTTTATGATGTCTATGAACTGGAATGAGTTTTTTACGTATGAGGTGATGGATTCTGCATAGGGCTGTAGTTGTTTGGCGAGAAATTTGGCTAGGTTTTGTAGAGGTGAGCCTATGGAGCTGACTATGGGTCTAAGTGGGGTTCCTTCTTTGTGTATCTTGGGGAGACCATAAAGCTTAGGGCATCTGGATGATTTCTCTCTGGGTATGATTCTTTGCTGAATCTCTTCGCTGATGGGGGAGGCTTTTATTTTGGATCTGGTGGTTTTTTCCAGGTAGGTGGTGGGGTCTGTGTTTAGGGGTTTGTATATGGAGTCTTGGAGTAGGTTGGTTAATTTGGTTTGGTAGTCAGATGTGTTCATAACCACCGTGGCATTGCCCTTGTCTGCTGGTAGGATTATTATGCTGGTGTCTTCTTTCAGGTTAAGTAGTGCTGTCTGTTCCTCTTTGGGTAAGTTACTTTTGGGTGGCTTGCTGGTGCAGAGGATATTGGTGATTTCGAGTCTGATTCTGTTTGCATCGTCGGGGTTGATTTTGGTCAGGCTGGTTTCAACTCCGCATATAATGGTTTCAGTGGGGATGCTTTTGGGAGTGACTGCAAAGTTGAATCCTTTGGAAAGGACATTGGTTTCGGCTTTGGTGAGGATCCTATCTGAGATGTTATGCACTGTTTGTTTCATGTGTGGCTGTGAGGGTGGAGGGGATTGTTTCTGGCGTTCTTGTAGTCTTCGGAGTTTGTTGGTGTGTGTGTCTGTCTTGAGGGTGGTCTGTGTTTCGGCTCTCCAGATGGCAAGTTGTTTGGATTTGTCCCAAAGTGCGGGGTGGATCTTGTTGCTGAGTTTGAGGTGAAGTGTGAGGAGATCCTTGTTGATTTGGTCTAGGAGGAATCTTTTTCTGTGGAGTTCATTTCTGATTAGGGCTAGTTCTGTTCTTTTCAGAATGCGTTTGGTGGCTGCAGAGTTGAAGTGGAATTTCAGTTGGAAGCCTGTGGGGATTAAATTTTGATCTCAGCAGTTGCGTAGGAATGCAAGGTCACATAAAATGGAAGCTCTTTGAACTTCGAGTTTTTCATAGGTCCTGGTCAGATGGTGGATTTCCTCCCCGTAGAGGTGGGATATTTGTTTTCTCAGGTTTTCGCGGGTGTTTGTATGTAGGTCTTTGGTTATTCGGGTCTTCTCCCACGTAAAATTGGAAGTGTCTTGGCGACGTTTCGACGAAGTCTCATTCGTCATCTTCAGGCTGGTGTTCTCGGCTTCGTGCTTCCAGGAGCAATGTGAGATCGCAGCTGTCTCTTCCTTTTAACTGCTAGTGGGGGTGTGAGCTGATTGGGTGGGAACTTGGCTGTGTTCTGATTGGGTGGAGGTGTGTTCTGATTGGTTAGGGGCTTGGCTGTGCTCTGATTGGCTGGGGGTGTGTTCTGTTTGGGTGGGGGCTTGGTTGTGCTAAGCTGAGCACAACCAAGCCCCCACCCAAACAGAACACACCCCCAGCCAATCAGAGCACAGCCAAGCCCCTAACCAATCAGAACACACCTCCACCCAATCAGAACACAGCCAAGTTCCCACCCAATCAGCTCACACCCCCACTAGCAGTTAAAAGGAAGAGACAGCTGCGATCTCACATTGCTCCTGGAAGCACGAAGCCGAGAACACCAGCCTGAAGATGACGAATGAGACTTCGTCGAAACGTCGCCAAGACACTTCCAATTTTACGTGGGAGAAGACCCGAATAACCAAAGACCTACATACAAACACCCGCGAAAACCTGAGAAAACATATATATATATATATATATATATATATATATATATATATATATATATATATATATATATATATATATATATATTCTTACCTCTTCGTAGGGTTTATGTGTGTTTTTCCTCTAGCCAGGTTTTCCCTACGTAACCAAGGTTTTTCTGCAGCCCCAGCTCAGTAGAATCACATCCACTCGATTCTGGGCTTTTTTCCTTTCTAGCAGCCAGCAAAAAAAACCTTGGTTACATAGGGAAAACCTGGCTAGAGGAAAAACACACATAAACCCTACGAAGAAGTAAGAAAATAGATACTATACCTTTACAGGGAGGATACATAAGATGTGGGTGTGGCCTACTGATGAAAGCAAATGAGCTGGAAATAGATCTATATAGGTCTCCCACCTAGCACGAAGAGCTTGCTGGCTGCTAGAAAGGAAAAAAGGCCAGAATCGAGTGGATGTGATTCTACTGAGCTGGGACTGCAGAAAAACCTTGGAAAAATGTGACAATCCTAGACCTGGCCAAGTCCCAAAATGCCAGGAAATTTCTAGAAGCCTGGCACTCTGACAAATCAGCCATCAATAGACACATAGACATTATCAGCATCTATAGACTATGCAAAAGAGACAATCAACCAACCCCAAAGAGAAAAAGACTCCAGCACCGCTCCACCAGCACTCAGCACTCAGATCAGCATAGATTTAAGTCCAAGGTCAACTTCAGACCAACAATCAATTAAGCAATATCCCAATCAAGAAACAGCCAAAGAGCCATCAGTAAACAGCCCAACCAAAGAATCTCTAAGACCGCCCCCCACCCACCCACACAGACAGGTAAGTCACCAGAATATAAACTGACAGCAAAAAGCACTCCTTACTAGCACTGATGATGTTACCTAATTAGGGTAATGAAACATCTGCAAGAAAACAAGCAAGCTCAGAGAGCACCAAGGACCCCTCGTTTCAACCCTGAGCTACAAATAGTCTCCTTTATTGGTTTACAAAATTTACATCATCATGCTGGAGCATTTTTTCAACATTATGGTCATAGCAATATTTTGGGGTCATCAAACCTATGTGTTTTAAATGAATTACAATGCACCATTTTTTGTTCATATCTGGGGAATTTTGATTCAGCTGCTTATTAGATGGTTCTCATCTTCCCTTTTGCATAATCTCTGTTTTCTGCTGTTTCAACTTTTTTTAAATCTTTGTTTTCATGGCATTTTTTGCTAGAACTTGTTCCTGTGCTGCAAATATTAATCCTTCTTGAAGGATACAACCAGAATTCATTGCCAAGTTTTGTTACTGTTCATTTTGTGTTTAATGTGTTAGACATATGAACCATGAAATATTGACTTATCTTTCCAATGTTTCATTTGCTGTTATAACTGTTCAATTTTGTACGCTATATTTGATTCTGTCACATTTAAAATATTTTCCTTTAGGTAGTTATTAATATCTTCTCTTTGCTTACTTGTATATAATCATTTAGAACTCTGTTTTCATCCTCTACACTCTGCTTCATTTGCAACAAATCAGGATCATTTGTTTTCTTTGCAAATACAAACTTGTCAAAAACAATACTGTATATTGTTTGGGGGATATAGTGCATAACATTTCACCATAAGCTTTTGGGGTTTTTTTCACTTTCTATCTAGTCAATACTACCTGCCATGTAATATATTACAGGGACCGGCCAAGTATTAATGGTTTTGATTGTAATTCTATTTCATGATAAACATTTCATTTTGTGTCCTGCCTTATGAAGGTTTTATTTTAAAAGACAGCATAAGTAGTGGAGATAAGTAGATAATATTTAGAACAGGCTACCTTTCTGATGCTTGGGAAGATGGGATCAATACACCAAAAATTAGATGAATTTTGAGGAACAAAGGAACAAAGTGGCTAAGAATAAAAATTAAACTAGAAATGGGATTTCATTGTATATATACAAAAATTAAATTAAATTTAAGCAAATGCATTATTTTTCTTTCCTTAATCTATTCTTATTCCATCATATTAGGGTTGGGAAAATCTGCCACTTAGCATTTGTATCAGATTTCCAAACTCAGTGAAAAATACAACTCCTCCTCCTCCTCCTCCTCCTCCTCTTCTTCTTCTTCTCCTCCTCCTCCTCCTCCTCCTCCTCCTCCTCTTCCTCTTCCTCTTCCTCCTCCAGATTCTTGTTGCCTGTTTGTGTGACAATGGATATCCTTCTTCCCAGTGTACTCAAGTAAAATTTAGCTGCACAGACCTCTTCTTTCTGCACAAAGTATTGAAAGAAGGGTGTAGTTTTATCTTGTTCTTTCCTTCAGGAAACTATTTGGGGTGGCCTTCAACAGTGCCAAAATTGGTCCTTATTGTTCTTATAAATGAAAGCTCATCTATCCCAATGTGCAGAAATAAATATTTTCTGCCTTTTTAAATGTTTGAATTATCATTTTCAGTTTCTTACTATTGACCCTATGGGTTGCAGCTTGATTGCGTTGAAGCCAAAGTGTTCAGATGGACAAAGTTGCAGCCTTTTGCTATAATAGGATTTCTAACTCACCACTCAGGATTGCATATGAGGGTTGCTTTATGCTCTGAATAAAGTTTTTTGTTGGTAAGAATACCAATTCTTCCCATTAAAATTTTGCCCACTTATTTTGGGGAAAGTTATTTGTGCCTTTGTAAAATTAAGCTCATCTTACCGCGCTGACCAATTCGCAGCTACACCTATAGCTGCAGAATATGGAAGCCTATTCTAACATTCAAAGACAGAGAACTCCACTGTTTAGAAATTCTCTTGTGCAAGATAATTATGTTTTAAGGTTTTCGCACGATCCAAACTGGGTTGGTTCCCAGAACCAGAGGTTTTATCTTCCGAGCTTTCAGACTCGTGCTAGAGCCAATCTTCAGGGAACTTTTCTCTAGCAGACTGTGTGCTGTTCTGTGTGGTTCTGTTCACCCATCCACACACCCCAATCAACATCTAAAAAGTCACATACAATGGGCACTATAAATACCACACACAGAACAGTACATACTCTGCTAGAAAGAAGATCCCTGAAGTTCAAAAGCCCGGAAGACAAAACCTCTGATGGACCCAGATTGAATCCTGCAACATCCTGGGACACGTATATCCGCCTTCATCTGTTTAAGGTTTTTGCTGACCTTTAGAAATGTTCAAGATAGTGATGTAATTTAGTGTTTCAATATCTTAAGAAATTCATAATTTTATCAACAGGCATATTGAGGAAATTTGTGCGCAAACATATCACTTTACTAATTTTCTTAGAGTTTCCTTCTTATCACTTTGGATGGAAAACCAAGTCACGATATAAAAATGATTTCTTCATAGTAAAATCATGATAACATATGAATATGTAGTTATATAGTTGTACTAACTATAATTTGATTGAGAGTCTCCCAGAGCTGGTTAATAGTTGGGCAGCTATATAAATGATTTAAATAAATAAAATACATAATGGTACAAAATATACATTTTTTTCTCTATAATTTTAAGAAAGATGCAATAATAAAGAAGCTTTAAATCAGCATAAATGTTTACTGTTATTTTTTTTTCTTCAGGAAATAGAGACTTGTTTTATTTTCTAATATCGGCATTTTCTACTACTTAACTGGACAAAGAAAAAATGTTATAAGCAAAACTGCATTTGTCAAATCAAGTCTTTAGGCATTTAGCCTTCCTTCAGAAATAAGGAACCTTGAGCTGTTGGCAGGTATTTCAGAGTAACTGAGAAATTAATAATTACAGTGCCCATTTATCAGTCACCTTTGGAAAGGCGTTTTCAATAACACATTGCTTTATTCTTGGACAAAATCCAAGTTGCTTTGTGTTTGACTCATTAAGTGGTGACAGGCTATCTCAAGCCATGTGCTAGTGAATTAGCATCAAGGTTAGTTTGATTTCCTGTGTGATGTTCCTTTACAGTTCCATGGATTTATTCAACCAGGTATTCTATGCTTCTGATGAATAGACATATTAATAATACAATGTGATTAATAAACACAAAAATGTGTTTAAATTTTACATTTATAAGGTGTCCCTCTTGTCAAACCCTACCCTTGGCAGCCATTCATATAAACACATGACTGTCTGCTGCTAGAGCACTTCTGCTTTTCTCTCATATTGGCTGGCTTCTGACTCTCTTTGCACTGCACTCCAAATCTGCTCTGGAGAATTCAGGGGATCCTGAAGAATAATTCTGAGAATCTCCGTAGACATTCAGGGACAAATGTTGGTGGGGCACAGAGCAGGGGTGGGTTCTAAAATTTTTTTACTACCGGTTCTGTGGGCGTGGCTCATTTTGTGGGTGTGGCTTGGTGGGGGTTAATGTGACTGGGTGGGCGTGGCCAACTTTTTTTTTTTTACTTTTAAAAGCATTTTTTCTACAACCTTAAGAAGTTGCAGAAAAAAATGCTTTTAGAAGCCTCTGACATTCCAGCTGAGCCGCGCAATCATCAGAGGCTTTTTTTTTTTACTTTTAAAAGCATTCTTTCAGCCGAAGAGGTTGTAGAAAAAATGCTTTTAAAAGTAAAAAAAAAAGAGCCTCTGATGAGGTGGTAAGCGAGCAACAACCGGGCCGGGGACCGGTTTGGGGCATGGCCAGCCAATGTTATTACTGGTTCTCTGAACTACTACAAATTGTTACTACCGGTTCTTGCAAACCGGTGTGAACCGGGAGCAACTCACCACTGGCACAGAGGATATTCAAGAGAAGGGAATAAAGAGAATTCCCAATGTGCAATTAAAACTCTATTTTTGTAAAAAAGAAAGAAAAAGAGAGAGAGAGAGAGAGAGAGAAAGAAAGAAAGAAAGAAAGAAAGAAAGAAAGAAAGAAAGAAAGAAGCCCAAGAGTATTTACTGTAAAATTGCTAAAATTAAAATACCACAAAAATATTAGTATACTAAAATATAATTCAGTAAGAAATCAACAGTTGAAAAACACCTTATACAGGACTTTCTGTCCCTAATCTGGTCCTTCAGGTCCCCCTCTGACCACTACTGTGTTTCCCGGAAAATGCGACCTACCACGAAAGTAAGTCCTAGCTTGATTTTTACACATACCCCCAAAATAAGCCCTAATTAAGACCCTATCCACTCCAGGGTGCATGGATAAAAATTAAGCTAGGTTGGGGATGGGGTGGTGGTGGTGGTGGTGGTGGAGGTGCCCTACTACTTACCTTCAGACAGTTGCAGCGAGGCCTCAGACACCCCAACACCTGCCTTGCTGGCCCATTTCTTCTACAGCTAGCAAGGCCAGCAAAGCTTTCCTGAAGGTCTCTGCAGCTGATAACAGAGCTCCGGATCGATCCGGAGTTTTGTTTGGCTGCAGAGGCCTTCAGGAAAGCCTTGCCAGCCGCAGAAGAAGTTCCTGAAGGTGTCTGACGGCGAAAAGGAGGCCAGGGGCAACGCGTGCAAGTTAGGTGAGACAACACACACACCACCACTCCAAAAATAAGAGCTGGTGCCTTTTTTGGTGCAAAAAAAAAAAAAAAGACATGGTCTTATTTTTGGGAAAACATGGGTATATATAGAGGAGCTATGGTGGCACAGTGGTTAGATTGCAGTATTGCAGGATAATTCTGCTGACTGCCAGCAGTTCGATACTTACCGGCTCAAGGTTGACTCAGCCTTCCATCCTTCCGAGGTCAGTAAAATGAGGACCCAGATTTGGGGGCAATATGCTGACTCTGTAAACTGTTAGTGAGGGCTGTAAAGCACTGTGAAATATATGTACACTGTGTGTGTATGTAAGTCTAATTGCTATTGCTATAACTGATTAAAAGAATAAGAATAATAAAAAGAAGTTTGATGTAATACAAATTTTAAGTCTACTAGTCATTCAGAGCATTGCAGTCCAGATCTGGTAGGTTTTAAAAAAAACAGTTCCAAATTTAACATTTGGCATCAAAGGAGCCTGGGAATTACCGCACCATGAATGTGGATACTCCTGTATCAGTCCAGTAACTAAATAAAATACCGTACGGTAACTTTTTTTTTTTTTTTTGCCTTGGAGCATTTTCAGGGTTTTGATAATAAGTTATGAGTACCATCACAAGACAGCTGTGGCAGTGATTCATTTAAACAACAAAAAAAGAGTGGATGAGTAGAGAAACTGGCAATCACCAAGGAAAGCACATTAGTTCTAGGTTTTCTATCCATGAGTTAGGCCAGTGATGGTGAACATTTTTGGAACCGAATGCCCAAACCAGAACGCACATGCATGTACATGGATGTGTGCATGCCAGAGCACTGGAAACCCGAAGACCAGGTAGCCAGCACACACTTGCCTGTTTTTTGGTCGTTTTTGGCCATTTTTCAAGCCATTTTCAGGCTGTTTTTTGGGCTGTTTTCAGGCCAATTTTCGGACCATTTTCAGGCCATTTTTCAGGCTGTTTTCAGACTATTTTCCGATGCTCCAGCACCCACGAAGACTAGCTGACTGGCGCACATGCACTTGGCAGAAACCAGAAGAGCAGCTGGCAATGGCACACGTGCCCACAGAAAGGGCTCTGTGTGCCACCTCTGGCACCCGTGCCCACAGAAAGGGCTCTGTGTGCCACCTCTGGCACCCGTGCCATAGATTCACCATCACGGAGTTAGGCTGTTAATTTTGGAGGTGAGAAACCAAAAGAAACTTGCTTAGCTACAAATCTGTAAGGTGGCATATCCATCCCTCTTGTTTGGGAAATCTATTATACATTCAAATGAAGATGACAATCTGCCCTCACATTCCCTGAAGGAAAGATAGAATGGATAACGGTAGAAAAAGGTAGAAAAAGAATTTAATGTAGAAGAGTTTTACTGGTGTAGTTGTCTATTGGCTTTATTTATTTATTTAACAAATATATGGGCCACCCATCTTGTCCAGAGACAATTCTGGGCAGCTTACAAACTTTAAAACTACTACACATTAAAATAATAAAGCAAAAAAACAAACAAACCCCACAGTAATAAATACTGTTAAAAGATGGGATTGAAGGGGAACACAAACCGCACCGGAAGAGGTAGGGTCTTTCCTAATCCAATAGCCATCCCCAGTTTACACGTCTGTTAGTAGATATATAATTAAAGCATGGTGCCAAAAATGGCTCCAAAGAATAACATGATTCTGGGATGTTTGCACACTCACATTGTTTGGGAAACAAGAGCCATGACCAAAATCACAATCTATGTATTGTGCTTTGCTGTTACTTTGAAACCGAAATCCCCAACCCCCCTCCCAAAAAAATATTGTCTGCCAGAACGATATTATCGAATTCTAAAAACACAGTGTGTTTTTACTACATATGCAAATAATTTTCAAACATGCAAATTAGCTAATTATATCATTTACATAAAACACCCCACATAATCACTGCAACTTGGCAGCTATGAATTAAGGGAAGCTGGCTCCCTCTCTTTCCCCAGCTGTTATTTTTCGTCTCCCGCTCGCCTGCATTCCTTTCATTGCAAACACATGACATATACATACACAACATTGCATCTTTTCAGTCGGCTGAGTCCTTTACCAGAAACTCCTTTTTGGGAAAAGAAATAAACGTTTAGCTCCAAAGTTGAAAGTAATGCCTCGCTCCTGTTTGACGCCAGATGTAACTTTCTCTTTTTCCTCTTCTTCCACAGCCCATCCTCCCCACTTCCCAGCCTCTTGTTTCATTGATCAGAGTGAATAGCTGCTGAGATCAAAGGGGCATAAGCACCTCTGCCAAGGTGACAGGATGCAGAAGGGGCTGCTGATAACACAGATGTTTAAATAATTGCCCAAGATTTTTGGGGGGCAACATGATTAATGATTAGAAAAAGACGATGACCCGATAACAGAAAGGAGCATGATATGATTGATGCAGAAAGCTGCAGGAGGCCAAGCTTATCCACTATGCATGGCAAGTCATAATTATTGGTTAAAGGCTCTTTATTCTTCATACTTACTAGGAGAAGCTGAATGACAAAATATGTTCTGGGCAACGAAGCTTTCCATGCTGCATCTCAAGCCTCAAGTTCTTGCTCTGTAGGCAAAACTATTAGGCAAAACAAATAGGACTGCTACCAACATCACTGAGCTTTCTTTTAACGGTTGATGTTTTATTTAATATTTAGGATACTCTACGTATTTTTTTGTGGGGAAGAGAAATTGGGCCAAATGGCAAACTTCCCTGATTTAACTTCCCTGAGGGTCAACAACTTTTTCCCCCCAGTGGGCACATTTGAAATTTTGCAAGCTTCTTGTGGGCATTCTGGGTCTTGCCTTGCCACTAAGACAGCCACAAAATGGCTGTCAAAATCAGTCAATCAGTCAATCAATCAAGTGACACATGTTGCCTGGGAAGCAGCCAGAGAGAGAATTACAGGCACACTCGATTGGTCTAGAAGTCACCAGTTTGAACTTGGATTAAATATAATCACTAAGGAGCCATAAATTAGGTTCTGCAGGCCTAAAGGAAGCCAATCTACTTAGGACAAGGAGTTGCAAAATCAAATCAAGAAAAAAAACTTGACCAAAACTTTTAAACACATGTAAGGGCTAAGTCAGCAGGCACATATCTATTTACTATTTATCTATGAACTTTTATGAGTATATCTGGAGGTGATGGCTTGGCTATCTGCAGAGAAATTTGGTCACAGATAGTACCAATCTTGAAAGAGGAACTCTGCATTTTATAAGGATGCATTCAAATGGAACATGAAATGTGGAAAACATGATCCAACCTTAAAAATGACAATGTAAAGACACCATACTCTATTAATAAGCTTAGAATCAGCTTATTGGGGCCCTTGAAGTCAGATGACTACATGATAGGCTGTCAGCTTATGAATCCTTACAAAGGAACAGAGTGACAATTATGCCCATCACTACATATATGCCATACTTACATAACCCCAAAAATAAGAGGATCATATTAGAATTAAGCCAGTGAATGTGAATGATTCAGTAGTAGGGAAAAAAAATAGCATCGTAAGTTTCAAGAGATATTAAATACAACATCTAGAAATGCATTGTATTATTAATACTTTTGGAATTACTTTACTAGTAAATAGTTTGACAGCGTTGAGGGAATTATTTGCTTAGCAGAATGATGGCGTTCAGGAAAAAACTGTTCTTATGTCTAGTTGTTCTGAAGTGCAGTGCTCTGTAGCGTCATTTTGAGGGTAAGAGTTGAAACAGTTTATGTCCAGGATGCGAGGGGTCTGTAAATATTTTCACAGCCCTCTTTTTGACTCCTCAATGGAAGGCAGGTTGGTAGCAATTGTTTTTTCTGCAGTTCTAATTATCCTCTGAAGTCTGTGTCTGTCTTGTTGGGTTGCAGAACCAAACCAGACAGTTATAGAGGTCCAGATGACAAACTCAATAATTCCTCTGTAGAACTGTATCAGCAGCTCCTTGAGCAGTTTGAGCTTTCTGAGTTGGTGCAGGAAGAACATTCTTTGTTGTGCTTTTTTGATGACGTTTTTGATGTTAGCTGTCCATTTTAGATCTTGTGATATGGTAGAAACTAGAAATTTGAAGGTCTCTACTGTTGATACTGTGTTGTCTAGTATTGTAAGAGGTGGAAGTATGGAAGGATTTCTCCTAAAGTCTACCACCATTTCTAAAGTTTTGAGTGTGTTCAGTTCCAAATTGTGGTGTGAGGCTAGTTGTTCAATCTCCCGTCTGTATGCAGATTCATCATTGTCTCGAATGAGACCAATCATTGTTGTGTCATCTGTGAACTTCAGTAGTTTAATAGATGGATCATTAGAGACACAGTCATTGGTATACAGAGAAAAGAGGAGTGGGGAGAGCACACAGCCTTGGGGGGGGTTCCTGTGCTAATTGTACATGTATCTGATGTGATTCTGCTTAGCTTCACCTGCTGCTTCCTGTTTGTTAGGAAGTTTAGAAGGGTGTTCAGGTACCTGTAGCTGGTTTAGCTTAGTTAGAAGTGTGTCTGGAATGATGGTATTGAATGCTAAACTACAAAGAGGATCCTTGCATAGATCTTTGGAGATTCAAGATGTTGTAGGAAGTAGTGCAGAGTCATATTAACAGCATCATCTGTTGATCTATAGGTATGACCTAGAGGACACACCTAGAATAGGTGTGACCTAGAGTACATACAATCAGGATCAGTGTAAGAGATAGATTCAATGTACTTAACCAAAATGGAAAGTGGAGTAAAATCCAAGAAGCTTTTAGAACAAGTTATGATGATAGTGAAAGAAAGATGGCTAATGAATGATTTGGGCAACAAGAAAGAGACATGATGACTGAATATAGATGCTCAACGTCAAGAAAAGAGAGGAAAAGATCCTTCTGTCAACTATGTCATTAAAAAAGGGAAATTACAAGAAAAAGAAAAGTAAAATTTTAAAATCATGGGAAAATTTATAGCCAAGAACCCTCAAGAGTAACCATGGAAAAGCTCTAATACAAGCAAAAGCATTTCCAAAAACATGGAAAGCTGTAGAGGAGCCCTGTGTTAATAGGATCACAGCGTGACAGAAAGAACTAGTATTCTGAAGAACTGGCTCTGCTAAAAAGTGAAGAATGAGATGCAACAGACCATCTCTAAATAGGAAAGCATCAGGCTCAGATGAAATACCCGCTGATCTATTTAATCTGCAGAAGTGGCAAAGTGCTAATAGCTCTATGTCAAAAATGAAGAACTAGAATGTACAACCTGGAGATTGGAAAAGATTGGTTTGTGTATATACTTATTCTTGGGAAGGGAGAGATGCAAGTGGTTGTGCAATTTTTCAAATCATTTAACTAATACCTCAAAGTAGCAAAGACATGTTTGTAGAGAAAATTAGCCATGCATGGAGAAAGAAATGTCAAATGAATAGGCAGGTTTCTGAAAAGGTAGAGGGATTCCACTTGAAATAGATAACAAACAGTAAATAATGTGAGAGGAAAAGAATATAAGTTTACCAAGTTTACCTTTGCTTCACTGACTGTCCTTGAAAGATTATTGTCAGGGACAGGTTGAGAAGGTGGGCATTTCTCTACACACTTCCAGAAGCCAGATTTGATTCAATAGCACTGACTAAACTATCTAAAATATCTTGTTCAGCAGCATTCCTTGGTGTTCTCCTAAAAGTCAGAGCAGATTCGGTGAGCTTCAGCTCTGCTCTTCCTTGTTTTATTGCCTTTGATAAACAGTGTGTAGATTTACCCCCATTTTGCCAGATTTCATTTTTGCTGGCATTTTAATCTCAGCAATATCTGTACTTTTCTGTTTGTGTTCATTGCAGAGTTTATTGTTATTGGATTCATGCCCATCAGCACTTATGATGATGGCACTTTTGTTCTCCCACAGAAAGGTTTGTTTTGTTTTTTGACCTAATTAAAAAAAAAGCAAAATTAGAACTGAGAACATTGACAGTAATGAAGAAAACATAGAAATATTGTAAAGTGAAAATGAGTTTTCCTGAGGTAAAGTGTAATGCTAGATGCAGAACACGAGGAAAGGACTAATATGAATTCTTAATATGAATAATTTGGGGCTTAAAATTTCTTATTATGAATCATAAAGGGCTACAGAAATCTGAATTATATAAAGGCTTTGTGACATGTAATATTTAGAAGAAAAACACATTTGGTCACAAGAACATTATCAGAATATTCTTTCCAGTGAAGGATAGAATCAAGATACAGTATAGGAGCTATGCTATCCTATTTTCCATAAATTTTCTGAAGGACACAATAGCTAATCTGCATTCTTCCCACCAGCGAATTTTTCTAGTTCTGTTCTTTTCCCACAATCTGCTGAGACTTAGCTGCTCAAATACAGGTCAAAGTGATTCACACAACTAAAAAATGTTTTTAATAGATTACTTGCCAATTCATTCTTATCAACAATATGATATATGTGATTTTAAAGGCAAATATGGATTACCGATACAATATTAGATTTCCCCACCCCACCCCAAGAGCATCACAGTAGTCACAAACCATAGGGCATTGGGTTTTGAGAATTTTCCTTGCAAATAATTAGTATCTGAAACCAGATTTGGACTGGACAATCTTTCAAACAGAGGACCCGCTCTGTGAAACATTAAAATGATTATTACAAGAAAATTTTGCCTCTGTTCTTCTCATCCTTAATTTTATCCTGGTGTAAGTCAAGAACAGGAATGGGATAGGAAAACTATTATTTGGCCTTCAAACAAAATTACAACTCTCAACAACTTTGGAGATTGTTAGCTCTTGGAAACTTATGACAGCAACTTCTAAAGTCTCCAGATTTTCTCATGCTTATCAACAATGGAGCTGTAACCATTTTCAACCAAAACAGCCTACATGGGATGGGAGCTCTAAACAGTAAAACTCCATGGTTGTGCAGAGGCCTGCAACTTTATTCAGAAGGGTGTGATTTCATCCTGAATTTGAACCTTTATTGACAATGTTTAAGACTTGAATGGAAAAGAATGGAGGGTTTTCCTCAAACCCTTGAAGAAAATTTGGCCTCTGCAGATTCAATGCAGGATCTGCTTTGTTTCAGAGTATAATGGGCCTTGGTGGCGCAGCCACCAACAGTAAAGTGCTGTTAAGTAGCACCAGCTACCTGCAATTACTGCAAATTCAAATCTCACCAGGCTCAAGGTTGACTCAGCCTTCCATCCTTTCGAGGTAGGTAAAATGAGGACCCGGATTGTGGGGGCAATAAGCTGACTTTGTATAAAAAAGAACACCGCTTAGGGTGGCCCGAAAGCCCTACTAAGCAGGTATATACAAAAGTATGAAGGCTATTGCTTAATGCATTGCAAGCCGCCGTGAGTCTCCGGAGAAGGGCGGCATATAAATCAAACAAACAAACAAACAAACAAATAAATAAATAAATAAACAAACAAACAAATAAATAAATAAATAAATGTAAGACGAAGCTGCCATACTTGACAAAAAATGGCCTTTACAGCTCAAAATATGCTTTGGGAAAAAACAAATCAAAATCAAAAGACTATTCTTTTATGACTCTCTACCGTTGAGTATAGTGGCCCCTGAAGAGAAGTGGGGGGAAATTCCTATCATTCCCAAATGCAAGCCTACCTTGGACAGTTGTGTTTGGCAAAAAAGAGTGAGGCCTAGTAAAATGGATTTGTTACTATTATTTGTGTTTACTGCCATGTGCAGTACTTGTTTTGGAAAACTTGTGCAGCATTTGGTTTTGATGGAATTGGGAAATCATAATAAATAATTGAAACATGAAATATATTTGACATAAACATAGATTATATGAAGTACCCCGTATACATAGACAGACAGTATAATAATTATTTTTTTGAAAAATAAAACCCTGGAAGTCAAGCTCCTGATTAGAAGTAGATGGTTTTCCTCTTTGTTTTGCGACTATTTTGCAAAAGCCAGAGGTGGCATTTGCATGAAAACATTACAACACCTGTGACATCACCTGCCTCCCTAGACACGATGGCAAAGCTGTTCATTTAGATTGCACCTTCTAATGTGTTTAGTGACTTTTGCTCCAAGAGAGCTTTTCCTCGTGAAAAGATGAACACTACAGCAAAAAAGAACTGCCAAATCAATGTGAGTACTTAGCACGTTACCTTTGACACATTCGGCTGAGGTGCTCCATGTCAAAGAAAATTACCTGTTGACCCTTGACTGAGGTGTGATTCCTATTCTTACCTGGTAGATACAAAATGGTGTGGAAAATCTTATTTAAACGAAGCTGTTCCACTGGAGACTCATTTCCTATCAGACTCACTTCCTACTCATAAACAACAACTGGTTCTGGCATTTTCATTCAAAAAATTATTTGATGGGCTGCCACAGAGAAAAGAGGATCAACCTATTTTCCAAAGCACCAGAAAGCAAGGCAAGAAACAATGGATGGAAACTAATCAAGGAGAAAAACAACCTAGAACTAAGGATAACTTTCCTAACAGAACAATTAACCAGTAGAATGGCTTGCCTTCAGAAGTTGTGAGTGCTCCATTGCTGGAGGTTTTTAAGAAGAGACTAGACAGCCAATTGTCTGGAATGGTACTATAAAGTCTCCTGCTTGAGCAGAGGGTTGGACTAGAAGACCTCCAAGGTCCCTTCCAACTGTTATTCATGCACACCAAGTGAGTATCCACTGGACCAGACTCTACTTATTATTCCCTGATTAAAGTATAAATCTTCAATATAGAAAGTATGATCAGGTGAGGAAATATCTAAGGCAAGCAAATTTTATTTTTCTTTGGGAAAAAATATCTACCTCAAGAAGAACATGGGTGGTGTTTTCTGTAGCATACTATACAGTACTAGGAAACAGATATTTTTTAAAGGCCCAAGGAGATCAAATCTGAGAGGCAATTAGTCCCAACCTATCAAAGGCAGCTTTTAATTTAGCCCTTCAGATATGGGCAACATTCAGGATTCTCCTCCAGGATGAACTGGGGTGGTGGGACAGAGGTGTCTGCAGGGAGGGTAAAAAAAGTGAGAGTAGTAGCTATGACCATGCAATTGAAGCCCCATATTCTCTTTTTACCTGCATCACACTTGCAATGCATGTCAAAAAGTGTGGGGCTTCACCAGTGGTGAAATCCTTCGCGGGTAGCTACCGGTTCGCTGCCCGCGCATGTGTGGTATGCGCCAGACGCGCACCTGACGCACGCTGCAAATGCACACACCAAATGCATGTTTCGTGTGGAAAAAGGAGCCATTTGAAGGTAAGTAGAGCAGCGAGGGGGAAACAGCTCTGCCGCGCGATTTAGATTCACTAGAAAGCAGGATTTCCTGCTTTCTACAAATATAAATCGCATGACACAACTGATCATCGGAAATACCAGTTCGGAGCAACCAGTAGCTTTTTTTTACTACCGGTTCACCGAACTGGTAGATTTTATCACTACTGCTTCATCGAACCAGTGCGAACCGGTAGGATTTCACCACTGGGCTTCACTACATAGTCACAGTTGCCATTTTGACTCTTGATCTTCCCACTGCAGGTAAAAATAAAGTTCCACTGGAGACTCATTTCCTATACCATATACTAAGCCTCTGATATCTGGTACATTGGAAATTCCCAACTGGCAAGATAATGCCATATATCCCAACATTTACTAGATGAAAATACCCACGAAAGGTTTGCAATGCCATTCTAATCATAGGATGTCTGTTCTAGGTATTAAGGCATTCCTTTCTAGGCTGTCAATTTCTCACCATTTTTTTGTGATAAGAAAAAAGTAGAGAAGCAATGAAAAAACAGGATGATTATAACTCAGAGATGGTGCCTGAACCTTTCTCAGCAAAGTTCTACCAACAAAGAAATAGCACAATAAAAAACTAATTTGGAAATATTCAATCCATTTTCCTTATAATAAATTTGGCATCAAGAGATTCCCTGGAGCTAAATCCCCATAATGGAGAGAGAGAGAGAAATAGAAATTGTTGTAAGCAAACATGCCCAAAAGTTATTGGCTCCTAAAACCAAAGACTTTATTATCCAGGAGAGTTGGCAAGTATAGCTTATGTGTAGCTTCCTTGGACTTGGCTATTCATCACAGGATACTTTAGGGAGTTACATTTCCTAGGATACAGACATGGACAATGAGAAAACTGAATGGCCACAGAAAATGAGCTGAGTGAACTTCTTAACATTTTGCACATGTGCAAATACTGACATGAGCTCTGAGGCAGATGGTTTGATAACTGTGGCCTGAATATTTGAGCAGTCTGCACAATGTCCATCTTAACGCAGCAGCACGAGAGGTCAACATGACAGGATAAATCATCAGTTGCATGATTTTAGCTTCACTACTGATCTGTCAAGTACTTTGTAACATTTGTTGCTCAGCACAGAGGGACATTATTCTTCCAGCCAGCTGGGCTATTAATAACTAAAGCATTAATATTTTGGAGGTTCATCTCATAATAGAGGGGGGAAATTATTCAAGTTCTTACATCTGAGACCATCAGTTATCATGAACAGGTAAAAGATAAATGTGATGCATTTTCAGAGATATTTCACTGTTCCCCACCCCAAAGGAATTAAAATGCAGATAATCCTCGATTTACGACCACAACTGAGTCAAAAATTTCTGTTGTTAAATGAGACATTTGTTAAGTGAGTTTTGCCCCATTTTATGACCTTTCTGTTAAGTGAATCACTGCAGTTGATAAGTTAGTAACCCGTTGTTACGTGAACCTGGCTTCCCCATTGACTTTTGTTGTCGGAAGGTCGCAAAAGGAGTCACATGACCTTGGGACACAGCAACGGTCATAAATACGAACCAGTTATCAAGCATCTGAATTTTGATCACATGATCATGGGAATGCTGCAAAGGTCATAAGTGTGAAAAACATAAATCACTTTTTTCAATTGTAGCTTTGAGCGGTCACTAAATGAAGTGCTGTAAATCAAGGACTACTTGTATGTTTGAGAGATATGCTTTGTTAATCCAGCAGTGAGATACAAAAGTGAAAAAGCCAAGAGTTTTATTTTAATTTATTTTATTTTGCTAAGGGCTTTCAGGTTCCTGGTGATCTTTTAGGTTCTGAGCTAGTGACACAATGAGGTTTGAGGATCCCTCAAGATGAGGTTCCCCCATCCGTTTATCCATCTCCATAATTAAGGACAGATTTCATGTTTTGGCTCTTGTTCTTTTTTTTTCTTTTTTTTCTTCTTTTTTGTTGCTTGATATAATGATTAAAATCTCACGTCAAAAACGATTTTGCCTGATGCAAACATAATTGATTGGTGCAATATCCATATGATTACAGAATAAATACATAAATTGGCTGAAGTAACTATCAACCATTTATCTATAATCCTACTCTTGTCCAGTTGGGTGGGGGGAAAAAGGATGCACCTAAAGGATTGGTTCGTGAAACTCACTAAAAGGCAAAGTCCGTGTTTTAAATGGACAGTACAATCTCTCTCTGTGAAAAACCATAAACTGCAGGACACAAAAATCTCCGCATATTATTGGTCCCCGGTATCCCCTTTGCTCATTACTAAGGGCATCATTTCCTATGATTGAAGATGAGAAATCAATGAAAACGGCAGGTGTGAACCCTAAAGTGGATATATTGCCGTTCAGGCTCAAGAACTTCCAAGCGCTTGCAGCCTCTCCTCAATGGCTGAATTCTGGTTAAAATATCTTTGAACCTAAAATAGGTCAAGTTTTTTTTTTTTCTGCTAAGGGGAGGAAAAAAAAAAAAAGCAGCAGCGCCTGAAGATCTAATGAATTTAGGGGCGCCTTCTCCTGCTTGACGTCAGGAGGTGCTTCGCTTTCTGTAATTCCAGGCGACGCTGCGAGCCGGGTTTGCTTGAGCCGATTCCCTGAAGTCCCGTCCTGACTCCTGAAGCCCAGAGCCACCGACTCTCCCGCGCCCTCTTTGATTCCATCGGAATTCGCGCCAGGATTTGAGGACAGAACTCCATCGGTTCCAGCTCAGCTCCTCAGGCTGCCTGCCTCGCGCCTTTGAAGTAGTACAGCGGCGCCCTCCGGTGGCCAAGCGCGGTTACCGCACCACGCCGCCTTTCCCGGATAGGAAACCCCCGGCGTCTCCTCGCGAACGTCCCTAAATCACTCGGTTCCTCCAAGGCGGGTCTTCGGCGTTCGCAAAGACAGAGGCCGGCCTAAGGCCGCCTCTGCGGTAAACGGGCAAAAAAAAAAAAATGTCCCTGAATGGATGACTAGTATCTGTCTCGTTCGCATTCCAGAATTGCACGCGCGCCCTTTCACAAAAGCCCAAAGCGGAGGGGTCCCCTCCGCAGGTCGCCAGAGAAGTTTTCTCCCCCCTCCCCCTCATTGCGGCGGGCGAGTCCCTCTGGGACAAGAAGAAAAAGGAAAGAAGTGGGGGAAAGATGGGAAGATTGGGTCCATAGGACAGAAAGGCTTCAGAAAGGCTGAGAAGGGACCGGGAGGATAGCTCTAGAGTTCAGTGGTTAGACCACGAGCGTGGTAAGTCGAGTCCCCTCGGCAGTGGTGAAATCTAGCAGGGGATGGATACTGCAAAATCTCCATTCCCATCCCATTGCAGGGGAAGGATATTGCAAAATCTCCATTCCCACCCCACTCTGAGGCCAGCCCCAGGTGGTATTTGCCAGTTCTCTGAACTACTCAAAATTTCCGCTACCGGTTCTCCATAACTTGTCAGAACTTGCTGGATTTCACCCCTGCCCCTAGGGGTTTGTTGCAGTGATAAAAAAAGGAAACAAGGAAAGGTCCGCAATGGTGAATAGAATAGAATAGAATAGAATAGAATAGAATAGAATAGAATAGAATAGAATAGAATAGAATAGAATAGAATAGAATAATAGAATATTAAGAATTATTAGAATTAGAATAATAGAATATAATAATTCTATTATTAGTGTATATTCACTTTGAATATACCCAATCTCCATACCTTAAAATGATTTTTTTGGGCATACAGCTCTCAAAGGGTCTCCACCTCCAATATACACTACAAGAATCCTATGAATTTACCAGATGGATGGCATAGGGAGCAAAGCTGTTACAGAATTGGGTAGTTCTGCTAGAAATACATCTTCCAGAGGGGAGCAACAGAAACAGACCTTAAAGTGGGTATGCAAGGCTCTACTGCAGGGGTTTCCAACATTGGCCACTTTTAAGACTTGTGAACTTCAACTCCCAGAATTTTCCTGGGGAATTTTGGGAGTTGAAGTTCACAAGTCTTAAAAGTGGCCAAAGTTGGATGCTTCTGCTCTACAACTGCATTCCCTGTAAAATAAGAATGGAGAAATAACACACTGGGTGACTTGATAGCTACCTTTGCAAGGCCAGATGCTGAAGGGGGACTCCCACTTACATTGGGTGGTATAAAAAGGATGGATTCACGTGATAAGAGAGGCATACAGTTAGACAACATGGGCCTATTTCTTTCATGATAGGAGAATTTTGGAATAATAATAGTAATAATGGCAGTAATAGCAGCTACCATTCACTTCCTATAAGAGAAGAAGACCATAATCCTCACATCTTATTGTGGACATTTCTGCAGGGAGGGATGTAGAACTAGATACGGCTCACTTTTATTGTGAGTTGATGACAGTGTTTCCCACAGTTTAAGTCAGCGTACCTTAAAGTGGCTCAGATTAAAGTGGCTCAAATTGCCAAGCTAACAAGAACAATATATAATAATTGGGTATAATATTGCTTAGGTTCACTGACTTTGATTCCAGGTGATTGATGGATTACTGGCATATGCCACCAAGTAATTGTTGACTGTTAGCTACCACATAAACAGATTTTCTCCATTCTGATTTGCCCTAGCCTAGTCTTTCAGGTCTTCCAACAGTGCACATATTACCATTCTTAAGACTCCTGATGAGTGTATATTAAGACATGCTTATTGCCTTGATCTTTACTACTAGCTGGCAGCTTTTCCTGGGATATTGTAGAAATACCTATGAGCTTGACAATCAGTTTTCTCCAGTCTTTCTCTCTATTTCTTCTTCCTTTTATCTTACCAAATCCAGTTGTTTTCCTGGTCCTTCAAGTGTTCACATTCTTTCCCTTGTGTCTGTGAACACGTGTCTCTGTTCACTAGAAACTCATCTCAATGGCATGAATATTGATTGTCACAATATTTACATTTTCTACCTATTCCATCACCTTAAATGTGCTTAGGAGGCAACTTTGGACCTAAATTATAAAGTAATTACACTGCAAGTTTTTTGGATTTAAAAGCCACACGTTTTTCCCAATGGATTTATTGTGTTTGACAGAAAAATTGAAGAGTGTTATTATATGCACTCAGTAAAGCATTTTTGTTCTCCGTTAAAACTATAGCTGGGTTTAAATCTTTTAATAAGCCATTTACAAATCATGCTAAATCAAAACTAATCCAATCAGTGGTTGGCTTAATGCAATACAAAAACTCAGCCAAAATCAGTTAACTTTTGAGTGTCTGTGGTGCCATGGTGATAATGTGCCTGGAGCCAACTAAATTCCATTTCCTATTCCATATTATTTTAACTAAATAATATGAATGATATGCTAGCATTTTGCATTTGCAAAGTAATGTACTGTGTTTTTCCACAAATATTTTCAACCTACTAAATAAACTTTCAGTTTATGGCTTTCGTACCTTGTTTTCCCCAAAATAAGACATCCCCTGATAATAAGCCCAATCGGGTTTTTGAGCACATGGCAATAAGGCCAGCGCTTATTTCAGGGTTCAAAAAAAATATGACAGGGTCTTATTTTCAGGGAAACACGGTATGTATCTCTTTATTCTGATATATGAAGTGCAAGTTACAACAGAATTGAAAGTTTGCAACCCTAACCCATAGGTTCAAGAGCAGCTGTATTTCTACCTCTCCTCTTATTTTTATATAGTAATGCTGAGCTAACTTAACACAGATTTTGGCTATTCTAATCTTTGCCAATATTAGATTGAGACTGTAGATGGTGCAACAGAGTTAGTTTTTAAAAAAATATATTCAACAGAATGCAGGTTGACACTCAAAAGTATCTCGGTGGTAGAAAACAGCAAAAAGAAAAGCAGTACAGTGTATTAAATATTCTGCAAAGTATTTTAAATTATTGATATGCTAAATATATGTCAGAAGAACAATGTTGATTATATTATATAATTATATAATATAATATATATATATATTATATTTCCCAACTAAACATTCTGATATCTTCATTGTGGAAAAATTCTGGGAAATCTCTTTCTTTTATCTCTCTCCAAAATTCATCAGTCATTCAAGATTTCGTTTCCACTACAGATTTGACTATATTTGTGAAGATTTTTTTTCTCAATTTGGAGGTGGGTGTATTCGCATTCCTTATAGCAGGGGTGTCAAACTCACAGCCTGCCGGCCAGATGCATCATGCACTGGCCATGCCCACTCCCAGTTTAGCAAAGGGTAAAAAAGTTGTGATACATCATGTGATGACAATGTGTCGTCACAAGTTTGACACCCCTGCCTTATAGTCAGAAAAAGTGGTTCTTCAGTGAACAATAATCCGAAAGGCAGGATTGGCTGCAGCTTCTAAGTGAACAGACACCCAACACATCAAGACTGCTGCTGTGTATTATGCTGAATGGTGTAACAGACTGGATTGGTTTTGTGGGCTGGGCCTGTCTCTATTATAGTTTATCATGGTAAAATTATACTGTGGCAACACCAAACATCTTCTATGGCCTAATGATGTTTGTTGCTGTCTTGGCGTCAGCAACAGAGTGAAAGAACCTTTAGTGGATGGTAAGAATAGCATATGAATTTTAAATAGGAATTTCCCCCTTAAAGTTAACACTGTCTGCCACAGCTTCAAGATGTGAAAAATAAGTTCTGCCTTGCAACCTATTAAGTTAGAGGGGGACCCATTATAGGTGCGTGATTAGAGCTGTGTTGTGCAATTGTGGGGAGGAGTTGGCAGGTTTGTTGCAACTCTGGTCACTAGCAAACCATCTCAGCCATTTCTCTCCTACTGTTATCCTAGTAGCACTTTGTATCCTTTTGTATCACTCACACAACACTCCCTATTTTTAATACCCGCTTCCCTCTAGGCTACCAACAAGGCAGAGGAGAGTCATCCTCTAGGAACTCCATTACACTTCAAGAATATTCTGAAATGGCCCCACAAGTTAGACCATACTAAGAAACCAGTGCCAGTCAGGCAGGCATATGTTGATTGCCTATCTGAATGTGCTTTTCCCTCCTCCCGACTTTATTCAAGTTATTTTCTTGTCTGGAACTGGAACTTGTTCAAGTTCCATTATCTGATCATTGCCTTGGTAGAGGCTCTTCCTCCTGTCCTTGAAGGCCATTCTTTCTGCCCACTACAGGAATGTTTGTGCCACTATTATTCTATTGGGGAAAGAATTGAAGATCTGTTTCTACTATTTTCACTTTAAGGTATTTAAATTTAGATGCAGTGCCCTCACTTTTCTCAGTGTCTTGCAAAGACAGTGCTCAAATGAACTTTTGTTGCTTATGTGTACCATTTCTCCTGTCTCCATTTCAATTAGGCCCATAAGTAAAAGAGAGGCTGCTCAATAGTTTTACTCAGTTTCAGCTCTCTCTCTCTCTCCAGGACTTCCTTGTTGCATAGTCAAGTCTGGTTCTGCTTCCTTCCTCTTTGGGGTCTTTCCATATTTTTTTCTACTTCACAATATTTTCAGTTAGGAAGATCCCTCCTGAGATGTGAAAGGAACAGCAAAAACTAGATTGGAGAAGCCAAGGCAGAGTCTTCAGGTCAGACCCTCTCTTTCAGTGTCCTTATCCGCGGAGACACTTTTTGTTTCCTCCTACTGTTATATCCCTACTGCTCTTTAATATTAAAATTTGCATTAATTTCAGCAGGGCTCAGAAAGAAGGATATAGATAAAAATGTAATGCAATCAGACAATTAGTCTCTAAAAATAGCTTGGTAAAGGTCTGTGAGAGTCATAAATCCGATTAGAAAGGAAAAAAAAGTGTCTAAATGTTTTAAAATCTTCTTTCAATTTTCTTATAGCAGAAGTCCTTGAATCCTTACCTAGGAATAAATCAGATTAAATAATGTGCAATGTAATCATTCAAATAAGACTGTGCTGCAAATTCTCCAAGAAGTTGTAGCTATTTTTCTTTATGCACAGAATTTACAATACATGCATGTATGCATTCATAGCAAGTGAAGTCCACAGACATCAGTTAGGTGCACACCGTGTTTAGCTGAAGATGCTAAACTACTGGTATGATCTGTTAGTTTTTACCTGGTCTGTTTTATGAAATGGTATTCAGGTCTGTTGCTGCTGCATTACTCTCTCTGCACTTTGAAAATAGGATGTGCAGAAGAGCCAAGAATATATGCAAGAGTTTTGTGTTTGCTTGTGTGTGTGAGTGTGTGTGTGTGTGTGTTTTCTATCGAAGCAACCTGGTCTACCCAAATATGGGAAGGAGCTTACTGCTTCCTTTTCGCCTTTCAGCCCCAATCCAAGAGGCCTCAGGAAGTCACTTTCATGACAAACTATTTTGTGTTAAATTTATATTTTTCTGACAAAGAAATAAAGGGAGACTAGTATAGATCTATTTCAAGCTATTTAGCTCTCATTAGCTAGCCATACCCTTCTGGGATTCGAACCTGGGCTTACTTGCATATTAGGCAAGCCACAGGTTTTCCTCGCTTTGTCAGCTTGTACCAGGGGAGATTAAATGGGCTTTCTATCGAAGCAACCTGGTCTACCCAAATATGGGAAGGAGCATACTGCTTCCTTTTTGCCTTTCAGCCCCAATCCAGGAGCTCTCAGGCAGTCGCTTTCACGACAAACTATTTTATGTTAAATTTATATTTTACTGACAAAGAAATGTATATATAAATAAATTTCTTATATATAAATGTTTGATAGTTAAAGATGTTTGGATTTTTATCTAAACCGACAAAGGTGGGGGAAGCATCTTTTAATATTTTATTCAACACAGTATCAAATTGGCCATTTGGGGCTAGCCACTTTTCAAAAAATCAGGCTATCCAAAAGAGCTGCACAAAGATGGCATTATATTAAAATTTATAGGGACTCAACTAGGTCTACAGATTTTATTTTTGTATAAACATGCATAGGAAAGGATTAGTGCTTCCAAAAAGACCCTTTTCAGTTAGTGCTAATCTGTTAATTCATTGTTTTGAACCACTGGAATTGTGCTTGCGTGTGATCAAACATGGAAAATAATCTGGTCCTTCAAGGATATAATATGAAACCAAATCATTCTGCCAATGGTTACATGATGCATTTAATTTGATTCTTTTCTGTATTTGTAACACACAGCAGAAATGAGTGACTATAGTAATTACACTGTAAGAAAAAATAAACAACCTGTAGGGTAGAAATAGTAAATGGGATGAAAATGCATAGCATGCATTGCATTATTGCTTTTGGATTTAGAAGTCAAATAAGACTTCTTGCAGCTTTTGATATGGTACACTGCTCCTTAGCATCTGATTAAGGAATCTGATTTGTGTAGGAAGGTGCGGCACTAAGAACATACAGTATATGAATGCTTTAAAGAATAATTCAAGTGTGCACTGACTATATTTTCTGGAAGTGATACAAATTTGTGATATTTATTGAAAAATGAGCTTGAAGGGATAAATGGAACAAACCCACAGCATAGACATATATTGTATGCTTCTTCAGGAAAAGAAAAGTGTGAGGAATGACAAAAGTTAAATGTGTTGTTTCCATGTGTTGGAATTGTTCAGAGAATAAATTGCTGAAATAGTTAGATAGCATAGATTAGCCTGATTTTCTTAGTAGAAGGAAGTACTGCAATACCAATCTTGCTTCTGCAATTCTGTATCTTATAGTGTAGTCTTATCACAAGAATTTCTTCTATCGTGTTGCCCCGAAAATACGACATGTCCTGAAAATAAGACCAAGCCTGATTTTTTGGGTCGGCGTAAATATACACCCTCCCCCGAAAATAAGCCCTAGTGAAGGGTTGGGCATGGGCACACAGAAGGCAGCTCTTCCCTTCCCTGGTAACAGCTAATGGCAGCTGGGCTCCTTAATGGCAATCTGCGGATCAGCTGAGCTGATCAGGAGCTGCCCCAGCATTCTTGGTGCTCACCTGTCTCCCATCCATCCATCCCTGAAAACTCCCGCCCCGCTTGCAAGAGAGCAGCCGCCCAGCACCTCTTGCCACTTGGTGCCCACCCAGTGGACAACCTCCCCCTCCAGCCAGGCAGAGTGCCACTCACCGACCGAACAGTATCCCAGGATGATGATGTGGGCAAAGCTTGAGGAGTCCATGCCATTGCCATCCCAGCACTGAGGATGGCTTCCTCTGCAGCTTCCAAACCCTGGCTGGAAGCTGCTGGAAGCAGAGAAGAGGCCAGTTGGGCCAGCTGCCTGCTGCTGAGTCTTCGGGAGCCAGGGCAGAGAGTCTTCAGCAGCCAGGGCAGAGAGGCAGCGAAGGGTGAAGGGAGCTGCAGTCCCGCATGGGGAGTCCATACCGCTACCATCCTAGCACTGAGGATGGCTTCCTCTGCAGCTTCCAAACCCCAGCTGGAAGTGGAAAAGAGGCCGATCGGGCCAGCCGCCTGCTGCCAAGTCTTCTGGCAGCTGGGGCAGCCGCATAGACCTGGAACCATAGAGCGGGAAGGCAGCAGACAGCTGGCCCGACCAGCCTCTTCTCAGTTTCCAGCGGCTTCCAGCCGGGGTTTGGAAGCCACAGAGGAAGCTATTCTCAGTGCTGGGATGGCAGCAGCGCAGACTCCTCAAGGACCTGGTGCTCACTGGCTTCGCCACATCGTGATCCTGGGATACCGCTTGGTTGGTGAGTGGTACTCTGCCTGGCCAGAGGGGGGGTGTCCGCTAGGTGGGCACCAAGTGGCAAGAGGTGCTGGGTGGCTGCTCTCTTGTGAGCAGGCTTTCGAAGAGCTGGGCACAGGGACGTGAGGACGCAGGCAAGGCCTTGAGTGAACAGCTGACTAGCTGCTGTGTTGCGCTGCTGCAGCAGCAAAACACAGCAGCAACCATGAGCACCCCCAAAATAATTAGACTCCCGATAATAAGGCCAAGCCCTTATTTTGGGGTTCAAAAGAAAATAAGACCCTGTCTTATTTTCAGGGAAACACAGTAATTAGGACAGATAATACTTGCTATCTTAATTAAATGTTTTAATAAATTTTATTATTTTGTATTTTTAATGTTGTTGTGAGCTACCCAGATTGTGCTTTAAGGTGTGTGGCTATACAAATCTTTTTTTAAATGAAGGGTGATAGAAAAACTATCAGTTTTCTGATAATTATTATTTACAATATTATCTTTCAATCTTGGGTCCAAGCAAGTCAGAAAAGATCTTAATTAAAAATTATCCAATGCTCAGATGCTCACTTTCTCCTTAAAATTTGTGAACATGGGGACAAACAAGCTTATATTTGATTTTTTTTAAAGGTGTGTTATTGGTGACTTCAGCTGCTGAAAGGTTAAGTCACCAAGTTTGTAACCCAAATATCTCCAGTCTCCCTAAACATTTAGAAAGACTGCATATACTATTGATGTTGGAGGACTTGATGTCATTTATAAGACTTTAAGAGCACCTTATATCAATAGATTGTTGATTATATGCTGTCAAATCAATGCTGACTCTAGGAAGAGGGCCTTCTTGCATTGTGGACCATCCTGCCCTCAGAGGTGAGGAAAATTCCCAATCTCTTGACCTTCCTCAAAGGGGTCAAAACTGGGCTGTGCACCCTTGCAAGTGGGACACACAAAAACATGGGACTGGCTGGCCCCATGAGAACCCATATATTAACAACTGCTAGTCCCTCGTCTTGGAATTTTTTAGCTTTTGAGATTTTATAATGTTACTTCTATAATTTAAAAACTTGTTAATTTTAAATTATTCTGATTTTAATGTTCATTTTATTGATTATATTGCAGGGGTCTCCAACCTTGGCAACTTTAAGGCTTGTGGACTTAAAGCAAAGCTGGCTGAGGAACTCTGGGAGTTGAAGTCCACAAGTCTTAAAGTTGCCAAGGTTGGAGACCGTTATATTGTAAACCACCCGTAGCCCCTCTCTGAGGGTGATAGGCAGTTAAGAAATATGAAATAGAAATAAATAAATAAGCTCTTAGCAACCACAAACATTTTCTTTGGGACGATCTGTCCCTAACTTGGCCTTCAAGTCTTCCAAAAATGATCTCATTGCCACTGTAATTCTGCCCATCCACTAGCTGATGATTCATTCTCTTCTCTTCATTCTTTTCAGCATCTTAAATAGAAGCCAGTCATCAGATTGTCATATAGGATAGTTTTGTACATACGGGACTGTTTTCTTAAAGGCTCTATCCATTATCTATAATACTTTCTGCAAAGCTTTAATGTTCTGTAATTCAGGATTAAGGAGACTTAGAAGAGCTGCTTAAACCACTTGCCAGCATTCACTGTGGAGTTCTTATTTCTGCCAGGATGGATTATTGAGGTGCAGACTAGTTTTCCAGTGATTTTTCTTAACTCACTAACAGTGTCTTATCTAAAGAATTATGCAGAATTGTAAGGTATGCAAGGTATTATATAATACAATCCATTGCATTGTACACTATATGTACAGTATTTGTTTATCTGGATTCTAGGACACAAGAGCATTAAGGAAAAATAAAATGGCACATGCAGCTGTTTCTGACATATCCCAAAAGGAATGGAACTAATAGGATACAATCATCTTCCCAAACCATTAATGTTGAAATCAGAGGATTAAAACAAAATTAAATTCATTTACAAATGAATACAACAGAAGATGCCAATTAATTATATTAACTGTCATTATTCATAATTAAGAAATCTGTAAAGGAGAATTTTTGAAGATAGCGTAGCTCTGACAGTCTCACATGGCTATAACAATTTATTAATTTCATGGTTAGCCACTAAATTCTGACCAGATGGACACCTGATGTGGTAGGATTTTTCTGAGGGTTTAGATGGGTGTCCCCAACTCCCTGTTAGGTACCGGGTTACACAGTTGGAGGTGAGTGGCATGTGAGTGAACAAAACCGAAATTATCCCCCCATCCCAGTCCATGGAAAAATTCGCTTCCACAAAAACAGTCCCTGATGCCAAAAAGTTGGGGACTGCTGACTAAGATGCTTAAGAATAGCCTCAAGAAACAGATGCGTCAGTCAAAAGATTCATAAAAACCATAAATATATAGTTATTTATGCCTGGCTTCTTCTCGTTGTAGACTGCAGTAAACATATTAACCTCAGTAAGAATATTTTAAATTCTTTCAGTTTCAAGGGCTATGGAAAACCAAAATAGAACACAATTCAAAAAAAGAAAGAAAAACACATCTCAGTTTCTGATTTTCATAGGTGGAAAGGTTTATTTGGATTGGATGTAGTTTAGCAATAAAGATAGTTGAATTTTCTGATTTTGCTTCAAATAATTTGCTGCTCTTTCTCTTTAATTCATCGATTTCTGAAAAGGTTCCCATTTTTTAAATTTTATTTATTTATTTTTTTGCTCAGAGGACAAAAAAATGACTTCCAGAATAAGCTTCTTGAGAATTTGAATCACATTCACATGGCACAGCTTTCTGCTCCAAAGCCATTTAGACCTTCCCTGGATTGGGATATTCAGAAAAGCTATCATCAGAAGTCCTTGTCAGTCACCAGTCCTGACCCTTTATATTAAAGAAGCTGCAATTGTGCTAATATCAGATATGATAGGACTTGTAATCCGTCCTCTGGAAGACAAAAGATGAAAGAATGTTTTCACATATGTAGCTAGACATCTTTATTTGTGCTTTAAGTTGTAATTTCATTGTATTTTCTGATTCGCTTTGAAGGCTATTTGTTTCAGCTTCCAGAAATATTTATATATTTGTGGAGTTTATGAGAAGGGGATCAATCATGTTTGTCATAATAAATGAAACAGGTAAGAAAATCTGTAGTGTGGAAACCTACTTTAGTGTGGAAGTTCTGGTGAGGGTTTAAGCAAGGATGGAAGGCTGAGTCAACCTTGAGCCTGGTGAGACTCGAACTGCCAAATTGCAGGCAGCCGGCAGGCAGCAGAAGTAGCCTGCAGTACTGTGTTCTAGCCACTGACCACCATGGCTCTTAAGACAGCTAATTATGCCTTTTCCCTAGAAATGTTATCCCATTCTTCCCTCTCTTCAAGTTTTCTGCCCTCCCTCAAATCTCTGCATGCTCAATCCATGATTGAGGTTCGGTTGATTGTTTGGGGTTTGGAGTCCATTAAATCCCCAGAATGACGTTTCCATTCAGGATCTGTGGTTCTGTTTTAGTTGCATGTGTATCAAAATCTGGAAGAGAATGTTACCATTGCAAAAACAAGAAAAAAAGTTTTATTTTAATCTGGATCAAATAAACCAATGATTTGTATTTCCCTTTTAATTTTTAAAACTTCAACTACTTTCTTTTGTACATCCAATAATGTCAATAAATTTTGTTCTACCATTTGTATGATACACCACATCATTACTTATAGTACATTATTTATAGATAAGAGATGTGATATGGGAAGAACAGATCATTTGTTGTATTTTAACAGAAGGTGGTAAATTACTAAAATTATTTATACTTGTGTTAAAGGTGGGCAGTCAAATATATAAATTTGTGTATATATACCGTGTTTTTCCCAAAATAAGTCCCTGATTTATAATTTTTTTGCCATCAAAAAAAGGCACCAGGTCTTATTTTCGGTGGGGAGATGTCGTCCACTGATTCACCTCACTTGTGTGTGTTGTCCCCGGCCTCCTTTCATTGCCAGAGGCCTTCAGGAACTTCTTCTGCTGCCAAGGCCAGCAGCAAGGCTTTCCTGAAGGCCTCTAGCCGATAACAGAGCTACAGATCTGAGGCCTACAGGAAAGCCTTGCCGGCCACAGAAGAAATGGGCCAAGGTGTACGAGGCCTGGCTGCAACTGTCCAAAGGTAACTTGTAGGGCAGCTCCCCCCTCATCCCCACCCTAGCTTAATTTTTACCTGTGCATCCTGGAGTGGGTTTAATTAGGGCTTATTTTGGGGGTAGGGCTTATATTGGGTGCATATATAAAATCAAGCTAGGACTTACTTTTGGAGTAGGTCTTATTTTTGGGAAAATAATTTTTAAATAGATCAACCATTTTCGGCTTCCAGCAGAGGGAGGGGCTGGGTGAATCCAACCTTGTATGAGACTAAGAGCCATATTTCCAATGGATGGGATGACAATGTCTATGACTGTCCGACACGTGGACTGGGTGGTTGTGAATGTCAGAGCTTGATGCTTGCCATGAACAGCAGTATGATATAAATATTAAAACAATAATTATTTTTCAGCCCAATAGTACTTTTGGGATAAGGCAGAGGTGGGAAACCTTTATGACTTGTGCACTTCAACTCCCAGAATTCCTGAGCTGGTTCAAGGATTTTGGAAGTTTGAAGTCCAGAGATCATAAAAGGGCCATAGTTCCCCACTCCTGGGCTAAGGAATAAACTTTTATTTCCATTTTATTTTTTGTGGTGCCTAAAATTCTACTTTATATTATTTTAAAATTGTGGACAATTTCTCTTGGACTGAGAAATAAATTCATGCTCTTAGAGACTGCATAAAAGATATAAGTGGAGAATTGAACAAAATAGGAAAACTCTCATTGATTTTAATGCTAAGGATTATTGCTTAATGCAGTTTAATTAATGTGCATGTTCCATTTACTTTGCACTTTCTCTGATGTTATATCAAACAGGTTCAGTAGTAATTTGACCAGGGTGACTGTTTTTATTGAAGCAAAACAGTTTGGATTGAAGCAAAGACTGAAATATGATGGATGAAAGGTACTTCTCTTCATTAGGAAGGATTTGAAAGGTTGAAACTGGATTCTGCTCTACTGTGTTTCTGTCTTCACTGCTGCATTTTCCAGCTTTCTCTGTTAACAGAAACAGAGCCAAAAGATGGCTCAGGTTGATGCTAACAAAAGTGCTCTGTATCAGGGGTAAAATCCAGCAGTTTCTGACAGGTTCTGGAGATACCACCTCTGGCTAGTCCCAAAGTGGGGTGGGAATGGGGATTTTGCAGTATCCTTCCCCTGGAGTGAGGTGGGAATGGGGATTTTGCAGTATCCTTCCCCTGCCACACACACCAAGCCATGCCCACCAAGCCACACCACGCCCACCAAGCCACGCCCACAGAACCAGTAGTAAAAAAAATTGAATTTCATCACTACTCTGTATGATAATTTCTTTGGAGATGGGTTCAAAATAGAATACTTTGCTATTAAATACAAGCACTTTTAAGGAACATGGAATATCCAACTTCTAGGGGAGGTATAGCAAACTGGTTCCTTGGAAGCCCCCTGGATACAGAGAGGATGGGAGATCGCCCGCATGTGTTCTGGACAGCTCATCTTCCTCATAACTGGAGTGAAGCCTTTTAAAGGACACTAATTTAGCAAATTTTATCTTTTAAAGCTAAATAAGATTTTGATCCAAGAAAGTTATAAACAGATTATGGGGCCAGATAAATTTGGAATACTGAATTTTACTATAAGATTTTGAAATTAACTATAAAAAATAAATAACCTCTCATTGGAAAGATTTAATTTTGTCTATCCTGGTTATTCCAAGTCATAAAAAAGACAAGTGATAATTTTATAAAATGGACACTAGAGGGGACTAATAATTTTAAGCCAAATTTCAGTTAATACTGGAGTTTACAAAATGACACAAAATCTTATTAGTTTGGAAATGTAAAAGAAAATATTTGAAGAATTGTTCCAGAAATTAGCAATCAGAAATCAGTAACTACAATATCAATACTGTCAGTAATGATCTCTGCTTCTATGAATAGACTATGTCCAAAAGATATTAATGAAGGAATGACAGATGTGGAACAAATGTTATCTGACAAGACAGAGAAAGTACTGAAAGTAGAAGTACAACTGACAGGCCAAGAGATTGATTTGGAAAAGGATGCTTTACTAGATAAGCAAATCAAATTTATTGCAGCCCTAAGGCCAGATAGAAACAAAATATCAAAGAAAAGAATACATACATACATACATACTCTTTTATTTGATGTTTTGTTTCTATTTGGCCTTAGGGCTGTAATAAATTTGATTTGATAATCCAGTAAAGCATCCTTTTCCAAATCTATATATAAACAGAAAAACAATAAGTGTAACAGAATCTAAAAATAAGAACTAAGATACTAAAATAAATTCAAATAAAATACTCTTATAAGAAATTCCAAACTAAGCGTCTTCTATAAATCCAATGTAGGGAAATTATCTACATTGCTCTCTTGGTTTGTTGAGGTCTCTTAATTATTAAGACATCAGCTAGTTTTTTTTTAATATGTTCAGTGCAGTATCTTGTGATCTGTCATTTTAAAATCCACTCCCAAGTCAGTCTCAATCTTGTCTGGTAGAACTTGTACTTGTTCCATAATATCTTTTACACACAATTATATATAAAGAAACACATTCTTAAGATTAACCTTTGGATCTATTATTCAAAAATACCCTTTAATATATCCAACATTTAATTATTTTGCTTCATTCTCTAATTGTAATTCAAGGTTGCCTGTTCTTTTCCTTTAATTGTAATGCGGTGAAATGTGGGCCAGAGTGACAGGAGGGAGAGGCTCTTTCCCATCAAGCAAAGAGACAAAGAAACTTGGAATCTCTGGTATGCATAAAGACAGTGTAGGTGGACCCCCACTAGCAGTTTGCAGGGTATATCTAGTAGTTATGCAGATTAGTCTGGCAAGATTTCTGTCTATAGGTGAGCACAATAAAGAAACTGCTCAGAAGTAACTCTTCCTGCTGTTCTTGATTCCTTGGGCCTGACAGATATTTAGTTCATTCTCGTTCCCTCTATTGTCCTTTAATATTTAATTCCAAAGTCTTATTTAAAAGTTTATCTGGACCCTTAGTTCATTTGTAACTTTCTAAAATCAAAGTTTTAATCATCTTTTTGCTATTTATTCCCATTTTTTTTAAAAAAAATCTTATATTGTACAGTTAAAGCTTATTTTGCTAAGGATTGAATGAAAATCTATCCTGTGCTATAAAACATGTTGATCCAAAGATTCCTAATAGCTGAAAAGCAATTAACAAGCAATTTCCAAAAGTGATTAGAAAAGGAAGTATGCAAATCCAATGTCCTTGTTACATTGTATAAGCAAGATGGCTTTCCCTTATCTCTCAGAGGTCTAAGACCCCTGTCTTGCTGTCTCCTTGTGAAGAGCAACTGTCTGGAATACTTGTGGATGATCTCAAGTCCTCTCCTTGCCTGGAAAGGATTTATTGAAGAACCCGTCTACTCTCTGTCTCTTCATTCCACTGTGGGGGTCAGCTGTACTTTACATGGAACTGCTTCAGTTCACCAGTTCTTCCCTGTAAATCCCAGATTAAAATTAGGTATTTCCAGAAGAAAGGAATGCCACAAAGGTTCTTGTGATGAATTTTAAAATCTCGGCAGTGTCTTTTGAGATTCTGCCAAAAAGATTCTTACTTATAGCAGACCATCACCATCCTGTAGTTTTCTAATTAATGTATAATTTTATATGCTCAATATCTATACTTCAAGGTGGGGAGTGGGGGTGTTTAGAGTTTTCCTTTTCTAATAAAGGCAGTTTTAATCCTGTTTGGAGTTTGATTTATCTTGAATTTTTATAAATAAGAGTAAGAATACTCATACATTTAATCATTAGAAGGGCAGCAGAGTTGCAAGAGCTCTATATGTTTCATGTGTCAGGATTAGGTGGATGTTATTAAACGAGGCACTCACGAACATAGGTGGTAGCAGCTGAAACTGTCCATTTGCTCCTTCAACATAGGAGGTGAGGCCAGAGTGCACAGAAATACAGGGCTGATGGGAGAGGAGAAATGAGACTTTCAGCTTTAAATCTTACAAGTTCAGGCATTCTGCTTGCAGCTTTTCTAAACCATTCTGGTTGCTTTACAAGAAAATAATTTAGGAAACACATACTCTAAATGTTAATACTCACTCCCTTTGCAATAAAATCTATGTGAAGCTACTAAAACCATCATCAGCTAAATTGCTCTGCACTTCATTCTCCATATATGGCTCTGTTGTTTTTTGTATGATTTTAAGCAAAAGTTTGTTAGCATGAGGAATTTGTGTAATGGATTCTACTGCATCTCTCTTTTTTGTTCTATTTTTATGTATCAGTTATTTCCAATCTCTGCACCAAAAATCATGTTTCATATTTATTCATGTAGACCTAGATTGAAGGATTTTCCAGAACTGTGTCAGGCATAGAAAGCAAGGTTATGAAGGGGAGGAAGGATCAGCAAAATAGTCTTTTCTTCTTCCATGAATAAAAATAATCTTCTGTTAGATTGTCAGTTTGTTTTGTTTCTCCCTGTGCAAGAGAGGTATTCTTAATTGAAGTTGTTTTAATGCTATCTTAAGTATGTAGCTTGTGTTAAATTAACATTATAGTTCAGAAAGATTGCCAGCAGAATCAGTTTTAAAAGAGGAAAATACTAACCATATATTTGTAAAGGTTCCTAGACTTCAACAAACTATGTTGAATGTTTGTTCCTAGTCTTCAACAAACTATATTGAATGTTTGGATGTGTTTCACCTTGCATACATTTAAGTTATATTCTGATGGCCATAAAACCATAAAGGTTAGCATATTTAGGGGAGGAGACTTCACTTAATGCTAGAGAACATGCTTCGTTCTTTTAACATTTAGCATTCAGCTCAGCATTCAGCATTCAATTTCCAGATGGAAAGAGTTCTGCGTAAATTTCCACCAAATCAGGCCAGCCTCCTTCAATATTGTATGGTGCTCTGCTCTCTGATCCAGATGCCTTAAAATCTTGACCAGGTAAGGTAGGAGTTCAGTATGTTGTTCTCTCAACACAAATAGAATTTTGTCTATGTTAGTATAGATAAAATATATATGTTGATATAGATAATATTGGGCTAGAGTTTGAGGTCTGCAAAGTAACTGTAATTCAGTATTGAGTTCTATAAATTTTAGTTCTGATTTTTTGAAGTTTCAGTTCTTTCCACACCATCCTGAAGGTTTTGCACAAGCTTAGTAACTAATAACTAGCACTTGTTTTGCAAGCAAAAACTTATCATACTGTTTGATATCTAGAGGCATACACAGGAAAGTATAGCACTTTAATAGCTAATTACCTTTTACAATCAGTGAAATTAAGCAAATAATGTGCTGGAGTGTAAGATAATTATAAGGTATCCAGAGTGCTATGTAAACAAGAGAATGAGCTGCAAATCAGTATGCCTCACACATTTTTAGATGAAAAATCTGTTTTTCTCTTCACCAGCTCTAAGTTTAAATACTTAATTTCCTGAGATTTTGAGAGGATCAAATCCAGAAGCATTGATCGTCATATGTATATTGGGCATCAGTCAGCAATGGCAACATACTATTTATCCATTAATAGTCAGCTTTTTCCTTCTATATTTGATATATAAACATCAGCCACAAAAGAGGCTTCAAAACTATCTAATTTCTAATTAATTTCTAATAAGTATGGACAGTCAGGAGCTCTCCAGCTATTGCTGAATTATAACTCCCAGCAATTTACATCCGCAACATTGTCCCTGTGGGATAAGACTGATATTCAGCAGTTTCTGGTGAACTAAAATTGCTCATCCCTGACTTGTGATATTAACAAATAGAGGAATACTTTGGATATTTGTTTTTTATTCTTTGAAGCAGAAGTCTATTATGCGCCTTCTCAGATGGATCTCCTAGCTTATTTTACTTTGATATTTTAAATAAAAGCAATCAACTGATCACTTAAGCAAAAGGTCTGATTTTAAGCTGGATTTTTTGAGTACAAAAGTCTAGTTGAAATGGAATGTGGATCATGAGTCTTGGGGAACTGAGGATAGAATACAACTGAGAAAGCTTTGAAATATAGTATTAAAAATAAGATTGTCTTATTTAGAGAAAACATTTGCCTTTGCTTCTAGGTTTGCTTTTTATGACAAGGTAGACACTCAAACATATACAGATAGTCCTCGACTTACAACCACAATTGAGCCCATTTAACTGAGACATTTATTGAGTTTTGCCCTATTTTACTACCATTCTTGTCATAGTTGTTAAGTGAATCATTGCAGATGATAAGTTAATAACCTGGTTCTTAAGTGAATCTGGTTTCCCCACTGACTTTGCTGATCACATGACCTTGGACACAGCAGCGGTCATAAATATGAACCAGTTGCCAAGCATCTGAATTTTGATCACATGATCATGGGGATGCTGCAAAGGTTGTAACTGTGAAAAATGGTCATAAGGCACATTTTTCAGTGCCGCTATAACTTTGATCACTAAACGAACTGTTGTAAGTTGAGGACTACCTCTACATTGAAATACTTTTATAGCCTTGCATAGTCCTTAATACTGATACATTTTTTCAAGAGTGCCAGTAATGGATTTTTCCATTTAGAAAATTCTTGTAGGTATAATCAGCATATGCTGAGAATGCACTTACTTAAGATATAACATTCACTTCCAGTTTTCTGTTTAACAAAGATATAGCATAGTGACCTAAGAGATCTTGGCATCATGCCCTGAAGTAAAATATGAAATGTCAAGATTTTGTTCTTCTTAATGCAGCAATCTTATACATGAAAGGGAATAATAAAAAAGAATGATGGAAAATTGCAATTTGAAAAAGCAGCTTTTGCAAACCATACTGTTAATATTTCTTTAGAGTTAGAACTGATATTACTTTACATGTAGTTACTTAAAGGGATTATACACTGTGACAGTCAGTCTGTTTGATTCTAGGAGAGGTTTTTTTTTTTAATCAACATTTTTCTTAAAAAAGGAAAGTTCTCAGTGTTGTGATTACAGATAGCAAAGCTTTTCAGTTATTATTGGAAGCAATTGTCAATGACTCAAAGCAAAAAGCCTCTGGGTCTAAATGCGGCTGATGCATCTGGTGAGCCAGGAAGTACCAAGCAGTCTAGTAAATGTTACCCAGGAAAAATAAGACAACTCTTTCTTCTATTAAATTTTGCTTGATCAACAATGTCAACCCAAATTATGGTAGGGTCACATATCATCATGATTATGTCCTTAATCCTTCATCCTAGATTGTCTCTTGGCTCCTTCTGGCTTAATACCTTGTGACTACAATTTAGCTTCAGGTGTAACATCATTGGTGCTCTCTGAGCTTGGTTGTTTTCATGTAGACATTTCATTACCCAAACTAGGTATGATCATCAGTGAAGTTTACCTAGTTTGGATAATGAAATGTCTGCAAGAAAACAACCAAGCTCAGAGGGCAGCAAGGACCTCACATTTTAACCCTGAGCTACAAGTACTCTCCTTTGTTGTTAACATCATTTTCTTTTCACCAGGGATGCACAATATTTTGGGTTTGCCTTACCTTGTTATTTCTTGAGCATATGCTAAAAATGTTCAAATGCAATACAGTACATTCAGTAGCATAAAATGAAGAAGGAGCTTCTTCCTTGAGTGAGGGATTATGGTAGATGGATTTTTTTAGAACACAATATGCCTGTAGGCACAGACAGAAAATATAGCGTCATAACCATTGTGTTTATAATGGGAGCATAACTGTGGGGAAAGCAGAACATGCTTGAATGGCCATGTGTTTATGGACACCAATAGCATTGCAACCACAAGCTTCAGTAGTTCTCATATACGTTCATGTTTTTTAAATCCAAATTTTGGTTGCAGACATTAATAACTTCCTTTGTGTTGGATTAGCCACATATTGGATGTGATTAAAAAACACACAAAATAAATCAAGTGTTCAAAAATAGAGACTGAAGTATGAATTTCATACTTGTATTCTTTGGCACATTATCTTCTATTTACTTAATTCCTCAACTTGATCTCAATCACTTCTAGCCAACATCTCTTCTTGTTAGCTTCAATCCTTTCTAGCCAGCAGTTTCACAATGCAATAGAAAACTCTATGGCTGGATTTTTCTTGGTTTCTTTGAGTACGTAGGAACTTTATAACTTTATTCCAGGGGTGAAATCTAAAATTTGTTACTACCGGTTCTGTGGGCGTGGCTTGGTGGTGGTGGGGGTAATGTGACTGGGTGGGCGTGACCAACATTTTTTTTTTTTACTTTTAAAAGCATTTTTTCTACAACCTTAAGAGGCCTCTGATGATCAAGCAACTCAGCTGAGATCGCCAGAGGCTTTTAAAGGCATTTTTTTTCTTACAGAAAAAAATGCTTTTAAAAGTAAAAAAACAGCTTGATGATTGCGCGGCTCAGCTGGGCATGGGGGGGGGCAGGGATTTTCGCTACCGGTTCTCCGAACCACCCACCATCGCTACCGGATCAGCGATCCGGTCCGAACCGGGAGCATTTCACCCCTGCTTTATTCTGGAAATGAAACTAACCGTACTTGAATTTCAAAAATACTGCACTCAACAACTTTCTTGGTGTTCTTCTAAATTCCATATCTTGTTGAATTGAAATTTTGAGAGATTAGTGTTTTTTTTAAAAAGTTGATGTTTTTGCACAGTAAGTTATACTATAGGTAAGCTAATACATTCACTTGAATTTGCTACTCTAGCTATCATGAGCAGAAAGGGTCTGTGTTACAATTGCAGTTTCAGTACCTTCGTGAGAGCAAAGAGGGATATAGGTGGGAATACCATTGACATAAAGAAGCTCAGCTTCATTTATTTCTGCGAAGGTTGGAAACAAGGATAACTTCTATATCCTAATTAAATTGCTGTTGAATTTCTAGCTTAAAAGCATCCCTGTTTTATAAAAGACAATTAACTGATAAAATCAGAATCTGGCAAAGCAGAGGTGAATCATTACTCATTGAAGTTGATAGGTTTTTGCCTGGAGACCTTTATTTTTTACTTTTTACTTAGCAAAATGATGGCTGCAATATATAAATATATTAAGCAACAATATCCATTAAAACTTTTCCACAATAAAATCTTATTTATAAAACAGTAGTAAAAATGAAGATGGGGCAGTCCAAGTTTTTCCCCAAAGGATGTCAAAGCGGATAAATTTCAAACCAGATGTCACAAAATGACCCACAGATTCTGCAAGGCAAATCTAATATTTCGCCTTTAACAGATGGCATTAATGCTTTGGGGTCCCTTTGCCTGAAGTAAGTTCTATTCTTTGTAAAGCCTCAGTTACTGGGTCCACACTGCAGTTGCTACTTGAGGATTTTCTATTTTGAAGAAAAACTTTCAGAAACATGTTTTGTTCTTTCACTCACTATGATTCTACAATCTGTATTCTACATTCTAGCTGAGTGAATTTCTTTCCCCAATTCCTTTATCTTCCAAGTCTTCTTTTTCCTTCCATAATTTTTTCTCACACTTTGTGATGGTTCTACTCAGAATTGCTAGTATCTCAGGTTCATTATTCCTCTGGATTAGGCCATTTCTGTTTGTTTCTTGGATGAGATGTGAAATGTTTTCAAGGAAAAAAACCCAAGAAAATCCAGTTGCCTTTTGAAAAACATCTTTGGGACAACCATGACCTGAGTGATTTAGAATCCCCATAGACTTCTATTTCCCTATCTTTTCTCCTCTTTCCATCTTGCTGCCTCTATCTAATCTTCTAAGAGTAAAAATAATGGTTATGAACTCTTAAATCAAATTATTTACCTATAGAAGCAAATAAATGATTCCAAGTACTCTTTTATATGATCACTGTATACATTGCATGAGTATGTGTCTTATATTAAATTTTTGTCTATTAAATGATAAGCAGAAATGAGTAAGGACAATTGTTGGTAGTCTTCCAGAAGTCGATAAACTACAATTCCAGTATCTCTCACTAATTTGCCACATTCAAGTCTAAATAGCAACTTGCTGTCCAGTATGCTTCTTCAAAGCTTTGTATTGGAGCCAAAGTTTTTATTCTACTTAATATGTTCCCACTAGGAGAAAATAGAGAGGGCATTTTCATAAATTATTCTCTCTCTGCAGTCCTTAATGCAGCATCTCCCATGTTTGAGAGAAGTAGGAGAAAATGACCTCTTCTTCTGTCCATCCAGAAGTAAGGAACTGTTAAATCAAGAGTTTCCAATAATTAAAGAAGCTTCTTTTACTAAACAACCCATACAATCATCCTGTCTTTTTCAAGGACAAAACCTGGATAGTGGTCACCTTATGTTAAAATCATGTTGATTAAGAATAGTACTTCTAATAGTAGAAAAATGGATTCAGTCAGGTCAAAGCAAAGAAATACACAAACATCCTTGGTTTGTCTGTAATTTAGTATAGCATTTGAAAAATGGTGTGTTTTGCTTTCCTCTTCTTTCTGCATAATGACATGTGACTTTAACCCTCTTAAATTGCAATCCTAGCCCTATTTGTCTGAGAATTTAACTCATCATAATTTTTACTGAACAGAAATTAAATTTTAATGGAACATTTGATTGGGATTTTATGTATAGTGCAATGAGAAATCTATAAATGCAACGTTACCATTGAACAGTTCAAGTGAATTTACGATACTGTCATGCAAGAATTCTATATTAGTTTGAAAACAGCTCCAACGCACTGGCAACATGTGAGAATGGCATTTCTAGGGCAGCTCTGACTCAATGCGTACCTGACACTACCACAAAGCAAGACTTTAAAAATGCTGCATTTCTGTGAAGCTTGTTGGTAGCATGTTTCACTATTTGTTAGAACACTTGCCTATTCTGTCTCTTGTCCTTCAGCTGCTCTAACAGGTTTTTTTTCAGGAGAAATTAGAAGATATGCTCAGATTTTATACAGAATAAAAATCAAACATATATGCAATGTGAAACAAGGATATGAAAACAGTTTTTATATAATGCTAATACAGGTAGTCTCCTCCTATGACTAGTTGCTTAGTGATCATTATCATGATCCTCCCAAAAGTTATTTATGAACCGTTTTCAAATTATGATGGTCGCATACAAACCCTGTGGTCATGTGATTGCATTTTGGGCACTTGGCAATTGAATCACCTTTACAGCCATTTGCAGCATCCCTTGGTCATGTAACCAGGTTTTTTTCAGTATTTTTTTTGCCAGTTTCCAGTTTTCAATTCCAATTTCCAGGAAAAAAAGTGCAGGGAAAAAAAATTGGGTACAGTGGGTTTGCTTAACAACTGTGATGTTCACTTAATAAACACTGCAAAAAATGTTGAAAAAATGGGTCTGTTCACATGACGCCTCAATTTATGAATCTAAAGACGTAGAGTTGTAATTCCAGACTCAATTACAGTTGCATGTCAACTGTAGAGAGTTAATTGGACACTTTCTTAAAATGAAGCCAGCGTAGAAAACTAACTATAATTGCTATAAAGCTAGCTTGGAGAAAGTTAGAAAAGAGTTGATAGGCTATAAGGGACAGAAAGAAAATGAGTCAACTGGCATGTGTAAAAGACAGAAGATTTCTGGCTCTTATAATAAACTATGAGTTGTAAATACAAGCATAGCTTTTGTTCCCTAGCTTTAAATAGAAGCAACTTAGATCCAGATGAATTGTTCATACAGTGTTATCTTTAAATAAATTTATCCTTTGGGATATATGACAAAATACACTATTCTCCCTATTTTTAAGTTATGAATAATCAAAGTACTTTTGAAGAACTGAGAAGAAAAAATGGGTGGTATCTTAGGTACCTCAGTGTTCTTTCAAGTTTGATTAATTGCTGTCTGACAGATCTTTTTCAGTCTAAATAACAAACTTTTTAATAACTACTCTGTCCTTTTCAAATCTACCCTCTGTTCACCAAGTCAACCAGTGATCCTATTCCATTAGATCAGGGATGGGGAACCATGGCCCTTTTATGACTTGTGGACTTCAACTCCCAGAATTCCTGACTCAGCCATGTTGAAATCCACAAGTCATATAAGAGCCATGGTTCCCCACCCCTGCATTAGATCATTCTGCATATTAGCTGGCATTAACATTCTTTTTTGTCTTGGTTCCTTTCACTGAACAAACCCACAGCTCATCTGTTTTGTTGGTTTTTATTTTATTTTTTTGCAAGTCTGCAGAAAGGGTGACGAACTGTGGATTTGTTCACAACTGACTGATCTTGACCTCTGCTTTTACCTTCTCTAATCAGCATTTTGCCCAAACTCCCTTACAACTGGCTGCACATTTGCAGGCTCTGATTCTTGAGACTTGGGTGCAACCATGTGTCAAGCTGGGACACACTATCCTGTAATTTTATTAGATATCTTTATATAGGTGAAAGATAAACCTGAAAATATATAAAGGGAAATAAAGGAAAGGGAAAGAAGCACAGGAAGCAATAAAAAGAAAAGTATTTAAAAAGAAGTGACTTCGGATTTTTACAGCAATTACATTTAGTATCTCTCCTCTTTAAAATTATATTGCGTGGTTCTTTTTCTTTAACCCTTTTTAATCAGCACACCCATAAATCATCAATTCCTCCCCCCCCTTATTTTCAACATTTTATAAAAGTTGGGACACACTCTTCTGCCTGGCACACACAATCATAATTAATTTTAAACCCATGTTTTAATATTCCTGTATTAAGACCGAATTCACAGAAATAATAAATTTCTCACAGAACTAACAAGAAAACATAAAATTCACAAATTTTGGAGCAAATTCAGCATTTACAATTTCCTTTTCTTTATTAGTTTACATTTATTTTCTAGCTGATTTTTCATTTCTCTTTTATTATAATTCTTTTCCTGTTTATTTGTATGTTCCTCCTTTGATATTGTAAATGTCTGTTAGCTGAGTGTTAAGGGAAACGGTCTATAATTCCTCACTGAGAGATTCAGCAATCACACAGGAGATCAGTTTAAATTAAATAACTTTATTGTCATTGTACGTGTATACACAATATACCCATACAACAAAATTCAGTTTTTTTACTACAAAAAACTGTATTTTTTACTACAAAATGTGTTTTATTATACAATTGTTAAAAATATACCAAGATTTCTTATTCATGTCTCTTTTAAACCTTCTTCCTATATATTTCTAGATAACTGCTCATTTCTGTTTTTATTTTTCTCCTACAGTCTTTAATCTTAAAGCTTCCTTTTTCCACGCAAACATTAAGTTCTCCCCTCCCCTTTTCAATCCTTCCTGCGTATTTATCTCTGTTAACAGTTTCTTTACTCTTTGGCTGATTTACAGCTTAGTTCCTAGACTTTAATTACTTCATTTTTCAAATTGTTATTATGGCTTCTTTCTCTCCTCCCTCCCATCTCTGGTTTTGCTTCTTCCAGATTCTCCTTCCAAGTGTTTGAGATCACTTGAAAAAGAATTGAATTGAACTGAACTGAACTTTATTTGGCCAGGTATGATTTGACACACAAGGAATTTATCTGTGGCACAGTTGTTCTCAATGTACATGCAAAGCAAGAATAATAATAATCATAATACCAATAAAAGGGATAGTAAGGAAGATAAAGATAATGCTACAGCCATACAACATGGGTAAATGTACATAAGAGATTAGACAGTATTGTGAAAATTAGGTGTTCAGCAGAGTGATGGCACGAGGGAAGAAACTGTCCCTGTGCCTAATTGTTTTGGCATGCAATGCAACTCCGAGGGGAGGAGTTGGGCGTTGGTCTTACCTGATACGCCCTTTCTGTGATAGGTGGGCATGGCAATCATGCCTGGGAGTGACACTGCCTTGCTCAATGAGACCGAGTCTGCTGAAAAGTTCTTAAGTCCCGCCTCTTCCTGTGTAGTCCAGTTTTGAGACGAGGTAGATCAGCAGACTGTCGTGTCTGTAAAAATAGAAAACATATGAGACTGCCACCCACCCTCATGCCCAGGAACGGCCCAACAGGGAGGGGCTGATTGCCATGCCCACCTATCACAGAAAGGGTGTATCAGGTAAGACCAACGTCCATTTTCATGACGGTGGGCACGGCCATACCAAAGCCGATGTCCTATAGGGTGGGTGCAGGCCAGATCCAGGAAGCAGTCTCCAGATGTACTCCTTACAACACTCTCCGTCCAAATGCCGCATCAGCCGAGGCGTAGGTATCCAACCGGTAATGCCGGATGAACGGAGTAGGAGAGGACCAGGTGGCCGCCCTGCAGACTTCCTCCAGGGGAGCCCTGGTGGACCAGGCCACAGATGTGGCCGCGCTCCTTATGGAGTGGGCCGTAATATTCCGGTTCGAGTATGCCAGCAGTCACTTTCAGTACTGCGCCATGCCGTTTGGCCTTTCATCGGCTCCCAGAACCTTTACCAAGTTGGTGGTGGTGGCAGCGACACTCAGGGTAGTCCCGGTACGCATTCCCTGCTACCTCGACAACATCCTCGTTCTATCGTCCTTCCCGACCCAGGCAGTTCGCGACATGGACTTGGTGATTCAGACATTTCAACAGCACGGCTTTTCCATCAATATGGAGAAAAGTCAACTGATTCCCACTACCCGCCTCGTTCACCTCGGGGCGGTGATCGATTCTGTCAAATGTCAGGTGTTCTTATTCCCTGACCGAATTCTCAGCATCACAGACTTGATGAGGCAGGTGGTGTCCCAGAGGTCCGTTCCCTTATCTGTCCCAGCTGCTAGGGAAGATGCTCTCATGTATCACCATCATTCCCTGGGCTCACAGACACACTCGCCCCTTGCAGTGGTTTCTGCTGCCATTCCAGAGGACGGGACACAGCAATTCCACATGCAAGGTCATCTTGCCTCAAGTGCGTCTGTCCCTCAGATGGTGGACATCGGCGGCTCTCCTGAAGGGCTGCACCTTTCTAGAACCAGACCGTCTAGTGCTGACCTCAAATGCGAGCCTCTACAGCTGGGGTGCTCACCTTCTCGATCAGGTGGCTCAGGGACAATGGTCCCCAGCGGAGCGGGTGAACAGCATAAATTGGCTGGAGTTGCGGGCTGTTCGCCTGGCCCTTCGCCATTTTTGGGCCATACTGGAGGAGCAACATGTGCTGATTCTCACGGAAAACATATCCACGAAAGCATATATCAATTGGGAGGGGGGGCACTCGATCCAAGCCCCTGATGCTCCAAGTGGAGACTGATGAGCTGGGCAGAACGTCACATACTGTCGATCAAGGCGGATCACATATCCGGCATCTCCAACGTCCGGGTGGATTGGCTGAGCAGGGAGAGGATCTATCCGGCAGAATGGCAGCTTCATCCCCGTCTCTTTCTGGAACTGTCGCAGTGGTTTGGCCGCCCCGTGGTGGACCTGTTAGCTGGTCCGCAAAACGCTCAGCTCCCAAGGTTTTATTCATGGTTTCTGAGCCCGGTGGCAGAGGGTTGCAACGCGCTTCGCTGCTGTTGGCCACCCGGCCTACTTTATGCATTCCCTCCCATCCCTCTCATCCCTCTAGTCGTTCAGAAGCTGCGGGCTGAGCGAGCGGAACTGCTTTTGGTGGCTCCTCATTGGCTGCGCCGGCCATGGTTCGCCAACCTGGTGGCCTTCTCCGTGTCTCAGCCCTGCATAATTCCTCGCCAATAGGTCTCTCTCTGCCAGGGGGTCATCCTCCACCCAGAGTCTCAGTGGCTCCAGTTGACCGTCTGGCACTTGAGAGGGTCCTGCTGAGGAAGGACCGTCTTTTGGAAAAGGTGATCCAGGCTTCCAGGCGGCCATCGATGGCCCATATCTACGAGGCTTCGTGGAAGACCTTCTGTACCTGGTGTTCGAAACAGCACGTCGACCTGACATCCGCCTCAATACCGGAGATTCTTGACTTCCTGCAGGCCGGCTTGGATAAAGGACTTGCTCCAACTACCTTGCGTCGGCAGGTAGTGGCTGTGTTCTTACCTGTGTACCATACCAGTCGCTCTTTCACCATCCGAGGATTCGGGGATTTCTGCACGGGGCCACAAATCTCCGCCCGCCGGTAGTGCATTGCTACCCTTTGTGGGACCTACCCTTGGTTCTCCAAGCTCTAACGTCTGCCCCATTTGAGCCATTGGGCTCCATTAGCCTCAAATTTCTGTCCTTCAAGGTCGCCTTTCTCTTGGCAATTACATCCGCCAGGAGGACTTTGGAGTTGATAGCCTTGTCCATCTGGAAGGACCTCTGTATATTTCATTCCAACAGAGTGGTTCTAAGGTTGGATCCTTCATTCTTGCCCAAGGTGAACTCCTGGTTTCACTGGGCCCAGGAGCTCATCTTACCTGACTTCTGCCCGACACCGCAACATCAGTTGGAGGAACGTTGGCACACCTTAGATGTGCAGCGGGCCCTCAGCCGGTACATTAGGCGGACAGCTTCCTTTCTCCGGACCGAGGCTCTCTTGGTGTCCTTTCATCCATCCTCTATGGGTAGAAAGGTCTCCTCTTCCACAGTGGGCAGGTGGATAAAGACTTGCATCTCGACGGCGTATGAACTCAAGGCCAGGCCTCTTCCTGGCAGGATTTTGCCCCATTCCACCCGTAGCGCAGCTACTACGGCAGCTTGGGCTACCCAGGCTTCCGTCACTGACATTTGTCGGGCGGCCACTTGGTCATCCATTTCTCCTTTTATACGTCACTACAAAATTGACAGCTATGCCTCGGCTGAGGTGTTGTTTGGTCGGAGGTATTACAAAGTGTGCATTCTGCCACGGACCCCGGGAGCAGTCAGCCTCCCGCCCAGGAGTCTTGAGCTTGGGTATATCCCATCCATGGATAGTAGGAGCAGCGCACTGGAAAACGGACGTTGTCTTACCTGAACGTCCCTTTTCTGGGCGCTGTGACTACAATCCATACCCTCCCTTTCGGCTTCCTGCTCCGGGTTTCTGGGGTGGCCTTGGTTTCTGTTTTTTTCCACCTTTTTGGTTATAGACTATTGATTGACTGTGCCTTTGTGGCAAAAGACTGAAGGGTTGGGAGCAAAGGAGGCATGGTCAAGCGAAGAAAGAAGAAAAAAAAGAATTTACACTCAGTCTGTCAACACATGAGGAAAGAACCCATCCATGGATTGTAGTCGCAGCGCCCAGAAAAGGGACGTTCAGGTAAGACAACGTCCGTTTTCACATAATTAAGCTGTGATCTTCCTAAATAAAAGTTACAGTCTAAACCTGCTCTGGTGCGACAAAAAGTTAAACAATTTTTCATTTTCGCTTACTGTAACAAGATAAAACCACTACAAGTAAGCAGTAAATTCAAGCTTCCTTGAAAAGGGAATTAAACAACAAGGGTACATTTTTAAGCAGTTTCCTGTATGGAAATATTTCCATTACTCATTATGAGGTAAACTAAAATTTGCCTTGCTTCACTTAACATACCTAAAATGAATGCTGCTACTAGTCAGGGTTTTTTTTTTTTAAAAAAGATAAGATTCTACTAAAGCAGCTTTTAACCATCTGAGAGAGTAACAATCTTCAGCTTGCACCCAGTTTAAATAAAATTTAATATAAATAAGCATATAAATGTAAAAATATTCTGAGAATTCTTTGTAATTTTGTTTAAGTTTGCAATTTTGAAGAAAAATGATTATTTTCTTTGGTTGGCAGTACATCAAAGTCTGGCAAAGTGCTGTTTTAACTGATTAATAAGTTGCTGAGAGTCCACATGCTCTGGAAAAATTTCTTTGGACTTCTGAGCTTCTATATAGCTTCTTTGGAGATCTCCAACCTGCAGAAAAGCAAATATACCAAATGACAGAAATGCTACTAACAGCCTTATATGTTAAGATTTCATCTAATGATTCACTTTTAAAATATTTATATTCTAACATATATAGTAAAAGACACAACCCTAATTTAGCTTCAAAAAGTTCATGTCCTATTCATTTTGAACTCTAAGGCACTCTGCATGGGGCTGTCTTTGAACACAGTACAGATGCATGGACTGCTAGGATAAGACTGGAACAAATACTTCAGATGAGCAAATTATATAAGACTTCTGTAGTAAAAATTCAGTTTGTGAATTTATTGCTTTTCATTCTCCTTTCCAACCTATTTTTCTTTTTGTCAAATCTTCTAGGTACATCAGATTTGTCTTTCATTTGTAAACTGATTTAATTTATTCCCAGGCAAATTTCGGGACAAAAATACTTAAGATATACAAACTAATAAACATATGAAAAAAAAGGGTGATGACAATACCTTTTCAGACAAGACAGCAAAATTGAAATGTGGCTCATACATATGAGGTGCTATTGATGAAGCCGTCTGCAGAAACACTCTTGCCTAAAACAGAAACAGTGTTCGTATTTGTACAGGTCAAGGTACTCTACACTCCCTTTCCATCTTGGTTTGTCCCATGTTATTCTAATGTAATAACTTTTCTTAGACTAAGTCAGATCACTGGTCTATTTAACTTTACATACAACACACTATAGAATAATAAACACTCAAATTATCAGGTTTTTTTAATTTAATTGAACTGAACTTTGTGTCCTCCCCTCACACTCTTTTGTCTTACATAGAGAAGACAATGTATCCTTGTGAATATGGGCCCTTCTGCAAGTCAAACTCAGGCTTGTTAGTTAAACCAAGATCACTTCCTCAAGCAGAAACTTATTTTAATTAACTTTTAATATCTCCTACACATTATGTATTATTAACTGCACAGTCAGCCATATATTTTAGACTGGATTTGCATTTTTGTTCACCTATCCATCTCCCCAAAATCCTGGCATAGGCAGATGTTTTGTTTTAATAACATCAGAAGATATCCTCACATGATGTAAGGTGTTCCAAATAAAGCTGCCTTTTGCAATTGACTGATGGTGATTTTGTCAATGCCAATGGTGTTGAAGTATGTTCCAGATGTTCGGGGAACCAAGGCACCTCTCATTATTCATACTATATCTTTGCTTTCTTTTGCCACAGTTCTACTTCCATTTGCAGATCTTTATATTTTGTGATTTCCTCAAGTTCTTCTATTCTGCTGTCTCCAAGTATTGCAATGTATATTATACAGATTTTTGCTTTCTTACTTGTTAAATTTGGGGAGCTGTATGGCAGATGCTTGTCTGTTTGAATTCTAAAGTCCCAGGTGCTGGCTTCTTCATTTTCTATTACTTTGTCTATTTTGTGGCCCCATCAGTTCTTCCTTGCAGGCAAGTGATATTTCTTGGTCTTTCTTATTCACAATTGTTAAGTCTGTGATATTATTATTATTATTATTATTATTATTATTATTATTATTATTATTATTATTATTTAATCTTTAGTGAGATTCACAGCCTTTGAGGCTGGTTAATAGCTCAGCAGCTCGAGTCCTAACCAAGGACCTAGGAACTGTTAAGGTATCGTCGGAGGATGTAAGCTGTTCCGAGTAAGGTGGTTTTTTGTAGAGTCAAAATGTTCAAGTCCGGCAAATTTAGAATTTCTAAATAGTGGGGTAGCCCTTTGGGTACTGCTCCAAGGGCTCCAATTACAATCGGGACAACACACGATTTCTTTTTCCACAGCCGCTCAACTTCAATTTGCAAGTCCCAGTTATTATTATTATTATTATTATTATTATTATTATTATTATTATTATTATTATTATTTTCATTAAACATGAAACTCACGTCAATTGAACATTTAAAGATGTATCATAAATATTATTTACTGACACTGATAGTTGATACGGGTTGCTGCCAGCATCCTAGGTATCGACCAAGTATCTTCTTAAAATGTATGATGTTTTGAGTAGTGCAGTTTTTTGCAGTTCCGCTGGTATTATTGAAGGAAGCTGTAATTTCTTGATGTATTTTGTAAAATTCTTGGACATGGTGCCAAGTGCCCCAATGACAATGTGTATCACTGTCACATGTTTCATCCATAATCACGTAGTTTCGATGGCCAGGTCATGGTATTTTGTTATTTTTTCTAGTTCTTTTTCTTCGACTTCAGTGTCTCCTGGTACAGCGATATCAATAAATTGTATGCTTCGGATTTCGACAACTGTGATATCTGGCTTGTTGTGTTCTAAATGACGATTCATCTGTATTCGAAAGTCCCACAAGATCTTCACCTTCTCATTTTCAGCAACTTTTTCCACTTTGTGTTCTCATGACTTTTCAGATACAGGGAATTGTTCTTGTTCTTGTTATGGTTGTTCTTGTTGTTATTATTATTATTAAAATGTATATATCACTTGACTCTTCCTAGGTGATTCTAGGCAGTTTACAAATAGTTAACAACATACAATTATGCAAAATTATTTATATTCACACTTAAGCAGTAGAACATACTCTGAAACCAATAATTTTTTTAGCAAAATCCTGTGCTGGGAAAGGTGCATGTACCTATTACAAAGCGATTCTTGTGAGTGTCTACCCCACAGCTCTATTCTTGTGACAAATGCTTTATGCAATTCAAGGTGCTGGTGATTACCTATAAAGCCCTATATGGGGGCCAGGGTACCTGAGGGAATCACCTTTTTCCAAGAGTCTCTACCCATCCAATTAGATCAAACTGGATGGGCATGTTGCAGATGCGTCAGCCAAAGAATGTCGGCTGATGGGAACTAGAAGACAAGTTTTTTTTCCTGAGGCAGCCCTTCTATGGAACATCTTCCCTTTGGAGATTAGAATGGCCCCAACTTTGTTAGCCTTTGGTAAAACTTTAAAGACCTGGCTGAGTTCCCGAGCCTGGGGCACTACATGCACCAAGGGTCCCTCCTCCATGCTATATGTTGTTTGGAAATAACCATTTGTCTAGCTCTGATTTAGTGCTATGACTGAAATTAAATATGTTATTCTGAAAGATACAGTTTATTATCAATTACCTCAACACTAACTTCTCTGTATAAAATTATTGAATACAACCAATGGTTTAGATTAAAGGTGGAAATTTCTTCTAATCTCCAAATTGAAAGATGGTCTGTGCACTTGGTCCAACTGCATGGTTATGAATTATATGAAATTTGAACTGTGTGCCCACCATCAACTTGGATATGCAATATTCAATAACAGAAATGTACATGTCTGCTCAACTGCAAACTAAGCTGTAAATGACAGTCTACAACTTACTGCAAAAAAACAGGAAGCAAACTGAAAGAAAATATTTAAAAGAAAAGATGCTATACATATATATACATACATACTACAGTGCTACTTAGACATCACTGTATATGATCTTTATTTATTACAGCAAAGGATTGTGCAGATGTATATTTGATAATTTCCATGGTAACTGCTAGAATACTGAAGCAGTAGGTCTGAAAGAAGTTTGATAATTATGAATAGAGTTTTAATTAAAGTATGTTTTTGAAACTTAATGTATGCTATGGTTCATCTGCTAAACTAATGCATGCTAGCTTGGAATTCTGAGAATTTATATCCACACATTTTAAAGTTGCCAAGTTAAGAAGCACTGCAATTAATTTGTTCATAGTTATCCAAAGAGCAAATCTTAAATTCTATACTGGTTAAAAGTATTCAGAGAAATTCATATATAAAAACAATTACATAGATTTCATTTTTCAACACTGTTTTCGGCTTGGGCATGGCACCCAGTGTTACAAATACAAGTTTCATGTCCTCCAGGACTCTGACAGTGGGTTTACTTTACAATGCACTCTATATGCAACTCTTTTTCTTGGAGGACTGATTCAGTGGGGCTTTACAGCTACCATATTTTTTACCAAGTTACAGTGTTTGTAACATAATTGACTCAATAAGGATAGCTTAAATTTCTTTCTTCTCCATATTATGTTGGCCATTCTGGTTTTCCAGAATTTAATCTTCCAAATTGCAAAAAATTTGTGGTATTTCAGCCAAAACAGTCCATATGCCAGACTGATCACAGAATCAGAAAATATTTTTGATTCAAAGGATAGAGATCTGAAAACACCCATTAAGGCTGTATTGGTACAGCCTACAGGCAGAACTGAAACATGTAATTAATTCTGTGGAATATTCTGCTGCTGCAACACTACGTTTTGTACGTATCAAGTTTAAACAAATCTCCGACCTCACTGTGGATTGATTAAAGGCCTTTGCACAGTTGCTTTTCCTACCATTGATGCAGCCTATGAGACTTCATTACTATGGTTCTCATTCACCTCAAAGAACATTATTCCTAAAATACATTAGCTATAGAAACTTAAAGACCCACCTTCGTTTAAATTTGATACTAACCTGCTCAATGTGACCTTTTTGCATTTCCAACACAGCCAAGTTATTATAGGATTCTGCATGGTCATTGTTGTTAGCCAAAGTCAATTTGAAACATTGATGAGCCAAATTTCTATCACCGATTCCCTGAGAAGTCAAAACACAGAATATGTCCATAGTTTCTATATACCAGGTAATTTTTCCCTATTCAGATATTATAAATCTGGAAAGGAGATATGGTTGTATGTGTCACTCTTGCTTCCTCTTAGTCCTGAAAGGATTGAACTGGGAGTATCAAGAGAGTGTAAAGATGTTCCATACAATGGGAATGTAATTTTGGCAAGTTTTGTGACCACATGGGGTTTTTAAAACAATACTTAGAATTAGGGCTTCCATTCAAACCTTTTATGTAACAAAAAGTGGGAATTAAATTCTTCCATTTTTATTTATTTTTCAAATTTATATTGCTGCCCATTTTACAAAAGAAATGATTCCTAATTTTATCATTGTAGAAAACAGTGTTGTACTATCTGGAATTTTTACTGGATTCAGTACAACTTGTATTAACTTTCTTGAAAGCATAAGGAAGGAGGCAATATCATGCATTATTTCAGTTTAAATGGAAGGTATTTGACAAAATTACCAAATGATCAACCACTTTCTGCCAGAATTCATTTATAGCTATAGGATGTGAACATGCATTTAACTTGGGAAATTAGAACTAGTCATGCAAAGAAATATCCTATTCTAATTCCTGTAAGTCTGGAATGAACATATATTTCCTTTGGTTGGGGCTGCATTTTGTTTATTTATATCATTTGTAATCCACATATTTCCTTCCCTTTTGTGATACTGTCATCATGCCTCTTGGATGGTTGCAGGATGTCTTTGAGCAAGGCCAACATTTTTTGCCCTCTTGGAATGTTTGGGGGGCTGCAATAAAAAGTCACTAAAACTGCAGGTTACTCATCCCTGAGAAATATCTTCAAAACTTTACTAATTTTTTAATTAGTAAAGTGAATTCAGCAAATTATAATAAGAATTTTATTAGATCAGTATTAAAATCCTTATGTTAGCAGTTAGCATACTTTCATTTTTCAATCTTTCACTTCAATTATCAATACACAGAAATGAGATATATTTTTACAAGGAAGTTTTCAGAAGTCACTTTATCTCAGATTTAACTGAACCAAGACTTCTTCTCAAAGGCTTCTCCATGAGAAGTCTTACCCTTGAAATGTACATGCTGTGAAAATCTTTGTTTGGAAAATCTTCAGGCAGGCTACTTTACAGCAACATACTGTATAAGAATCCTCCATTGAGACTGTTTTTATCTTCTTCAAGAGGAAAAAATGTATTGTTATATACAGCATGCAAAAACATTTCTTCTTGCATCTTTCTGATAGTTGATAAGTAGGTTTTAGGTTACTAATGCTTTCTAGGCTATAATCTAATCATTTCTGCATAAATATTTTATCAAAGTATTCTTAACAAGCATTACTCTTACCACAGCTACATGTCCCAAGTTGTACCACACATCTGCAGCTTGTTCCTCGCTTTCTGCTAGAGATAGTGCACGTTCAAATGAACTGAGAACCATGTCATATTGCTGGGCATAGAAACAGCAGAGGCCTAGATTGTTAAAGAGTTGGCTATTATAAATGCCCATCTGCAGGAGTCGCCTAGTTCAATATAAAAAGTAAATAAATCAATTTGTATTTTTTGGAGCATGCTTCTTGAAAGTTTCTTGTGCTCATGCGAATTCTATACACACACACACACACACACACACACACACACACACACACACACACACACGTCAGTTCTCCTCATTCAGAAGCTTGATTCCTGCTGACTTCATTAAGAAGTTTTATTGGAACAGTACAGTCCTGCCTACTCAAGGGTAGTTTTGATTTTCCAGTCCAGCCTACTGTAGTGGGAGTAAAGAATGGCCTTGAAAGACAGGAGGAAGAGCTGCTACCAAGGCAACGATAAACAAGCATGGCTTGAGCCCATTCCAAGAAACTAGTTTGAGTAAATGTGTCAGGCCAATCTTTAGTTCATACTATTATAAAGTGAGGGAGGTGGGTAAGTGCATTCAGATTTGCAAGATTCTGTTACTATAGCTGTTACTTGATCTATCTGGCATTCATTTCTTAGACTGCTCTGCAGACATCTACAATCTAGCATTCCTTGTAGTCTTTCAATAAAATACTCTCAAGATCTACCTTTCTTAGCATCTGAGCTCAAGAAGGCTGCCTTTAGATAACCGAAAAAGGGAATTCTATACAATATATTTCATGGCATGGCAATTTCCCCCATCTCATTTAATATCACAAATTACAAATCATAGTGAGACTCTATAGGACAGACCACAAATCAGTTCATGTGTTCCCAGGGTTATCAACACTGGTGGAAATAATGGAGACCTTGAATCTGTTTTAGACTTGAGACTGTGGAACAGAACTAGTAGATATGTAGAAGCAATTCAAGATTCCCTTCTGTATTTTAAGTATTTCTGCAAACAATGTTTTTTCCGGTGACACAGGTCTATCAGGGCAACCTGGTCTACCCAAATATGGGACGGAGCATATTGCTTCCGCTTTCGCCTTTCAGCCCCAGTTCAGGAGCCTTTGCAGACAGCCGGTTTAATGACAAACTATTTTTGTGTGAATTTTGTTTCTACAAACACCTATTATGGATGTCTTAGTACAAAAATTAAGCTGTAGTTTCTTTCTAGATTCCTATCAGAGCTATAATTTTTAAGTTTGACAGACAATCCACTGAGTTAGTATACAATTTAAGATATTTTTCACATACCCATCCATTTTGTTTTTTATTTTTACTCTATTTCACTATTTCAAAAACTATATATATTTACTATCTTCTTACCTATAAAAACGTAAAGCTATCTCTGGCTGGTCAGAGTAAAAATGATTACTTGCAATGCATGAAATGGCTTCCACGTGGGTATTATCTTGTTTTAAGACATCTTTATAGAATTCTGCAGCCGTAGAAATGTTGTTCATTTCCTATAAACAGATAAAGATAAAGAGATAAAAGTATTTTAAATTACACATGATTAATAAAAACAAAAAGAGTTTTGTATTCCTTAAACATCCTTCAAAAGTAATTAGGGTATTTCCTCTAACCGTATCTGTATTTTAACCCAATAATTCTTTGCTTCTTTACATGTAATATGATCCCGGCAGTTGATGACATTTCCAACATTTATCTTCGAACATTTTAGCTAATCTTTCTGGTGGCATATGCCATCTATAAAACATCTTATACAAGTTTTCTTTATATGCTGTTGCCATTGTTAATTTACAATTTCTCCCTCATAATTGTTGCCATTTCTCCAATTCAATAGTATAACCAAAAAAATTTGCCCATGCTATCATTGTTTCTTTTACTTCTTCATCTTCTAATTCAATTCACAATAAATAATTATATAATTTCTTAATCATTTTTTCATCTGTTCCTGTCAGAATCTCATCCAATTCTGATTTCCCCAAATTAAAACCATACTGTCTATGGTCTGCTTCAAATCTTGATTGCATTTGCAATCTTGTATACCACTCTATCTCAATCCCTTGTTTTTCTAATTCTTGCTTTTGTTTCAGTTCTCCCTGTTCTGTTAAAATATCCTTGTATCTAACAATATTCCCCATATTTACAATATTTCGATATGTCAAAGCTTCTATTGTTGAAATCCACATTGGTATGTTCAAATAATGTTTTTCTTTCACTCTCTCCCACACTAATAACAAACCATTTCTTTCATGTCTCTGGAAATATCCATGTATCCTTTGTTTCCCATACCATAGGAAAGCGTACCAACCTAATAGTAAATCATGTCCCTTAATCATATATAATTATACATTTTTATTTTATATGTTCACCATTTTTTCTAGTTTACTCAAAGTAAGTAATTTGGTTAATAGTTATTTAATTGGTTATTTCCTACTTCTGTTTATGGACTGCTGTTGGGTAAAAGCTCTGGTGAATGATCTCTGGAGGGCTCGAGATGGAGGTTGTTCCTCCATTCTAGTTCTACTTGACCTCTCAGAGGCTTTTGATACCATAGACCATGGTATCCTACTGCAACGACTTGTGGGATTGGGGATGGGAGGCACTGTCTTGCAATGGTTCTCCTCCTACCTCTCAGGTCGCTTGCAGTTTGTATGGGCAGGGGGCAGAGGTCCACCCCGAGGCCCCTAACTTGTGGGGTTCCTCAGGGGTCGGTTCTTTCCCCCTTGCTCTTTAATATCTATATGAAGCCATTGGGTGAGATCATTCGTGGCTTTGGGGTGATATCTCATCGATATGCTGATGATATACATAGCTATACATCTCCACCCCAGACCACCCCAGAGATGCCCTTTCTGTGATGTCCTGTTGCCTGGAGGCGGTGCAGGCCTGGATGGGTAGGAACAGACTCAAACTCAACCCCTCCAAGACTGAGTGGCTGTGGATACCGACATCTCGGGTTTCAGAGGTCCTATCACTTCTGATGGGTGAGGAAAAACTTGCCCCCGTTGTTAAGGCTCGCAACTTGGGTGTCCTCCTGGATGCTCAGTTGTCCCTAGAAGACCACCTGACAGCCGTGACTAGGGGGGCCTTTGCACAGGATCGCCTGGTGCGCCAGTTGCGCCCTTTTCTAGACCGAGATGACCTTTGCATTGTCACTCATGCCCTGGTTACTTCCGCTTGGATTACTGCAATTTCCTCTACAAGGGGCTGCCCTTGAGGTGCACCCGGGGGCTCCAGCTGATCAAAAACGCGGCTGCGCGGGTTGTAATGGGAGCCCCTCATTACTCCCATATAACATCTCTCCTATGCGAACTACACTGGTTACCAGTGATCCTCCAGATCCGCTTCAAGGTGCTAGTCCTCACCTATAAGACCCTTCATGATTTAGGTCCGGTATATTTGCAGGACCTTCTCCTGCCTGCCTCCCACCGTCCTGTTCGCTCACATAGGGTTGCTCTCCTCAGGGTACCATCAGCGAGCCAATGCCGTCAGTCGACGTCTAGGGGGAGGGCGTTCTCTGTGTGCGCTCCCACACTCTGGAATGAGTTACCTACCGAGCTCCGTATGGCTCCTGATCTCCGCTCGTTCCGTCGTGACCTGAAGACTTGGCTGTTCAAACAAATGGGCTGACTATGATTCTGGGTTTTAATATTTTATTATTTATTACTTATTTGGTTTTAAGGGGATTTTATTGTTGCATGCTTTTTAACTTGTGTTCGCCGCCCTGAGTCCTTCGGGAGAAAGGCGGCATATAAATATATGAAATAAATAAATAAAATAAATAAATAAATAAATAAAATAGTACTATAGAACAACATCCATTTTCTTCAGCAAAGAAACAGCCTTTTCTGCTTGTTTATATAATTTTCTGGCAGTTGTTACCAAAAGATTTTAGAAAGATTTATTTCCTACAATAGAACACATAGCAGGCCTCTAATTTCTAACGATACAATCCTAAACTCACTTAGTTTAGGAAAGAGGACAACGGTAAAGCATGAGCAGACTTCCAATTTCACAAAAGTGTACTGTATTTCAATGCACGCATCTGTCAGCATTACCAGTTTGCTTTTTATCATGATTTGGGAGTTTAGATTACAACTGTATTAGAATTCTTGAGAAGTTACATTTCTTTTAGTCTATTAGGAACAGACATTTTGTGACTGACCATGCCATTTGTGAATGGATGTGCTCCCTCCCAACATTCATATTATAAGCACGGTCATAATATTCTCTGGAAAATCTAAATGCTTCCCAGTCCCAAAGTCTGGGGGCTCTAACAAGGAGAAAATATTGACATTCATATATATGTGGGAAGGCAAACTTTTCTGGATTAAAAAACTTTTAACTGAAAAACATTCAAGGCTTTCTAAATTTCCATTATAACTCTAGCTGCAGTAATAAACAGTTTTAAACTTAAATATGATTTGCTTATGCTATTTATCATCTTTAAAAATGACTCTTCATTTCAACAAGTTTTGAAAGAACAAGTCTTTTCTAAAAAATAAAATTTATGTATTTATTTGTTATATTTAAACCTTGCCTTTTTACAGTACTTCCCCCTCCTATTTTGCCCCACAACAATAGCCCTGTGCAGTAGTTTGGGCTAAGAAAGAAACTAATCCAGGGAGTTTCAATGGCTGAGGACAGACTAGAATCCAAATCCCCCTGGTGTCAATCCAACATCTCATGTCCCACACAGAAGAATTCTCTTAAGCATTTTGTAATCTTTGAAATAATTGTACTGTGCAATAATTCTTACTAATGTACATGTGGCTCTCCACTCACCCAATACCCATGAAATCATTAGCAAGCTGCAAATCAAAATCAACTACCGGTAGTTCATTAAGTTCTACATGTCTTCATTGTTTGAAACAATGAATACTACAAAAAGATCTGGTAATGACTCCTTTGTCCAAGCAGGGATGTTTCTCTGAAACTGAACTATAAGCAATTACTTCAGTGGAAACTAGAAGAGCTGTAACTCAGTGATAAACTAAAAGATACCAAATTTCAGTCCTTGATATTATACCTAAAGCTATTGCAACAGTTTTAGAAATACTAGAGGAGGCGTTGCTAAAGCTAGAGAATAGGTCAGCTCTCCTATTCTTACATTTTAGGACAAAGAAGCCACAAGCCTAATCTTAAAGTTGTTTCCCCATTCTGACTCCTTAGCATTAACTTATTTGCACATCTAGGTACTGGAAGTTAAAGCAAAAAACTGTTTGAGGGCATACTCATCAATTATCCTCTTGATGCAGGAGAAATTTTTGATTTGCATACCTCATGAATCCTGGCCATACCGCAAAGGAGGGAAACTTCTCCAGGAAATCGTTCTAAACCTTGTTTGAAAACATTCAAAGCTGTCAAAGGCTGATCCAAGCGGGAATATACCTGGGCAAATACATGGATGTAGTTCCATCAATGTTAAGATTTTTACAATAACTATAGCCATGGAAATAAGCTGCCAACTGAATCATATCTATCATCTATCTATCTATCTATCTATCTATCTATCTATCTATCTATCTATCTATCTATCACTTAAGGCTAGATAACTATTCTCTACATTTTGGCACTGCCTCTACATATGATCCAGGACAAAATTCAGATAATGCCACAACACTATAACAACATGGTTTTAAAAATGCCACCATTCTTTTTACTCCTTTAAAATATTTAATGCAACTGTTTTGTGTCCCTCTGCAGAACTAGTTCATTCATTCCAGCTCATGAAACCACCGTTACATTTCCTCCCCCCAGGATTCTGTTAGGCCTTTAGCAGGACATGGCAGGCAGTGAACGTTCAAGAGTGACAGGACAGCAATACAGTCATCTGCTGATGCCAGCTGGAAAATGCTAGTTACTAAGTATAAGGATAGGTACTATCCCCCAATATATATAGTATATTGGCTTTTAACTGTATTCTACAGTCATTTGTAATGAGAGATTACAAGGTGTAATTATCAGCTGTTTTTTTAAAAAATTGGTCAAGAATTTGGAAATGATTGTATTAAAAAGCAATTTCTTCAGGAGACTGAGCTCAGATACCTGACATGCATATACACAAAACCACACAGAAACATTTCTATTGCAGCCAGCTTCAAAGCTGAACAGGCAATGCAATGACATTCTAAAACTAGATTTACCCTGGTTGTGCAAACAGCAATAGAAAAAGCGTCCAAATTATCCTTTCTTATAGTATATTAAAAAAGCATTAGTAACTGAAAAACTGATTATTTTAATGAGCTTGCAAAAATTTAAGAAATTATAATCCAAGAGTTCCAAACCATTTGTCTAAAATAATAATTTTATTAATTGTAAATGCCAACTTACTTTTGCCAAGTACAGTACTGTATCTACCATATCTTGTTGTCTGAGAGCTGACTTAAACTGTGTTTCTGCTTCACGGTATAATCCTAGCCTGGACAAATTTATAATGAAAAGTATGTTAAAACCAACAAGCTAATAGTAAATGGGTTATATTTTACAACAATTATACAATAAAGCCACTAAAAATGAGAATATATATTCTACAATTTACTTGATTTGTAAAAATGAAATTAGAAAGGCTAAATATCATAATGAGATAAATGTCTTTTTTATGTTCCAAATAAAATAAAAGTAGCTACTCAATGAAGAAAATGCAGAATGCAGAAATGATATAATTTCTACTTTAGCTCAGTTTTTTTTCTAAAAAGGAGATATGTTACATCAAACAATTATGAAGAGTAAAATGAAAGGGCAGTATAAAAACTTGCAAATGATTAAAATATATATGTATATGTGTGTATGTGTATATAATTTAATATATATTAATTAAATAATTACACACACATACAAAAGTAGTCCTCGATGTATGACAATTGAGCTCAAAATTTCTTAACCCATTTGTTAAGATGGGTTCCCCCCTCCCCATCTTACAACCTTTCTTGTCACAGTTGTCAAGTGAATCACTGTGGTTGATAAGTTAACTAACCTGATTGTTAAGTGAATCAGGCTACCCCACTGACTTTCTTTGTCAGAAGGTCGCAAAAAGTGATCACATGACCCTGGGACACTGCAACGGTCATATAAACCAGTGCTAAGTATCTGAATGTTGATTTCATGATTATGGGGAAGCTGCAAATGTCATAACTCTGAAAAAAGGTCATAGGTCACTTTTTTCAGTGCTGTTGTAACGTTGAATGGTCACTAAATGAACTATTGTAAGTTGAGGAATGTATTTGTATTCGGATATATTTGGATGAGTTAAAATTCCAGGGTTAGACAAATTACATCATCATATTGAAAAAACTTGCTGATGGTTTGACTGAACTTTATATATACAGAAATCCTGTGAAATGGGTGAAGTGCTAGACAATTGAGGTGCTAAACACTCTTCCCATTTTTTTTTTTAATGAGGGAATTTACTGGACTACCGAATAGTCCACCTTCAGCAAATCACTTAAGGTACCTTTAAGTACCCCAAGGCAGTCTAATTAGCAAGTTAGCAAAGTATGGGCTGGATGGAGTGATAATTAAATAAATTTCCTTGAACATTCCATTCAAATAGTGCTCATTAATGTTTGTTCACCCAACTGTGAAGAAATATAAAGTGAATACCTCATGGTTCACTCTTGGATTCTGTATTCTTCAACACTTTTATTAATTATTTAGATGAACGGTGGAGGGAACATTTATCTAATTCACATATGACATAAAATTAGAGAAAATAAAAAAGTAGACAAATTTGGTTCCTAGTTTACCTGTAATAACACTTCCCAATTTGCACTTTCCACCACCAGTCCTTGAATTGGGCATACTGTGTGGCATATGCTGCCAAATCTAAAGCCTTGAAAGGTAAGCAAATTTACAAATGTCTTGTACATGGGAGAAAAAAAAACATATACAATGAATATTTAACAGGTTCTAAAAAAAACCCTATAAGATTAAATCAGATAAATATGCTAGATTTTCTCCATTTGTAATTTGTCTCATGAGTTGAAATGGCAAAATAATTTTTTTTCTTTTGGCATAATTTTAACCTATTCAAACTTGGCAGCTTTCTTGATAAAGGCATTTAAAAACTTGTTCAAACTGCTCTACCACCTATATAATTTAATATTTTCCATTTTTAGTATTAATTCTTGTTAGGGTTCGGTTCCTCTTAAATTGGATCACTCCAACCATTTTATTACATGCATAATTAAATACTGAAAAGGTTTACACAAATTTTGTGTAATTAATTTCATGTTCAGCATTTTGTGCAAAGGCATAAATACTTCCCTAATCCCTCATATGCTCCAATTTTTCATTAAGGAACACATCGCATCCATAATTCACTATAACCGCCTCTATTTATATAAATAAGGCATGCCCTTAATGAAAAGCAAACTTACAACAGTTTAGATAAATGAGCCACTTTTTTAATACAATAAATCATTTTGAGAAAAGCATCAAGAAACCTGAATGATACCATGAATTAAAATCCTGGATAGCAATTGGGGAAGAAGGGAGGGACTAACATCTAATTGTTTATGTGCGTTAGATACTGATAAGGCTGGGAGGTGACTTTTAATGACTTAACCAGCATTTGATCACAACAGGTATCAATATACTATTAATATACAATGTCATATTTGGATATTTTAGCAATTAGATCATTTCTAGATGATTAAGAATCAGAAAGTAAAGAATGAATGCTACTTCCCAGTATTATTCCTATCAACAATTATATTAAAAGTCAGTAGTGCAGAATTAATTTTCAACAAAAAATAAACAAGAGGGAATTAGCAGAAGCATATATGCAGATGATATGGACACATAAAGTTGTACTGTGCAGACAATATAACCCTTATTTTCTGCATGAGTAAACTATCATCCATTGTTTTGCATATCCATGAAGCAAGAAAAAACAAGTCCCAAACTGCAGATATAGAAAAACATTTATGCTAAGGCCTTGTCTCAACTGCAGATGAAAGCCACTTGTATTTCTTGGCAAATGTCAAGAAAAGAAAAACAAGACATCTTCAGTAAAGCAATGAAGCAACACACTACTGACTCCTTCATAGGACAACGGTGTAATAATTTTAATTCTTCTCTGTGATCAACAGTTTAAGTCATTTAAATACTGATTAAAATTCAGATAAATTCCTTTGAACAAGGAAGTCTCTCACCATATTTATAGGCAAAGACAGTTTGCCAGACTTAATTTACCCTTGAACCCAGTAAATTTGAACGCTTTTCAAGATACAAATGGTTTTCAATTTCCATTCTAGAACTCCAGTACACTGCAATGAAGGGAGGGAGGATATTTACAGTATTGTATGTGATGTATCAACATCTCATTGTTGCCTAAATCTGATACCCAGCCTTCCACAAATCTATACTAGGAATGAAAAACATGAATTATAGACTGGTATTTCTTTAGAATAGTTTGCTTGCATAACTGAACTACTTAATTGCAAAAGTATCAATTTTGATACTTCTGAAAAATATGAAAACTTCGATGTTGAACATTACAACCTCATCTCAGAGCCTTGTTCATTCATACAGCTTCTATCATCCTATTTTTATTTTTATTTTTGCAATGTAGTTTATCCATACCATGTTTTCCTTAGCAAAACAAATATATATATTTCTATATCCAGGGAGCTGTTTATATATATATTTCCAGTTTGGAAATAATAATCATTTGGTGTTCCTGCTTTTATTTTAATACTTTACAGAGATGGTTTTCCTTAAAATCTCTTTTAGACATCAATATATTTCTTGAAGCTGAAGATTAAGGGCACATTATCATGGAAAAGCTTATCCACATGTTTGCTAAGAACTGACACTGATTTGATGGAAATCAATCAATCAATCAATCAATCAATCAATCAATCAATCAATATTTCTTTAACAAGAAATGGCAACTGTTTTCAGAAACCAGTTGATTTCAGAAACCATGTGTTGATTTCAACTGACCACGATATTTTTTGGGGGAAACCAGAATCATTTGAAAAACAAATTAAATTTAAATTATTTAACATGAAAAAAACTGAACTCAACCAAAAGCAAAACATTGTATATTTTTTGAAGTATGAAAATGCAATACCATTATCATGGATGAAAGAAATAAGAAATCTGTTTTCTTCAACTCTTACGTATTTATCTCACACTCAAAATAAAAACAGAAAGAACATTAACCTTTTAAGATTAAGTATACTTACATTCTTAACATCACCCTCATGATGAAAAATGTATTCAAACAAAGCCTATGAAAAAACAAATGTAAAATAGGTCATCAAATTGGTGGCAAATAAGATCTACTTACATTTAATTAGAAATAAGTATTTTATTAGCTCATTTAAAATTAAAAGCAGATTTAGTAAAAATATTGAATGCAATAAAGAATTCACATTTCCAAAATGTAATCTCACTGCCTTGTTAGGGAAGAATTCTTAATCTTACACCTGAAATTAATTAATTACAATTTATAGACCACGTAATTCCCAATTACTCAGTTTACAATTAAAAGAAAAAAAATACAAAAATCAAAATATAAGCACTCCAAAGGAAAATACAGTATATAATCTCAAAACCAAGCAACCAATTAGTTGATAAGAAGCTGACACATCATTCTATTCCAAAGTCTGGGAGAAAGCCAGGGAAACTGGATATCTTTTATGTGTTGCTGTTATTGTATTTATCAAAGAAGGAAGTGGGGGGAGTTACTTTATTTTACTGAAAAGTTGGATACTCTGAAAATTATCTTGGAAGATCAACTTTTGCTTTGAACAACTGATCACATTGTAAAAACAGTCCTCAATGTACAGTGGTTCGAATGAACAACAGCCTAAGAAAGGGTGTTTTACGCCCTGTAAAGCACATCCAGTCATTGCCAAAGGTCACATCACCATCTTGCAGTCACACGATTGCAATCTGGTACTTAGCAACCTCTTTGCACTTACAATAACTTGCCAAATGCCCCATAATCATGTGATCATCATTTACAATCTTCTCTACCAGCTTCTCCAGAAAACCAATGGGGAAACAGGTAGGAAAGGATGCAAGCTGCTGCCACCTGCCCAGAGAATACACTCTCATCTTAGGAGGCTCCCTGCAGAAGGATTTCGGCTCCATGCTTAATTTCATGGAACTGAAATCCTTCATGCCTGCTTTCATACAGCTGAAATCCTTTTGCAGGAAGGTCTCTACTGAAGCATTCCAGTTTGAGCTGAAATCCTTTGTGCCTTCTTGCACAGAGCTGAAATCCTTTAAACAGGCATGGAGCTGAAATCTTTCAGCAGGGAGCTCGAACCCAGCCTCTGGAGATGAAAAGGAATTGAAATCAAAGTAACATTTTCAGCCCTGAATGAAAAGGTGGTAAAGTAAGAAGTACAGGGTGTTCCAGGGGTATAGGGGATGCCCTTAGAGGCCCGATGCAGGCTGCATTCAATTCTCCTTCCTCACTCAGGGGCTGAAAATACTGTTTGGATTTTGTCAGGGAGGATTTTCATTCCTGAGTGGAGTGGCAGCAAGGTAAGGTAAGAAGTACAGGGTGTCTCAGGGGTATAGGGGAGGCCCTGAGAGGCTAGTGCAGGCTGCATGCATCTTTTTACTTTCTGGGCTGAGAAATTGCACTATACTGAATTTGGGCATCTCTCCTGAAAAAAAAATTAGTAAAAACGTAAAAGCTATTAACACCTGTTTTAATTAACAGGTAAGATTTAAAATAAACAAATCAAGATTGGTACATTAAACAAGCACATACCTTTGCCAACTTTGGTTTTTGAGCATAATTATTTAAATTCAGTTTAGATATATTTATGAAAGGACCATCAGGATTAGTGAGCATGGAGGCCTGTAGTGGGAAAAAGCATCAAACTAAATGACACATCGTATTTGAATTATAACTGGCAATACAGTATACAATTATGAGAAATCAATATAGTGTCTATACAAAATAATACATGGGAATAAATTGTATGTAACACTTGCACAATTCCCAGCTCGTGCCACTGCTCCTACAGTTGAGTCAACTAGACTCTCACCTGCTCCTCAGTAGCAACAGCGGCAATGGAGCTTAACAGGAAATTGGTTCTGTAGTGCCCATACAGAGTCATATAACTTGGACAGTTCTCAGTAAACTGTAATCAATAGGAATCTCCCTTTCTGAAAAAAATATTTTACTTGCTTCACATTTTTCTTCTATTGTTAGCATGTCTAAGCTACCCAATAACAAAGATCATTTGGTGGAATGAAAAGTTACTACATAATAATGAGGACAATAAAATGGAAATAATAAAGAGCACAGGAAAATATGGAACATATCATTTGTAATCTATAACATGCAGAGCAGGTACAAAACACTAAAAAAAGACTATACTTTGCTTGAACAATACTAGGCAACCATGAAAGCATATTTATTAATTAATAAAAGATGTGGGATATAAAGCATTTGCTAAACCCGGTGGGGCTTACACAACTATAATACCACACTGTATTTTTCCTCATTACTATGCATAAATGGATGTTTGTGTATTTTGTTGAATATTTGACATTTAAGCAATAAGAAGCGAAGTCTATTAGTATTATATGGAATACACATATTTTCCAAAAGTCTGATCATGTAAACAAACAGAAAGATGCTATTAGTTTTAATAAATTATTAATATAGCAGGGAGAAAAAATAGAGTATGGGGGGGGGGACAACCTAATAATCCTTGCTATGCTGTATACATGTAGTTCCAATTTCCAAGATAACAAACGTAGGAGGATCCTTACTGTTCCAAGCCTGACATATCTCCCTGAAGCACTAGTCATTGGACGGGCAGTGTGAGCAGTTCTTGGAGTCTTTAAGGCTTGTTCAATGCTACCTGGTCTCCCAGCCTGTGTGCTAGGTCGTACAAAACCCGTCAGGGGTCGCCCTGTTTGTGTCACTGGCCTGAAATGATTCAAACATGGAAGAGTATCATGATAAAATGATTAACAGAAGCATTTATTGCTATTTGCAAATTCAAAAAGAGTAGAGATTGCCATATGGAACTATTAATAAAGATACTGTACATGTGCATTAACTCGATTTCCTGTGCATGAAATGATGTGTTACATTAATCATTATTAAGTACACACCCCTATAGGATTTACTCACTACCCCATTAAATGGCACTTACATAATTCTTATTTTTTTGAGGGAGATCATCTATGTTATCTTTTACATTGTGATACCTCTTTTTGTATTGCTATTTTTGTTCATACTTTTACTGCTTGTAATGTATTCCCAAACTTATTTGGCTATAGAACATGTTGGGCTTTGAATATATTGACAAAATGCATATGTACTAGTCCTTGAATAGCTTACCAAATCTCATTAAGGACCACAACAAAATTGTGGATTTATCATCCATAATGAGACAGAAAAATATCCTAGCATTTTCTGTCCCACTAAAGAGAACAAAAATCATTTTAAGTTTGCATCCTATTAGGGCAAGAAAAACACATTAAAGAAAAATATTAATAGACTGAAGCTCTCCTTCAGCTAGTTGTCCATTTATAATACAAAAAGCAATCAATGATGTTTTTTTTCACAGAACTTTATTAAATCTCTGATGGTATTTCATAGAATGTAGTATGGAAAACTGATTTCAAACTAGATATCACACTTGTAAGTTTGAGGTAGTAGTGGTAAAAAAATTAACAATGTATTTTATATGTATATTTAACAAATTACAGCTGTGTAATTTCTTGACCCAAAGTTTAGTCCATGACTATAACTTGACAGGCATTCTGAATACATAGGAACTATCACAAAGGAACTCTAAAGAATTGCTATGATTCCTATAAAATATATTTACAGAGACTAATTTTTAAAATTTTTTAATTCCATTCTTTGGCAAGAAGACTTCTAAAGTAGCTTAAAAATATAAATAATTAGGTAACTCCTGTCAGTTCTCAGGCGTAAGCCACAGGGCAAAATGAAAAGGGCTATAGAGGGAAAAAGAAAAAAAAAACACTAGCCCTTAAAGTTTATCTTGACCAGTTCAAATGAAAAGAATTTAATAGTAGCTGACACCTGGATGACAATTACAAAAAGCTCAAATCAGCTAGTCTCAAAACATAAGAAATAAAATACATCTATTTCTCTCTGTTATAATTCTATGTGATGATTATCACTTAAGTACAAGGAAAAAAATAACCAAATCAGTTAACCACTCTTAAGAAACTGAGTACAGTACCTGATAGCCTTGCTAGGCCCAGCACCATGACCAGTTCCAGGTATTTTAAGTGAAGTACCAGGTCCTATCAAACAAACAAAAAAACAAACAAACAAAATCAGGACGTTTATAGATATTTTCCTATATATGTTTCTTTTGCCATTTATCTTTTGGTTCCCTCTCCCAGGTTTTTTAAAAATAAAACCCAAAGAGAGAAGATGCAAAGCACAGATGAATGCTATTATTTGTTTGTTTAAAAAAATGCACTGCTTCATTTAATCACACCATCATAATTGGACTCAGAATCAGTCAAAACTGTAAAGAGAAGATAATTCTCTTATGCAAACAAAATGCTACCTGCGAAGCGCTTAAATTACATTCATAATAAAGTAATTAAAACTGGAGATTTTAATTAATGCACTGGGGATTTTTCTTGAAAATCAATTTCTTAGCTTGTTGCAGTATTGATCAAATACAAATGTACATGAAGATTATTTACTGATATTTTATAGGCATATGAACATTTTAACACCAAATGAAAGCTTGAATTCTAAAACTGCAATAAAAATGTATTACTTTATCAAAACAGAAGATAATAATTTTAAAGAAAAGAAAAAAAAGATAATAGTTTAACTGATAGCAGTCACTCATTCCATAGAACAGCTTTAGGGAAAAAAGAAATTAATCACTGAAAAGGAATGTTGAAATATTAGGGAATCATAAGTTGCTTCTTGCAATATATTTTGGAGCAGATATAAATGCAGCTTACGTGCAACTTGTGCAATTGCATTTTCATCGAGCATCATTTCAGCTATGCCTTCCTGATCCACTTCAATTTCATCCACATAAACCATTTCAGTTAACGCTCGCATTTTTAAACACCAAGCAGCCTAAAATAGAGACGAGGAGGAAACAAAGCCCAGTAAACGAAAATTTCTACAAAATACATTCAATGTTTTAAAAATCAAATAGAACACAATAGGCCAGCAGTAGATTATTTGACACTTGTGGGAAAATAAAAAAGGCAAATGGGCTTTGGGATAATGAGATCTTGGCTGCATTATAGTCTTCAATGCAAGTATTACGTAGAAAACATCTCAGAGCTACTAGAGAAATATGTGAGAAGGACCTCAAGAAGAATGCAGAGAATGCATTCACAAATGCTCAGTCGTTCCCAGTATTACATTAGAAGGGAGAGATGTTTTTATCATGTACTTTACTTCCTCTATTTCCTTTCCTCACCTATAAGCAATAGAAAGTGTTCCATTTCAAATTAGGCAGAATCAGTAGGTGATACTACTGAACATTTAATTACATAGATAGGGAAATAAAAGGATTTATGTAGCTGAGCAGAAGGTAAATGATGCCGGATACAAGGCACAGGTACTACCAGGTGCAATTCTAGGTGCTGGTGGTTACCTTTAAAGCCCACCAGGATGAGAGACCACCTTTTTTCAAGAGTCTCTAGCCATCCAACCAAGCTGAGCAGAATGGGCATGCTGCAGATCTTGTGAGCCAAAAATGTTGGCTGGTGGGGATCAGAAGGTAAGCTTTTTCTGCAGTGGCCCCTGCTCTACAGAACATTCTCCCTCCAGAGATCAGTATGGCCTCAACTCTGTTAGCCTTTCGCAAGGCCCTAAAAACCTGGGTATACAAGTATTCCTCCACTTATGACCACAATTGAGCCCAAAATTTATGTTGTTAAGTGAGAAATTTATTAAGTGAGTTTTGCCCCATTTTATGACTTTTCTTGCCACATTTGTTAAGTGAATCACTGCAGTTGTTAAATTAGTAACATGGTTGTTAAATGAATCTGGTTTCCCCATTGACTTTGCTTGTCAGAAGGTTGCAAAATGTGATCACATGACCCCAGGACACTGCAACTGTCATAAATGTGAGTTGGTTGTCAAGCATCCGAATGTAAATCACATGATCATGGGGATGCTGCAATGGTCATAAGTGTGAAAAATAGCCGTAAGTCACTTTTTTCAGTGTCATTTTAACTTTGAATAGTCACTAAATGAACTACCTGTGTTCCCAACCCTCAGGTGCTGAATGCATCAAGGGCCCCATTTCCTGGCTATATTGCTAAGTGGCCAAACATCTTGCTCTTATGTATATTTAATTTGGATGTTTTTAGAGTTATTGGTCTTACTGTTTTTATTGTTTTTAATGTTTTTAATATATCTAACTGTCATATATTTTTTGAATTGTAAGCCACCAGGAGTCGTTTACTGAGATGGATGGGCATAGAAATTGAATAAATAAATAAATGTATGCATTTTAGAACTCCATACAAATCCTTTATGTTACATGCTGCTGCTTCATGCGGTATCATGTGATCACTCCTAGAAAGCTTTTGCTCAGCAGCCAGATCATAAAGTAATGAAGCCAACTAAGATTCCAAATTGCCTCCTCCCCCATTCTTTCCAGATATCTTCAGAAACAACACATCAATCTAGGAATAATTTGCTGATCTTGTGCATTAATTTATCCTGATGGCAGGGTGGAGGTTTATCTGCTTTAAGCACAAATAACAAATTTAATAAAGGACTTGGTTGGAGAAGAGCATATATTACAGGCCTGCTTTATTGTACTGATTCATTCACTTCTTAAAATACAATTTTTATATCAAAATAAACTTAAGCTGAGCCTATATGATATTTATTTTGAAATACAATTCTAAGTATATGAAATCATTTAAATATGTCCAAAAGGTTGAGAAGATTTGAATAGATAGTCCCAATAAATATTATAACCTTAAAAGAATAGAATTCTTTATTGGCCAAGTGTGATTGGACACACAAGGAATTTGTCTTTGGTGCACATGCTCTCAGTGTACATTGTAATGACAGCCGAAAACCTTGTTCCCATATAATGCTTTTTACAATTTTTATCCCACCTTTATTTTTATAAATAACTCAAGGCAGAGAACATATCTAACACTAAAATGGTGAAATGGGAATCATACAGGATCCTTTTAAAATGCTCGTTGCTTACCTGAACGACCCTTTTATCCTCGCTGTGAAGACACTCCTTAACATGGGTACTGCTCACTCCTATTTGCATGGCTGGGTGTCAATCAAACTCTCTGGAGCTGGATACGCCCTGCTTCCTGCTTCCTTCCTCAGTCTTTTCACGAAGACACGTTGGCCTAAGGCATCAGGACGAACACGCAGAAGAATCCCCAGATCGCAGGACAGGAACAGAACAGCTACAGAGGGAGAACAAGAAGAGACTTCCACCAAGGCCAGACCCGTCGGCAAAAAAGGGAGGGACGGAGTGTCTTCACAGCGAGGATAAAAGGGTCGTTCAGGTAAGCAACGACCATTTTCCTCCTCGCTGCTCAGACACTCCTTAACATGGGACATACCCAAGTTCAAGAAGAGAGGGAGGGAGTTAAGCCGAAGGCTGGCCTTGGGGAGAAATTACAGACTGCAAAACTCTCCTGCCAAAGGCAGCATCAGCAGAGGCAAACCTATCTAACCAATAGTGACTTACAAAGGAAGAAAGGGAAGACCAGGTGGCCGCCCGGCAAATATCATCTACCGATGCCTGGGTAGCCCAAGCCGCGGAGGTGGCGGCGCTACGGGTAGAATGGGGAAGGATCCCCCCCGGGACAGGAGCCTCCCGCAACTCATATGCCTTAGCGATACAGGCTTTAAGCCACCGGCCTACTGTAGGCGAGGATACCTTCTGACCCAAGGAAGAGGGAAGAAAAGACACCAATAACGCCTCAGTCCTGCGGAAGGGGGCAGTCCTCTTAAGATATCGTCTTAATGCCCTCCGCACATCTAAGGTATGCCAGCGCCTTTCAGAAGGGTGGCGAGGATCTGGACAGAAATTTGGCAAGATAATTTCTTGGGCCCGATGAAAACGTGTGTTCACTTTAGGAATAAAGGCTGGGTCAAGTCGCAGGACCACCCGGTCAGGATAGAAGATACAGAGATCACTCCTCATAGACAAGGCCGCAATTTCGGATACTCTGCGAGCCGAAGTAATTGCCAACAAAAATGCCATCTTTAAAGACAAATAGCGCAGGCTGATTGAAGAAAGAGGTTCAAACGGTGGGGCAGTCAAGGCCTGTAACACTAATGTAAGGTCCCATGTAGGATAGCGATGAATCGGCGGGGGCCGCAGATTGGTGACTCCCTGTAGAAAGGAACGGATTCTGGGATCCTGAGACAAGGGAACACGGTTATCTCCAGACAGGACAGTGGCCAGAGCTGCCACCTGACGACGAAGGGTAGCAGGGGCTAGTCCTTTAGAAAACCCCCCATGTAAGAAGCGTAGAATGTCCGGAACAGTTGCCGTCGTGGGGTCAACGTGATGTGAACTACACCAGTTCGCAAATGCAGTCCAGGAAGCGTCATAAATGTGAACTGTCGAGGGCCGTCTAGCGGCCTGAATGATGGAAATGACATCTTCCGATAAATGGTCCTTGAACAGCTTTATGCGCTCAAATGCCACACGGCTAATCGGAGCCATTCTGGTTCCGGGTGGCGTACGGCCCCTTGAGTCAGGACGACCTTGTCAGGTGGAAGCCTCCACGGTGGTTCGATTGACAGGTTCCTGAGGTCGGCGAACCACTCTCGACGAGGCCAATACGGCGCCACTAGCAGTAGATTCGCCCGTTCCTGAATTACTTTTCGGATCACTTTGGAGATGACAGGTAGTGGAGGAAAGGCATAAAGGAGCCCCCGGGGCCATGGACTCCGAAGAGCATCCAGGCCCTCCGCCGCTGGTGACGGGTAACGGGAAAAGAACCTCGGCAATAGGGTGTTGAGGGCTGTCACAAACAGGTCTACCACCGGCAGGCCAAACCTCGTCGCCAGGTCCTGGAACAGTCCGGGGTCCAGACGCCACTCGGCGTGATCTATCTGATCCCTGCTGAGCCAATCTGCTTCCCGATTCACAGCCCCGGAGATATGTTCGGCCCTGATTGATAGGAGATGAAGCTCCGCCCACGACAGAAGTCTCTCCGCCTCCTGCATCAGAGTCCAAGAGCGGGTCCCCCCTTGCTTGTTGATGTGGGTCTTGGTGGCCACATTGTCTGTTAGAATCAACAGGTCTTGGCGATACACACGATGTTTGAAGTGTAGAAGAGCGAACCTGACCGCTCTGAGCTCTAGCCAATTTATATTGTGCAGTTTTTCTGTTGACGACCAGACTCCTTGGGCTAGCTGGGAGTTGAGATGTGCCCCCCATCCTCGCAGACTCGCGTCTGTGGTTAGAACCAGCCTTGTCGGTTCTAGGAAGGGGGAGCCCCTGCTGAGAGCCGGAGACAACCACCATCGTAGGGAAAGCCGAACCGGAGCCGGAACAGACACTTTGAAGAGAGATTCCGCCCGACCCTGTTTCTGGAAAGGTAGCAGGAACCATTGAAGGCGACGCAGATGGAAACGTGCCCAAGGTACAATGTCTATGCACGATATTAGTTTCCCCAGAAGCTGGGAAAGTGTCAGAAGAGGGACGGTCCGGTTCAGTAATATGTGAGATACCAGTTGTTGAATGCTGGCTCTTCTGTCGGGAGACAGGAGGACAACGCACCGACTCGAATCTATCGTTGCTCCGAGATGCAGAATACGAGTCGTGGGGGAGAGATGACTTTTGTTGAAGTTCAAAGTGAACCCGTGGTCTTGAAGGGTCTGAACCACCAACTCCTGGTCTCGAATTGCCAATGCGGTTGATGATGACAGGATCAAAATGTCGTCGAGGTAGCATGCCAGACGAACGGGCACCTCCCTGAGCGACGCCGCAACTGCTGCCAACAACTTTGTAAAAGTCCTCGGGGCGGACGAAAGGCCAAACGGCATTGCCCGATACTGAAAATGGTGATTTCCAAACGCAAACCTGAGGTACTTCCTGTGCGACTGGTGGATGGGGACGTGCAGGTACGCCTCCTTTAGATCTACAGATTGCATCAGATCTCCCCGTCGGATGCAGCCGAGCAAAGACTTGAGGGAATGCATTTTGAACCGACGGTATAAGATGTGTTGATTGAGACGTCATAGATTCAAAATGCCTCTCCATTCGCCCGAGCTCTTTGGTACCAGGAACAGCGTTGAGTAGAAGCCGGTTTGGAGCTGATTTACAGGAACCTGTTCTATAGCTTGTATCTGTAACAGATGTTGAATCTCGAGAGATAGCAAAAGTCGTTTTTCCGGTTGGGGCGGCCAAGGACGATGAATGTAAGAGTCCCGAGGAATGGAAGTGAATTCCAAGCTTAAACCGTTGGTGACAGTTTGGACAATCCAGGCATCTGAGGTGGTAAGCGGCCACAGGTGGGAAAAGGCCTGGAGTTTCCCACCGATTGGAACCCGGGACGGTGAGTCACTTGCCCCTTCTGGCGTAGCGTGCAGAAGAAGAAGACCTGAAAGGACGTCTGGTGTTGGCTTGTCGGCGACCACGGTCTCGAAAGGCCGCCCGATCGGAAGCTGGCTGGTACTGGAACTGAGATGGTCTGTAATAAGAGGCGCTCCCAGCGCCTTGCTCCTGACGAAAGGGCTGCCGGTTATAAGGCACGTAGCGCCTATCCTGGCATTGAAAGGAGGTGGGCAGAACCTTCTTTTTATCCCGGTTCTCGACCAGAACGGGATCCAGGGAGGAACCAAACAAGGCCGGTCCTTTGTATGGAGCCGCAGTCAGACGCCACTTGGACTTGGCATCAGCTCTCCAGTTACGGAGCCACAAAAGACGTCGTGAGGAGACCGTTGAGGCCAGAGCACGAGATGCAAATTTTACGGCGTCCAGGGACACGTCAGCTGAATATTCAGCCGCTATCAGTTTAGCCAGATCTTGCTGCAAACGCGCGTCCTCTGGTGGAAGCCTTTCCCTTAGTTGACGCAACCACACCAGCGATGCCCGGTTGAAAAAGGAAGAAGAAGTGGAGGCACGGATGGCCCATGCTGTTGCCTGGTGTGTCTTACGAAAAGCCATCTCAGCCCGCTTATCCTCAAACTTGAGGCCATCCCCTGCTTCACCTACCAGAATGGATGAAGACGTGAGACTAGCCACCGGTTCATCAATCGTAGGCAACTGCAGGAGGTCATCCAGCACAGGAGCCGAAGCATAGAGCTTTCGATCGAATGAATTTGGGCCAGAAAGCGAAGCGGGGTGGTCCCATGGCTTTTGAATGACCTGGCAGAAAAGGTCAGGACACAGCACAAAGTCATCATCAGGTTGAGGCAGATTAAACAAATTGCTGTTTGGGCCAGGAGGGACAGAGGCAGAGGCCAGATTTGTGTTGTTGTCCATATTAGTGGCAGCTTTCACTTTGCGTAGCAGAGAACGAAACAAAGAAGGCTTAAACAACCCAGGAAAGGCTGGCTTGTCCTGGACCTCCTCCTCATCATCAGACATCTCAAAGTCCTCCAGGACATCATCCTCCCGGGCAGGATCAGGCCCGAGGCCATAAGAAACAGACTGCTGTTGTCCACAAGGAGGCTGTATATGACATGAAGCGGCAGGAACACAAACTGGAGTTGGAAAGGCACCAGTGGTCTGCTGTAACCCCACTTGGAAAATATGGGACATTGCCTGAGTGAAAAATGATTGAAAATCCACAGGCTGAACAAAGGCAGGGCCCGCTTCAGGGCGGAGACCAGCTGCAGTGGGGGTGAACGTGGCTTCAGGAGCAGGCCGAGAAGCCTGAGACAATTGGCTAGCAACACTAGAGGACCTAGACCTAGCCCTGACACCAGATTGGTTAGCCTGAAAGGAGGGTAGCCCCTGAGAGGTGGAAGGACAATCCACACACAAATCACCAGATATGAGACCTTCATCAAAGGAGGGTCCTGGGTTACAAGACTCTTCCTGGCCTACATTTTCAGCCACTGGCTCCATCTGTTGTTTTGCCTTGGCAAATTGTTTTTCTAGGGCATTGTGCCTACGCTGGGCATCTTTATCAGACTTAGAAGACCTGGTGGATCTAGCAGGCCTAGAAGATTTAGCCTTCTTCCCCTTGACCTGTTTAGGGGAGGGTGCTGGAGAAGGAGAAGGACTGTTGTCCAGGTCAGAGGAAAGGGCAACTGCCTCCATATTATCCATAATACCAACCCGTTCACAAAATCCAATAATTATTAATAATCAAAAGACAATGAATGAATTTCAATAATTAAAATTATGATAATTAATATATATATTTTTCTTTTTCTTTTTTTTTTTTTTATGAAAAGGCCACAATTAATAGGCAGGGAAAAATCTTCCTCCAATAAGGAATTAGACCAGAGAAATTAATTAGGGATGTTTACAGTTTTGTTTTGTTTTTTAATTAATAAGGCAAAGCAAGTACTTCCCTGAACAGCTCCAGGCATTTCCTCTCCAGACGTGTGGTAGATGCAGGTATAATCTGGACAGCGTCCACACCTGCCAACAAACCAACGACCCTGGAAACCAAAGCCCAGGTCGTGGTGGCAATAAGGCAGCTGGCATCCAACAGCTCACAAAATGGCGTCCCGCGATGGCATCCACAAACGAGTCGCAAGCCAGGCGAAACAAAGCGCCTACGGCTGGACCGAAGCTGCTCTCAATTCGGCTCAAAACAGAAGAAATCAGAAAAGGGAGTTTGCCAGCCGGCAGGGACTCCAGCCGAGAGGATCTATTCGCGACGAAAACCTCCGCAGTCCCTCGGCAATTTAGGTAGCGGCAAATGGCGGGAAAAAGGAGATCGAATAAACCGCCAGCCAAGCCAAGCCGCTAACGGCGGCCGGAGCCCCGAACCGCCGTTACGAACCTGCAAGCCTCTCTAATTAAAGGCAGGCAAAGTACAGGACTAACAAACAAAAATAAAGTAAAAAAATAAAATAAAATAACACAAACTTAAGGTTAAAAAATTAATAAAGTACAGAGGATAGACACCCTAATGCTCTTTGCAAATGGCTGAGTGAAAAGACTGAGGAAGGAAGCAGGAAGCAGGGCGTATCCAGCTCCAGAGTTTGATTGACACCCAGCCATGCAAATAGGAGTGAGCAGTACCCATGTTAAGGAGTGTCTGAGCAGCGAGGAGGAAAACAAAAGTATATTTAAAACAAAAGTATATTTAATATAAACGAAAAATGAAGAGGCCTTCCTTTCTCTTGATGAAGAGGCAGCTTGATAATATATGCCTGTTATTTCTCAGTCGTAAACCATAATGTGATTTATTTATTATTATGTGCAAACTTTGCCATAATTTTTGTTTAACCAAATGTCCTAATTTAGTTTTATATATAAACTCAGTCACTGAGTAAGTAACAATGACTGATTTAGAAATTATATATATATATATAGTTAGGGCTCATACATATTAATCCAGTTTTCCTAGAAAATGGTTTATTGAATAAAACACAAAGTAGTGTCAAATGTGGATAGATGTATAATTTTCTATTTATTTTGTCATGTTTATGCAGTGTATATTGGAAATGGTGACCCTTTGAGAGCTATACGCAACGAAATTTCATTTTAATGTATGCCGATTAATGTACATTCAAAGTGACATTAAAGTTTTAAGTCTAAGTAAATGATTTTAAACATATTTATATTAAATCAATAAAATATAATAAATGAAGTGCTTAGTGTCATATATTTTTCCAAAATTTATTAGAAAATGTATAAACTACTATGTAACTTTTCTTAAAATACTAGTCTGTCTGGAGGAACAAAGAAGTATTAAATGAATCTTTCTATTTGCATGAAGTGCTCTGTAACCTATGGTGACCTCCACTCCAAATCTCTCACTGGCTTATATATTTAATTATTTAAAACATTTATATAGCTGTCTATCTTATAACAAACTTTGGGGGGCTCCAAATCAAAAATTAAAACAACATAAAAACCATATTAAAATTATAAAAACCAAACACATTAAAAAAAAACTGGTGCCAAAGCCAAGTTTCCAATATACAGTCACCTCATGTTATTCCTTGTTGGAAAAGCCAAATCTTCGGTGCCTTATGGAAGGCTGGGGAGGTAGAAACCTGCCAACACTTCAGGTGGAAGTGTTCCACAGGGCAGCCATAAAAGAAGGCTCACTTCCTAGCACCCACAAAATGGCAATATTTAAGAGAATATTTGAGAGAAGGGACTAGAAACACGGCCACCCTATCTGAATGGATAGATATCCTAAGGGAAAGGTCATATACTTGGCCATATGTGATATTTAATATTAATGTGATATTTACCTTAAGTTACAACTGGAAAGAAACTAGGAGCCAATACAGCTCACACAGCAGAGTGTTACATGGGCAAACCTAGGGACACCCGTAACTGCTGCCATGTTCTGTACTAATTGAAGTTTTCAGGTGCAATTCAAGGGCAGACTCATGCAAGAGAGCATTGCAGTAATCTAAAGAATTTTATCAGTTCTGATAAGGGAATAAAATGCTGGGAAAATATATTTAACCATTTGTTAAATAGTAAAGCATTTAACTGTCTTTTATAAGGATGAAGATTCGTTCTCCAATCTTGTGGGTTGGTTTCCAAACGTTTCGTTACCAGGTTAGTTACATCTTCAGCAGAGTTTAGGGGATGTCAGTGTCAGTGTGCTTCTGTTTATAAGGGCTTTGTGTGGTCAGTAGGTCTTGTGATGGGTCAGATGGGGTGTGTGTCAAGTGAGGGTCTCGTAATGCCTCTCCATCTTTTCATTGTACGTTATTATTACTCATGTTGTCTTCAAAAGGCATGAAAATAAAATCAGCAATGAAATATTCGGATGAGCTAAGAAACTTTCTTTAAAATCAAAATCTGAAAACCAAAATGTGTACATTTGCAAAGAAAATCATAAAATTATGCAATTCAGCATAAACTGTTCACCTAATTATCTTTGTGTACTTCAGTACTATAAATAAGTACTGTTTCCTGGTCTTTAAATTGACATATGGAACATAAAGAACAATAATCAGATTAGGCAAGCAATCAGGATGATCAACCAAGACAGTAGGACAGAAACATGTTCCTTTTAGGTCATGCTACAGTTATAAACAAAGAAGCTACAATGAGTTTAATAAGGTTAATGAAAGATTATTTCTGGCAGTAATAGCTGATTTAGACCCTTTCACAAAAATTAATTTTAAATAAAGTATGTTTACTTAAAAGGAAATCCTACTAAATTTCCTGAATCCTGCTCTCTAGTAAGTATCAGAAGCACATTTAATTCAAGTCACAATGCAGACTTCACCATTATCATGGTTAAGAATGGATTCATATAGCTGCTTTTTGGTGAGTCAGCCTTCTTTCTGAATTACAGAAAGAAAAACAAAGAGGAAAACGATGCCTTAATTTTTAAAAAAACAACAAAAGCAAAATGTTGATTATAAATGGATAAAGGGGACAGTATTAATGTGAAAGAAAGATAAAGAATTTGGCAAAAGTGCTTTTGGTATTATTTGGAATAAAATAAACAGACCAGGCCTGTGTTGATTGTCTGATATCAAAGGGAAAAAATGGAATTTACAAAATAAGATAAATATAATAGGACTATGTCATTAAAACTATGGAAAGACAAAATGGATTAAGGGTGTAAAGAAAGAGAATGAAGAAAGAACCCCAAAAAACCTGTCAGACTATTAACTGCTGAAAAAATAGGAAGATTCTTAAATACCCACAACAGAGAAATGATTGGTAAAGGTGAGAGAATTTAGCAGAGATGTCAAAATTGATTAGAAAAAGATCAACAACTATATTTATCAGTGACTGGAAATCCCTTATGACTTTGTTTCCCTTGAAAATAAATCTATCTATCTATCTATCTATCTATCTATCTATCTATCTATCTATCTATCTTTAAGAATGTATATTAAATACAAAAAAACAAACAAAAAACAAAAAACAAAATTGTACTAGAAAGACAAAAAGCAAGTCTACATTAAAATAGTACATTTAGAAAATTAGAATGCCCTTTTTTAAGCAATTTCCTAAAAAGGAGGAACATAACTATGCATTCTATACATATAGACAGGGTGATATAACACAATGAGAGTCATAGATTTAACATTGCTTTATCAAAAGTGCAGAATCTTATTTTGTACAGGACAGGAATAGCTACTGAAAATATACTAAGGCATGCTAAAGGTTTTGTATATGAGGGCAGCTTTGATTTAGACAACTTGCTGGCTTAAAAAAGGAAGACGATTACTTTAGGAAAGACAGCTTGATCTCACTTTCTTTCCAAATTCATAGTACAATGCTTGGCACTAGGCACCACCCATTCATAACCAATCATCAGAATATATACCTTGTGCTTATGTTTATATTTCAAAACTTAATGCTCTGAAGATCTTGTAAGATATGTTCCAATTCTGTAGTATGGATATGTCACTTATATATCTAAAAGAATTATAGTGCTGAACCAGTTTCTGCAACAAATAACTTTTAGTCTTTTCAACAGAATACTTTTAAATAGAGTTCTAAGGAACTGCCTTCCCCTTGTTACAACGGCCTAGTTCAATCTCACAGAGAAGGCATGCTGCCAGTGCCATCAGCTAGAGACTTACATAGGTGAGCACCAGGAGAAGTACCTTTTCTGTTGTGGCACCCACCTTATGGAACATCCTTACTCCTGAAATTAGATTGGCCACGTCCCTTTTGATTTTTTTGAAAGGCCATCAAGATCTGGTTATGCTGTTGGCCTTGGGCTCTTTTTAATATGTTCTGCATTTCAGTTAAGCAAACGTATGAGCTTCTCTAGGTGGAAAATGACAACTTAATCATAAACATGTTCTTACTTTGGCTTTATCAATGTTTGCTATAGATGCGCAAGTAGTTGAAGATGTTATCCCATATAACATTTTAGTTTTAATTAAATCATGAGAGATAGTTACATATTTGCAGATTTTACACATCAAGCTCAGGTACAATATGGTTGGTTTGGTTTTGACACAGATAGTATAAATAGTATAAAACAGATAGTATAAAGCAACTGCAATTTGTATATTTTTAAAAACATTGTTTTTATCAGACTACTATAGTTATTAAAACTATGGTTAAATAAACCAGTTTATCACCATTGCATAGAGGCCAGATAAGAGTTTTCTGTAATGTTCTGCTCCTATCTATGATCATCTGGATTTTTGCAGCTTAGATCTGACAGTCTTAATAAAGGCCTCTGGACCAAACAAACTTCTTGTGATACAATAGGTAGGGCAAGACTTTGCATCTGCCTTACATGCTACCTTTATTTATTAGATTTTCATCCCATCTTTATTACTTTACAAATAACTCAAGGTGGCAAACATACTAATACTCCTTCCTACTATTTTTCCCACAGCAACCTTGTGAGGTGGGTTGGGCTGAGAGAGTGACTGACCCAAAGTCACCCAGCTAGCTTTCATGCCTAACACAGAACTAGAACTCACAGGCTCCTGGTTTCTAGGCCATGAAACTATGGTATGTTTGTAACTTCAGACATGCAAGGTTCTGTTAATTTAGCTCCATAATAAAGTAAATTTAGCTCATCTAAGTTGTGTGTCCTATCTGGTTTACTTGGGATGGCTTACATCAGTTTTGCAACTCTAAAGGTACAAACTTCCTGCTGACACTTTTAAGAGTCTGATCAATGGGGGGGGGGGGCTAAGTTTTTGTCTGACCATTGATTGCAGGCTCCCCCCTCTTATCAGATAGGCTGCATTTTTATCCCTTGTTCCCCAAAGCCATCCACACATTCTATTAATTCCGTTAAGCATCAGTTAATGATGGTATTTGGGACCAACATTCCTGTCGCTAAGTGAGTCATAAAGCACATCACATGAACATGCCAGCACATCTGGCATGTTAAACCCTGCATCATTGTTAAGTGAGGACATCACATGATCACCATTTGCAACCTCCTGCTGCTGCCTGGTTGCTTGTAGGAAGCCACAAAAAAGGTGCAAATTGCAACCATGTGACCTCAGGATGTTGCAATAGCTGAAATTGTAAGGATTGGCATCAAGTACCACTTATTCTGGGCCATCACAAGTTTAAATGGTGGCTGAATGAGTGGTTGTTAAAGGAGAACCACCTGTACTTGAAATCATGTCAGCTCTTAATTGGATTGTAACCTATCTCAAAATTATCTAATAATAAGCTATAAATATATATTTTAATTAAATAAACTAGAATTTTTCTTCCATTATGCATTGACGGTTTGTGAGGTAGGGGTTCCAGTTATGAGCCCTGCTGGAGTTAAGAAACCCTGGATTATGATCTTTTTCCAACTAATTCGCCACACAGAATGTGATATGCAGGAAAGGCACCATCACACGATTTTACAAAACGCTCGCGCCGAAAAGCAAAAAGATCTGCAAGATATACAAAAAAAAGAGAGTAGTTACTAAATCAAGACATCCACCCAAGGCCCCATTTTACATTTTTCCTGAACTCGGAAACATCACATCCAATCGTCCATCTCCTGCCCTTGTCTCTCCTCATTACCTGATCGCCAGGCTCCTTTTCCAGCAACTGGGAACACAGATCGGAACAGAGTTGGAATTTCCTCCGCCTGAAATAACTCAAGGCGTGGAGCAACGGGTCCATTTCCAGCCCCATAAGCGAGGCAAACGACTAATAACGCCACGCTAACACTCCACGCCCCCCCCCTCACTCCCCGCTGCTCCTACTTAGGCCCGACGTCTCAGCTTTGTTTTGCCCAGCAACGCTAACCAGGGTCCTTGGCGAAGGATGGGCGACTAAGCAACTGCCTGAAGGGCCAGAGAGTGTTTCTCTCCTGTCTCGGAGAAGGGAACGGGCCAGCAGGGAAACTCAAACATTTCAATGCTGGCAATGACTGCTGAAGGTTTTCGAGGTTGCGGAGTACGTCTGATTTCTCTGCCTTCGTTCTGGATTCACGTCTCTTTTTCGGGAACATTAGGGGTTTCTGACTGGTTTCCTCTCGTTATGTGGCATGAAAAATGCTAAAGTAGCAGGTTTTTTTTATAGCGCGCAGACTGCAGAACCACGAAATTTCATGTGTTGGTGGTTCGTGATTTGAACTTCATGAACACTGCAGAGGAAATTACTTGGAGAAATAGAATTAACATAATTTTATTTCGTAATAGCCGTTAATAATCATCTTTGATCAGTCACAGAAGATAAACGTATTTCATTATTTTTACCCAAGTCAAACTTGAGAAACTAATTTATTGTGTGGTGTATGATACGATAATGTACTGTGTGGTTAATTTGTGGTTCAGTGTGTTATGCAAAATCCTGAACATTGAGTTAACTCTGGAAAATCTGGGGACAATTTTTCTCTGCTTAAGGCTCAGGTTTATTATTGTTATGGATAAAAGGGGGGTGGGAACCGGGAGGGAACACCAAGCTGGTAGGAATAGGTAACACTCCAGAAGATAGGCTTAAGATACAGAGGGATCTTGACAGACTTGAACATTGGGCTCTAACAAAATGAATGGTGAAAAAAGTAAGGTTCTACATTTAGACAAGAAAAACCAAATGCACAGGTATAGTATATAGGTGGTACCTGGCTCAATAGTAGTAACTGAGAGGGATCTTGGGGTCCTAGTGGATGATCACTTAAATATGAGCCAGCAGTGTGCTGCAGGTGCCAAAACCAACACAGTTCTAGGGTGCATTAAAGGAAAGATAGAAACAAGATCACGTGAAGTGTTAATACCACTTTATAATGCCTTGGTAAGGCCATATTTGGAATACTGTATCCAGTTTTGTTCACCATGATGTAAAAAAGATGTTGAGACTAGAAAGAGTGCAGAGAAGAGCAATAAAGACAATTAGGGGATTGGAGACTAAAACATAAAGAACAGTTGCTGGAATTGGGTATGCCTAGGTTAATGAAAAGAACTAGGAGTGACATGATAGCAGTGTTCCAATATGTAAGGCAGCGATGACTAACTTTTTCCGGACTGAGTGCCCAAAGTGGAGAATAGCTTGGTCAGCTGGCCGTCGCGCGTGCGGGAGTGGCAAAACCCAGAAGAGCAGCGTTCCATTGCGCATGCATAGGCTGGCACCTGAACTTCTGGGTTTACGTTGCATGCATGTGCAATGGCCAGCTTTTTGTCAGGTGCGTGTCCGTGCTGGAAACCCAAAGTTCTGGTGCCGGCTCGTGCATGCACAACAGAACACTGCTTTTCCGGGTATTGGCGCTCCCGTGCACACGAAGGCCAGCAAGGCCACACATTCCTTGCAGGATGGTTTCATGTGCCATTTCCAGCACACAGACAGGCATGCAGTGACATAAAAGGTTAACCATCACTGGTATAGGGTTTCCTGCCTGAGCAAGGATTGGACAAGAAGACATCCAAATTCCATTCCAACTCTGTTACTCTGTTCTGTTCTGAAATTGTCCTTAACCCGTCTGAACCCTACTCAATAACTTTGATGTTTCACACATCAAAGAAAAGTGCAATTTCCTTAACTATGATCTGCTCAAAAAAACAAAATGAATTGAGTTCAAGGAGTCTGTCAAACAGGATTTGGATTTAATCCTCCACCCCATAGCTAACTAAATTTCTTTTTTCTTTCTTTTTCTTTTCTTTCTGAAGGAAATACTGTATACATGCAGGTATGTTTATATTTCCATAGGTGAGAGATAATTGGGATCCATTGATCAGTAGTGAAATGTAAAATTTGTTACTACCGGTTCTGTGGGTGTGGCTTGGTGATGGGTTAATGTGACTGGGTGGGTGTGGCCCACTTTAAAAAAAAATTTTAAAGCATTTTTTCTACAACCTTAAGAGGTTGCAGAAAAAATTGCTTTTAAAAGCCTCTGACATTCAAGCAACTCAGCTGGGATTGCCAGAGGCTTTTAAAGGCATTTTTTATCCTACAACCTCTTCAGCCGAAGAGCCATGCGATCATCAGAGACTTTTTTTTTTTACTTTTAAAAGCATTTTTTCGGCCAAAGAGGTTGTAGAAAAAATGCTTTTAAAAGTAAAAAAAAAAGGCTCAGATGATAGCGTGGCTCAGTTGGGCATGGGGGGGGGCGCAGGGATTTTTGCTACCAGTTCTCTGAAACATCTGTTGCCATCGCTACCGGATCGGGCGATCCGATACAAACCAGGAACATTTTACCCTTGCCATTGCTGTTATAAATGGTGAATCTTATAGTTTCTATCTTTTATCAGGTATAGGTAGGCATATACAGTAGTTAAATAACAGGTGCATATGCAAGTATTTTTTTGAAAAGGAAAAACCATCCAGGACTTCTTTCAGCTGATGTTTACAGTCTTAGATTGATAACATTGTACAGGATTTTGTCAATATAATATTTTATTAATGTTTATTATACTTTAGTATATCAATCTCTTTTGGAATGGTAAGATACTCTTAATTCAAGGTTATTTTTCTTTGGGTAAACAGAAAAGTATGTTATGTGTATCAAGCTGGTTTTTGTCCTTAATGACCACAAGTTGTACTGAATACCTTAACAGCTGTATTATTATACTAATTATAGATTGAATTTGGTTTGAACAATCATGTGAAATTGAACTTATTCACTGGAACGATTCTGGACAGCTATCAAATTTACTTTGTTTCCATCAACTGATATCAACTGATATGATTATATCAGCTGCTAAATTCTTTACTAAATTATAAAGACTTGTAAAGTGATGTTCAAGTGTTAATTTGTTATATTTTTCTTTTTTGTATGTGTTCAATGTTTTTATAATTACCACTTGATTTTTACTTCATTACAGATTGTTGAGAAAGGACGCATTCTATTTTTGAAGTTCCTTCATATTTTAAGTAAAAAACAAAGATTTTAAAATTATTTCAAATGTATGAGAATGAGCAGCATTTAAATGGCTGCTTTGCACCATAATACATATCCATGCTTTCCTTTTTAACCTGTCCACTTACCTGAGCTGCCAAATTTCAGATGACCATTAGGTGGAACAATTATCTCCAGATTTTTGCAGGCCAGATATAGCCCTACATTTCCCCACTCACTCAATCTCTGAAACCTTGGAGTCATTTTAGCAGGCTATACTTTTTTTTGACCTTAAAAAAGATGAAATATCAGAACAGCATGCTATAAATTATAACTATTATAAAAATTATAATTCTTCCAGTTGGCCTGGGGACTCAATGGGGGAGTACCATGCCATAGGTTCTCTGCTATTCAACTAATAGCAGATAGATTAATAATTTTAATATAATAACACATAATGTAAAATATGAAAAGTAGTTATATCAGAAATACTGTAGCTAGATGATCTCTCCTTTGGAAATGTATAATATACAAATAAATAAAATAAATAACTTAGGAATTTTGCCAGCTACTGGTAAATAAAATATACTTAGTTGGCTATATAGTCCAAGGATCTGACTTTACATATAAAAGATTTATATATTCATATGCTAAGTATGCATATGTAAAAAGCTTGTTAATCTTCATGATTCTCAGTTGCAAAACAGATGGAGAATTAATTCTGTCAGGCAAAATGCAAGATAGATTTTATGTGCTGATAGTTTGGGTTTACTGCACCATTAACCACCTAGAGCAGTTCCATGGTGTACAATGTATCTCAATCAGCTAATCTTAATGCAAACTAAGTTTATCAGTAGTCTAGCCATTCTCTTTAGTTCAGTTTTTCTGTAAACTGGGAAAAAGTGTTGCCAGAAACATTGTGGAAACTGTTATTCTGGTGGCCCAGTTTAGTTTGCTATTCTACAGTTCAGCACAACCATTTATACAATTGAGATAGTTAAGTTGGTGTCTACTCTGATTGATTCACTTCTAAATGGCAATGCCCCATCAAACAACGTGTATCCAGTTCCTTTCATCACTCCTTGCAGGACTTGATTTCCTGGCCCCTCATTATATTGATAGCTCTCTCTGGAACTCTGATTTGTTGATGTTAAACTGCAGCCCGTGGAATTTGATACAGAATTGTAACTAGGCCCTGGACAAGGGAAAATAGAGGTGCCAATCGCTTATCATGATCTGGGGGTCTACATTTCAAAATGACATTTGCCTTTTTAGCAGCTGCAACATATTCAATTTATGATACGCTATGTCATCTAGACTCATTCCCCATATAGTATTGCCAAGCCAGGTCTCTTTTATCTTATACTTGTGCCTTTTATATTTTCTCCATTTATTTATTTAATTTATATGATACCCGTTGCATGGTTCGAGGTGACTCTGAGCCTCATCTGGATAAAAGACTATATATCCCATTCATTCCAGCCTGTCGTTCAAATTTGTTCTTATCTTTTCAATTTTTTTCTTCTTTTCTAAAATAATAAATAATATTAATAATATAGTCACTCCTCTTATTTTGGGTCATCTGCAAATATAATCAAACCTCAACCCCTTTATTCATTAGCAAGAAGAATATCAAACAACTGATACTTTTTCAAGACAGGAACTTAAAACTCCATGCTATTCTCTTAAGTTCAAATGGAGCTATTTAGGAGTACTTTCTGGATGTCATCACTCGGTCAGTACTGAATCCATGTAATAGCAGTGGCATCTAGTCTGTATTTTATCATTTTATTAATGTGGATGTCCTGAGACTTTGTTGAATTCTTTGCTGAAGTCAAATACAATATGTCCACAGCATTCCTTTGATTTGTTAGGTTAGTAACTGTTGAAAAAGCAGGTCAAATTAATTGGCTCTTGTACATTGTTGCACAGGAAGTGCTCATAAACATTCTGTTTAAAAATCTGCTTCAGGATTTTCCTCAGGTCTGTAACTTCCAGATTATCCTTGTTCCCTTTTTTTGAAGAAAGGGACATTTCCTCTTGGATTTTTTTGGACCTGACAATTCTCAAGAACACTTAGACATTATTCGATTATTTTGTGTTCACCTTTGCTAGTTTTTAATGACTGCAATTCAGACTGGAATTATAGTTGGGAGTCATGCCAGTCATTAAGCAGGTCACCACTGACTGATCTGATTTTACAATCTTTCTTGTAGTGTTATTAAGTGAATATCGCTGTTGTTAAGTGAATTCATTGTCCACAGAGGATGGTTTTTTTGCCAGAAACAGGCAAAAAATTGTCAGTTTCTGGGGAAAAACATAATAAATCATGGTCATCTGACTACAGGATGCTACAAACTGCCTGTTCTGTCCCCGTCTCACACACGCACACAAACAGTTAGCCAGGGGTTAAATAAAACTTGCAGAAAATAAATTCCTTCGATAACAGGATTGGCAGCAACCCAGTAGCTGCTTGCCAAGAACTTTACTCACAGAGGGAGGTGTTCCTCCTCCGTCAGATAAACCAAAACAAATACACAAAGCCACAGAATTGTCAAGTCCAGTCCGTATTAAATCCAAGGCAGGCAGATAACGTAGTTTCAGAGATACAATGCGACTCGCTAGTTATTTAGTTTTGTCCGTCACAGAGCCTGAATGGCCACCACACCCCCTTTTATCCCCTGTGGGGTGTGGTCCAGTGACTCAGCTTAATCTCTGGCACGCCTCCTTTTCTGCTGCGTGCGTTTGTCTCTCCGACGCTGGCGTGGATCCAGCCAAGACTTATCTCCGTCACTGTCCAATTGCGACTGCTCGGCGATACCTGGCTCCTGGCCAATCTCTTCTCCTTCAGGAGACACCTGAGGCATTGCCAGAGAGGAGGATCCTGGAGAGGGAGGCCTGGCCAACTCCTCTCCTTCACTTTCGGAGCCTTCTCCCTCCAATAAGACGGGGTTGGGGGTCGGAGTCACAACACTGCCATAAATGTGAGCTGGTTGCTGAGAGCCCGAAATGTGATCACATAACTGTAAGGGTGGTGGCCAACCATCGGAACTTAGAATCCAGATTGTGTTCCAATGGAGGTCCATCATAACTTCAACAAGTCACTAGGTGACAGATATTAAATAAAGAGCTACTTGTAATTCATCTGGCTGGTTTAAATTAGTTAAGTGTTCTTGTGTTCTCTTCTAAACTGCAGCTCCTTTATTTCATAGCTAGCTAGAGCTTTGTTGCCTGAGTGAAGATAAGCAGAAAATACTATTTAAAAATTCTGCTTTCTCACCATTATTCCTTCTTTTTTCTTCCAATACATTTCTATGCTTTGGCTTTTTTTTTTTTTTAAATATATCATTTGTTTCTGAAAATGCTGTTTTCTTATTTGGGCTGTTTCTTGCAAGCCTCAGTTTGTTCTGACATTTAGCCTTTCTGACACAATGTTTAGTTTCTTGCAATTGCATTATACAGTATCGGTCTTTGGTTGTATGCACCTTTCTCCATTGTCCCCACTTTCTATATTTTTTTAGGGGAAAGTTCTGTGGGGAGACACAGGTCTCTAAGCAGGCCTCCCATTTTTTTTTCTACTAGTAAGCATTTTTTACAATTGCATTTTCCAGGATTTTTCTTTTTTACTGGACACCGTCTTTCAGGATTTCAAGCCATTGGATTGTATGTAGCTTCTTTTTGAGTTAACCATAATCTACTTTTCTTTCAGTATATCTCCCTGATTCTTTCATCCATGCTTCCATGGTAAGTATTAGATCCAAAATAATGCATCCCTATATGCAAGGCTTGAAAGAAAATATAGGTACCAAGACATTCAACAATGGAAATTTTCTCTACTTGTTATTTGTCAATGCCTGCGTCAGATTTTGTTCTTGTAGTGTACTTATTCTTTATTTTTGCTTTCTAACATCCCAAATATAGTTGTGGTCATGTCAAAAAGAAGCATTTCTCACATGCTGTGTATCATTCTTTTCTACTGTACAATCTGCAAATGGAATAAAATAAAGTAAGTAAGCAAACAGCATTAAGATCTTGATAACCGAGTACAGACTCAGGCAAAGACCATCCGGAATGTTAACCTGGTCAGGTTTACATTTTCAGCATCATTATTAAATCCCCTGTAAGAAAAATCCAGAATTTAGCTTTCTTTTTTAAAAATATTACTCATCCTGTTTTTTTAAAAAAAAATAAGCTAGGGTGTGTATCCTTAAAGTCTTGATATAAATAGTGATGTGCATTTGTGTGCATATTGAAATCTAGCATCTGGAGTTAGCTATTTATTCACTGAATCACATACAGTATCTTTCTGGCATTTTAACATAATTGACTCCTTATCATGTTAAAAACCATTTGTAAATGAATTGAGAAACATCAAGGCGAACACAGAATATTGCACCATGCTGCACTTTGAGAGTGAATGATTAATGGAAAGTGTTTCTAGATGGCTGAAAGGAGGGAAAATAACAAGGAGGAAAAGAAAGGAGGAAAATACCTTTCACAGCAAATTTCTGTGACATTTCTGCAATTAAGTGCTACATTTTAACATGCACTTAGCTAGACAACTTGAAGTTACACACAGCTACAGCCATTCTGTTTGGCAGCTTAAATGTTTTATCCACACTTAGGATGAAACTTTGCAGAGGCTTTTCGAAATCAAATTCCATCTCAGAACAATGAAATCTGCGTTTATGGACACTTTACTATTGGAAAAAGAGATTCTGCCAGGTTTGGAATAGCAGTCTGGTTCCTTGCTTGGAAGGTTGTTTGTCTTGTTGTTTTCAATGGACATGCTTAGGATCTTCTTTGCTCTAGAACCGCGTTCCTCCTCCTCCTCCTCCTTATTTGCAAAGCAGCTTACTCTCGCAGGCAGCTTCGCCTCTCTTTCGCTACCCCCCCACCTCTCTTCATGTGGCTCGAAGAAGACGCGAGGGCTGGCTAGGGCTGCCCTGGGAAAACCTGGCCGTGAAAGGGCCGCCAGCTCAAAATTTTACAACAACAAAAAATGAAGACCGGGCAGCCGTTCACTGAAGGAAGCGGACGAAACTCATCACTCCGACGTCCAGGCAGCCTTCGGGAAAAACAGAAGGGGAGCGCCGGCCGCCGCCAAGATGAAGGGGCCGCGCAGCCGCAGTGGAGAGACGGGGGCGGGGGAGGATTGACATTGCGGGAGAAGAGCCCGCGGGTTTCGGGAGGACGACGACGACGACGCAGCCAAGCAGCCGCGCGCAACCTCCGCGGCGGCGGCGGCGGCGACGACGACGGGCGCGCGGGTGTGCATGTGTGCATGTGGGGTTGTCTTCGCCTAGCCTTCCTTGCAGTTTCTGCCTCCGTCGCGCCGGGGCGGCTGTCGGGCCCAGCAGGTGGATAAACACGGTCGTCGAACCATGGGCGCCGCACTGCCGCCGCGCAGCCATGTCTAGCGGCGATAGCAGCAGAGGCGCTGCCCGGAGGAGCGCAGCTCAGCGCTGTGCGCGACGTTTTCTTTGAGGCGGGCGGATTGGCGGCGGCGGCGGCGGCTGCATGAGACGAATCCATGTTGGCGGTTCAGGATTAAGCGAAGGAAGACCCCGGTCGTGGCGCAGAGAGCCGGCTGACTTCTTCCTCTCTCCCTCCATTCCTCGGCGCTCCGGTGGGAAGGCTCCGTTCTCCAGCGGGGAACGGAGAGGCATGGCTGACCGAAGCGCTCCGAAGTGCCACTTGAGGCTGGAGTGGGTTTATGGCTACAGAGGTCACCAATGCCGCAACAATCTTTACTACACGGCCGCCAAAGAGATCGTTTATTTTGTGGCGGGGGTTGGAGTGGTCTACAGTCCCCGGGAGCACCGGCAGAAATTTTACCTGGGGCACCAGGACGACATCATCAGGTAGGATGCCGCTTCTTCCTCCCCAGCCCTCCTACCTTGTTCTGCTCCAAGCCTTCCTTGGAACCGTCCTTGCGGGAATTATCGCAGGACAACCGGCGGGCGCCCTCCGTAGGGCACCGAGTCCCCCGCTTGATTCCCTTTCCTAGAAGCGTTGCAGTAGCTGGGAATTCTTCGAAGCTCTCCTCCTCCTCCTCCTCCTCCTCCTCCTCCTCCTCCTCCTCCTCCTCCTCCTTCTTCTTCTTCTTCTTCTTCTTCTTCTTCTTCTTCTTCTTCTTCTTCTTCTTCTCCTTCTCCTTCTCCTTCTCCTTCTCCTTCTCCTTCTCCTTCTCCTTCTTCTTCTTTTATGAGGCTTCTCTTTATCTGTTTTATTCCAAACATTAACGTTTGGTTTCTGATCATTGCAGTTCCTTTCTTTTTCTAAGATCCACTGAAATAATCTCCTGAAAAAAAATCTTCAGTTTATAATTAAACTTTTAGCAAATGTAAACTTCCTTTTCTTGAGAATGAAGTAGAGGTTTTGAATCCATTTACTTTTGGCTAGTGTGTGAAATCAGAATTCCCATAATGAATACTGTATCTCTGATTTTGATTCATCCCTCACCTCTTTTTAGCTTTTCCCATAGTCTAGTTGAACTGCTGTCCATTTATCTTTGATTAAGATACAAATACAGTATCCTTACATGAACTGCAGTCTCCTTTGCCAATTGCTAGCCTGCCTCTATTGTCTCTGTCCCCTGTCAGTAATAATAACTGACTTTCCTCTAAGGTACAGGTTCATAATAATCCTAATAGATTTTACACACCATGAATCTGGCCTCAGATCGTATTAGGCAAAGAACTACTTTGATACTGGTATGGACTTAAGCCCATCTAACTTGGCTTGGGACAAAATGAGAGTTATATCATGTGGACATGGTGCAAAAAAAGTTAACGGCGTGTAAATTCTCAATCATGCAGGTAGAGTTGTACAAAAGTCACCTAGCCACAGCACCAACACACCCTGATGTTTTGAGATTGAGTCATGGCAACTGGATTTCTTTTCTTGTTGCTTTGAAATGTTTCACTGCTTATCCAAGTAGTTTGGATGACTGAAGAAGCTACATGGATAAGCAATGAAAAATTTCAAACCAAAAAAGACAAGGAATTTAATTGCCATGACTTAACTTCCAGACATCAGGGTGTGTTGGTGCTGTGGCTAGGTGTAAGAAAAAATCTTCAATTTCTATCTTTTAAAAAACCTTCTCTATCACCAGTGATCTTTATGTACGCTTGTTAAGATGAGAGTGCACTTCTAATACACCCATGTGCTGTTTTTTTGCTTCTTCAATATCAAAGACACCTGGAAAGATATTCTTATAGTGCTGCTTCTTTTCCTTTCACTGCCTTATGAAATTGTCTACAGTTGAGCAGCGTAAATTTTGAAGCATTGTAATCTTTATGAGTGGCTGATTGGATGATAGTATTTAGTTTGTCTTGAACAGATATATTTTTTCATTCCTACCAAATATGCTTTTTTAGTTAAAATAATATTAGTTTTATTCTCTTTCATTGATTAATAAACAGATGTGACACATTTACATGAGAGAAAACTATTTTTTTTTGTCCTGGGCAATGGATTTCTGTGATTCCTGCCATTAATTCAAATCAGTAAACTTGCAGAAGTTTATTGTTAATGTATTATATAACTGTGACCCATTTCTTCAAGCTTTTGAATATTGTCTTGTGCTAGTAGTGCAGTATTATATGAATAAATAGAATCATACTTTTATATAACTAATGTTGGCAATCATAGCATAATATTGGCAAAATCTTAGAAAATAATATTAAAACTTTGTTTTGGAATTGGTTTTCACTTAGGATTTAATAATTGTGTATTGCATTTGAACATATATATATATATATGTATTGTATACACACATACATAGAACTTTCCAAGTAGAAATCAAACAATATTTCTTACTGAATTCTGAATTTCTGATGGTCTTACATTTTCCCTTAAACATTAATCTTCCAAGCTCAAAATAAATGCTTTAAAATCTTTCATTAACTTTCTTAGAACTATCAGTAAAAATAGAGAATATTTTAAGGGTGTTAATTTTGAGATACGATTTCAAATAAATATTTTATTTTGATTGTATCTCTCATACTTTAGTTCATAATTACATATAAATAAAAGTATATTTTTACTAGAGTATACCATTAATTGAAGCATCAGTGTCAAATAAATATTATAGCTGTATTTCCAATAAAACATTTATTTTTTATAGTATATTGTATACTATACAATTATTGCTATTAGCAAAACTCCTATTATTTTTTATAGTAAGTACATGTTATGTGGAATTAGTTGCTTTTGTATTCCAACCTTAATATGCATTAATTTGAATTTCCACCCTGTTTTTAAATGTGATACTACTATCATGTGCAGAAATTAGTAACTGAGATTGTGGGTCTGTAAGATTTTCTCTAGAGTAAGAAAATAAGCCAACAGCTAGGGAATGTAAAATTTATTTTAAAACAAACACACCTTTATTTCTCATAAAGCTGTAAAGATAAATTTGATAAATCAACATATCTAGGGAAACCTCATAAGTCAGTGAAGGACTCAGTAGGATGTTCAGTGGTGGGATTTGAGCATTTTTCATAGGATACATTACTCATAAGAAAACTGAAGAAAGCATTCTGTTCAGCAGTTGAGATTTCAGTCTTATAGCAGCTGTATAGCCAAGGCAGTCACCAATCTTACTGCAGGAACAGAAGCAAATTCCATGAACAGCAGGGGAGCTGTCCAGCACAAAGCGATACCATTCAATGTAGAAGGAAAACAAGCCAAGGTTCTTGTCAAAACAGGAGCTGTCCAGCTTTGTTTTTAGATATTGGGCGAAAAGATACGTGAGAAGAATTACAACAGTTTAGCGTTTTGCTGGATTCAGAGAATTCCATAGCAAAGGATTCTTCAGATTTGTTTAGCAAATAGCAGCAGAGCATTTATAGTTATCCGAAACTCTTAAATATGTAGAGAAGCTAAAAGAAGGCAGTTTATATTCAATAGAAAGGATGTTTAGAATGAAAATCTAAGACATATCTTATACTGGAAAAATTCTAAACACAGACAGCAGTAGGCCACTAGATTATTTTGTATTATTACAGTATCAGCTTATCTCCACATTACGCTAATATTACTATATTATGTTGTTGTACATTATTTTTGTGTACTTAGAAAATATAACTTCTCAGATATTAGATTTGAAAAAAATCAAAGACTAATACATTTAGCTACTATATTTGAACATAAGAGTAATGATGTATGGATTCATGGTCATTTAAATCTGGAATGTGGTTGAAAGATGCTAGTTTCTAGTAGAAACATGTCCTATAATATCTAGCTCCCTGGAAATCTTTGTTAATAGCATGTGAAAGTGAATTAAAGAATACATGAGGTTTTGAGATAACTAGCTTAAAATATAATTATGTAGCATCTGTTTTTGTCTGTATATGTTTTCCTGAATTTTTCTGTGTAAAATTTTCTCATTTGATTTGTTCAACTGCAGTAAAGGATATGGGTATAGCTACTTCTCTGTTTGCATGAGATAGTAGGAAGCTGCCTTATTGTCAGGCACGGTAATTGAAGATTGAGTTGTAGCTCAGATTTATTGCTCATAACTATATCCAAGAATCTGGTCAACTAACAGTCAGCACTAAATTGGCACTAGATAAAGGTCAACAGAATTCAATGTGGGTTGGACTTGGATCTCTTGTGGCAACGCAAAGACTCTAAATTGATGATGTGTTTAACTCCACCCTTCAGCTCTGCCTGCTCTTCTTCTACACATATACAAAATAAGGCCACTGATTTATTAGGTCACCATAGTCAGTGCTGTCTGGCATTAGCTGTTAAAGATTTCACTCCAACTTCCCTCCCAGCCCTATTTGGAGATTGAACCAGATTTCTTTGTATCTATTCTACTATGAAATTATTGCTAAAAACAAGGCATCCTGTTGAAAATGATGTGGTTTTTATTCTATATCAAATTTTTATTTTAAAATATTTACAATAAATTAAAATGGAAAAAAAACATTAAAATGTGTAGTATGTTTAGAGTTACTATGTCAAATCAACAGGCTGAAGAGCTGAAGGCATAAGATAATAATTTAAAGTTTATTCTTTACACGTAGGTAAATTAATGTAGTAATTAAGCTACAACAAATTTTGCAACTTATTTTGAAAATAAAACATATTTTTGCTGCTAAACAGTTAATGGGCTATAGACACTGTGGCATTTAAAATAAATACACTGAAGTCGATAACAATGTATTTTACAGATTGATATTTCTTAAATGACTGCAAGATAACTTATTGCATCTTCCTAAATTAGCAGCAATAGCAGTTTTCTAGAGGGGACATAACAAAGGAAAAAAGAAAGCTGACTTCATTTGATCAGACCATTGGTTTCTAAAGCTGATTTCACCATGGGTTCTCTACCTTTTTGTTCTGGAACACATTTTAAAATATGAGAAACTATCATGCATCCCACCCATATACTGTGTTTTCCTGAAAATAAGACCTCCCCGGATAATAAACCCAATCGGGCTTTTGAGCGCATGCACTAAAATAAACCCTCCCTGAAAATATTTAAATGCATGCGCAGCCGGTCCCCGCCATTTCCTCTGGTTAGGGTTAGGGAGATAGAGCTGGAAATCAGGTAAGATAGCAAGAGGAGCCCCATCTTTTTATCAGGGACTTTTTATCAGCTTCGCCTGATCCGCCAGTTGCGGCCCTTCCTAGATCTGGATTCCTTGTGCATAGTCAGTCATGCCCTCGTCACCTCTCGCCTGGACTATGGCAATGCTCTCTACATGGGGCTCCCCCTGAAGAGCACCTGGAGACTTCAGCTGGTCCAGAACGCGGCCACGCGGGTAGTGACAGGAGCTACATGGCGCTCCCACATAACACCCCTCCTGCGTGAGCTGCACTGGCTCCCAGTGGTCTTTTGGGTGCGCTTCAAGGTGTTGGTCATCACCTTTAAAGCGCTCCATGGCATAGGACCTGGATACCTTCGAGACCGTCTGCTGCTGCCAACGACCTCCCACCAACCAGTGCACTCCCACAAAGAGGGGTCCTCAGGGTGCCATCGGCCAAGCAATGTAGACTGGTGGCCCCCAGGGGAAGGGCCTTCTCTGTGGGGGCACCTGCTCTCTGGAATCAACTGCCCCCAGAGATACGAAGAATTCAAGACCTCGGTGCCTTCTGCCGTGCCCTGAAGACCTTCCTTTTTCAGCAAGCCGGGCTAGCTTAATGCTTTTTAAATGTTTTTAATATGTTTTGTTATTGTTTTTTAACTTTGGGGCCAAATTTATATATTTCTTTTTAAACTGTTTTTAATGTTTGTATTCATGTTTTTTACTTTGGCTGAGTCCTTCGGGAGAAGGGCGGTCTATAAATTTAATAATAAATAAATAAATAATAAATCTTGCTCCACACGCCCCAAAATAATAACTCTCCCTGAAAATAACCCAAGCGCTTATTTTGGAGTTCAAAAAAAATGTAAGACAGGGCTTTATTTTTGGAAAAACATGGTAATTGGTCATGAAGTCCTCCCTAGTCACATAAACAAATCCCTCGCTCAAGAAACTCAGGTTAGTCAGAGCTTTCAAACCACTTTCTTGCTTTTGTAAAGCATTGAAAAATCATTTCCCTAAAATATCTCCAAAACCTAGTGGTTTTCAGAGAAACATTCATATCGAACAGTAACTTAAAATAAAATCACAGCAGTTTGGGGACATGGAGCAGTGGGGGAAGAGGGAGAAAGCAGAAGAACAGAAGCTTGTTTGATTTATCTGTTTCAATGGGGCTACTTCCAAGAGAGCAGGTTATGGCTTGCCTGTTTTGGATATAATGGAGAAACTTTTGAGTAACTTCCTTTCTCTAAAGAAATGTTGAATAATTTTTAAAAAGAAGACTGTTCCTCTCTGTATCAGGAAGGTGGACTGTTTCCAGCTTTCTTCGGGATGGTCTTCAAGGCATAAGGGCAGTCTTCAAGGGCAGTCTCATGTTGTTGTGGAATGGGAACCTTGACTCCGAAGACCATGCCACATTTTCAGTATATCTTTCATTATTTGATCAGTTGCATTTAAGACTGTTCTGTAAACTTTGATACTATATAGTCTATTTCCTAGAAACTATATATTCTAGGAAATAGAAAGTTCTTGAGAACATTCTTCTTTTGCCAGCAGTCAGCAGTGACATGGCAGCCTTTTAGCATTTGTTGTGATAATTTGGATGGGACTTCCAGATATCTGGCAATTTGTAACCATATTGTTATGATTGCTAAGTTATTATGAACTGAACATATATAATTGGTTCTCATACACAAATGTTATGTAGTACTTTAGAGTGAAAAAAATTCATACACAAGCAATCAAATGTGCTTAGTCCCATGGTGAATGGGTGAAACTTTTAGCTCTGAAAGTAAATAATAAAGTTGTAAATCCACATTTGTTTCTATATACTGTGTCTCCGGATGATGACGAATAATAAGTGGTAACACCTCAAGTAACATATCTAGTAACTCAAATGTGAGTAAATCCCTGCATTCTTAAATGAGTTATCTATTATCCTTAGATTATATGGATTCTTGAAGATATTGGCAGGATGTAGTTTACAAGTAATGTTTCAATTTACCATCTGAAAAGTATTCTTAAAAGGAATTTCCTTTTCTGTTCAACTAGAAAGTTGCTTGTTGAAAGGTTCATAGAGCTTGTTATACTGAAGTTCAGAATAATAATTTCAGATATGTTTAAGACACGCAGTGAAATTCAGACTATAGATGACCTGTTTCAAAAGTTATTAACTTTTGTTTATGCTTCTTTTTTTCCAAGCCTTGCTTTACATCCTGATCGAGTATTGGTAGCAACAGGTCAAGTTGGGAAAGAACCATATATCTGTGTTTGGGACACCTACACTGTACAGACTGTATCAGTAATGAAAGATGTTCATACACATGGCATAGCTTGCTTGGCATTTGATGTAGATGGTCAGGTATGTATATGTATTAATTATTCTGTTTAATGTCTGCATAATTTGGTGCAAATTCTACTGTATAGACTAGCTTTGGATGATACATTGAGATATTTAATTTTTAAAATAAATATAGAAGCATTCATAAACATGATGAGAACATTAAGGGTTATTTACATAGTTTAAAATGGTCTATCATTCTAATAATTAAATTGCATTATATAGCACATTACTGTGTAAATTCAGTTTTTGTAAAGCTAAAAGGAGTCCCTGTGGATTTTACTCCTCTAATTGTTGCCAATTATAAGCTCATCTCCATTTCAAGGCCATTGAGCCAACGCTGTCCGAAAACATTTCTACGGTCATGTGGCCAGCATGATATCATGAAGCACTATTAACTTCCCTCCTTGGTGCTATCTATTTATCTACTTGCATTTGCATACTTTCAAACTGATAGGTTGGCAGGAGCTGGGGTGAGGATGGGTGCTCATGCTGTCACATGGTGCTCAGGTCTCGAACTTTGGTTGCTGGTTTTCCAGCTGATAAGTCCAGTGTCTTAATTATTGAGCCACTGTGCCACCCAGCTTAGTTTTGTGAAATTCTGAATTTCACAATCAACTTCATAATTCTATAGAAAAACTAAGCTCCTAAAGTTGTCCTGAGGCTTCAGAAGAAAGACAGATCATGACAGTTAAAGGTAGTCTTCAGCTTATGATCAGTTGCTTACTGATTATTTGAAATTTTGATAGACTCCCAAAAGATGCTTACAACCTGCTTTCAAAGTTCCAATGGCCTCCCCCTTGCAGTCATATGACCGCATTTTGGGCACCCAGTGACTGAGCCACAGTTACAGCTGTTTGCAATGTCCTGTGATCACATGACAGTAATTTACAATGTTTTTGCTGAAAACCTTTGTTTAGTTCCATTTTTTGGCAGAAATGCTCCATAATGAACAATGGGTTCATTTAACAACTGTGATGTTCACTTAATGACTATGGTGACTTAATAATCACTGCAAAAAAAAGGTTGTAAATCAAGGGCTACCTATAGTCTCTAGTCAATGCTCTCTTACCTTAACGGAAATAATAAACATAAAAACATGTATTTCTAAGACTGCAAAATCTGCATTCATTCATATGTATGTAATACCTTGTTTCACAGAAATCAAACTCTCATTTCCCTCTCCCAAAAGCCACATGCAAATATTTTTATTTGTTTGTATACCACACATGGTTATTTATGGTCCATAACAGATTTAAGAAAATAACATTTGATTTTAGATATATTTTCCTGTTTTGCCATCTGGATTTAATTTAGGCAAGCATTATGATTCTCCACTGATATAATTTACACTGTAATTTCAAAGTGTTACTTTTAAAAGGCAATGTTTATTTTAAATAAATTGCTGAAACATACATAGTGTTATCCATATGGAAACACTATGGAAAATTTTCATTCATCTACCATTTCTGTTACTCCCATATGGCACTAGATATGAGGACAAATACCAGTTACTGGTTAATATTAGATATATTTAATACTAGCTGTACCCGGCCACGCGTTGCTGTGGCCCAGTCTGGTGCTTCCTCTGGGCTAAAAGAGCGAGGCTGAAGTTCCAAACTCTCTATGAACATTTGGTGGACGTGGCAAACTCGACGTCACTTACTTTCATCAATCACATGACAGCCCCCGAGCCACACCTACCCAGTTGGTGATTAGGGCAGAGAACCGGTTGCTAAAAAACAATGGGAACCACAAAATCCTCCCTTTCTGTCTCCCCCTCTCTCTTTGTATCTCTCTCTGTTTCTCTCTCTCCCCTATCTGTATCTCTCTATGTCTCTCTCTCTCCCCCCCCTCTGTATCTCTCTATGTGTGTCTCTCTCCCCGTCTCTGTATCTCTGTCTCTCTCTCCCCTCTCTGTATCTCTCTCTGTCTCTCTCTCCCCCCTCTGTATCACACTATGTATCTCTCTCCCTGCTCTGTATCTCTCTATGTCTCTCTCTCCCCCCTCTGTATCTCTCTGTGTCTCTCTCTCTCCCCCTCTCTCTGTATCTCTATGTCTCTCTCTCCCCCCTCTCTCTGTATCTCTCTCTGTCTCTCTCTCTCCCACCCTCTCTGTATCTCTCTCTGCCTCTCTCTCTCTCCCACCCTCTCTCTCTGTATCTCTCTCTGTCCCTCTTTCTCTCTCCCACCCTCTCTGTATCTCTTTCTGCCTCTCTCTCTCTCCCACCCTCTCTCTCTGTATCTCTGTATGTGTGTGTCTCTATCCCCCCTGTCTCTCTGTATTTCTCTATGTCTCTCTCTCCCTCTCTCTCTGTTTATCTCTGTCTCTGGCCCGGCCTCTTCTGCATCTCCCGCCATCGCCCTTACCTTTTCAGGCCAGGCCTTCGCAGCTCTCCGCACTACAGCAGAAACTCAGAGGTCCCTTCCGTCCTCCCTACACAGATGTTCTCTGGGGGCTCGACGGGGAGACGCATAGTAGGGAAGGGAAGGGAAGGGAGGGAGGGAGGGGATGTGGCAGGGTTTTGAGGCTGGTTTGGAGCTTCCCGCCCGAAGGAAGAAAGCGGCAAAGCCAGGAGCCATGCACACTCCACTGGACCCCTGCTGCGCAGTTCTCCTCCCCCGCCTGCCAAGAGCAGGGGAATGATTAAATCCCCCGTTCTTCGAGGTGAAACGAAGGAGGGCCGGCCATCCTCCCTTGTGCCCGTTTCCGCCTCTCGAAGCCTCCCTGGAGCCCTTTCTCTGCCAGAGGGCGAAATTTTCATGTAGGCTCCGTGAACTGCCAGAGTGCCCACCTGGGAATCAAAGGCAGCGCTGGTCAAAGGCGACCCTGAGGCTCCAGTTGCCTTCATCTCCCGCTCACCGACTGGATTCGCATAGCGCCAGTTAGCGGCTGGTCTTTCTGACCTCGGGGTCCATGGTAGCGCTGGGTCAGGTGCGGTTCGGGCCAAGTGAGGGACGGAGGGTTCCCCCTCAGCAGACCCAGTCAGCCTCGTTGCCAGGTGTTCTTTGGAGGGAGCCCCGAGAGCGGCCGGCGAGGGGGATAGGCAGCAGCGGTGGGCAAGGCTAGTTCGCAGGGGGGCTGGGGGCTTCCCGGTGGGGAGCCGGCTACCTACCTGCCGAGCCTGGTGGCAGGATATGGCCCTTGGGCGTCTCTGCCTTCCAAATGCGCAGTTTCTTGGAAGCAATATGGAGAGTCTAAATATAAGGAGCAGAAATCTGTTGAGCACAATCAGGGCTGGGAGGCTGCCATGTTGGTTTTACATCCAGCAGATGGCGCTGTTTTTCAATGTTTTCCAGTGTTTTTCCTGTTTTTACCTGTCACAGGTGTGACATGTATATAATATAGGTATATAAAAACACACCCGTAGTCGAATGCAACTTTGTGTCAAAATTTGAAAGCAATCGGTGAAGAACTTTCGGAGATGTGCGGTTATGTACAAACAGACATTTACATTTTTATTTATATAGATTAGAAAATATGCAGAAAACATGTCTATTGGTTTTACTCTGGAATTCTATGAATTTTATCTAATTTCTCTAAATGAAAAATTGAAGAACAAGGTTATGACACTTAAAATGCTAAATCCAAAATCTATAACTCCATTACTTCTGTCTTTAGTCAGGATGATTCTGTTTAAATGTAAGATGTAGACATACTAAAAAGCACCAAAACTCTCTCCAAACTTTTCCATTGTCGTTAAATTCTGAATTTATTTATTTATCTATTTTTATCTGTCTTCCAGACTGATTACCCACTTATAATTTTCTTCTTCACACTTTTTACTTTCTTTAGATTTTCCAATAGAACGTCTTTTTATAATGCATTTTGCCTTTATTGTCCTTTTTCTCTTGTCCTGTGTAAACTTTGTTACATTGCCTTTTAATCAGGGTCAATAATGTCAAAATGATGGATATGATAGCAAACAAGGATCTGACTTGTTTTAAGAGGCATCATGTGGTGGCCTAGAAATATTCTTAATAACCAATTAAAAAGGGGCGAGGCTTTGAACACTCAACTGCACCCACCATTTTGTTGACCACTCCAGTTTACTGTGAACCGTGTTTAAAGTAAATATTTTAAATTGAATCATGCATTAGCCACTGGTCTGATTTGAATACACCCTAACTGGTTTTAGACTCAGTCAGAGCTCCTCTGATATGATTGTAAACCCAGAAGAGAAGCTGATTTTGAAAGTATATCTATCATTAATCTCTAGTAGCAACCATTCAAGGTCTTCCACCTTTTTTCAGTCCAACACAAATTGAATGATACCAACATGAATAAAATTGGAGAAGGAAGTCTGTCAAATTTTAAACCCATAGAAGCAGTGGCTTATGTTCTAGGTATCTTTACATTTTGCTACTTAATACCGGTATAGAAAGTTAACATTTTTATTTCTTGGTGAAATTATACAAATGTTTATAAAGATTATCGCTGCTTGTAGGATGCAGTTTGGCAATGTTAATTATTAATAGGCTGAAAGGAGAAATGTGCAAGAATCTAAAACTTACTTAACTTCTGTGAGTTGATTACAGCTTGGGAGTCCAAAAGGCAAGGTGGTGGCTGTGTCCACTTTATTAAATTCCCACCCTTGTTAAAATTTATGTCATGCCTTTTTAATTCCCCCCCATGACTTTCTGTTTTGCTTATTTTGTCAGCAGCATTTATGAAAATGACATATGAAAATGCATATCTAAAAGTTCAGAAAGATAGTAGTAGTATTATTCCAGTAGAAATATAAAGTCTTCAACTTTGTGAGTAGAATGTAGATGATTCCAGTGGTGAGTTGCTCCTGGTTCAGTCTGGTTCTATAGAACCGGTAGTAAAATTGGTGGGAGGCTCCACCCACCCACCACAAGGTTATCATGGGTGATCTGCGCATGTGCAGAAGCACGTGCGCACTCCCGTTGTGAACCAGTCGTAAAGGTAAGTAGAACCCACCCCTGGATGATTCACTTCTTCCTCCTCTCATAGTTATTTGTTTATTTTGGAGATGGTAATTTGCATCAAAGTGGCATCCATCATAGACATGTAATTATGGTTAATTATATCTCCAAATCATTTCATTTCATAATTAAATTTATTGGGAGGTATAATTAATAAAAAATATGTAAGAGTCTCCCAGGACATGCTAAATTGATAGCAAGGTCATAGAATATTTAATAGGATATTTAGGGAAGATGAATGTACAGCAGAGAAGTAAAAGTTGAAGATTCAGCATTTTCCAAGTTGGCATACTATATTGCAACCCTTTATTTCCCCAAAAGAATCTAACAAAACTCTTTTAATATTTTTATTTCTAAAGAAGAAATAAAGGGCACTGAATTCTAGAAAAATCCTATATCAGTATTCCTTTCCTTGAACTTTGTGGTAGCATATTTGGGGTTTACGCCATTCAAACTGGAAGGCTCAATTACAAAACTGCATCTTTCTCAGCCTGGAGTATCTCTTATATGTGATAGAGTTTTAAGGAAAAATATGTAAATTTTGCAGATTACTTGTCTTCCTAGAAAATTCTCTCTCTCTCTCTCTCTCTCTCTCTGACAATTTTATAAGGTTCAAATCAGATTGGATTTCAGAAGAATGATTTGGGTACCTGCTGAAACTTCTGATTTGGGTACCTTCTGAATCTATTTAAATCAACTAGATTCGGTTCAATATTTAGTGAAATCCAAAGCCTGCCTCTAGTTAAAAACTTTGTAAAACGATGTTTTCAAAAGCTGCAGAAGAGGGAACCTAATTTATCACTAACATTTATTAGTATTAACAGTTAATACTATTAGTATTAGTTTGCCTTATAACTGCATTGAACCTTATAATACAACTTTCTTTTTTCCCCATTGTAAGGTGCTGAAGGTTATTCATCAATCTCCCCATTAAAAAACATGGCAAATGATTCTGAAAGGGGCAGAAGCAATATAACATTACTGAAGCTTCTCCATGTAGTTCTTTGGATTTTACCCTATCTCTTCAGAACTCTGTAATACATTATTTACTTTTAAAATGCTGTATTCTTGTTATTCTCTCCCCTCCCCCAAACTGAATCATTTAGAATGTATTAATGTTTTCTTTTATTGTCCTTTAATATTTTGGGAATTGTTAGCGTTTGCTTTCAGTTGGTTTGGATTCAAAGAATACAATCTGTGTCTGGGATTGGAGAAAAGGAAAAATGTTGTCCATGGCTCCTGGTCACACTGACAGAGTAGGTATAATTTTATTTACTCAGTGTATATTTTAAGAACCTTTTTCTATGTCTGGCAAGTTTGATACAACCAGTGGTGGGTTCCTCCCGGTTTGGCCCGGTTGGGCCGAGCTGGTAGCGGTGACGATATGACATCACCGAACCGGTTCTCTTTGTTCGAGAGCTGGGCCCTCCCGCCGCCCCTCCCCTCGCCACCCCCCTGTGTTATTCTTACCTTTTATTTGGCCCCACCCCCAATCTATTGCTGCCTCCCGAGTCCCAGCTGATCAGCTAGAAGGAAAAAAAACTGTTTAAACTCTTGCCGCGGGGTTTCAAAGGGCCGCCCTACAGCTGATCTGTGTTAAAAGGCAGTGTGGTGGTAGACCGGTGCCTCCAAAAACGAACGAGTAAACCGGTGCCTCCAAAAACAAATGGGTGGACTGGTGCCTCCAAAAACGAATGAGTAGACCGGTGCCTCCAAAAACAAATGGGTAGATTGGAGCCTCCCAAAACAAATGGGTCAACCGGTGCCTCCAAAAACGAATGAGTAGACTGGTACAGCTCTGCAAGCAGTTAAAAACCTGGTAGACCAGTACCTCTGCTAAATCCTAAGAATTGTCACATGACCATCAAGCCACGCTCACAAAATAAGCCATGCCCCCAGAACCGGTAGTAAAAATTTTTAGAACCTACCCCTGCTTGCAACCATTTTTAGTGGCACCACAAATAAGCGACAATGCATAGTAGTTTATACTTCTGATTCTATATAAGGCTTTTTACACATATTTACTTAGGAGGAAATTACAGTGAATTAAATATGGTTAGTATTATATTTATGTATCATATTTCTTGCAAAGAGCCTTGATTGGCTTTCATGATCATTTAAATTAGCAAGCTTATCTGTTTGTATTATAAATCTACAAATATATAAGAAGTTTAAGAAAACCTATTGGACAAAATAATTCCAGCAAAACTTTATCTAATTTTTAGATAAGGAGATGTGGATATATTTCTGTAAATATGTTTGCTTTTCTCTATAAATGTTATTTTCCTCTGTCCCCTGTTCAGATATTTGACATTTCTTGGGATTTGTACCAACCAAACAAACTTGTTAGCTGTGGTGTAAAACATATTAAGGTAAGAAAACATATATTTCAGTTCTGCTTCCATTTCATCACAACATATCTTTTCTACCCTTGTGTATTCTTTATTTTTAATTGTTTGGTCTTTTGAGGTGTTCTAGAAGCCCTCAGTCTTCTAGGAGTTGAGTGGTCTCCAAACGTAATGCTAAAAATAAATACAATAAACCTTTTTTTATATGTATAAGATAGGATACCTCAGGGATGAATTGAACATAGTTTTATTTAGAGTCGTAGTGGTCCAGTGGTTAGAATGCAGTATTGCAGGCTAATTCTGCCGACTGTCAGCAGTTTGATTCTCACTGGTTCAAGGTTGTCTCAGTCTTCCATCCTTCTGAAGTTGATAAAATGAGGACCCAGATTATTGGGGGCAATAGGCTGACTCTGTAAACCGTTTAGAGAGGGCTGTAAAGCACTTCGAAGCAGTATATAAGTCTAAGTGCTATTGCTATTTTTTCTTTATACAATTTATAGACTACCAATATATTCATTCATTCATTTATAAAATTTATAGATGGTTTATAATCATGCAGTGATGCAGAAATAAATTTAACTCCATGGCCCAGTTGTGGAAATGTTCTTTCCTGGACACTCCATCTTCTTGGCTACAGTATTTGGCACAAAATTATTTAAACTGAAATCTTATTAGTCAGCATAAGCAGTTTCATTCTTGTCAAAACAAAATAAAATTAATTGATAAAAGCTAAGTTATTTCCAATTGTTCTTTAACTGTGTTACACAACTGACACAAGCTGGAATCAATGCAACTAACTTGATTGTCCTAGAAGAAGCTGTTGGTAGTTTCTCATTTCTAGAAGTGAGAGGGGCTGAAGCACAGAGGTAATGCTTTTATGTGGCAATTCCTGCGGTTTGGAACAGCCTTCCAGCCAAGATCAGAAGGGTTCTCTCTGTCTATTCATTTCAGGAAATGCTGAAGATGGAGCTGTTCCAAAGAGCTTTTGTGAACTGAGCAGCTGTCATCAGGGTTTTTTTGTATTGTTGTTGGTCTTTGGTTTTCATTGAGTGATCATTATTAATTTATTGGTACACTATTAATATTTATTCTGGATGTTTTTGTTATGAACATTTTTGGTTAACAAGCTGGAGTGCTACCAGATTACAGTGATTATTGGTTGAATGAATAAATACATGACTATTTATAAGATTATATAGAAAATGCTATCCAATATTCATCAACACAATGCTTGATAGAGCAGAAATCACAACAGAATCAAAGCTTTTCTGAATGAAGTCATGTTTGCTGTCCATCCAAAATCAGGCAATGATTGTTTCTAAGGAGCCCTGGTAGCTCAGTGGTTAGAATGCAGTACTGAAAGCAAACTCTGCCCACAGCCTAGAGTTCGATCCTGACAGGGCTCAATTCAGTCTTCCATCCTTCCGAGGTCGGTAAAACAAAGACCCAGATTATTGGGCATATTATGCTGACTCTATAAACCTCCCAGAGAGTGCTGTAAAGCTCTATGGTGCAGTATATTAGTCTATATGCTATTGCTATTGCTAATATTAGTACTCCAGGAAGCCATTTCAAGTTTTGGATAACTACAACTGGAAAAAAAAATAGAAATATCCTGCATAATCAACTGTACAAGAAGAGAAAAGAGATCATCCACCACTCAGCATGCCATCTGGGGTATGGGGGTGGGGAACACACATGCACCAAGGAATAGGTCTTGTAAGGAAAAAAAAGAATATATAACAAGAAAATTAAGTTCTTGAACTTTCAGACAAGGTTTGAATTCTTTAGGAAAGTATTCAGTTACCAGACAGAAAGAGTTAATAAAATATGTTATTATTATCAAATCTGTATCTAGAACTATTTCCAAACTTTAAATATATTATAATCTATTCAGAGTAAGGTAATGTTTGATTTAAGAATATCACAACATATAATATATTAAATAATAGTAATTTATTAGCTTGAGCTTTAGTTTAAACTGTTGCTACGTAGTCTATTGGTTTAAAAAAATTGGGTCATTATGTGGATGCCTCAATTTACAACCATCATGACTTAACAATGGAATTTCTGGGCTCCATTACAATTGTAAGTGGAGGACTATGTGTATTGCATAAATATTTTCCAGGTTTCTTTTGTGAGTCATCTGTCTTTGTACTATGAAAGTTAATAAAATGCTGCAAAGCCAGAAATTTCATCAAAAAGAATAAGAATAAGAATAATTTTATTTCTATACCGCCCTTCTCCCAACATGGCATGTTCGGTGAGCAACTTATAGAGAAATAAGGAAGCAACAGTTCAATTGCATAGCTTGTCTTGAAAACTGAGCATTAAAACTATAATTGAAGTTAGAAAAGATCATTGACTAGGTCTGGATTGTAGTCAGCCACAAACACCTCTCCTGCACGAGCTGCACTGGCTCCCGGTGGTCTTCCGGGTGCGATTCAAGGTGTTGGTTACCACCTTTAAAGCGCTCCATGGCTTAGGACCTGGGTATGTACGAGATCGCCTTCTGCCACCGATAGCCTCCCACTGGCCAATACACTCCCACAGAGAGGGACTCCTCAGGGTGCCGCCCTCTGGAATGAACTGCCCCCGGAGATCCGCATGATCCCCGACTACATTTCGCCGTGCCCTTAAGACTCTTTTGTTCCAACAGGCCGAGCTGGCTTAGAAAATAAATTTTAATTGGGTGTCTGTAGTTTTTAACATAAGGGCCAAATTTTTATATATTTTAAATTGTTTTTAAAATTTTGGGTATATGTTTGTTTTAATAAGGCTGTACACCGCCCTGAGTCCTTCGGGAGAAGGGCAGTATAAAAGTTTAATAAATAAATAAATAATAAATAAATAAATAAATATTTTCACTTAGCTAGTTATTTCTAACAATTAACTCTCATTGATTCTTGCTAATGGTGGGAATCAAGATACCAAGTAGAAATGCATAGTTAATGTTGCAGGCTAGAGTTAATAAGAATGCAGCTTTAGCTATTTTTGTATACCAAAAACAAGCTGTAGTCCTTTCCCTTCCAGAAACAGACCACTGCATTATTTGGAAAGTCTTATTGTATATGGGAAGAAATGGAAGATTTTGTCATGTCAGATTTTATGCAATTTACAGAGGAAATATGGCAAAACTGTAACCAGTAGCTTTTCAGCATTCTTCACTGGAAGCTCTAGACTGCTGTCCTTATTAATCTAATTATTATTGACACTATATATATAGAAGTAGTATTTTATGATTTTAACTTATTTTAGAACATATTACAGAATTTATTAAAAGCATTTAAATAGGTATTTGTATCTCAATTTTTAAATAGGTCTGATTTTAAAAAAATTTAACTCTAACTTAATATCAGTTTTTTTTTAAAAAAAATCATTTTAAACCCTTCAGATCAAAGAAGTGAATGGAGCACTCAATCTTTGCTTAGTCCAAAGTGCATTCCATAATGCATCTATATATTATTTTAAAGGCCAGATTCAACTTTCTTTATTAAGACAAGTACTTGTTCTTGCATAAGATTGTGGAGTCAATCATCCAATAAAAAAAAAAATTGCTAACAAACTTTTACAGAACGCATTGTCTATGATAAACTTTATTGTAGGCATGAGCAATTTTTAAATTAATTTTCTTAACCTTTTTAGCTTGTAATGAGCTTCTGAAAGTAGAACAAAAAACAGGACAATTTGGTGTGTCTCACTACAATGAGAAGGTTAAATATATGTTTTCTGTCTGATTTTATTATTTAAATATGTGAATAGTAAGTATATAATTTAGTTTAATTGTATACAATTAGTTTAGTTGCTATTGCTCTCTCATTTATATAATATACTGTTTCTCTGTTAGAGTTCTATCAAAGCTTATTCATTTTATAAAATGTATTAATTTTAGGTAATACCTTTAGGTCTGATTTATTTTTATTTTGTAAAGAATATTCTGTTAAAAATTTCTCAAATCTTAACTGAGCATCTTTGCTTTCTGCTTTAATTCCCACTCAGTTATTCATTTACTCTTACGTATCATACCTCAACAAAGTTGATCAGGCGCTGGTTAAGGTTTATTGGGAATGCATATTACTGCACATAGACAACCTGAAGTAAAAAATCTTCCATTGGGTCTCAGGATTCCATCTTCCATTAACCTTTCAGCATGGCCTGCATAATTTCACAGAATTTATTTCTGAGTTGATCCTTCCTTCTCTTGTATTATTTGTCAGTTTGTCTTTGAATGCAAACCCCAGGTTACAATGGAATGGAGTGTTCTTTCTGAATACTATTCTCTAGACTCCTTCCTGTTTTTTGGAATGGCTGATCTTCTGTTGCTATAAATTGATGCCCACCTTCCCAAGATACAAATAGTATCTCAAGTTAGTTATAAAAAAGTGTATCTGTATATTACAGACGACAGTCAAAGAATCATGAATTAGAAATTGGATGTTAAGGCCACTATCACAGTGCAGGAGTTAAAACATTCCTGTGAGACAGAGTTGTCTAGTCTTTGCTTGTCCACATCTCTGCTTTTCTTGGCAATACAGTATTTATGTTGTCAAATTGCTCTCATACTAAGCATCAGGACAAAGTCGGTTTCGTGCAAGTGACTTGTGATATGGGAAAAGTGGGGGCATATAATTCAGATGCATTGGCTGCTGAAACCTGAATGGAAGGAGGACATGTAGAAATGCTAACAGCCAGCCACCAGCTGTTGCAGATAGCCCTTGACTTACAACAATTGAGCCCAAAAATTCTGTTCCTAAGTGAGATAGTTAAATGAGTTTTGCTCCATTTTACGATCTTTCTTACCAAGTGAATCATTACAGTTTCTATGTTAATAACACAGCAGTTAAGTGAATTAGGCTTACCCATTGACTTTGCTGGTCAGAAAGTCGCTAATGGTGATCACCCTGGGTCACTGCAACTGTGATAAATATCAACCGGTTGCCAAGCATCCAAATTTTGATCGCATGACCATGACGATGCTGCAGTAGTCGTAAGTGTGTAACTTTTATCAGTGCTGTTGTAACTTTGAACGATCACTAAATGGTTGTAAGTCGAGGAATACCTGTATTATACGTTTCCCTTTCCAACTGAGGTTCATGAGACAAGGAAGGGAGAAAAGAAAGAAAAGGTTGCATAGAAACTCCTCAATATACCTGAGGCTCGTCCCTGAGCTAAACCAAAAAATATATCAAGACTACACATCTGCTCCTTCAAAGATTCAATTTTGTATAAATATACAAAAGGATGAAGGCTATTGCTGAGCACATTGTAAGCCACCCTGAGTCTTCGGAGAAGGGCGGCATATAAATCAAATTAAAAAAAAAAAATTCCATCCGTATAGATACCCAAATTCTAAATCCATGAGATGCCAATCTACTGTCAGGGTTCCAAGTAATACGCCCATAGCAAACAAAACTCCAAGGCAGGCAGGTTTCTCAAAGAATAGTTTTATTGGACATATCATATTGACACAGGCTGGTGAAAACCGACTCTGAATATTCCCGTGGTTTTCACCTAATCAAAAGTAAAAGTTTTTCCTCTTCCCCAAACAATCAGTCATATGGTCCAATCAAGATGCTGTCTGGTTGCCTGGTAATTTCACTCCTCCTCTCTCTGGCCACCTGTGGGAATGCCCTTGGTTCCCAGGAGAAAGTATTTTGTTTTGGCTACAAAACCCCAGCTATTTCTATGCTCACCTCCCTATCCCTCAGCTCCAGTGTGGCAATACTGAAGCCTGAAAATGGCCTTGGTCAAGTCAGCTTCAGGTTTGACATCCACATTACTCTGAATTATTAAATTATTGACTTTCACGCAGCCTGTAGTTTATCATTGAATTTTGATGACAAGAAAAATTAGACCAGGATGAATATTGGCAGCCTCCAGTTTGAAACCCCTGATGCTTTTATTTAGTACCTTTGAAAAAGTATCTGTGCTCTCTGGTATACAGAGCATAACTATATCCTTCTCTGCCCTTCCTGGATAAAATGTATGTCCACAAAGGACCAGATCTAATTTATTTTCTCCATTTCATCAAATTTCCATTATAATGATGTCCTTTTTAAAAAATGAAGTATTTCAGCCTTGCTTCTGATGTGGTTTGGAGATGCTTAACATTTCCATTGGAAAACATTTTTTCAGGGGTTCTAGCCTATATGTATCTTTTTCTGTGGGCCATTGGGCTTTTTGATTAATTGTGGTTTTTGTATATGCTTATAATTATTTCTGTTCTATCCTTTGGCTATTTTTGTCTGAATCAGATATTTTTTAGCTGGTGTCAACTTTTCACATATTGCATGGCAAGCTGTTGAGCAAACAAGCTGTCAATCAAATCAGCAGCAGCATACAAATACTGTAAACAAATCAAATAATTTAAATGAAAAAGCTAGTAACTCACATTAGAATAAAACATCAAGCCAATATTCATATATGTAGTTCAAGCAAATGACATATCAAGCAGCTTCAGAATTAAAAAGAGACCAAGTCAAGGACTAGGATATTAGTAAACTAGGTTAGGTAAAAAAATGTAGCCCAAGCAGAAGTTCATGAGATATTATTTTCTGTATGGGCCACTTAGATTTGAGGGTTTATTAATTCAGATTGGCTTGGAGCTCACTTGTGAACCAGTTGCTAGTTCTTAACATTTTTTAAAAAAAAACCTTACACAAAGAACATCAGTCTTTTAGTTGTCATAGTCTAGGAAAGTTCCTTCAAATTCCCAAATATGAACCAAACATAGGCTTATGTTTGCCAAGCCCCTATTTGTTTCTGAGATGAGACATGCCTACAGTATGTAGAATTATTCAACCTTGCCTCTTAAGGACTCAGAGAATATGTAAAATGTAAAAGATCTACTAATGTTATTTATATTAATTTATTAATATATAAGGGGACACAGTGGACTAATGGTTAAGACACTGGGCTTGTTAACCAGAAAGTTGACAGTTTGAGACCCAAATACTATGTGATGAGATGCGCTCCCATTCTTGTCCCAGCTCCTGCCAATCTGGCAATTTGAAAGCATATAAATCCAAGTCGATAAATAGGTACCATTTTGGGTGGAAGGTAACAGCATTCTGTATGCCTCAGTGTATAGTCATGCTGACCACAGAAAGGTCTTCAGCAAAGGTCCCTCGGCTATGAAATGGAGATGGGTACTGCCCCTAGAGTCAGACACCACTTTTTAATATTAATTTTGCATTGTTTGTACGATGTGTTCTGTATTGTTCACAGATATACATATGTTTCTTGCAAGATCACTTTAGATTTCAGTAGATTCACTGATACCAGTGGAACGTCTAATCCCATTGATTTAAGTGGCTCATCCTGCAATATATGTAAATCTGGATTTACTATATAGACTTAAGAATAAATAATAGTGAATTCAGCAGTATTCTCTCTCAGAGAAATAGGCATAACATTAAGTTCTGCATATTCTTTTATGTGGTTTGAGGAAATGGAAAACAAAATGTGAATGCTGTTTTACTAGAAATGTGCAGTTATAATAAAACAACTCTGTTTCTTGATTTCATCTCTCTCATGTAATATATGTGATTATATCAGCATACTTCCATATTTCCTATCTCTCTATAGAACAAAAATGACACTGAAGTGCATTGGCATCATATTGTAAGCTTTTATTTACTTAAATATATGACAGTGGAAGAAAAAAGTTAAAATTTGGAGCTTTGTGCCTTGGCAGCCATCCATCTTAAAAGTTTGTGTTTTAGTGGCTTAAAATACTCTTATGAATAATGTTACTAAAGCAAATAACTTTTATGTTACAGTTCTGGAGTCTGTGTGGAAATTCATTGACACCAAAGCGTGGTGTATTTGGTAAGACTGGTGATCTCCAAACTATTTTGTGCCTCGCCTGTGCAAGAGATGAAATAACATATTCTGGTGCACTTAATGGAGATATTTATGTATGGAAAGGAATCAACCTTATACGAACCATACAAGGAGCACATGCCGTAAGTAGAATTTTGATATGGCAATCTTTATTTTTCCTTTAGTTTAAAAAATATTTAGTTTAAAAAAACAGGCAGGGAAAACACTGGTTTGTAAATGGATTGCAGTAAAATATGTACTTTTAATACTTTAAAAATATGTTTTATCTTGCCTTTATTATTTCCATAACTAACTCAAGGCAGTGAACATATCTAATACTCCTTCATCTTCCCCATGACAAAACTCTATGAGATAGGTTCAGCTGAGAAAGAGTGACTGGCCCAAAATCTGCCAGCTGGTTTCTATACTTAAGGCAGGACTAGAATTCACAGTTTCTTGGCGTAGCCTGGTACCTTAACCACTAGACCAAAATGGCTTTTAATTTGTTAACAGCCAGAGTTGCTTGGCAATTTATTTATAAATTATGTAAATATCTAAACAGACTTGAAGCAGTTTATGATTTTGATTTTTTTTAATCATTTAGAATTAAATAACAGCATTTTTTGCTTCTGTTAACGCCTTATGTAAACTCTCTTGCACACATAATTATAATAAAGCTTGATGAATATTCATCTCCAAATTTAGCATACAATACAAAAGAAACCCAAATACTATCTATAGAAAGGAGAAATATGATTATAGACCAAGTTCATTATGTGACATACAGGAGAAACAGCTGCTGGTTTCTTTCACTGGACAAGCCAAAGGATGTTTCCCTGCTAAAGAAATGGTATCTCTGCTTTGCTGCCCATGTTGCATTGATTCTTCACTGAGTCTTGCCAGAACTCCAAGCCTTCCTGAAGAGAAGAGGGGCTTGATAGCCAAGCAGATGGCAGAGAAGGGAGAGCAGCAACTTGATGTTATCCCACTGTCAGGTCCACAGATGCCCTCACTTTGCACAGATTCTGTGCAGCAGTACTCCAAATTCATTGGATGATGACCTAAGTTATAAACAAGACATAATGATCATCCAGTTCGCCACTTTAGAGTGCTTTGTAACTTGAAAGATATAATCTTCCACAAACTATTTTTTTCAACTTCTCTGTACCCCTATAATGTTCCTACTCCTTCCTTTAGATCAGGGGTGTAAAACTCGATTTCATTGAGGGCCGCATCAGGGATGTATTCGGAGGGGCCGGGGTGATGGTGGCCAGAGTTGGCCGTGGTCATGGTGGGCGTGGCCGGGTGAGTGTGGCCATGGTGGGCATTTGACACAGGCTCAAGATGCATTTTTTCTCTTCTCGTCTTTTATTCCACAGTTCTTTACTATAACCATTTTCCTATCTCTTCTAACAGATATTACTGGCAAACATTTATTACTTATTCTTCATATTCTACTAAACTTTTTATTTCTAAATTTATACCCCATTGTTTAATAGTAAATTGCTTTTCCAGGCAGAAAAACTATTTATACTATTGTATATTTATTATTCAACTAATAATAAAAATACAATAACATAAATAACATGATAATACAAGATCTAACAGCAGAGGTAAATTTCCAGAATAGTAAATAGAAATGTCTGTCAATTATAGATACAAAATAGAATACAGAATATAGAATACAGAATAGATTGTTGATTGTAGATTAAATAGACCTACAGTATGTAAAATCTGGCATTAAACTGTAGTATTAACATAGGATGTTGCTTGTTTTCTATCCAGGTCAGGCACTTACTTGAGGCCACATAATTGTAATCCAGTCCAAGGCAGGCCTGCTTCAGCACTCTGCCGGCTGAAAACTGGCTGTGCGGAGGCCCCAGACAGCCACCGTGTGGCCCTTTTTCGGCCTCCACATCTGTAGCACTCTGCTGGCCGAAAAGACCACACGGAAGCCACACGCAGCCCCCGTGTAGCCCGTTTTTGGCCTCCACGACCTCCTACAGCACTCTCCTGGCCAAAAATTGGCCATGTGGAGGCCCTGGGTGGTGCCCCTGCAGCTCGTTTTTGGGCTCCACGGCCTCCTGCAACACTCTACCAGCTGAAAATGGGCCACGCGGAAGCCCTGGGTGCCCCCATGCAGTCTATTTTTGGCCTCCACAGCCTTATCTGCCCCCCCCCCCGGCCCATTTTGGCTGGCAGAGGCACTGCAGGCTGGTCCTTTGATATTTCCAGCCTGGCCCCACGGGCCAGATCTAAGCATCCTGTGGGCTGGATCTGGCCCGTGGGCCTTGAGTTTGACACCCCTGCTGTAGATTCTTGCTCTTTATATATATATGGTTAGTTTTTAATTCATATCTTTTATCTCTCATTGCTTTTCATATTTTATTTTAGATTTTTAATTTTGATTCTTTATACTTTTCTAATTAATGTACTCAAGTTACTTATGCTGGGCTTTGACCATTATAAAAATTCTACTTTTATTTGATCTGATTTGTCAGCTCAAAATATAACCCTATTCCTGTGATGGCAAACCTATGGCACGCGTGCCACAGGTGGCACGCAGAGCCATATCGGTGGGCATGCAAGCTCAGCTCTGGTGCACATGCGCACACTGGTCAGCTGATTTTTGGGCCTTCTGGGCCCACTGGAAGTCGGCAAACAGGCTGTTCCGGCCTCCTGAGGGCCTCTGGGGGGGTGTGGAAGGCAGTTTTTGCCCTCCCCAGGCTCCTAGAAAGGGTCTGGAGCCTGGGGAGGGCGAAAAACGGGCCTACCGTGCCATCACATGCCAAAAGCGGGGGAAGCGTGGGGGGGGTCACGCACAGATATGTGGGGGCGGGGTGCATAGAATTATGGGTGTGGGCATGCATGCGCCCGCTCCCCCCCCGCTCCCCCCACTTTTGGCACGCGATGGCAAAAAGGTTAGCCATCACTGCCCTATTCACTTTTGTCAAAGGAAACTGAGAGTATATGCAAATATATTTAAGGTATTATAATTTTGGAAGCTGGAATGTTAAATGTGATATAAGAACAAAAGCTTTTCAATAAGACATAAACTTTCAAACACTCAAGTGCATCTTTTTAACTAATTGTTTAAATTAATGGTTAAATTAATAATTTAATATGTGCTCTAGTACATGTTCTGAGAGAGTTTGCTGCTATATTATGCTTCTTATGGTCCTTTGTGGATGTATGGGTTGTCATAACTTAAAATGTAGATTGTTTATATTTGAAATCATTCATATTTTCTTGTGGTTGTGATACAGTTGCATTATCTGCAGTTTGTTTTTCCCTCAACATTGCTGTTTCTGAGCTGTCATGCAATTTTATATGTTTTTGCATGGGACATAACATTTTGGGACAGTTCCTTAATTATCAAATTAGCCCTGATAATGCTGTTCTCAATAAGGACATTTTTGGTTGCTTCTAAATGATTTTGCAGTTGGCCCAGAGGAACAGCTCTTCTCAAGAAGTGCATTGTTGAACTTGTAGTGTTAGATATACTACAAAAAAGGACTGTCCTCTAGCAATAATTTTACATACTATGTGAAAGATAATTTGATTATAATAGTTTTCACTTAGGAATACCTGCGTTGCTAGTACATAAAATCTATTATCTACATATAAAGAGCTCATGCAAGTTGTAATTAGTTGATCTGTGATTAATTTCTCTGTCTAGTTATTGTAACTAGAAATTTTTTTTAAAAAATTGAGCTACTGTATATGACACTAAAACAATTGGTTTAATATTAACTTAAATGAAACAGATATGATAATAGAAAGTGCTACTAAAAAGACATACTTGCATATTTTTATTTTGGTTAGTTGATTATTAAAGAATTATGGAAAGCTGTCAATGCAATTATGTAATGCAATTGCATTCAAGGAAGGATTTTCCAGAAATACCAACATGCATATAATTGTTAATTTCTATTTTAAGATATAATATCTCTTATTAGTTTAGTTATTCTGAAACATAATAAACAAAAAAACATTTATCTTATTTGAATAATCATGTTCCTTGATGTGAAAGTGACTCTACTTTTTAGATGCAACCTCTAATTAAATATGTGGGCTTTTTTCTCTGCTAGGCAGGAATTTTCAGCATGAATGCATGTGAAGAAGGCTTTGCCACTGGTGGCAGGGATGGCTGCATTCGCCTTTGGGATTTAAATTTTAAACCCATTACTGCGATTGATCTCAGGGAAACCGACCAGGGGTATAAAGGTAAAAAAAAGAAAAAAAAGAAGGATTATTTTAATCAGTTTATTTAAGAGATAATTTTTCTTAAGTGTGAAGTAGAAAAAAACCAAAAACATGTTCCTACCTAGTAAATCAGATCGTGTTCCAAATAAATAACTTTCAGAGCTGGAGTTGGGCAGCAGAGTAGTGGCCCTTTTTCATCAATAGATAGTTCTACTGGTTGTTCTTTGCACTCTGTTGGTGATAGAATAATGTTTCCTAGCCCTGATTATAGTCAGCATCGAGTGTGAGCATGTGAGATTAGTGCCGCCACGTGTTTATTGGACCCGTGTCCCTCCTGGTTGGTACTGGCCTCCCGGGAGGTTACACGAAGCTGGCTCCAGGGGGTTATAAGTGCTTCTTTGAGTGAGGGTGTCTTTCCCGCCGCCTTGAAAGAGGCCCCTCCTCAAGAAGCCTTCCCTGGACCCGGCTGAATTGGCTAACTACCGTCCGGTCTCCAACCTTCGTTTTGTGGCGAAGGTTGTTGACAGTGTGGTGGCACGACAGCTTCCCCGGCACCTGGATGAAGCTATCTATCTGGACCCGTACCAGTCGGCCTTCAGGCAGGGGTACAGCACAGAAACGGCATTGGTCACGTTGGTGGATGATCTCTGGAGGGCTCGGGACAGGGGTTGCTCCTCTGTCCTGGTCCTATTAGATCTCTCAGCGGCTTCTGATACCATCGACCATGGTATCATGCTGCAGAGGTTGAGGGGGTTAGGAATAGGGGGCACCGTTCTGCGGTGGTTCTCCTTCTTCTCCGACCGTTCACAGTTTGTGTTGGCAGGGGGGCAGAGGTCGACCTCGAGGTACCTCGCATGGGGAGTGCCGCAAGGGTCGGTCCTCTCGCCCCTTCTGTTCATTTATGTGAAGCCGCTGGGTGAGATCATCCGTGGTTTTGGGGTGAGAGTCCATCAGTATGCTGATGACACTCAGCTGTACATCTCCACCCCAGACCACCCCAACGATGCCCGTAATGTGATGTCTCGCTGCCTGGAGGCCGTGCGGGTCTGGATGGGGAGAAATAGGCTCAGACTCAACCCTTCCAAGACCAAGTGGCTGTGGCTTCCGGTGTCCCAATATAGTCAGCTGGTGCCATCGCTGACTATTGGGGGTGAATCTCTGCCCCCCACAGAGAGGGCTCGCAATCTGGGCGTCCTCCTGGATGCACAGCTTTCTTTAGAAGAGCATATGACGGCCGTGGCCAGGGGGGCTTTTTATCAGGTTCGCCTGATTCGCCAGTTGCAGCCCTTTCTGGACTGGGACACCTTGCGTACGGTCACTCACGCCCTTGTCACCTCCCGGCTGGACTATTGTAATGCTCTCTACATGGGGCTCCCCTTGAAGAGCACTCGGAGGCTCCACCTGGTCCAGAATGCAGCCACGTGGGTGGTTATGGGTGCAACCTGTTGTGCCCACGTGACACCCCTCCTGCACGAGCTGCACTGGCTCCCAGTGGTCTTCCGGGTGTGATTCAAGGTGTTGGTCACCACCTTTAAAGCGCTCCATGGCATAGGACCCGGGTACCTTTGAGACCGACTTCTGCCACCAACAGCCTCCCACTGGCCAGTTCGCTCCCATAGAGAGGGTCTCCTCAGGATGCCATCAGCCAAGTTATGTCGGTTGGCGACACCCAGCGGGAGGGCCTTCTCTGTGGGAGCCCCTGCCCTGTGGAATGAACTGCCCCTGGAAATGTGTAAGATCTCCGACCTCCGTGTATTTCGCTGTGCCCTCAAGACCCTGCTGTTCCGCCAAGCCGGGCTATCAATGGAATGATTTTTTTAAAATTGGGTGTTTTAAATTTTTGGGGTTTTAAATCTGAGCTGAAATTATGTAATAATTTTAATTATTTTTAACTGATGTTTGTCTTGTGTTTTTAATAGGCTGTACACCGCCCTGAGTCCTTCAGGAGAAGGGCGTTATAGAAATTTATTTATTTATTTATTTATTTATTTATTTATTTATTTATTTATTTATTTATTTATTTAAATCCATATATAATTTAGATTTAAGCTTTGTTTTGCCAAGCTGGGAAAGCATCTGGGATAATAAGACTGTGATATATTTCATGCATGAAATGGTTTTGCCACTTGTGTTTAAATCAATGTAGTTATAGTTTTGCTCATATTTTCAGTCTGCCTCTACTTATCCTCCCCCTCTGATGTTCTTTAAAACTATTATACTGCAATACTGCTGTTACTGAGTCATAACAATACATGCTTACTAATGCTTTTAATCACTGAGAAACTGTGGAGGTATGATAATTGGAATATGAAGAAAATCATGAAGGGAACATTCTGTTTGATGGATTATGACTTTGGTACAATTAAGCTAATTACATAAGGCAAATCCTCAATAGGATTCTCATTAGAAGTCTGCCAAAATATTTCTACCAGGTTTAGCGTTTTGACAGAAGGCTGCGATAATGTACATGATTGTAATGAAATTTAGGTTTAAACAGATATCAAATATGCATCCTTTTATAATTTAACAAGCTACTTGGGGTAAAAACAAATTAATGTAACTTTGCTCAATCATTTTGAGCAGTGGTGAAATGTAAAATTTGTTACTACTGGTTCTGTGGGCGTGGCTTGGTGTGTGTGTGTGTGTAATGTGACTGGGTGGGCGTGGCCAACTTTTTAACTTTTAAAAGCATTTTTTTGGCCGAAGAAAAAAATGCTTTTAAAAGCCTCTGACGATCAGGCAACTCAGCTGGGATCGTTAGAGGCTTTTAAAAGCATTTTTTTTCCCTACAAAGAGGTTGTAGAAAAAAAAATGCTTTTAAAAGCCTCTGATGATCCCAGCTGAGCCGCGCGATCATCAGAGACTTTTTTTTTACTTTTCAAAGCATTTGTTTGGTCAAAGAGGTTGTAGAAAAAATGCTTTTAAAAGTAAAAAAACAGCCTCTGATGATCGCGCAGATCAGCTGGGCATGGGCGGGGTGATGGTGGTGCAGGGATTTTTGCTACCGGTTCTCCGAACCACCCACCGCCATCACTACCGGATCGGGCGATCCGATCTGAACTGGGAGCATTTCACTCCTGTTTTTGAGCATATCTCACAAATTTGAAAAAAAAATATTTTCTTTCTTTTTTTTCTTTCTTTCTTTTTTTCTTCTGTAGGAAAAGCCATTTAGTAATCCAAGCTGGCTGCCAGTCTACATTCTTTAGTTCAACTTAGACTTCCTTCTTCATACCTATTGATGCTGCTCTATTTTGTTGTATCTTTAATTTCCTCTCTCAGTTTTCTTCTATTGAGTATTGAAACATTTTGCAGACAGATTTTAGAGTCTAAATTATAGCCTATGAATGGGAATATCTGGACTGATCACTTTGGACATATTGTTAAATGAGCAAATTTATTCTTCAAACATGTAGGAGTTTAGCTAAAACAAGGCTTCATAGGTTACACACATATGTACTATATTTAGGAATTATTTCTGTTGAACTTTGTAGAAGTTGAGTGACCTCTAACTTGTTCATACAGTATATACATAACATCAGTAGTGGGTTCCAGTTACCTTTGCTACTGGTCCAGAAATGGGAGCGTGCATGTGTGCGTGCTTGCTTTGTTGGAATGCGGCGCTTCTGCGCATGTTTAGAACCTTCTGCGTATGCACAGAGCATCCGTGATGACATCTGGGCAGGTGGGCAGAGCCTCCCGCCACCGCCACTACCGGTTTGCCCAACATAACATAACATCTTACAGAGAAAGGTCGATATTGATGTTAAGGCTGGAGCCATTTAAAAAATAAATTGGAAGAAGTAGTAGGACCCTGCACAAGCACAAGAATTTGGGGGGGGGAGGAAGTCACATGATTTAAAAAGTTGCATTAACTTTACTGAGTACATTCTTTAAAGTAGCACCATCTTTTCTTTAAGTGTATGGCAGACTGATAAAAGGCAAACTGCTTGGATGAAAAGCAAGTTTTGAGACACATGCACAGCTGTAATACATTTGTGCATGCTATATTTGTTATAGATAAAATCTCTCTTTGGGGTTAATCATTACGTGTAATTTAATTAGTGTTCTGCTATCTTGAATAGCAATTTTGAGGATCTAATAGTAATTACACTGAGTATGAAACCTGTGCTTGAACAATTGTTTTACTTCTTCCTAGGTCTGTCAGTAAGGAGTGTTTGTTGGCGAGGAGATCACATTCTAGTTGGAACACAGGACAGTGAAATTTTTGAAATTGTGGTGCATGAACGCAATAAGCCTTTTCTTATTATGCAAGGACACTGTGAAGGAGAGCTTTGGGCCCTGGCAGTTCATCCTACAAAACCATTAGCCGTAACTGGGAGTGATGATCGATCAGTTAGGTTAGCTTCATGGATTTCTAAAAAGATACAAGATTCTATAAAGTGTTATTTGAATTCTAAAATACAAACTAATTATATAAATCATTATACATTATACAGTTATTATACAAATTACTGCCCAGTAAAATTATTGCTTTATTGTAAAATCGGCTTTTGATGCCACAACGTGACTATTAAACCTTTTGGAACTGAATGCTCATAAAATAAGGTGAAATTTATGTCAGTGTTCCTATATTGTACATGTTTAACAGACTGAATCAGATATGGGCGTGTGCCATATATCTTCCTTTTCTTTCCAGTGGCTCACCCACGTTCATTCCTTATCAGGTTAATTCTTTGCATGAATTGTACCTGGTTGTGCATAACTTGTAAATGTATTATACAGCTGGCTCACTAGTAAGTGGAATAATTAGATAATTGCTACTTGACATGGCAGATAGATTTTCAATATGTGGTAATAATAGCATACCTTTTAATATAATTTTTATTGCTTTTAAATGAGAACAGAAAAGGAAAAAAGGAAAAGAAACAAAATATAGACACATACACTATCAAAAAGTATATAACAAGTGCTTAAGAATTAGCAAAAAAACCCCACCACAACAGAAAATTATAGTATGACAGCAAACAGTTGCAAGGACTAATGTTTTTAGAGCGGTAATAATAGTATACCTAATTTGAACTGAGTAAAAATTGATGTGCAGTCAGACATAGCAATTAGATAATAACCATACAGCCAGAGAGCTATGCACTACAGCAGGGATCCCCAACCCCGCAGTCTCGGCCACAGCCCATTCAGAATCAGGCCGCAGAAGTGGGCAAGTGCACACGCACACATGCGTGAAGCTACATTTGTGAAAGCAACGCACTTGTGAAACAATCCCTCTCCCGCCACCCCACTTCACCACTACCGCCACCTAAGCTGGTTGGGGATCACTGCACTTCAGTACTCAAATATATTTTGAGATGATGGGAATAAACTTTCAATATCAGTCTGATTTAGAAGACAAAGAAGAAAAATTATCTGCTTGTAAAGGGAAAATCAGTTCTGTTTTCTGCTGCAAAGGCAATAATATATTGTTTGCATGAAATACATTTCTTATAGAATATGGAGCCTTATAGATCATGCCCTAATTGCACGGTGTAACATGGAAGAACCCATTCGTTGTGCAGCTGTTAGCACTGATGGAATTCATCTTGCTCTTGGAATGAAAGATGGTTCTTTTACAGTACTTCGTGTTAGGTAGGTTATGCTTTTGGAGCTTTTAACATAAAATAAACTTTGCTTTCCCCAATGAATAGTAATTTTCTTAATCCCTGCTGGCTAGCTGCATGACATAAGTAGTACATCCTTTTTTTCCCCATTTGTACTCATTTTTAATGCAATTGCTTAAAATGCCCATACTGTATGTGCCACTGTGGAATGTAGAATGTATATATATATACCCAGAACCGAGTAGATGTGATTCTACTGAGCTGGAGCTACAAAAAACCTTGGTTATGTAGGGAAAACCTGGCTAGAAGAAACACACACACACACACACACACACACACACACACACACATTGCAGAAAGTTGTTTTCTGTAGTCTTGATTAGTAAGAATTTTATTTTATTTTTCTTCAAGATCATCACTTTTATACTTTAATCTGATTGTTTCATTTACTTTATTTTTAAACTATCCAGTAGTCAAAGATTTTAGGGTTATAGTAAGCATGTGTGCATACTGCACATGTGCACATGCATGCACACACATGTGAAGAAGTAATCCAGTTCAACAAAAGATATACAGTAAAACCAAATAAAATGCAAGATAAAAACACTATACAAACTAGGCAGCAGCAAGACAAATAATTAATATCTTAGGACAATATGAATTAATACACCGTTCATATATGATTAAAATACTATTAAACATCAGTCAAACCTTCGTGGGGAGGGCATTTCAAAAATACTCAGATCAGTAAGTATAGTTGTTTAGAATTCATGGCAGGCTTTTATATTTTTCTACTTAGGTGAAAGGCTTAATGAGTGTTTACTGTATATGGGGAATAAGGAACATAAGAACTGCTGTACTGGATCATGCACAACCTTTTAATCCAACTTTCTATGTTACACAAAGGCCAACTAGAAGTGTAAGGAAGCTCACAAAAGTGGATTGAAAGGTGATATAACTGCTTTCATTGTCACTTCATGAAAGCTAATACTTAAGGCATCCTGCTTATGATTTAGGAAATAACAAAAAACTATAAAAAATATCCCGGAAGTCAATGGCCATCTATTTCCACATTATTGCAGTACATAAATATATCCATGAGGTAACAGAGATTCAACAGAGATTAATCTTTTTAAATGTAGCTTTAATCAATATTATCTATTTTCTGTGTTACAGAGATATGACAGAAGTTGTTCACATTAAGGATAGGAAGGAAGCTATTCATGAATTAAAATATTCACCAGATGGAAATTTCCTTGCAGTTGGCTCCAATGACAGCTCTGTTGACATTTATGGTGTTATTCAACGATATAAAAAGGTTGGAGAATGTGTTGGATCCTCAAGTTTTATAACCCATATGGACTGGTCTTTAGACAGTAAATATTTGCAAACCAATGATGGTAGTGGAAAACGTCTTTTTTATAGAATGCCTGGTGAGATATTTTACTACTGTTATATAATCCAAGAGAAAAAGAAGTGAATTGTGTGTTGAGCTGCCTAATATGCCATATTTCTAGTGAAATATTCATAGGAACTGTAGTGATTATTGCTCTAACAACTCTCATCAAGCTTAACCCTATTTGAGAATAACAAATATAAAAGCATAAATCACTCAGTTTACTGGCTAACTTTATGATTAGCTGTGTTCAAAAAGTATGCTAAACTTTAAACATGTGTTAACAAAACAAAATTCCTGCACTTGAACTGAAACTCAAATAGGCTGGAGGTAGCATACATTTTGGAATACCTTAGACTACAATATTGCATAAGTATTTCTTGGGAATAAGTATATTGGCATATACTTCCAATTCAATTAATATTAAGCTTACACAGTTTTAGTTGTTCTTTCTTCCTGTTTAACAGTGTTTTTAATATTGTTAACTATCTTTAACAAATGTGCTATTTACTGTTTCTTCTTTCAGTGTTCTCTCTATAAAGAGAAAGAAGATCCTTTTCTCAGCCTGGTTAAAACTTCATTAAGACTCTTCATGTGAAATAAACCAATTCTGAAATTCAGAATTTACTTAAAAGTAATTATTTTTTTATAATTGACAAGCATCATTAAGTAGGTATCTTTTTCTGTTTAGGTGGAAAAGAAGTGATGAATAAAGAAGAGTTAAAGGGCATCCAGTGGGCTTCATGGACTTCAGTTTCAGGCCTTGAAGTTAACGGAATATGGCCTAAATATTCAGAGATCAATGATATAAATTCTGTTGATGCAAATTTTGTTGGTCAGGTTCTTGTTACAGCTGATGATTATGGAACAGTAAAACTCTTTCGGTATCCATGTATAAGAAAAGGTAACATTTTTTTGTAAAGTACTTCTAATGGAAATAAGTTTTATAAGGTAGTAAACCAAAGTTATGTCTTTTCAAGAGATCAGTTCTGACAAAAAGAAATATGGGCTGGTGGGAAGGAGATAGATAAGGCATTGTCACTTGTGTCAGCTGAAACACACACATCCATAAAAGATACAGGTTTCACAACGTGTTAGATCAGGGTGATACTCCTAAACATTGGATCCAGTTGGAGCTTAAAATAAATTCCCTTACAAGGCTCAGAGAGGTTTGGATGCAGCACAGACTCAATCAACCTAATGTAACCTTTGTGGCTCATTTACTAAGGAATTTAATTGTTAAACTAGCCACAGATTGATTGGAAATATGCAAATCTCTCTGATAATAGGTTGTATCATTTTTAGACTTCAGTATTTCTTGGGATTCTATAGTATTTATTCATTTAAGTTAATTGCCCACCCCCCAACTTCAGTGGATCATATTAAGACTTATATGCTTAAAATGAAAGAAAGAAAAAGAGACTGATTGTTAAGATTTATTCAAATTTAAAGAAACTAAAAGCCAATCCAAAAGTAATAATTCCGTTATAAGTCATGTAACCTTAATAAAGAGGGAAAAATATGTTCCTGATATAGAGACTAGTAATTCTTGTCACACAGTGATGAGCTTTCAGAGTGCCCAGAGTTTCATTTGCTAGTCTCAATTGTGATTGTTAAGTGAAAACTACCCTTACTGTGTTTTGTGGTCTTAAATATCTGGATTATTGCAATGCACTGTACATGGAGATGCCCTTGAAAAGTATTCACAAGCTTCAACATGTTGGATATTCGACACTTGTAATACCCCTACTGTGTGAGTTGCATTGGTTGTCTATTGTCTACTGTATTTCCAGGTGCAATTCATGGTGCTGGATATTGCCTTTAAAGCTCTTCATAGCTTGGTATGAGGTTACCTGAGACAATCTTATCTTTTCCCAGTTGTTTCTACCCATCTCATTCAGTCCAGTAGGTGGGCTTGTTACAGTCCCATCAATCCAGGAATGTTGGCTGGTGAGGACTAGGAGATATGTCCTCTCAGCCATAGACCTGACTTCTGGAACATTCTTTGTTTGTTTGTTTGGTTGGTTGATTGGTTGGTTTATTGATTGATTGCTATAGCTGCCCATCTCAGCAAATGACTCTGGATGGCTCACAATTAAAAAACATATATTACAATCTCCCTTCAGAGATCAGGATGAACTTGATCCTGCTGGCCTTTTGTAAGGCTATGAAGACCTGGTGATGTGTCCAGGCCTGGGGTCCCAAGTCTGTTAAGAACCCCGTTTGAGAAACACTGCATTAGATAAATTGTGTGATCTATACTTCAAAATGTAATGAACCTATATTTTTTTAATAGGGGCAAAGTTTAAGAAATACTTTGGTCATTCAGCACACGTGACAAATGTCAGGTGGTCACATGATTATCAATGGGTTATTTCTATTGGTGGAGCAGACCACTCTGTTTTCCAGTGGAAATTTATTCCTGAAAGAAAGTTGAAAGATGCTCTTCACATAGCACCGCAAGGTGAGGGAACATATACAATTTCAACAATGACATAATATTGCTAGTAATGATTTCAACATGAATTTCTTTTGAGATGGGCAATATTTCAGCTATTATTCATATCTTTTGAGGCTTTTTCCTCCCTAAATTTTGTTTTTTGCTATTTTCCATATTTGTGTAACATTGGTATTTATTTATCTAGACATTTCTTTTCTCCCCCTTCTATAGCTGACTAATAACAAAATATTTTAAAAGTCATATTAAATGCCAGGAATAGATTACAAAAATGAGTGTCATAATAAAATATTCCAGAACAGTATGGAACAATGATTGAAAATTTATTTCATAAATACTAGATATAGACTTCTAATTTTTAAAATCCAGTGAATTGGATTTCTGCAAGTGTTCTGGACTGTAATTTGCTCTTTTTTTTTTATTTCCCACCAGATTACATGATTCTTATTCCTGTCTTGGTTCTTGTTTTCTACCTTTAGGAAATACAGTTTATCCAGAAAAGATTGGCTATATAGCGGCACTATTACAATGAAATAAGTTTTAAACAATATCCTTGTAAAGACACTTTAATTGGCCTTTCTTATAAAACACAGGAGCAGTTCATTTTCATCTATTCAGTACAAGAAATTGCAATATTCTCATCATATTAATAGTCTAAAATGAGAAAAAGTAATAATCTAATGGGAATCTATTGATCAGAGGAATTTGGTTAACTACAATAAGAAGAAGTACCAGGATTGCCATCATTAAATAATTCAACCATGTGATGTTGAGTTTTGAAATCTCATCATTTAGTGATGGAAATTCTGGCCCCAGTTTCTGTTGTATTTTGAGGACTTTTATAATTGGTCCAGCTGGGTTGCAACTTAGTTCTGATGCTGACAGAAAATTTTGGTGACTTAACCATGGTCAACAGTATTGCCAAACATGTATAGATATTGATAACCATCAAGGGTGGGCTCTCCTTTTGTAATGAGAGTAGTAGTAAAGGGGAAATTTAGATCTGAGGTTATGTATTATTTATTACATTTAAACTTTCTCCCTCCTGCATGTTTACAAGCAGACATAAATTTACTACAGAAAAATAAGAGGGGGTGTGTATGTTATTCTTTGAAGAAATTCTTAACCCTGGAGAACAGTACAGTATCCCGGAATACTGGCCATCATCTTCTATCTTTTTTGAGTTAACAGCCATTTACTGTAGCTGCTTGTTTCCCAAGCTTTCATGTTTCTCTTATCTTACCCTTTTTTCTCTTGTGGAAAAGTTATGTTCATACTTTGAAGGCCCTCCATAGAATTTGCTTCTGTGGGAATATGTATACTTCTTGACTTGACTTTGATTTTACTATTTCAGTATTTTCTCTATATTTTATTTGTATTATAGAAAGCATGATTGACTCCAATAGTGAAGAATCAGATTCTGATCAATCTGATGTTCCAGAGCTGGACTCTGAAATTGAGCAAGAGACTCAGATCACTTATCGACGACAGGTATTATCTTATACATTAAGGAATGGGCTAGAAACTCCCTAGACTGATTCGGCTTGTCCTAATAATCCTGGCTGCATCTAAAATATTAATACCACAATTATGCTTGAGTTACTTTTCTGCCATGGAATCAACTGTCTGCCTGTTGATTCTGTATAGTCTGAAGAGGGAGGGGATGGAATATGGAAAAGAAGTTGATTTTGGAGATGTTGGGCACTAGACTTTCTTACTACCTACCTTATGTTAATAACCAAATGCCACCCAGCATGAGACATACAAAGCAAGATTCTGCTAAGTCATGAAAAAGGAAGAAGTGCCCAATTTAAACTATAGAAGGTATAAGAAGGAATAGCATTGTCATATTGGCAGAGGTTAATCAACTGCTTTAAATGGTTTTGTTATAGTATGCAATAAAAGTTCTTATCTAGCCATATCATATTGAGTGCCTATGAAGCGTCTTCCAAATTCAAGACAATTAAAGGTAGCCCCCTGAAATTATGTCCCCTGAAGTAGTGTATCACTGGATAAACTTTTTGCTATAATCACAAACGGATTTTTAAAAATAGAGAAATGCACTTGCTGCATACAGCTAGGTCATTCTTTAAACATATCCCATTTATTGACTTTTAAAAGTAATTTCAGCTCTTATCCCAAATATTTAATATTAACACTTCTTTATTTCTTTATTTTTTATCCCACCTTTATTACTTTTATAAATAATAACTCAGGCCATAGACATGTATAATGTTCCTTCCTCCTATTTTCCCCATAACAACCCTATGAGATGGGTTGGACTGAAAGAGTGATTGCCCCAATTGTCACCCAGTTGGTTTTCATGCCTAAAATGGAACTAGGATCATTCCACTAGTTCAAGATCTTCATTTTCAATTCTTGAGCAGATAGTTGTGGTTTGACCCTCCTATTATGTTTAATCTTAACCTCAGGGGTTTTTTTTTTTATGCTATTGACTTTCATTACTAGGGCTTGCAAACCATTTGCATATTCAGCTTTCACAGTAATTACTTATAATTTTTATTCTAATAATTTATTTAATCGGAATAGTTTTTTAACAATGTTGCAACTATGTTCAATATATTATGTTCATATAGAAAACTTCTACTCCTTAGAGTGATTGGTTTTTCAAATATGCACAGTGACAGAAAATCTTTGTATTTCTCTGCTAAGGTTTACAAAGAAGATCTACCTCAGCTTAAAGAGCAATGCAAAGAAAAACGAAAAACTGCAGCCTCAAAAAGAAGAGAGAAGGCTCCCATCAATAGTATAAGATTGCATTTTGTTCACGGGTGTGTAAATCTTTTCTTTTTTCCTTTCCTTTTCCCTTTTCTATTCTTTTCTTTCTTTTCTTTCCTAAAAGGAAATGATACATATTATGTATTTATTCAGATTTAGACTCTCAAGGATGAATTCTACAGCTGGCTGTTCTATTTTGTTTTTAATTAAAAGCAACCTCGTGGGTTTATTTCAAATGGAATTATACTACTGGGAGAAAATATTGTTTTTCCAGAGTATAATTTCTCAGATTTCCTCTGTACATTTCTTGCAATACATACCCAATATAACAATATGAAGAAGGAAGCTTGTATAGGCAAATGTACTCTGTTTGCATGTTTCTTCTACAAAACAATAGTTTTTCTGTTTTAAATTCATGAGTTATTGTTAAAAACAGGTCAAGATAGTGAATGTTGTCCTAATAGTTAATGGGAAGTAGGTTTAAGTTGAAAGCAGTAATTTAGATAACCTTTTTAAACAGGGCAAACAGTTCAAAGGGAAATTACTGATATAACTTAGTTTGATTTGTTATTCTATGAGACATACCCAATTTGGCATGTAGGAGTAGGGGCGCAATGATTCAGCAGTTAAGGATGCTGAGCTTGTCAGCTGAAGAGCTGACACAGTAGTGGTTTCCACCTACCTTCACTACCGGTTCGGAACTGTGAGCGCACGCACATGGTGCTTCTGCGCATGCGCAGAGTGTACATGATGACGTCCAGGTGGGTGGGTGGAGCTTCCCACCACCGCCACTACAGGGCAAACTGGTAGAAACCCACCACAGAGCTGACAGCCCTAGTTCGAGACCTGATCTCTGCGCCACGGAGTGAGCTCCCTCTACTTGCCCTAGCTCCTGCACATCTAGTAGTTTGAAAGCATGCAGATATGAATAGATTAATAGGTACCACTTCGGTGGGAAGGTAACAGCATTCCATGCTCCTTTGGCAGGCTACATGACCATGGAAATTGTCTTTGAACAATGCTCCAAAGAAACAGAGATGAGTACCGGATTGATAGGGAAACCTTTAGCTTTTTATATATAGGAGTGTTCATCCACTTGGAGAATGGATAAGCCAGGAAAAATGTGTGATAAAACAGAAAGAAATATGGTCAAGAATGAATGATAGATAAATGAAAGAGAAATTATTAGACCACATACAAAAAATGCAGTGTTATGAAAAAAGAAAGAACAGTTTGAGGGGAAGAGGAAAACTGGGAAAGCTGTGTTTAGATGAAGTTGATGAGAGCTTCAAAAAGTTCCTTCAGCTCCCTCGGGGTCATCGAGTACATCCGGGGTTTGGGTAGCCGAGCCCCGGGTTTCAGTTCTATTCCACAATCCGTGTCCCGGTGCGGTGGTAACATATTACATTCCTCCTCACTAGAAACCTGGGCACGGTCGCTATATACTTGGGGGTATCTGTGATCGGCAGGGCCGGATTTTCCTATAGGCTAACTAGGCTTCAGCCTAGGGCCTCAAGATCAAGAGGGGCCTCAAGATCAAGAGGGGCCTCAAGATCAAGAGGGGCCTACATTCAAATTCTTAGCAAAATTAAAATTACACTTTCACTATAGGTGAAAGGGCCTCATAAGTGGAATAGCCTAGGGCCTCTTTTCATCTAAATCCGGCCCTGGTGATCGGGCATCCCTTCAGTACGTAGTCCAACACAAGAATCTGTCGTTATCGGAAGCCTCACTTTGCGATACCCTCCCTCCCACCAGATATGTGGTTTCCATTTATCTAACCATGCAAGACCAAGGATGATTGGCTCGATCATCTGTTGTATCACTATAAAACAGATCCGTTCCTGGTGTTCTCCTATACACAAAACAACCGGTTCGGTTATGCTAACGGTTGGCATACCCCCTAGTAGTGTTCCATCTACCTGTTCAAATCTAATGGGGGTTTGTAGGGCCATTATCCGAAGGCCCAATGCCTCCGCGATAGACTGGCGGATGAGGCATCGGGTGTACCCGGTATCGATCAATGCTTCCTGAGCGCACTTCTTAGCAGTTATGGGGTGCTGTAAGGTTACTGGTATTAAGAAGGGACGTATAGGGTCACTTACCATAGGCTCCTGTGCCTCGTCGTCATCACTGCTGTGGTCCGAGGTCTCGGGACCATGAGCCATCCTAGGCGTACCGCTCACGGTAGCATGTGTTGTCGTCTCCAACAAGGAGGTGTGGGTCGCCGCCCTGGACCGTTCCGGTGTCTGTATGGAGCGGTCCCGTGGAGTTGTACCCGGCCCTGGTGGTCGTGGGGTGGACATTCGTGGTGAAGGTAGGGGGCATTCGTCTGCCCGATGCCCCTCTTGGTTACACCTGAAGCACCGGAACGGCCATCTGATTGCCTCACCGCTTGCCATCTCGAGCATTGGGAGTGGCCTGACTGGACCCTGGTCGCCGAATCACCCACCTGGACCACACCTCGGTTGGTTCTGGATTGTAGCCCGGGGCCTGAATTCTCGCAACCCCACATCTAGGCTGACAGCCGCTTTATACCATTCCGACAGGCGAGACCCCAACCCTCGATACACACAAGCCTGTCGTATCTCTCTGTCCAGTCCCGACTGAAATTGATGTATAAGGAGGCGTTCTGGCCAGGATCGTAGCTTCCCAGCCAGGTTGCGAAACTCCTTGACGTAGTCCTTGGCCGGGCGGCCCCGTTGTCTGAGGTTTACTAACACCCCCTCTATAACTTGGGTTCGGGTCTTGCCTCGAACCGGCTTCTTAACGCCTCCAGGAACAGTCCTAAATCTGTTAGTTCACGAGCATGTTCGCTATGCAGGTTGGCCAGCCAGTCAGTTGCTTCACCTGTAAGTACAGCCGTCACTGCAACCACCATGGACCATTGCAAGGGGTACAGCCTCCCATATAGATCCATGTGGCTGATTATTTGGCTGAGAAACAATGCCACCTTTTCCGATGACCCATCGAAAGTGGCTTGTACTGGGGGTAAACCCCAAGGGGTTTGAGGAGTCCACACCCCGGGGCCCCTCATCAGCAACGGGTCCAGCTGACGGGTTGGGCTGCTCTTTGCCGTGTATCATGTCGCTCACGCTGACTCCGCAGCGTGAACCACCACTCTTTCCCTGCTGGGCCGTGGGGGAGCTCTAGTTGGTACACGGAGACTCTCCCCCCCAGCTGGTGGAACGGCACTGATCCTCCCCGGGGGTTGGTGCTCCCCGCTCACCCGTCTCGTGTGATGTTCGGGCTTAAACTTTGGACTAGCAAGGCGGAGTCTGCTGCCCCCAGTCCTGCTGCTCAGGGCCCCGCCCCCTTGCCACATCTCGGAGGGCTCTACGCTGGGAGCCCACGGCTGCCAAGAGGGTGCGTCCCGGAAGCTAGACTCCCCGAACCTGTCACATAGAACATCCATGGTAGTTGCTCCCGGGCCAGTGGAGTAGCTCCATTCCCCTTCTTCATCTTCAATCCACTGCCGCTCCCTCCAGCCTTGAAACTGAGCGCCGGTGTGGGGCGGCGTTTGAACTCACGTCCCAGTCACAGCGGAACTATGCCACCAATGCCCCGCACTAGCCTGAGTGATCGTTTCAAGTCCATGTGACTCCTGACTCTCCTTCCGTGGGGCTGCTATGGCGCCCTCCTTCCGTGGCTCTTGTTGTTTTGGCCTCACCACCGGCTGCTCGCTGGTCTCCGGCGTTTCAACAGCAGCAGCCCCTTCTGCCTCTTCCTCCTTCCCCTCAGTTAGCGTCCCCTCAGGCAGCGCTTCTGCGCCCTCAGCCATGGCGCCCCGCTAGCGGCGAGCTTGGTAGAGGAGCCGCGTCTTCCTCTCAGCCTCCCTTAGACCGGATCACCGACTCACAAGAAATACACTCGACCAGGGATCGGAGTATCTTGGTTTAATCAATGACAACAGCTCTCGGTAGAGACCAGAATGTAACACAAACAAAGACGCAGCTGCTGGGAGTCGGCTATCGAGCCCTTTTATAGGGCGGTCTCTGAGTGCTGACAGCTGGGACGATTTAAAGTTCCCGCAGCTGACAGTCCGGGTGCGCAGCGGTGACGTCATCCACACTGGTCCCCAACGAAGCTGTGTGCTCGCAGGTTCTTCTGTATGCCCACGCGACCCTATTAAACACCCGTGCGCATAGACTCCTAGTCGTTATACCTAACCCCTTCACCATCACCCAGTGGGCCACATCCGCCCCCCCCATCAGGCATGCTATCCATGACGCAGCGGTCGAGGTCATGGTGTTGAGTGCTTCTTGCCGCTCGACAGAGAGAGAGATACTTAGAGAACAAAAGACAAGGTATGAACCTAGTGAAAGCAAAAATAGGGATAGAAAGTTATGGCGAATAATATTGGCACAAACTAAGTTTATTTAGGTTTCCTTTTTTTCTTTCTTCTCTCCTGCTTCTGATTATTTTTTTCTGCATTTAAATACAATGTGGTTTATGTTGAAGAGGAATAGCATGATCCATGTATATATGTATTGCATTAAGATACATGTTACTTTAATTTCATGTTGTTTTATTAGTTACAGAGGCTATGACTGTCGGAGTAATTTATTTTACACTCAGACTGGAGAAATTGTGTACCATGTTGCAGCAGTGGGCATAGTATACAATCGGCAGCAAAACACACAGCGCTTTTATTTGGGTCATGATGATGATATCCTATGCCTTGCTATTCACCCTTTAAAGGACTATGTGGCCACAGGCCAGGTAGGATGTATGGAAGAACTAGAGATCTAGAGTTATTATTTCAGTGCAGTCAGTCTATAATGGATTTTTAATATTCCTATCAATATTCTTCAGTTGTAGAAAATGTGTTTGGGCTTCTTATGCTATGATTCTTGGGCTATATAAAAATAGGAGTTTCTGGAAATCAGAAGCATATTTTTCCTGCAAAGGGAAATGTTCTGTGTATGTGTGGGAGCTTTTCCACTGAAAAATACTAAAGCAGCTGGATACACAGAACTTCATAAAATACATGGGTGGATCCATGCTTGATTAGAACCAGTGGGTTGAATCCACTGCATAGATGACAGTGGTTGGATCAAAGAAGGTAAAATATGACATCTACAGGACATGTTGATGCTGATGTAAATGATGAAGTTTATATAGTGGCATCATATGTCATAATGTTCTTATATAATAATACCACTTGCATTATTATGTGCTGAAAGTGTCACAATTTTAATATTATCTTGTCTTGGATGCCTATGGTCAAATAGAGTAATTTCTGTGTTCTAAACAATTGTTAGAAATTGTTAATCTAGTGGTTGTTTTAAGTGTACTACAGGCTTGGAACGAGCCTGTAGTACAGTGGACTAAAGCACTGTTATTAACAGATTAACATCTGCTGCTTGCAATTATTGCAAGTTCAAATCTCACCAGGCTCAAGGTTGACTCAGCCTTCCATCCTTTCAAAGGTAGGTGAAATGAGGACCCAGATTGTGGGGGCAATAAGCTGACTTTGTATAAATATACAAAAGTATGAAGGCTATTGCTTAACACATTGTAAGCCGCCCTGAGTCTCCGGAGAAGGGCGGCATATAAATTAAAGCAAAAAAAAAAAAAAAAAAAAGTAACATAATATACCTTACAAAGTTTATTTTCAAAATTGTACAACAATAATTTATAATGACAGAAAGAATCATCCCAGGAAAAAACAGTGCTGTGTTTGCTAAGCTAACATTTACTTACTTATTTGCACAATTTATCTATTGCCTTATTCCAAATAGACTTTAGAACAGGGGTGTCAAACTGGCGGCCTGCGGGCCAGATGCATCACATGCAGGCCACACCCAGCCCAGCTCTGCGAAGGGGGACAATGTTGCAAAATGTCACGTGACAGCAACATGACACTGCAAGTTTGATACCTGTGCTCTAGAGAATGTAGAGGTATTGACAAATTAAACACATTATAAAGTAAAAATAATAATCATAAGAATATAGAATGCAATAATTAATGCCAGAGTTATGGCTCCATATTAATCAGACTTAAAAGGCCTTCTTGAGCAGTCAAGTTTTGCAAGTTTTCTGAAGGACATGGAAATAGGAGTAAAATACTGTAATACGAATGACTGGCATGGTTAGGAATTGGGTATAATAAAAAAACTAGTAAGTTTAATAAAGTAAGTGTATGTGTTCAATCTCTTATATAAGGTTGGCCGGGATTGCTCAACTCATGTTTGGGATACAGAGACAATCAAACCTCTGTCGGTATTAAAGGGCTATCACCAGTTTGGTGTTTGTGCTGTTGATTTTTCAGGTATGTATGGCTATCATATTTTTGTGAAAGTGTAGGCTACATAAATGTGATTAATTTTGTTAATACTAAGGGCAGATGTGTATTTGATGGTGTGTGAAGGAGAGATATTATTAGAATGTTGTCTTTTGTATCTCTGTAGTCATTGGCATTGGATTCTCTTCAGCAACCATATAATGAAATTATCTCAGTTTCTCACTGCCTAACCTTATGAGGCCCATCTCTTCCTAAAATGTGGGTCTTTATGGCCAAAGGGGCAGAATCTCCGATCATCAATTGGAGACAACTGCCTGCATAGAAACTAATTGGGGCAGATGTAGATAATAGCATTGGTCTTAAATTGGTTAAATATTGAGAATAAGTTAATGACCATAATAGTTGAGAATGATCAATGCCAATGAAAAAACATTGAAATATAACAAAAGCATCATTTCTGTCATATACTTCACCACTATTGAATTTTTTTAAAAAAAAATTAATTAGTTTGAAAAAATATATCTTTTAAAAACAAGAACAGAACAGAACAGAACAGAACAGAACAGAACAGAACAGAACAGAACAGAACAGAATAGAATAGAATTTTTTATTGGCCAAGTGTGATTGGACACACAAGGAATTTGTCTTGGTGCATATGCTCTCAGTGTACAAAAAAGAAAAGATACGTTCATCAATAAAATAAATCAAATTAAAAAAAAAAATCAAGAATCATAAGGTACAACACTTAATGATAGTCATAGGGTACAAATAAACAATCAAATAAGCATATGATTGAATTAGAGAAATCGTTAAATTTCTAAACTGTTTAAAGTAATTGTCACAAATCTCGCTTTCAAATTTTGGCATCAGAAGTGCCTGCCTTTAAATTTCATCAGTTATTATGTGAGGCATTCTTCAAAATGTTTACATATATGAAGAGATACAGTATAGGTGCCCTTAAATATTTGTTTGTTAGGTGCAGCACAAAACCCATGGCATTCTAACATGTTTTGAAATGTGATTTTTGTTTTTGCTATTCAATATTTATCTATTTTTATTGAGTTTAAGTTGCATTTTTGTACATTGCAATTATATTAGACATAGTACTATTGGAATGTCTAAGTGGTTCAGGAAATTTGGTAAATAAGCTAGATTTGCCTGAGAAATACAGCATATCATTTTAATAGCATACTATGATTATTATTAAGTTAGCAAAAGTATACAGAGATAAATCTGGAAAATGAAGCAGTCCATATGCAAATGACACTGACCTTTTAGGCCTTGAAATGATGGAGAATGATTGAAAAAAATAAAAGTGCATATTTGGAGTCAAATAGCAATGAAGACAGTTACTGGTGATATACAAATATGTGACAATGAGAGGTTAGATATTCAAAATGATCCCCGTATTTATTGCCATAATTTGTAAGTATTGCTGTTTATAAAACAGTGCTTTATACTTTGTTTTATAGCTGATGGCAAACGTTTAGCTTCAGTTGGAATAGATGACAATCACACTGTTATTCTTTGGGATTGGAGAAAAGGAGATAAGCTTTCAGCAGTAAGGTAAAAAGGTCACCCAGTTGTTTTACTATAATCATGTGTTATGATTATATTGAAATAATAGTAAAAAGCAGGACATTTGTGGCCTTGTTTCTATTGATACCTAATGTCCAATGGACTGTCAAATTTCTTATTATGGTTGTGGATGAATTGTACAAATTATATCCAATCTGCTTTATTGTGTTTATATTACTAGGCCTTACATATACTGTACATTAGGTCCACTTGTAAAAATTCAGTAAGATAAAAGAAAGATGGTGTAGCCTATTATGATTAATCATTAGTATGTTGATCAGAGATTTTGAAGATCAGTAATTTTTATTTGCTGATTAAGGTACATAAGTCACAGTTTACTGCAACTGGGATTTTTTAAAAACAGGTGGAAGATGTTTTCAGTCTTTTAAAAATATGTTATTGTATTAGAATGATGAGGGACCAACATAATAAAGAAACATGAAAAAGGTATATTGAAGATATACCATAGCAAAAAGAATTTTACATTGGAGATAATTATGCAAAAATCTATATTTTTTATTTTGTCATTGCAGAAAGTAAAATGGAGAATGTCAGATTCTAACTTTGAAAGATAAATAGACAATTCATCTACTAATCTTAAAACAAAATTTGGAATTTTTATATTGCTATTTGAATATAAGTAATTGTTGAAGTTGTTGTTTTGTCAAAGCTTTATTGTATGGAGAAAATATTTTCCCACATGAAAGTGAAAATATTTTAAAATTTCTTTTAGGGGGAGTAAAGACAAGATCTTTGTTGTTAAAATTAACCCCTTTATGCCTGATAAACTAATTACAGCTGGAATTAAACACATAAAATTCTGGCGAAGAGCAGGTAAGGCATTATTTTAAAAATTACTTTGAGTAATTATCAAGTACACCTCAATCATAGTTTATTTTCCCCTTTTATATGACACTGGAGTGTGAGAGTAAATGAAGCTAAACCCAGTAGTAAGTTGTTGCTATAGCTTTTTAACATAATTTGCTTTTGAGAAACTGTGAGGATAATAGATGACCCTATGATGATATTTATATATATATGTGTGTGTGTGTGTGTGTCTCTTTCTGTGTGTATGTGTGTGTATGTGTATGTGTGTGCATATCAGTGGTGGGTTTCTAACCAGTAGTGGCAGTGGCAGGAGGCTCTGCCCACCTGCCTGGACGTCATCAGAAGCTCTGCACATGCGCAGAAGCGCTGCATCTTGTTTTGCTCGCACTCGTGTTTGTGCATTCACAGCATTCACAAACCAGTTTTAAAAACTTTCTGTCTTCATTTAGAAACACATGTTCAAGGTCAAATATAATAATTTGGTTTTATTTGAATTTAAGGAGGTGGATTAATTGGAAAAAAAGGTTATGTGGGTCCAGTGGGAAAAATTGATACAATGATGTGTGCAGTTTATGGCTGGACAGAAGAAATGGCATTTTCTGGAACTGCAACTGGAGATGTGTGTATATGGAGAGATATTTTCTTGGTCAAAACAGTGAAAGCACATGATGGCCCATTGTTCAGTATGCATGCATTAGAAAAAGTGAGTAATTTATCATTGAATATAAATTGATTTTATTGCATTCAAGCCCAGAAATTAGATTAGACATGCCTAAAGGGTTTGGCAAGCTCACTATTTTTCATCTTTTTCCTCCTTAACTCAAAAAGTATATATCAAGAATATGGTTATGCATCTAACCAACAGTGCACACAGTATTCCTCATTGTGTTTTTGCTACTCTTAGTCTCTTGTAATCTATTCTTCTGTAATCTCTCCACCCTGTGGTGGGGAGGGGAAAGAGTGGAAAATGAATGTATCACAGGAGAAATTGCATAGAGATTTCTTCCCCCACTTTTTTTTCCTCCCCCTCCTCATTTAAACAATCTCTCTGCTCTGTAAGGGGGGAGGGGGACACAAGCAATCTTTTTAGAATCTGACCTTTCTCATTCAAAGCGATCATTTTCTTGGCCCATTTAGTCTTTTCTCCATCACTAGATGCACTTTCCTTTGAACTCAAGGGCTTTCACTATAAGCACAATAATATTTTAAGCACAAGTAACCTTGCACACACAAACACAACAAAGGTCACAAGCCGTCTTGCTTGGATAATGCTTGCTGTGAAACTGTCACCATCATTCAGGGTGAATGTAGCATGAAACAACCACATTTTAATATACAATTTTGTGATCTGTTCTTCAGGAACACAAATTTGTGAATATGGATGCCATAAATATAGAAAATTGAGTGTAAAGTAAATTAAAATAGCTGTAGAAATATTACTCAGGGTTGCGGCAATGGAATAAAATATAAATGAGTATAACATGTAAATAACTTCTCAATGTGGTTTAGAATCAAGAGATATGGAATATGTTTTATATTATCTTTTCTCTTTAGGGATTTGTAACCGGGGCAAAAGATGGAATTGTTGCTCTTTGGGATGACAGCTTTGAGCGGTGTCTGAAAACATATGCCATCAAACGAGCTGCATTAGCCCCAGGCTCCAAAGGTAATTTGAAATTTTCTTAGATCACTATAGTACAGACTTATTTTCTACTGTTTTAAAATAATTATCTTTTTGTGAGTTGATTCATCTCAATCCCTTTTGTGATCTGATTCAGCTGAAAATTTTTGAAGAGTTTGAAAGCAGGGAAGAACAACAGGTGGGACTTTTGAGCAGTTGAGAGCTTTTCATGTAATTCCCATAATGTGCTTTATCTGCTTTCATGCAATAAAAGGGTTTCTATTAGAACTGAATTTTACTACGTAACTTGAGGTGAATAAAACAATTCAGAGATTAGCAGAAGTCTATTGTTATATAGAGAATCTTGAAAGCCTGCCAGAATATCCCTCAGTCCTTTCTTATACTAAAGAGAAGCAATATGAGTTTGTTTTGATTCTCTTTCTCATGCCCACTTCATTCTCAGGATCAAATTGTCATTTATTTATTTTTTTATAACAGTTCTTGCATTCCTTCTTCAAAATTATCTCTGAATTCATCTACAACAGAGGTCTTCAAACTTGGCAGCTTTAAGACTTGTGGACTTCAATTCCCATAGCTATGCTGGCTGGAGAATTCTGGGAGTTGAAGTCCACAAGTCTTAAAGCTGCTAAATCTGAAGACCTCTGATCTACAGCAACCTTCTCCTACATAGGGGGCAGAAGCCATGCTGTCATTGCCATTTCTTCCTCCTTCTTCACCTCAGCTTGCGCTCAGCTCTACCAGATGGGGGAATTCTTGCTCCACCCATGCCAAGGTGGTTGGTAAACTCATTGGCCAAAGGGCTACCTGAGGAGATGGGGAGCGCTCATAAAAGCAGCCAAACAGAAGGTTGCTTTCTCCCTCTCTTTTGTGGGCTAGGTAGATATGTTTCTTTTGGGGACTATGGATCAGATGTTTTGGGAGGCAGGTCACATCTGGCCCATGGCCATGGATCGCCAATTGCAAATCACAATTTTGAGAAAAGGTTTTGAAATTAAATATGTATTTTAGTCATTCACAAAAATTTACATAAAGTGTTGTTTGTTTAACATACTGTTGAATTTATTGAGCTCTGAAATATGTATATTATTAGTACTATCAATTCAGGATGGATATTTTCATAAACAACAGTTAACTGGAGATTTTATCCAGTAGATACTAAACATGATTTCTCTTATGTATTTATGTATCTATTTATTTATTGGCCCATCCATCTCACAGCAGTGATTTGGACAGAGTACCAAAATTAAAACCACCATAGCAGATATCCTGGTTAAAACAGTAACACTCCACTCCAAACAAAAAGCCACATCACCAGCAGAACTCCCTAACTTCCTGACCCAAATGCCTGGGTCTTACAACACAATCAGTACAAGTTTTGAGTTGTGGTTTAAAACAAAGAAGATCAGTTCAGAACTTTACAAAAGGATAATAAGGTCAGCATTCATCTTTAATAATTCCGCTCTCTGGTGGAATTCTATTGCTGAGGCTAGGCACTACCACAGAGAAGCCATGACTGGAAGGTCCAATAAGATAGCATTGTTTGATGATGGAAGACACTCAAGAGCATGCCCTTCCTGTTAAATCTGAAGGGGTAGGCAGAAACGATTAGGCAATTGTGCTATGCATGTCTGCATAAATATGTCTCAATGAGTTCAGTTAGACCAATTCACAGGAAATAAGCATTGGATTATCAAAGATAAATAAGAAAAAATTGTATTTTTTTCAAGCAAGGATTGTGTTAAACTTTAGGAAACATAATACGATGTTCCAATAATAATTGCTTTTATTTATATTGTGATTGTTCAAATAGAATTCTTTATTTTCTTTTACCCATTTAGGTCTCCTTTTAGAAGATAATCCTTCTATCCGTGCCATATCATTAGGACATGGTCATATTTTAGTAGGAACAAAGAATGGTGAAATATTGGAAGTTGATAAAAGTGGGCCAATAACTTTACTAGTTCAGGTAAATATTAAAAATATTTCTTATTATAGTGTACATTTTGGAATGTTAAATTTGCAGTGAATTAGAAATAACTGTTTAAAAAATAATAGTGATAGTGATACATACGTTGTCAAAGACAAAAAAAGAACACATAAAAAGTGCTGTAACAAAAAATAAAATAATACAACAAAACTTCCATATGTCATTATAACAATAAACAGTTATAATTCCATATATACTGTAGTTGTTTAAGGCAAATATTATTCAAGTTGAATATATTTCTGATACATTTACACAGCTATCTTTTTTTTAATCTACTGTGTTCTGTATAAATGAGTCCCATATTTCATTTTACCTATCCATATAAAATCTACATTTATAGACAATCCGCTCATAGATGGCAATCAATCCATTGAGTGAAAATTGACATAAATTTATCTTTTTAATTCTACAATATCAGTCTTTTGGCAATATTAAGGGCATGGAAAATTCATTTACATTGTCCAGTTGTCTAATTCCATGTACTGTAAGAGAGTATTATCTTTGAAAATTTTAGCTTTTGTTGCACAATTATATTTATATAATCCATTACTTTCTATTAAAACTTGGTACATACAAGACATTGTAAAAACATGTATTTTAAATAAACGTTATCCTTATTACATCACCAGTTAAATTCTGTTTTTAATCAATTTATACATGCACCCATTTTGCCATTTGTGGCTCTGGGCAGCGCATATAAGACCAAACAAAACCCCACCCAAAGAACCCCCAAATAGACAAATAATACAATAAGAATCTAATGATGCCCAGATCCATATAACAGCTATACTAAAAAGTCAAATTGAAAAATTGCATTGACAGGATCAACCATGTCTTGCTTTTCCTTTCATGCATTATCCTAGCCAAAAAAAAAAAAATCTGTATATTGAAGATGGGAAGGAAGTGGGTTTGTGATGTCTTAAGATCTTGTACCCCAAACATGGTATTTGGGCACAGTATTCCTGATCACAAATGTCAGATTACATGCTTCATTTGATTTTTTTAAATGTTAACTTAATTTCAAAATAAATGGGTGTGTTCAGCGGCGGAGTGTGGTTGATTGAATTGGTAGCGGCGGCAGCGCAAAGTTCTGCCCACCCGCCCAGACATCATTATTTCCTGTTTTAACCAGGAAGTAACCTGTTTTTGACCCTCTGCACATGCACAGAAGGCTTTGCGCATGCGTAGAGGGTCCAAAATCGCATGTGATGCGCACGGAGTGGGCACTTCCGAACCAGTAGGGAAGGTGAGTAGTTTTCACCCCTGGGTGTGTTATAAAGCTAAGCTGCAACTGCAACTATTTCTGACTCCAAGAAATATCCCAGAGGTATACTTAGAAAATAAAATTATTTGACATATGCCATATGCCAAAATTGTTTGACGTATGCCATTCTACCAAAAACAAAAAAGATTAAAAACATTTGGGAAATAGAAGGAATAAAAAGGAGGAATCCTATTAGTTTCCCTTTTATTAAGTGAATGTTTTGTGATTGGCCAAACTAACTATGATAGCCATTTTGTCAGAATGTCTAAAACATGATTAAATATTCCAAAGATGTTCAATGCTCTTTTCCAGAGCTCCATATTATAACTGCATCATTATCAGCTGTTAACTTGCAGAGTAAAATTTGTTTTTACAGGGTCATATGGACGGAGATGTTTGGGGTTTAGCTTCTCATCCTCATTTACCTATTTGTGCCACTGTAAGTGAAGATAAAACCTTAAGAATATGGGATCTTTCACCAAGCCATTGCATGCTAGCTGTTCGAAAACTGAAGAAGGGTAAGATTATTTTTGTTTCCTTTTCCAGTTTTACCTACATCTTTGAACTTTACCAAGATTCCAATTAAATGGTATATGTCAATTTGTTAAGTATTAAAAAACAAAATTAATTTGAATTAAAAAATGGAATCAAATTGCTAGAACAAATGAACAACCTTTAATAGAGCTACCTTTAATAGGATAATTACAAAACTAATTTTCTCACTAATTGCTTGTGGAATATGTTAACTCCTTTTACTATATATGATGTCCTCCTAGAATCTGTGCGGGTTGGAAATATTGGGTCTAGGAATAAAGATGGGATTTGGGGGATACAGGTTGTCCTCATCTGGCAACCACATTTGGGACCAGTAACTTGGTCATTAAGTGAAACGATCATTAAGTGAAAATATGAATGAGCTTATGATCTTAGTTTAGATCTTAGTTTAGATCATACTTACATTACGAAAAAGTCATGAATGCAAGGACTTGTCACAAAGTTTACTTTTGCATCATCATAACTGAATGGTTGCTAAATGAAGGAGTCATTAAATGATGGCTTCATTCAATGTTGCATGAAAACCCATTTGTGAAGAGGTCAATTCTAAGTATTTTTCCCATTGCAATGTTTAGATTTATGGAATGAATATTTCTATGTTTTTGCATCACAGTAAAATAAATTAAGTAGTCAAATTCGAGAAACAACTGCTGTGATCTTTTTATTGATAAAATTTCTCTTACATACAGCACAATGTAAGACAGCACATTTGGCAGTGACATGTATCAGAGTCACTATTAGACAAGAAGACATCTGAATGACATGTTGATCCTTAGGTCTAGGGAGCAAGGAGAGGTTTGATGTGTTTTGCAAGGGAGATCTGTGTAACTATAGTACCCTGGCAAAGGTAGAGGAGATCTGAGTTTGCAGAGCTCTTGAGAAATAGAGGTTAGAAAGTGGCTTGGAGGCCTTGCAGCAAAAGGAGATGGAACAGTGCAAAAGTTTTGATGGTGAATGGAAAAAATAGAATGGGGTGAGTGGCTATTGCAGATGCATGGAAGAGAGTTCTGTGGCAGATGATGGGAAGGATTAGGTGAGTGTAATTATTACACAAGAGTCGAAAAGAATTACACTCCACACTCTGGAGTGAGGTGATGCTGGAAAAAGGACGAGGATTGAATGACAGCAGAGGTAGAAAGAAGTCAAAGCAGTATCACCACTCAGGATGGTGTGGAGTTGAAGATTAGGATCAGCAGCATATCTTTTTATATTTGGCAGGGGGAAGATGTTGCTCTTTTTCACCTGATGGAAAAGCATTGGCAGTAGGCCTGAATGACGGCAGTTTCTTAATGGTAAATTCAGATACTTTGGAGGATCTTGTTTCTTTTCATCACAGGAAAGATGCTATTTCAGAAATACGATTTTCTTCTGGTAAGTAATAGGTTTCAGATCAGAGACACCTGGTAATAATAGTAATAATAATGTTCAGAAGAATTAAAATGAACATTTATAAGAGTGAATTTCACTACAGTGGGAGACTGCATTCTCTGTGCATGAGGATCTATGCACATAGTAAAACCTAGTCAAAAATCTTAGAAATATTAATATTCACACCTTTAGGAGGAAACCTCTGAGTTGATCCCATACTGTTAGCCACTGGACCATGCTAAAACAGATCACAAGTCGATTTAACTGAATTTTCTCTCTATGCCAGTTATGAGCAATTCTTTTTTCTCAACCTAAAATTACATTGACTTTTGTATGGTATGGGAAGAGTTGTATTGCAACAATAGACATATTAATTTTCTATCCATAATATGATTGAAATGATATTTTCATTTTAATTATTTTTCTTTGATCAATTAATTCACTGTGCCCAAGATAGAATGTAACATTTTCACAATTGTTGGCCTTTGAAATGATTATGAAATGGAAATCATCTATACAGAGATCTTTCCTACTAGAAGTAGTTATGATATTCTGGAAGTACTAGAAATAAATTAAGGAAAACAGACATTTTCTGTTTTGATGTGACTTGATAACAATCTTCCAATTTAAGGGGCTGACGCAGAGAGGAGAGAGTTGACCTGTTCTCTAAAGAACTGGAGGGCTGAACAAGAAGTAATGGTTGGAAACTTTTCAAAGAGAGATCCAACATAGAACAGAGGAGAAATTTCCTGACAGTGAAAACAATCAGTGGAACAACTTGCCTCTAGAAATAGTGGGTGCTCTATCACCAGAGGTTTTTAAGAAGAAATTAGACAGCCAATTGTATGAAATGGTATAGGGCCTCCTGCTTGAGCAGGGGGTTGGACTAGAAGAGCTCCAAGGTCCCTTACAACTATGTTATGCTGTTATTGTCAAAACAGAAATGTTCTGCAATTAATGAGATGTTATGACATTTATATCATAACATCTCATTAATGAGCTACCATGAATCATGGTGGCGCAGTACTGCAGGCTACTTCTGTTGACTGCCGGCTGCCTACAATTTGGCAGTTCAGATTTCACCAGGCTCAAGGTTGACTCAGCCTTCCATTCTTCCAAGGTGGGTAAAATGAGGACCCAAATTGTTGGGAGCAATATGCTGACTCTGGAAATCACTTAAAGAGGGTTGTAGAGCACTGTAAAGTGGTATATAAGTGCTATTGCTAATTATGTTAATTTCATTAAATGAGTCACATTTGTATTTTAGAACTAAATATTTTAGTTGCTAATAAAAAAAAAGAAAGGGAAAAGAAAATCTTGCGGGGACAGGTCCATGAAGTCATCAAGAGCTGAAGTCCACACAAAGGAGATCTTTTTTTCATGAAATACTTATTAAATAAGAGTCAGTTTTGTGAGATTAGTGGATATATAAATTTGATAAAATAAAAATATTGTTAAATATTTTAAAACTCAAAGGGGAAAGACTTTTGTTTCGGTGGGTTGTATGGCAAATTATTTCTAATTTAGAGAACCACTGAAAATTAATTAACTATAATTATAGTCCTTATCATATTTTAATCTTACTTTGTTAGTATTATATACATTTATTTGCAGCCATAACTTTTAATAAAATTGATATAAAATTAAAACAATCCATGTCTATTTTCTGTTCACTTGTGTAAATTAACATGTAACAAAACAAGTTGCATTGTATACAATGGCCACAAGTAAGATACAAATGCATATAGTGTTGTTAATATTAGAGCGGATGTATTGAACTGATATGGACTGTTGAACTTTTATTTGAATTTTGTTAAAATCTATGGTTGCAAATAAACATAGACTATTTTGCTAGCTCTTCTGTTAGTGCTAATTGTTTCATACTTTCAGTGTACACCTCTTAGAATTATGAGAGTTTCAATAACATTGCAGTTCTGAATCCATGCACTGATACAGTTACCATTAATTGTAAGGTGATGATGGGAATGGAAGGATTTATATTCCTTGCAGACAGGTGGTCATGTGCATTCTTTTAGAGAGGCCACTTGGAGGTTTATCTGTGTCCTCGGGGTCACTTGAGTAGTGCAAATGAGTATAGAGCCTTCTTGGAACTGCTGAAAGGACTGTGTTGTGGAGCTGTGCACGCTGTTGGGGATGGTTCTGTGTTATCTGCATCTGAAACTGAAGTGCAAGTGGTTCCTGTAGTCTGCAATTTTTGGAAATCCATTCATACTCCCGCACCATTCAAAGGGATTCATCCCAAAGGGCATAGCTAAATGTCTATGGAGAGTCTCAGTCATCCAGATCATGGTTGTCCCAACGGTACTTTTTTCAAGAGGTAACTGGACTTTTCTGTTTTTCTTTGAAGACATTTCGCTTCTCATCCAAGAAGCTTCTTCAGCTTTGAGAAGAAAAGAAAGTCCAGTTGCCTCTTGAAAAAACACCTTTGGGACAACCATGTGTCAGCGTTCCAAGAAATGCCTCCATTTCAAAGCAGAACCCCCAAGGCAGGTTAAGTCCTCAAAGAACAGTCTTTATTGGAATTAGCATCTTGGCACAAACTGATGGAAAGCCAGTTCTAAATCTTCCCGGGCTTTCCACAGCCTTAAAAGAAAACATTTTTAGTCTTTTCAAAACCCTAAATCATATTGTCCAATCTGGACTCTAGCTGGTTGCTTGGTTACAACTCTCCTCCCCCTCTGGCCAGCCAGCTGCTGGAATGTCTCTGACTCACCAAAGAGTTATTCTGTTTTGTCTACCACCCCTTCTATCACTACCCCTCTTAGCTGTGTCAGCCAGAAGCTCTGAGAAAAGAAATGGGCGCTTCCAGTTCGGCTTTGGGCCTGACACCATGATCTGGATGACTGAGAATGTCCATAGACATCTGAGTCTAGATAAAGTGATCCAAATGTTGGCATCTGCTAAGGGCACTTACCGGTAGAATACTGAAAATGATATGAAAATACTTACCTCCTTATAATTGCATTGCAGGTGCTGGAAAATACCTAGCTGTAGGATCATATGATAGTTTTGTAGATATCTATAATGTAATGAGCAGTAAAAGGGTTGGAATCTGCAAGGGAGCCTCCAGTTACATAACCCATATGGATTGGGACATAAGAGGTAAGGAAATACAAATACTGTAAAATGATTATTCTTGGTAGCTGCTGGTGGGATAAATGGCTACTAATGGCTGGCAAAACCAAGTGATGTAATTGATGGAGCCACTTAAATACAATTGTCTACCATCTTCTTTTGAAAAATGCTAAAAATATTTAAGGACAGTAAATTAAACTGACTCTAACTTTTTGAAACACATTCTGTAATAACCCTTGCCAATGAAGCCTTTCTTCCTCTTTCATCCCCCACTATTTTTCCAGTATGATGGGAAATCCTCAGGATGGGGAGTTTTATCACTGAGGTTTTATATCTCTTGGGGAGCCAATTTTAGTTGGAAAATTTAGCCAAATAAATAAACTGGAAAGATGTTTGAAGCTATTTGTGTTTGGAGCAAAATGAACATTCCCTGGGAAGTTGAAACCGTTCTCTTCTGTGCTCCTTAGTCCACAAAGTACATAGAATCCTGGTGACCTGGGTGGTTTGCCCAGATGCTGAACTGCTGATTACTCTGTGGGCATCCTTTGTGATTTGTCAAGGAGCTGCTTTCCTCCTAATTGGCTTTTGGAGTCAAGTGTGTGAAATGGACGTCTGATTTCACTGCTGCCAATGTTCTTGGTGAATGTGTGACAGATACAAAACAGCAGTAGTGTTCATACAGTCTGCTCGATGCTGCTGAATACTGCTATGGCCTGGGAAATTGCAGGTGTCACAGCTGTTGAAGGAAGTCTCTGTCTGCCACTCACCCTGATTCCAGGCAATTGTCCCCGATTACAGTTCTACAGTTTAGAAAGTGTAAAGCTATACAGGGTAAGTTTCTGATAATTCTGAAGGTTTCCTAAATAATTTCCAAATAGTACTGATAAATATCTCCCAAATGCCCTGAATAAATGCCATAATTAAGATCAATCAAATGTTCAGTAAGATAATCAGTGAGCTGTGCTTTTTTTTCTCTCCAGGCAAGCTTCTACAAGTCAACACCGGTGCTAAAGAACAGTTATTTTTTGAAGCTCCACGGGGAAAAAGGCAGATAATTTCTACTGCACAGGTAAAAATATTCCCATTGTTTTGTTTTATTATGTTTTATTTTGTCGTTTACATGATCATTGGGTATTTTTTCTACAATTAAATTTTAGATAAGAAGAATGGAAAATGACTTTTTTATATAATCTAGCAGAAAATGGGATTTTAATCATACTTAACACAAACTTTTGTGATTTGAATGGCACTTCTCAGTATTAAAATAAAGTAGAACACAATGCTTTCTTTCTTTTCTTAATTTGTGTAGAGGCCACACCTTAAACAGAATCAGGTTGTATATTTTATAAAAATAAAATTCATTAGATAATGTCTTCATATAAATAATGCTAAATGATAAAGAACTCATTGCAAAGATTATATACAACAAAATTGGGGATTTTTGAGTAACATATTTTTTCAGGAGCCTTAGATTTTAAAAACATATAGTTGTAGAAAATTTAAATTGCTTATGCATCAAATTAATTAAGTGTCACTGGATCTTGAATTTCTTTTGGATAATGTGCTACACTGAAGCTGTCTTAAATGCCACTGAGACTGTGGCAAAATAGTGATTATTAGGAGCAGTGATGCTCTGGGAAAAATTCCTTTTATGTCCTCCAGATTCCCTATCTTTCATGTTTTTTTTTTTAAAAAAATGCTTATTTTTTGTTAATGAAAAGCTAAATATAAATTTCTACTATATTTGTAAGAATGTCTCTGATTTTACGTGACTCCCTTTTTGTTCTTAAGAAATAAAAATGGTGGATGGATATAACCCAGTCTTTTGTTTGGAAATATAACCTTCAGTCCCTTGCAAAAGAAAAAGTTATCTGAGCTTATAGGCTACTGAGGCTCTACAAAAGGAGGTGGGATGTAGTTATATATAATAAATGGGTGGTTTTGAATGGCCTTAACCTTAGCGGCAGCCATAATTAATAATGTATTTTCTCTTCTTGGCAGCCATTTCTTGAGCACATCCAAACTATAGTCTCATAACTTCCCAAAAAAAGGACTGTCTATTTTCTAGGGTACTGGTTCATATCTTCTGTGTTACTATTTTATGTCTATAAATCCTGAAATTGTTTTCTGTCATTAAATAACTTTTCTTTCCATGCTTAATTAACAAACTTTGATTGTAAAAAGCATTAGTATTATTTCCTCCCACAAAGCTAGCATCCCTGATTAATATTATGGTTTGCATCACTGAAATAGCACAATAATCAATGGAAACAAGTCATTAGAAGCTACAAATAAGCAATTAAAAAAATTTAATAGAACAGCATAGAATAGCATAGTGAGTATTGCTGTGTTGCCCTTTCAGGGAGACTAAGAAACTCATCTCTATGAATTCAGTTCAAATGCTACAAGTATGATTTACACTTAATCATCAGCAAGACACAGGAAGTCAAGGTATGTCCAGGGAATCTTTATGATTTCCATATATATAAAAAACCTTCCCAAAATTTTCCTACAAATGAATAACAAGAACATAAAAATCATTGAGCTACAATCCTATGTGCATTATATAAAAGTAAGCTCTGGTTAACCGAGAAGGGCTTATTTCCAAGAAAACATTCCCTGGATTTTGCTGTAACTACTGCAGATTTCTTTCTTCTGCAGTTTACCTTCTGTCATTCAAGACAGTCATATAAGCAGCAAGTTCTCACTGGACACAGTGGCAATGAACCTTTTATGCACATATTATAATAATTATAATTGTGTAATTGAACCCATTATGTTTACAGCTATAAGTCTTTAGTCAGTCAGAATAATAGTTAAAACTAATAGTTAAAATAAAGCATTGGTCCTCTGTTAAGTATTACAGCTGAAAGATCCATTCAAATATCTTTTTTATTAAAATTAAAATAGTATTAATAATCAAAATAATTGCCAGGCATGTAAAGGTAAGATCTCATTTGTAATAGTTTGATTTTTTAAACTAAAATTCAGTTTAAACTAATATATTGAGTAATAATTAGGTATATCCATCAGATTTGACCAAATCTCGATCCCTGGAAAAGGTGGATTAATTCAGAATAGATGTTCCTCAAGGTGGAGTCAAAAAATCTAAACCAAGTTTCTGGTTTTGAGCCTCAAAGAAATGCCAGTCCTTATTTCTTATTTCTCTGGAAACATAGGCACCAGAAAGAAAAGGACTACAGAAGCTGCAGCCCATAAAAGAGACAAGTGTTTGTCATATATGATAATGGGGGAAAGAAGGAGGAATATTTAGTATTAGTGACTGACAAGAATGCTTCTAAACCAGAGTAATTTTTGTGATCAGGTTACTATCTTTGTAGGCAGAAAAGATTTCCTGGACATCTTGGACGAGTGTTTTAGGTACGTGCTGTGAAGGAATATGGCCAATAATTGGAGAAGTCACAGATGTAAGTGCTTCGAGCTTAAGCAGTGACAGTACAGTCTTGGCAACAGGAGACGATTTTGGATTTGTAAAACTTTTCCATTTCCCTGCCAAAGTAAGTAAAATTAATGTCTGCATAATAAAACAAGGCAATCCTATAGTTTTTACATTTAGCAACACACTTATTAAGAGGAATCCACTATATTTGTTCACTATACAGGCTTCGGCTCAACCCTGCTAAGACTGAGTGGCTGTGGGTACCGGCGTCTCGGTCCGATCAAGAGATTCCATCTTTGGTCATAGGGGATGAGGTGTTGCCCCCTGTAGACAGGGCGCACAACTTGGGTGTCCTCCTGGACTCGCGGCTAAACTTGGAAGATCATGTAACGGCCATAACCAGGGGGGCATTCGCCCAGGTTCGCCTGGTGCGCCAGTTGCGCCCCTATTTGGACCTAGATGCCCTACGCATGGTTACTCATGTGCTTGTCACCTCCCGTATTAACTACTGCAATGCCCTCTACATGGGACTGCCCTTGAAGACCACTCGGAGGCTTCAGCTGGTGCAGAATGCGGCCGCGCGGGTTGTGATGGGAGTATCTCGATACTCCCATGTTACACCTCTCCTACGCGACTTGCATTGGTTGCCGGTTGCCCTCCAGGTGAGATTCAAGGTGCTGGTGATTACCTATAAGGCCCTATATGGCTTAGGCCCGGGATATTTGAGGGGCCATCTGCAGCTAGCAATAGCTGCCCATCGCCCAGTGCATTCCCACAGAGAGGGCCTCCTCAGGGTGCCGTCGGCCAGACAGTGTCAGATGGCAACCCCCGGGGGAGAACTTTCTCTGTGGGCGCACCTACCTTTTGGAATCAACTGCCCCTGGAGCTCCGGGTGGCCCCCGACCTCCGCTCTTTCCGTCGCGATCTGAAAACATGGCTGTTTCGTTTGGCTGGCCTGGACTGATGGGGCTTAATTTTTAACTTGTTAGTCTTAATTGCACTTTTAACTGTTAAATTATGAGATTTGGATTTAATTTCTTTTTAACTTTTTCATTAGATGTTTTTTACTGTTGTGAGCCGCCCTGAGTCCGGCTGGAGATAGGGCGGCATATAAATCTCATTAATAAAATAAATAAATAAATAAATATTTATGTGATCTAGATATAGATTGATTATCTAGCTATCTAGCTATTTATCTATCTCTACAGTATATATGATATTAATATAAATGTATGGCTAAACCCCTGGTTATAACTTTCATTTTACTTCTTTTGTCAAACCAGTGACTGTTTCAGAATACAAATGTTCATTTTATCTGAATATTAGAAACTGCATGCATTAGCCAAATTAGAAAGTAGAATATACAAACTATTTGAGAATTTATTTCCTGTTTTTATGAGAGAGATTATAAATACTCTTATCAATTAACAATTTTAATGAGTTAAAAATCCTGGTCTCAATAAACATACTACAATTTTCAGCATGACTATAGTTCTTATAGTCATCTTTCTTATATGTAACCTGGGCCCCCAAGTATGCGAACGGTTTGTTTCTTGACTTTATTAACATCCGTGGTAATTTTTCTACTTGGTATTCATATATATTTATTTGATATTGTTTTAATTTTTTAATGTTTTATGATCTATACTTCCCAGAGTCACTTCTTGAGATGGGCAGCTATAGAAATCAAATAAATAAATAAAGCTTGCATCACCATGCTGTCATCCCTACACCTCCCCCAATTTAAATCATATATCTGTTGAACTATTCCATGCATCTAATGTAGTAAGCTTTAGTTCAAAAAAACTTTAAATAAAATTTGTTAGTCTTTAAACCAGGAGCCTACTACAAGGCTCCTGGTTTATAGCAAAAACGAATACATCATTATAGGAAGTATGGATTTATTGTGTGTGGGAGAAGAAGCAGTGCTTTCAACATTGGAAAGATAAAATTCTCACAATTGTGGATTTTAAATATATGTTCCTTTTGCATTTATGAACTGGCTTTCTGTCAACATGGTGGAAAATAATTTTCTATGGGTAGCAGTTTAATGATTTATTTAAAAAATAGGCTGAATCATGCCTGTTTTATGTATTATGTTTTCTGTGTGTAATGCTTCTTTCTTTCTTTCCTATAATAATTTTAAACAAGGAATCCATGTAAATTCTGGAATATTCATAAACTTACCAATCAAGCTTCATAACTGTGTTAATGATTAGGAAGAGTTCTTATGTTAAATCTGAACGTAAACATTCACTTATTCATATTTCAAAATTATTTTGCTGCAGATCTGCAAATTTGGGTTTTAATCTAGTATCTCCTTTCTTTTATATCTGTTCTAGTAAGAATCCTAACATTGGCTTTAACTGCATAAATGGATGAGTCTTCAGTTAAAGCAAAAGCAAAAAACAAAAGAAAAAATCACTGACGTTTTAATGTGTTTTTAGATAATTATTTTTATTTAATTAATTTGTTTAATTAAGCATTTATATATTTCGCATTTAGGGAAAGTACAGCAAATTTAAGCGGTATGTGGCTCATAGTACACATGTGACAAATGTCCGCTGGACTCACGATGACAGTTTATTAGTCAGTATTGGAGGAGGAGATATGTCGCTAATGCTGTGGACCCATGAGATGGAGGGTCATCGAGAAAGTAGGCAGTGTGATAGCGAAGAATCTGACCTGGATTCTGAGGAAGATGGGGGTAAGTAACCATGCCAATTTTAAAGAATAGAATAATTTTTAAAATAAATTCTGCAGTATGAAATAGCAACATCTATTTAGGTATCATTGGTTGATTTTTATTATGGTTTGACTTTATATGGGGAGGTATAGTCCAGCCATAATATCATAAGATCATTGTCAGCATTCCAGAAGAACCCAACTCAATTAAAAACTCCGAGACAGGCATTTTCTCAAAGTTCCCATTTATTAGAGTAGGTATACTGGCACATCTGGGAAAACCTGAATCTGAGAGTTCCAGGTTTTCCCTCGGTAAATCAAAACCCCAAATCCAGCCCCTGCACCCATCAGTCCATCACATGGTCCAATCACCATCCATCGCATCTCGAGACACCACTTCAACCACTCCTTCTCCAGATGCAGGACTGCCATGACCTTGACCGAAAAGAAGAATGCTATTTTGTCTAACTACATTCCCTCTACTAAATCCCCCCTCCTAATTTCCCAAGCACAAGAAGGTGGCAGTGTGGATGCTTCCGGTGTTAATATGGCTTCCAAAGCTGACAATCATATACCTAGCAGTTTGAAAGCGTGGAAATACAAGTAGATTAATAGATACTACTTCAGTGGGAAGGTAACAATGTTCCATGCACCTTTGGGGTATAGTCATGTTGACCATGGAAATTGTCTTCGGTCAATGCTGGCTCCCTTAGCCAAGAAACGGAGATGTGCACCGTGTCCTAAAATTGGACACAACTGATACTGGAAACCTTTACCTTTTTTATATCTGGGGAAGAGAGTATGTGCTAAATGAGGTGTGTCCAATCTGCTGCCCAGAGGCTGCCTGTGGCCCTGAATAGCTAGTAATGCACAAATTCGTAAACGTTTAACATTATTATGTATTTACGTACGTTAACTATACTATATATTTTATATGTGACCCAATGTAATTCTTCTTCAATCAAAAGCAAGCCAAAAGGTTGAACACTCAAAAGAGGGAGGGTCTTGTTTGTTTGTTTGTTTGTTGTTTGGACCTAGAATATTTACTTGTTTAGCATTGTGAATACTTGCTTTAATAGTATAAAATATAACTTGTAATATTATTGCATAGTGAAGCGGGTCTTTTAGGAAAAGAAAGGTTTTTCCTGTTGTTTGAAAGTCTATATTAGAATCAAACTACTGATTTGTCTTTGAAACTCGGGAAAAAGAATCCTTATATAAATAAAATAATATAATATCTAGTCTATTTCTTAGGTCTATTAACTATTAAAATTGTGATTATTTTATTAGGATATGATAGTGATGTCACAAGAGAAAATGAAATTAATTACACCATTAAAGCCTTATCAACCAACATAAGACCTATGTTTGGAATCAAGCCTCATCTACAGCAAAAAGAGCCTTCAGCTGATGAAAGGTACTGCTAACTTTGCAAAACAAAAAAAAAATATTTATGTACTATATGGCCACTAATGTGCCATAGCAACTCTGGGCAACTAACATGCCTATGGACTAAAAAGTTAATTTTATTACAGATTTGACACATGTAACAATAATTAGTAATGAGTTGCTTGAACTTAGGATCAGTCGTTTTGTTAATGGCCTAATGGCTCTCCATTTCTTCAGAAATAATTTGTATTACATACTTCAAAATCTGGTAATTGAATCCTGCTGTATTTCATATTTGCAGTTCGTCTGTGAATTCATCTGAATGCAACTTTGTATTTTAGTCATGAACCTTAGCTTTAAAGTCCTGCATGGCATCACTAGATAGGATAACTAGTGCCCAAGAAAAACTCCACAGTAACTCTAACCTTAAGATAGGAATGTTGTGATAATAGTTTTCCTACCAAGCCTAATAATATATTCTTTCTTCATGCATTATTCAGGCAGACATTTGAAAGTGTCATTTCTAGCACAGCTGGAAGCAAAACATTAGAGATTTGTAGGACATTCTTATAAGAAGGGTGAAAGAGAAGACAAATAACTCTAGTAAAGGAAAGATTACTGCAGAGGTACATTTACTCAGAGACCAGTCTCTGCATGGATGAAAAAAAATCTAATACATTTAAACACTGGCGCTGGTAAAAAATATTTATTTCAAAGTAATTTACAGAAGCTCACATACATGGTACATCCTGTTGTCCATTATTCTTTACATGTACATTTTGTACTTAGTATCAATATCTTTATTCAAAATTAACTTGGGAATCAGTCCAGACACAGGCTTACTAATAATGCAGTATGAAAGTTATGTTAATATATCATAAACTATATCCTCTACAAATTATTGTTCATTTTAAATATTAGGGAATCAAAAAATAATAATCCTCTTAATTTATTTCAGTTCTCTTTTCAGTACATTTATACTGTGCGTTTTTTTGTAATTTAATTTTCCTGTTTATTTTTAATGCTTGCTATGAAGGCAAGGAGTTGTAAGGTGAGTTACTCTTTATAAAATCACTATAAATCATGTTATCAAGTCAAATCTCATTAGAAAAAAAATATGTTTGAATTTAGCGAAATGATATTATTTGTCAAGTGGGATTCTAAGGAACATTGTGTTGGAACAATATGGTTTCCTTTGATTGTGTTTACAGAATGATTTGAATGTGACATTACCATGTTTCCATCTCCAGCAGAGTATTCCTACGATTGCTGGGGCAACATCTGTTGTGTATGTCAGAAGCTATTGGATATATGAGTTTCTTCCCTCAGAGAGTGGGAGTATGATATTCTTAGGAGAAATTTTATACAAGATATTTTTGCCAACCTTCCAGAATAGTTGTTTCTGCAATCAGGAAATCACTGTCTTGGAAAATCCAAAAGTAGTTGTACTGAGGCTGGATGATTACTTGATCTGTTAGATCCTAGCTACACATGTCTATCTGCCTATATGTTATAAGGATTGGGCAACTTTGCTTTTCTTAAATCTTTACTGTATTCTATCCATCCGTATAGTGTGAGAAAGTAGACCAAGCCCCAGCGCTTTGAGCAGCACTGAGATTCTTTTTATTTTTAGGAAGGGACTGAGAAAATGGTTTGCACAATCTGCGTGTTGGTCAGCTGCTCTATAAATCAAGAGTTATTCCTCATACTTCTCAGGTTGCCTATTAAATAGGCTGTGGAATATTACCAGGGAGAGTTGGGAAAGAAATTATTTTGGGAAAGAATCAGATGTTATGTTGAATAAATTACTGCCTTTCATATCTTTACTTCTTAAACTTCTTAAAACACACACCTGAGTACAATTGTCTGCGAGGGGAGTACAAAAGGGCGGGGTTTTAATTATATTCTTCTTTGGTGATCAATGAATATTGATCACATTATTACATATTATTAGAAATGGTAAGAAAGCTGCTGTGATCAAGCAGATTCTCCTAATAGTTTCCATATAAATAAAAAATAAATAAATAAAGCAAATATAGCAAATAAAAATTACATTTTTATGGAAAACATTTTATTTATATATACATACATACATACACACATACACACACACACACACACACACAAGCATGCATGCATGCAATTCTGAGGCTTCCCAACACTAGGCAGTATATAGGATTAAAAGCAGAAAAACAATACGAATGTAAGCATCTGGAAAAAAAACTTTATCAGATAAAATTTGATAGGGGCTCAGCACCACCCTAATCCAAAAGCTTGGGGAATAGCCAAATTTTCACTGATGTTTTGAACATCATCAGGGTGGGAGCCATATAACACCTGGGCTGATAATGTTCCAGAGGGCAGATGTCTTGGAGACTGGATGAAAATTATCCAGAATTGTTGGGTCAAGGGCTGACTTCTTGAGGAGAAATTATATCACTGGTTGATTTATTATTTTATTTATTTATTTTATTAAATTTTTATACCGCCCTTCTCCTGCTAGACTCAGGGCGGTGAACAGCCAAGAATAAAAAAACATCCGATACAAAATTTAAAATTATTAAAAGAATTAAACAAATTTTGGCCCAGATTTAAAACATCCCAACTAAAATCTGTTACAATTAAAATATATAAGGGGCGGGGTTTACGCCAGCCCAGCTTGATGAAATTGAAAAGTTTTGAGGGCACAGCGAAAAGCACAGAGATCTGGTATCCTACATATCTCCAGGGGCAGGTCATTCCAGAGGGCAGGTGCTGCCACAGAGAAGGCCCTCCCCCTGGGGGTCGCCAGCCGACATTGCCTGGCTGACGGCACCCTGAGGAGTCCCTCTCTGTGGGAGCAAACTGGCTGGTGGGAAGCTATTGGTGGCAGAAGGCGGTCCCGTAAGTACCCAGGCCCTGTACCATGGAGCGCTTTAAAGGTGGTAACCAAAACCTTGAAGCGCACCCGGAAGACCATTGGGAGCCAATGCAGCTCGCGCAGGAGGGATGTCACATGGGAGCGGCCGATTGCCACTTTAAAGATGGAGGACCCAGCCTTTTCATAAAGCAACCTGTAGTTGCACGAACCCAACTACATGTCACCATCCAGGCTGCTTTAACAACCTAAAACAACCTGAATAGGTAGCTGAACTCACTTTTTAAGGATCCTGTCTATATCATGAGCGACAGGCTTAAAAACAGCCCAGGTAAAAGACATCAAACACCTTAGTTGGACTTGCAACTTGAAACTTTGAGTACATCTGAATAATTTTATCCACCAAGTAGCTAAAATATTCTGCAAAGCAATTCTGAACCCTGAACTCCACCAGGAAGGAACAAGTCACACTAAACAGGACCATTGGGAGGATATTGTTGGATATAATAATAAGAGTAGGGAAATAATATTTTGCCACCCATAGGCTTATTTGGGTTTGGTCAGATTCATTCTTCGCTCTAGTGCTCTTACTGATGCAGATCTTTCATTTTCAAATGACTGTTTCAAGGAAACAAAGCTATATCAGATCACAAAGTTACTGTATCTTTGTTACTATAACTAAAGATCTATATCAAGCAATCTTTCTAAATTATACAAGTTTTAGAATCCAGAGAGTATAGTACTGCCTTCAAATTACCTTCCTTTGATGCAATTTATTGTTGGATGAACCTAGTCTCTATGTTGGCAGGAGAATTTTAGTAAAGTGCTTAACAAATGAAATGAAAATGATATTGAGCAGGAGTATTCCTATGAGGAGGTTGACTAATAGATGAAATTGATTCGAAGTTTATACAATATAGTTTGTGTATTATAATTTGGATGATGTAAGTATTAGATAGTATTGTGGGAAAAGATGGCATATTGTAAATAAACGCATCAAAACCTTCACCTGTAGAGTTGCTTCCAAAATGATTGCTGTTTCTCAAATGAGATTATGTAGCTGCTCATACTTTCTTTCATAGCAATTATATTGTGAAAGAAAAAAAGTAAAGAAGTGATGAGGAAAACATGGGGAATTTACCAGTAGAAGCTGGCTATCCTTCATGAAATTCTGTATATGAGGCAGGGTGACTACATACAGGCTGTTTTGCTCTCATTGCAGTTCAGTTCAGAGGTTCTAAATATTTTTAAGTAATGGTAAGAAGCGTGGAACTCCACATATTGCCTTCCCCTTTCCTGATGACTTTGTTGCTGTGTCTAGTGGCAATAAATGAACAAGTGTTACTCAGAGTTGCTTGATCTTGACTGTTCATCATTGGGGATCCCAATAAATCATATGAATAAAAATATATTAAATTTATATGCAGCCCTACTTCCAGCATCCCTAGGAATGTAAAAATAGATCTTTGAAAAGCATTCAAAACTTTTCCTTCAACTTTTTGCCTCTTGGTAGTAATACATCCTCAACAAATTTTTTAGACTCAGGCATTGTGCTGAAGAGAAAATTAAAAGAATTCTGCAATAATGGCAAATATCTTTAGCTTGGGTGTAGGATGAGGGTGAAGGTTCTATTCTCCTTGTGGATTGGTTTCCAAATGTTTCATCACCAGGCTAGGTAATATCTTTAGTGGAGTTTAGGGGGATAAAATAATTCTATATAAACCTTACCTATTATGAAGAAAAAAATACTGACATTTTTCTAAAAGCACCTATTTTAATGTATCAGTTTCAAGATAGATTAGAATAAGTAATCATCTTCTTTTTCCTATCTGCTGCTGAAAAGAGGTTCCAGGTAATACTTTCTCTTTCATCCACTTACTCCATATTTCTGCATCATCCTCCATTGCCCTCCAAAGCTATCTGCCACTGTAGTGTCATTATTTATTTATACCTGCACTTGTCAACATTTATCATCCTATGTTATTTGCATACATAAGTAAATCTTTGTAAAGTAACTGCTATTATGTGAACAAACATAAAATAAAACTAATGTGTGAAATTCAGTCTATTGTCAAAGACAAGTTGACACAGGTTTTATTGGAAATGTTAGATGTGGTACTAGTTAATTTAGGTCCCTATTTTACTTTTATTTTTAAGAGGTGAGTGAAACTTCTGGCAGGGGATAAAAATGGTAATAGCTAAATGTAAGAAACAGCTTCTCTGTAGACTTGTTAAAATTATTTAATGGTATTTCTGTTTCTGATACAGAACATTTTGCAATTATTCTTTTCATAGATAGAAGACAGAAGACAGAGATAGATGGATTATTGTCATAGAGCTGGAACAAATTGCAAATAAAACACATTCAAATAAAATAAAAACAAAACGGGATAAGAATTTTTAGTTAGTGGTAGATTTATCCACCAATAGGCAGTCAAAGTATCCCTAATTTTACAGGCAGTATTAATAGACTTTAGCTGCATTCAAGAAAACTAAATAATACTGATCTGATAACAACAGTTGTATATAAAAATAATCATGATTTCCTGTGTGTTTTAACCAGATAAGGCATTATAAGGGAAATACTAGGATAGAGGTATATAGAGGGTACAGTAGAGCAAGATATAATTTCAATAGTTCCTATCTACAGGGCACAGTCTTAGCTCATAAGGAACTTTTGTATACTGGCCCTTCAATACTCCTTTAGGGAGAATGTTGCATTAGTGCTCTTCGAAATTTGGAAACAGTTATAAATGATGAATATTTCTTGCCGATTTGAAATGGCAGGTGGCTTAACTGCTCAGAAAAACATTTTGTGTTGAGCAGGCTAGTGCTTTTGGGCTTCTAGATATTTATTTATTTATTTATTTAATTTGTAAAATGTATTGGCCACCCATCTTACCCAGAATAACTCTGGTGGCTTACAATAATAAAAGATAAAAACTATGAAGCTAAAAGATATAGATAACACATTGCTTAAATGCATAGTTCACATTCTCAACCTATCATTAAGAATACTATTCTGGAAATGCTAAGATTTCACAATTTTTGTGAAATTGTCCTGGTCCATACTGATTCATAGCTGTTCTCAATAAGAAAAGAATGCAAACCTGGGGGTGGGGGAAAAATAATATTTGCAAGCCAGTGTGGTATGATGCAAGTCTATGCACCTGTTTCACTTTAGTCATCTCTACCTGTTCCCTTAACTGGAACATAAAGAGCTAACTGGAAATTACCTTTAGGAATTTAGATTAGACCCTTTCAAGAGATGAAAGGATGTATAAGATCCCAGCTGGACACTGAAGAATAATTTCACTTATCTGAATGTAGCTTCCGTGCTGGGATATTCTGCACTTCTCTGGTAAAAATGAAAGAATTGAATTGCAATCGCTGCTTTTTGAGCATTTTGCATTTTGGTCAAACTATGGAAAATCATGCTCACTCCAGATATTTAAAGGCTTTTACTTGTTCAATATTCTGGCCATCTAACATTTAGGCATGAAATTTAGGTCTCTTTGCAAAAATCAAAACCTTAGTTTTGATGTAACTGATTTCAAATGCTTCCTCAAAGCAGACATTGGCTAGGGCACTCAAAGCTCATATAAATGCAGTTAAAGCTCCTTCTGTAAATTTACCACAAGGTTTCAATTAGGGTAGCTTTTGAGGAATAAGATTCTGATTGATTGATTTTGGTCACAAATGGATTTATGTACAGATTAAATAGCAGGTTGGAATCTCATTCATATGGTGCCTTTGTAAAGACTTTGATTTTGGGTTTCTTAAAGATATTGTCCAGTAGCTGTCTACCTATAAAGCGGTTTATAATCTTAGTCCATCATTCTGCTTTGGGAACTAGATAGAATGCAGATCTAAAATCAATAAATGCAACATGTAATAGTGTTCTAGTTGTGTAAATTTCAGCCAAAAGTTGAAGTATAAGGGCATAAAGTATAAGGCCATGATAGAATGACCAGTTGTAAACCTGCTTACTAGTCTGCTGCTAGGTGCTAAAAATTCATCCAGTTGACTAATTTGCTGTATATTTTAACTAAGCATCGATAATCTAAGTTGCTCTGGGCTGGGAAGCTGCTAGTCGGAGGGAGAACGGCTGTAAGGAGCTCTCCCAAAAGCAAATTAGGTTTTTCTTTTTTTAAAGTTTTAAAGTATTTTTATATTTTTAACTCATTTTTAATCTATTTTTAATCTATACCGGACTCTAACAAAGCACATATAGTGTGGCTACTGTTTGTTTTAGACATATTTTAACAACACTACAACCTGCATTCCTGGCCTAGGCTACTCCCGTGACTCCTCCTCGCAAGGCCTGAAATTCGGATTATCGGACTTGTTGACAAACCTCACTGGAGGCCCCTAACTTCGGAGGGGATTTTGAGCTGTTTGTTTTTGGAACGAGTACAGTAAGGAACTGGCTGCAGACGCTCCCGGTAGGACTGCCTTTAATGAAACCCTATCAGCTTTTAGTCTGCTTCCCCCACATATTTCCCTGTGAAATAATTTAAGCAATTTAAACAATTCTGAAAATAGATGATAGCAAAGAAGTAGGAGTAAAAGACAAGCCGTTGTTTGGAAAGGAGATTGGTTTTTATCTCTGTGGTGCCTCAGCTGAGACCATCATTAAGGCCTACCTTAACTACGATGGCTGAGGGAGGATAAATTATTGCGATATTTAATTCCGCTGGGAGAAGCTGGATCAACTGCTACCAGAATGGGAAAGAAAAGTAAGAGGCAGAGAGCTTGTTCTCTCTCCCCAGAATCTATGACGGAACTTAATTACTCCAAGCCTCTTAAACATCTTAAATTGGATGACTTTATGGAGAGGTGTAATCCAGAACCCCAATCTGAACTTCGAACTTTGTCTCTGTCGACTGTATCACTGGTAGAGGGAGATACAGAAGGGGAGTTTTCTTCTCAGATTTCAGATTCAAACTTGCCTGCTAGAATGGGTGATTTTTCAAGCTCTATCCCCTCACCTACTTCTAGCTGCCTAAAAGAAGTTCCGACATATTCAGACCTCAGAGAGATGGTCTGTACTCAGAGTATGTTAACTGCGCACACAGTAGATTCAATATATGACTTACTGACATCGATCAAAAGAGACATCGAGAGGATCTTCCAATTCTTAAATGGCCCTCACTCTGCAGCTAAGGAGGGTGAGATTGCACACCGTCCTGACGCGCGGAGAGAATGGGAGGGTGTAAGACCTCAACCCAAACAACAGAGCATTGCAAGTACTGATGCTAACCCTCATCAAGGAAGAAGGTTGTTAAAGAAACAAATCGCTTTAAGGATAAGGAAAATCCCATGCAATAGAGGACGATGGACTTCAAAGGAAAGGATAATCCTCTCACTTGCACAGCTATTGAAATCTGATCCTTTATTAATAGATCTACTCAGATATGAAAAACTTCCCCAGCATAGCAATTGTGTCCGACTAATACTGCATTTTGACAGCAATACTATACCGAATGCTGTAATGAAAAGAAAATGATCCCTGCTCAGATTTGAAGTCATTCCTACAAGAGTCTTCTCGAGTGGGCCTATTAAACCGCTTTTACAAGGATTTAACCAAACATCAAAAATGGTACCTAGGAACCACTCTGCTACCTCCAGGGTCTTTCCTCCAGAATCCGGAGAAACTATGGAGGCAGGCCAGATCAGGGAGGTCCCATATATGAAGGCAAGCACCGACAATCCAGAGGATGTTATAATCAGCGAATTTGTCTCCTTGTCTCCAAAGGAGCAAAGGTCAATGTTAATTGAATTTGACTTATTAAAATCTTCACTAGCAGAAGCCTGCAGTTCAACAAGAAGGCCATCCAAGTCGGAAGAACGGGGAAAGCATGTGCAGACAAGGCCTAAAGTCGTAAAGTCCGTCCAGCGAGATAGAAGGGAAGGCAAAAGTTTTTTCAAAGAAACAAAGACTATGAACGTAGCGGCAGAAGTTCACCCTCCCCCAACAGTGCAACTGCCCTCACCTGTCTCATCTTCTTTAAGAACGGAGGAGGCACTTCCGCAACAAACAGAGGCCACTTTTGACTCCTTTGGCACTCCAGAGAAGGCGGTGGTAGTAATTCCGGACCCCTCCACCAGAAGGGGGGAGGAAGAGACACAAGGAGTAGTGCCTCGGGGTGATTGACTAGACAACAAATGGCCAACAACTAAGGTACCTTATATCCCCAGCCTTTCCCTCCTGTCCTGGAATATAGCGGGCTGGAAAGGCATTGTAAACCGGATGGATTTTATAAAATTGATTTCAACACATCATCTTATCCTCCTTCAAGAAACCTGGCTGACTACTAATGATCCACAGATCAGCTTACCGGGTTTTGCCTCATGGCATAAACCAGCAGGCAAAGTCAATTTAAGAGGGAGGGCAATTGGGGGCTTAACCACGTTGGTCAAAAGGGATACGGGATGGAAGGGTAAAGAAATTTCTTTAGATCCTCAATTCCAATATATTCTGCCTATTAGATGTATGTACAGGGGGATGGACTTAATCTTAATCAATGTATATATCGCTCCTTTTTCATTCCACCTTCTAGGAAGGGATTTGTGGGATGAATTAGACTCAGTATTAGCTACCTTAAAGGGACGCTTTCCCCAAGCAAAAATTATATTAGCTGGAGATACTAATGCAAGACTAGGTCCCTCAATGAAGAGCTATGCTAACCGAGGCCTGGTACCAACTGGATACTTTTATAATGAGTTCACTTGGTCTTCAATGGACAAGAGGACCAATAAATATGCCCAGAGGTTAATTTCCCTCCTGTTTATGAATGATATGCAAGTACTAAGCAGCTCGAGTGATGAGTATATATATCCCTATACTTTCTCATCCAACAAAACCTCAATTTCTATCGATTATATCTGCACTTCCTCTAGTTTAGTACACCATTTTTCAGAAGTAAGAGCTATATTTAGAGAGGAAAGTGACCACTTTCCCATCACGGCTCTGGTTTCACTCTCTTCAGAAGTTAGGCCTCATTCAAGAGAGGAAATTGACACCTTAGCAAACGCCCGGGTTTATAACTATAAAAGGTTATATTGGCACAGACTTGATGTCAAATCTGTTACCACTTATTTGGGCTCAGACGAAGCCAGACACCTAGCAAGGGAAATCTCCCAATCTAAGCCCGGAGACAACACCCCAATGCCAGCTTATACAGAGCTAACTTCTACTCTTAGGAATTTAATGATCCAGAATGATAGAAAAGTAGATGGGATCTCTAGAAAGTGGTTTGATGATGATTGTCATAACTTGAGGTCAAATCTAAGAGCCGCAGTTAAGAAAGTTAACTGATCCAGACAGGATGGTGATTATTCAAATATGGTTCAACTCAGGAGAGCATACAAATCCCTCCTGAAAAACAAGAAAAGTAGCTATAACACCAGGATGTAGAAAGAGGTAGAAATGGCAGCGAAATCCCAATTCCCTACGATCTTTTGGCATAAAATAGCCGGTATATTAAAACAACGTTCCCCATTTATGGACACTGATATATCAGCAGTAAAATGGGAGAAGCACTATCTTGCTTTATTTGATAGTAACAATACAACAAATGTCTTGCAATTGGATATCCTCCAGCAAGAATTAAGGAAATGTCCGGAATGGACACCAGTTACCCCTACCGAAGTTAAGCATATAATTCAATCCTTAAAGGCCGGGAAGGCCCCTGGAGAGGACTTGTTGCCTCCTGAACTCTTTAGGTCCAACATTGACTTTTGGGTACCGGTGCTGGTAGCACTGTTTACTTATATCGATAAAATAGGGATAATCCCTGAAGGGTGGAGGTTAGCTATAGTTTTTCCAATTTTTAAGAAAGGTGACAGAGCCGCCCCATCCAACTACCGACCCATCAGTCTTCTTAATATAATTTCAAAAATGTATACGAAACATCTCCTAAATAAAATAGAGGACTGGTGCTTGGATAAGGAAATTCTGGCAAATGAGCAGGCAGGTTTTAGATCAGGTAGGTCTACCATAGACAATTGTTTTGTCCTTTCCCACTTAATTAATAAATACAAGACCCAGGGGAAAAAGCTGTATACCGCCTTTATTGATCTTACTGCTGCTTTTGATTCTATAGATAGGAACCATTTGTGGAGGAAACTACAAGTTATGGGGATGGACCCCAGACTTATTTTGTTGATCAGGATTCTCTATACTAATACGGCAATTAGAGTCAGATATGCAGCAAATGGGGCCTCAACAAACAGCATACCGACAACTAGAGGAGTGAGGCAGGGCTGCCTGCTGGGCCCTACTCTTTTTAACCTTTATATAAATGATATCCCAGCGCAGCTGGATGATTTTATGACGCACAGCCCCCAAATAGGCTCTAGATTTATTAACGTATTAATGTATGCCGATGACTTAGTGTTGTTTTCTAGAACCCAAATAGGAATGAGGAGACTTCTTGACAAGCTCACACGTTACTGTACTGCAAACCACTTGACTATAAATGTAGCTAAATCAAAAGTTTTAGTCTTTGACAACAAGAATAAAAAGCACAATTGGCAGATTAACGACACAAAAATTGAACAAGTTACCCAATATACTTATCTTGGAATTGTTTTTTCCAGTGCAGGAGGTTGGACTCCGCACCATCAATACCTTTCTCAAAAGGTTAGAGCAGGAGCAAGCCTTGTATCTAAATTAAGTAAACGAATCCAACCAACCTCCATTTTACCTCTTCGTAAAGTCTTTCAGGCTAAACTTGTTCCGATCATGCTCTATGGTGCTGAAATTTGGGGTCTTACAGAGGCCCCCATATTAGAGAGAACTCAAAATAATCTGTTAAGGAGGATGCTTGGGGTAAACAATTCCACTTCAGCTGCAGCCGTCAGAGCTGAATTGGGACATTTCTCACTATACACCTATACAATCACTAGGGCGGTAGCCTACTGGCTAAAAATGACCCAGATGGATGCCAGCAGACTCCCTAAAATATGTCTAGAGGAACAGCAGATTTCAAATCCTCAAAGGTATTCCTGGCTAACCCGGCTGTCAGAAATATTGAACCGATATGGCATAGGGTTCCCGTTGTGTGACACATTGAACCAAGTTAAACAACGGATTAAAGATATACATGGGCAAATGGATATGGCAACCCTTTCAACTAATCATTCCCTTAAACTGCTGACAGCAGTTAAAACAACTTTCACCCTGGAAAAGTATTTATATTTAGAAATGCCATCAGTGGAGAGACAGTTATTTGTTAAGTTTAGATTTGAACTTCTAGATACCAACGTTAGATTCGGCCGTTATCAGAAAATCCCGTATGACAAAAGAATATGCATATGTGGGGTAAACGTTGTGGAGGACACGGCGCATATAATATTCGAATGTAGTCTCTATCAGGAAGTTAGAAATCAATATCTGTCCCCAATTATAAATAAATTTCCCCACTGGAATATAAGCCAAAAATTAGCATTTCTGTTGAAGGCTGACTCTCCTCCCCTGGTAAGAGCGATCACTCGATACCTTAAAAGGTTGACGGCAATACGAGCCAGTTATATCAAGGAAAATTTTATCGATTGTAAGAAAGATGAGCTCAGTTAGAGAGGAGCTATCCTATTTGGGTTATCTAGTCTTCTAGTCTTGGCAACTTAGCTATTGAAATTTGATATGGTAAAATTTTAATGTCATCTATCATATATTTTTAGATTGCTATTTTTGTAACTGTTTTATCTTTTTCCCTTTTTCTCTTTTGTTTTGTTTGAAAAGGCCTTCGGGCTATTCAATAAACTATACTAACTAAGCATCTTAAACAAATTCAGATTTTGAATTGCTATATTCTTACTTGGTTTCTGAGCCATGGTGGTGCAGTGGTTAGAATGCAGTACTGCAGGCTATTTCTCCTGACTGCTGGTTGCCTGCAATTTGGCAGTTCGAATCTCACCAGGCTCAAGGTTGACTCAACCTTCCATCCTTCCGATGTTGGTAAAATGAGTAGCCATGTTTTTGGGGGCAATATGCTGATTGTAAAAAACGCTTAGAGAGGACTGTAAAGTACCGTGAAGCAGTATATACTGTAAGTCTAAGTGCTATTGCTATTGCTATCATGCTTTCTTCCTCTCCACTGTATCCTTTTCCTACTTGTGTCATGTCATTGTGAAATAATATGCAGAGAGATCAGAGAAGTCTGTGAGATATTTGTTCCATCACTATACATCTGGTGATAGCATTTGGGATTTTTTTTCACTCATTGTCTGTACCTTTACCATCTGATACTGAGCAGCCAATCCTATTTCATTCTTGCCATTATTCTCAGAATAGTAAAGACTGAGGAACTTTGCTCTTTATCTCATTCGTACTACCTATTGTATTTGCCAATGTATATTGTTTTGGATACTAATAGGAATGTCTTGAGATATTTTAAAATTAGATGGTTCTTGTTGTTGAGTGTGGTATGCTACAAAATATTACCATAATTTTTACTACCCCTGGAATAATATTCATCTCTATTAATTCAAATAAGAGTTTATAATACATTATCTAAAGATGAGCAGAATAAAGACAAGTTTAGGAAATGGATAAATAGAAGATCTGGAAAGTGAGAAGGCAAATTCTGCCAAGAAAGTTTAATTTTTTATGGCTAATAAACACATTAATAAGCAAAGAAAAGAGATCTATATTAACTTAGTTTCTTTATCTCAAGAATGAATTAATACTGTCCATGTGATGATTAAATATACTTTTTTTATTTCATTCATTTATACAGTTTTTAAACATGTGGAAGGCAATTAACAAAAATAATAATGTATGCACAATTGAATAAGAAACTTTTATATAAAACTGATTTCTAATATATTAGCCAGGTAGGCTAACATTTTTCATTGTCCAGGTGACAGTTTAAAAGATATTATTTTATACTGAATAGGTGACAGACAATTTTTCTTATTCTCAGTTCTTTGTTTCAGACCACCAGTTAGTAGGGCACTGCCTCAGCCTGAAAAACTCCAAACAAATAATGTTGGGAAGAAGAAGAGACCTATAGAGGTAAGAAAAACTGCTGGTTTTAAAAACATATTATTTAAGCTATAATTTCAAGAACTATAGGGAGCTATCTCATTAAAAATATTAAACAAATGTAGAAGCTCTATTTGACCAAGTAGAGGGAATAAATTGTAACACATAATATGATATTTTATTCTGTATCTATTTAAAACTTAAATAATTAAATTGACTAGTACTTCAATGTTAAAATTGAAGAACAGAGTGAAGTAGGAGGTTTAGAAGACATATCTCCTCTTTGTTGTCAATTATGTATGTGGTAGTGTATTGTGGTAATGTATGTTTTTCTCAATGTTGGGGGAACTTATTAAAAGTTGTTTAGTACATATGTTTAAAACCTTTTTAATATAAGAATCCAGTGATTCTAAATATGTTTTCTTAGGATTTAGTGCTCGAACTGGTATTTGGATACCGCGGTAGAGATGGCAGAAACAATGTGCACTATTTGAATGATGGTGCTGACATAATTTATCATACAGCATCAGTTGGAATTCTATATAATGTGGCAACAGGTAGGAAAACTACATATCTATAAAAGAAAATAGTATGAGACATTATTCATGTTCCCTTCTGTAATGATAATATTTTTTCCCTCCAGATGTAATACTGTGCATGAAATAATACATATACATTTTTCTCTTTAGGTTCTCAGTCTTTTTATCAGGAACATAATGATGACATTTTGTGCCTCACTATAAATCAGCATCCCAAATTTGTCAACCTTGTGGCAACTGGCCAAGTAGGTATGTTTCAATTTTTTAAGAAAAAAACAATATATACTGTAACTGAGCAGGTAGCCAGATGAATTCATAAAGAGAAGAAAGCATTTAGTTACATTGCTTCTGATTGGTCAGTTACTGGAGTCAGTTAAATTTATTCTTGTATCATTAAAAATTATTCACAAATCTATTCCTGTTTTTACAATGCCAATTATATTTTCATCCCAGCATTCATCAAAATGATTATTAAATTTGATGAGCCACACTTAAGCGTTTTTTATTCTGCATAATACTATGAAGTCTGCTATATGCAAACTACGGTATTTTACATAATAGAATAACCATAGCTGTGAAGTGAAGAAAAGATTTCAAAGCATATTGGATGAAGAAAAGATTTCTATAGCTTGAAGATAAACAAATTACATATAACCATATGCTCTGTCTTGTGAAGGTTGAAAAAGTAGATCTTTAGAAATTTCAGTACATGGATTTTACACAAAATGCACAAAATTCCGTTATGATTTATGTCATTTGTGAATGATGTCAGGATACAGATGACACAAAGTAGTAATGGTTGTGATACATCACAATCATAATAATACAAAATATATAATTTGGGTTATGTATCTGATAACTATGCAAATTACACATTCTATCATTTATAGTAATTGACATAATGTATTATGTGACATCATAACCTAAATGACTCAAAGGGCATAACTTGTGTTGCTACAGTGGAATTTTCTTCAGTTTACTGAACTTTAGAGAATAACAGTCACCCTTTCCTAATTAATTTGTTAAATAAAATTTCATTTTACTGATCTTTATTGTTTCATTCTAATGTGATTCCCTGAAGATAATTAAAGAAACTTGCTGAGCGTTGTCTCATCCTAGGCTACATGAGGAAGAGAAAGAATTGTCCCAAATAAAACTTTAAAAAGATGAACTAATTGAAAAGCGATTACTGTAAATAATCCTGTCTCCCATAATTATAACTTATCTTCAGTCAGATTGGATAAACACACTATGCACAGTCCTATTTTGAGGAAACTACAGTTTGGGAACACCTATAGTATTGCATGGAATTAGAAAAAGAGAAATTTTAGTACAAGGGCAGTTTTTCATTCACATACTGTGTTTCATTGTTCGGCATAATTTGTGAACTCTCTGAAAGTAGTAAGATAATAAATTTTCTGCACTTCTGTGGATTGCTTCAGAAAGAACAAGAACGTGATCTGTCTTTAACCAAATAACATTTCTCTGCAAATGGAAAATTCCATATATGGTAATTTAGATGTGAATAATCTACAAGATTGATGTTAAAAATGTCTCTGTTTTTGCTCTGAACAGTTTATCTTGTGCTTGGAAACAGCATCTAATTACATAGAGATAGCTTAAGTTTAGATTTATTTTTGAAATAAATTGAAATTATACACTTTATTCCACACATATATAAATTATCATCTTTTTTGTTTGTAATGATTTTTCTACTGGTTTTCCATTACAGGAGACTCAGCAGACATGTCAAGTAAGAAAAAAGCTAAATTTTAATATCTTCAATTATAACTAAGCATTTTCTGTTATTTAGTGTGTTGTAAACAACTGATTATATTTACATGGTATTAAAACATATTAGTGGTTTTTTAATTCAAAACAAAATTTGACAATTTTTAAATGTTCAAAATTTCCCTTAATTGAAATAAAATATTCATTCTTTGTAATGATAATGTTATTGCTAGCAATAAACCATTTCTGAACTACATTTCTGTTGAGCCTATTCCTTTTCAATGAATTGTAGCTTTTCAAGTCTATATTCCAAATGCATCTGTCATCCTATTAAATTGTAGTGGCACCTATGACAACATATTTGTCCTTGTTGTCAGGTTTCTGGGAGCAAGCTGGGTTAGACCAGAACAAGTCTTTGAGGTCTGATTAATAAGATTTATTAAGAGACATTAAAATAACATAACATTTCTGGCAGCACTCTACTTTCAAGTGAAAAAGCTGTATCTAGGCAAATCAGGGCAGAAGGATATGCTTCTCGTTCATAGATGTTTGCCTCTTTTGTAAAGGAGGGGAAAAGTGTAGGTGATGGTCGTCTTGGAATTACCAATCATGAACTACATGATTAATAGGAGATTCATAAGGCACCTGCCAAGGACATCCTTCCCAGTGTGTGGGAGATGCAATCCATCTCTTGCCAAGATTCCTTTATGTGGGTAGAGCAGTCCATGACTGAGAAATACAAACCCTTCTTGGCAGCACCATCTGTACAGGCAGTTATTTGTTTCCAGGATCCTGTTCTCTCCTGTGCAGTGACAGTCATCTGGCAAGTTGTTGAAAAGACAGTTTGTTTTTTACAGTTTTTTTATCTTCCTATCCAGGGCCATGTAGTCTCCATTTAAAGGCATTATAGCCCACAACTAAAATCCAGTGGAAACATTTCTAGAAAACTAAATTTAAACTCATGATTGGGCATAAAGTACTTTTGATTAAAACACTTGCTCCTATATGTGCTTTAAGGCATTCTTTCTTTCAGATCTAAAACGAGTTTAGGATTGCAAGAGAAATCTTAATAGGAATGAGTTTATATTTACTAAATGTAACTTTTTAAAAGAATAAGTGTAAATGTTAATAAATTAAAAGATGCTTTAAAACAAATTGGAATGCTTTTAATATTAAAATATCCTGTAAGCTTTCTTTAACAAAATTAATTATTGCTGTTCTTATATTTGTTCAGCAACAGCTCCTTGTATTCATGTGTGGGATGCAATGAACAAACAGACATTGTCTATACTGCGATGTTACCATTCAAAGGGAGTTTGTTCAGTTGGATTTAGTGCCACTGGCAAGCTTCTTCTGTCTGTTGGTTTGGATCCTGAACATACCATTACCATTTGGAAATGGCAAGAAGGTAGGCAAATATTCACTCTATCTGAAACTAGGAAATTCCTATGATTAAAGAAATCTTGCTGAAATCCTCACTCATAATTTACACAGCAATTAATCTATTAGAATTAGAATTCTTTATTGGCCAAATTGATTAGACACACAATGAATTTGTCTCTGGTGCATAAGCTCTCAGTGTACATACAACAATAGTGATAGATCATTATCATTGTCACTGTAAAAATACATTCATCATAAAACATTAGATACAACACTTAGTGATAGTCATGGACACTAAATAAGCAATCAACCTAAATCATACTAGGATACTAAGTAAACAATATAAATCGTAAGATACAAGCAACAAAGTTACAGTCATAAGAAGATAAGGAGGTAGGTAATAAGGAAGAAGAGAATAATGATGGTAATTCTGCCTTTCTAGATAGTTTGACAGTGTTGTGGAAATTAGTTGTTTAGCAGAGTGATGGCATGAGGGGAAAAAACTGTCCTTGTGTCTAGTTGTTCTGACGTGCAGTGCCCTATAGCGTAATTTTGAGGGTAGAAGTTGGAACAGTTTATGTCCAGGATGTGAGGGGCCTGTAGATATTTTCACAGCCCTCTTGGCTGAATGAAGTTTTTTCCTCTCTGTTTTTTCACCTGATTATGCATGATGGACAGAGGGCCAATGAAGGACATCTTTAAATTCTGGAATAGGTTGTAAAAGCACAATCTGCATGCAAAATAAAATTGCGAGTATCAGCCATTACTGTAAGGTACAGTAAAGCAGGATATGGGTTTGTAGGATGAAGGGATACCCAGAGAAGTACATTTTCTGTTTAAGCAGAAAAAAAATTTCTGTTAAAATCCTAGTTGAAAGGAATCATTTTCTTAATAAGATAAACCAGTGGTGTTCTTGGTGTAGCAAAATTAGGAATAACCTAAAATAAAAATTGGCAAACTGCCCAAAAGGCTAAATGTACTTGATAATGCCAAAAGAGGCATTATCTTTTTGAGGAAGATCATATACATTGTCTGGCTTAGGTAGAGGTTATATTTACAAAGGCATTGAAAAACCACCTGCACTTTATTCACTGTGGAGAGAACATTTTCCTTAGAATAAATGACAGATTGTCCAACTTCTTAAAAAGTCATACAAAAATTCATGAGAAAAATGAAAGCCAAGAGAGATTGCGTGTCAGTCTGAACCGAATTATCACACTTTTTAAATTCCCATATCAAAAATTACAGGCAGTTATTTGTAAAGTGCCTGTATGCTTTTCTTGCAAATCAAATGATAAGTTTCCCTAAAACCCAACTTGATAAAAATACATGCTTTTTGACTTTTTTTGAGAGGTCAATGAGTGGGAAAGGCTGGTGATCTCTAATGGTTCATTGATCAGGAACTGGTAATCAGAGATTGCGTTCAGACACCCATCTTTTTTAAAAAGATGTGAGACATGGCACCCTGGACAAAATCTTTTAGGTTCTTATTGATAAATTATTTTAAGTAAGCCAACTCTGTATTTGACATCAAGCGATAAAGGTTTTTCTTTCATGGATCATTACCTGGTAACAGTGAAGGAGCTTGGACATCTCCATGATTTTATATCTTTCTGAATATGTAGAAAGGTCATCCATGACAGGCAGATAGATTGTAGATAGATTAAACAGAATCTATTGGAGAAAGAAGTGATAAATCACTTCAGTATTCTGACAAGAAAATCGAATGGCAATATCAACCAGGGCATCAGTGTGATTTTGGAAAATGACATCTCTCCTCCTCCCCACCTCCAACTCATGTCAAGACAACCAGTGAAGTACTTGGGAAGAGCAGAGGCAAGTACAAGAAGCACTGGTGTTTTTGATGTGGCTGAATTAAAGCTGGACATGTGGAGTTGATATGCCCAGAGGCAAAAGTTCAGTACTGAATATACACGTATACTGTTGATATGTGGAACATCAGAACCATGAACTAAGGCCAACTTTATGTTGTCAGAGCAGAAAGTTAAGACTGAACATTGACATTCTGGAAATCAGTGAACTGAAATGCATTGGAATGGGTCACTTTTACATCAAAGGAGCATCAAATTTACTGAGAGAGAAAGAAAGGAAGAAAATAGAAGAAATGGATTGGTCATTGTTACTAATGGTGCCAAAGTATTCATGAAAAATGATGGAATTATCTCAACTTAGTTCAAGTCAAATAAATGAATATTATAGTGATCCAAACCTATGGTATAATCACAGCAAAATATTGAGAACTTGCAATATTTTGTCAACACAGTATTACAAAGGTTTTCCTGGTTTGGAAGTTCTCTTGATGCAGCCTAAAATTATTACATTTATCTTTTTTGCCACAATATTACATTGCTGGTTCATACTCAGTCTGCAGTCAACTACTATTGCAAGATCATTTTCACAAGTATCTTTAACTTGAGGACTTGACTTTTATTTCTTAAAAGAAGAACTTTGCATTTGTCTTTTTTACATCAGTTACACCCAGCTTTAATTTGTCTTAAAATCAAGAATACCAGTGTTGCCTGGTCTTGTCCCTAGCATTTCCAATTTCTCAACTTTATCTTTCTGCTCTTATGATCTTCTTTACTGATAGTTTGATTAGACGGCAACTTGAAAAACTACAGTAGCTATTAAATAACTACCTCTTAGGTGTCACAGGCCTAGTGCTCTGTTCTAGAAGCAGAAGGCTAAAGCATATGAAATAATTTACTATCCTAAAAAGCCTTTGCAATTTAAATATCATCTAATATCTTCTGCCTGTACAATGAGTATTAAATGTGCATCATGCATGGTTTCAACAATATTTTTTAGAGCTTACTTGTACAGAAAGAAGCTTTAGGTCCTGGATTACACTTATTAGCAGCAGTTAATCACTAGTTGGTGCGAATATCTCTCATATTGACCTGCACTTAGATAGGAATACTTAATTAGACTACTTAATTAGACTATGAGCAACATAATGTGGGGATAATACATCATCACAGATACCTCTTCAAACTGATACAGTTACTAAAAGAATATGATACTCCTTATAGAACGGGAAATAATACAGGGGTTAATAGCAGACTTGCTATATTGTTCATAGCAAGATGAGATGTCAGAAATTTAGAATTGTATATGTATAATGTCCTGATTGTTTTTAAAATTTTAAATACTAAAATTTCATAAGTGAATAACAATTTTCATTAACAAAGATAAAAATAAAAATGTTACTATTAGCAATAATGTTATTATCAGTATCCATTAAAAAAATGACCAAATATGTAATTTAATGATAGAACACAATGATGCTACAACTATACCTAAAAGAATATTGTTTAAAACACTATTTGTTTTCACCATTTCTTGATACAATTATGTATATCTGAATGTAAAGTATAATTAACTCTTCCCACTAGGTGCCAAAATTGCCAGTAGAGCCGGTCATAACCAACGTATTTTTGTAGCAGAATTCAGGCCTGATTCCGACACTCAGTTTGTTTCAGTAGGAGTAAAACATGTGAGATTTTGGACCCTTGCTGGAAGAGCCCTTCTTAGTAAAAAAGGACAGACAAGTTCAATAGAAGATGCACGAATGCAAACCATGCTCTCTGTGGCATTTGGAGCTGTACGTAATTTAAAAGAATATTTTAAATATTAATAAACTTTAAAACCACTTTTTGTAATTGTTGCTTAGTATATTTTCCCACTCATCCAATCCAAAAAAGACTAAGGGCGGCTGTATATTACTTGAGCAATGACTGAATGATTCTATGAACATAGTATGTGTCATTTGTGGGGAAAAGCTTATAGTTTTAGCTTTTGTGTAGGATACAGGTGCCTGTTCAAAAAGCAGAGTATTGCTAGTTTTCTCACATAGGTCCCAAAACTTCTTTTAACCAATTCCATAGCTATGGAATAAAAAAGAAAGTACTAGAAAGTACTTAAGAAGTGATAATAGTGCTTAAGAACCCCTGTAAGCAAAAATGTAGGTAAAGTCTCAGATCAGTTACTAAAGGATAATTGTGATCAGTGCTATTAAAAGCCAATAAGAAATGAAGAACCACTAGATTTTTGCACTTGACATCAGTTGCAAAATGACTAAAGCTTTTTTTCTCCCAAACCCAGAACTAAAGTCAGGTTGGGATTGTAGATTGGGCACTATGTTCTATACAAATTGTCCTTTCATAGTAAATGCTTGCATTCATTCCTTTTTGAAATCAGATGATGGACATATTTTTCCCCCTTTTCAGAATAATTTGACATTTACAGGTACCATCAGTGGAGATGTGTGTGTTTGGAAGGACCACATATTGAATCGAATTGTGGGCAAAGCTCATAATGGTCCTATATTTGCAATGTATACAACATTACGTGATGGCTTAATTGTAACTGGAGGCAAAGAGAGGCCGTGAGTCTTGTTTTCTTATATGATTATATTTTGTTTGTTTGTTTGTTTTATTAAATTTGTTGCCCACCGAATTTACCATCGGGCAACTGTGGTAGTAATTTCACAAATTGTAGTAATTTTTACAAATTTATTAATTTTACAGAATTATTAATGGATACACAATTGTATTATAATAAATTCTATTGTAGTAATTGTGAAATGTTTACAATGGATAATGCAGCTATATGGTCTACATCAACAGATATGGGTAATCAGTAGTGGAGCAAGCAGTCGACAGGAAAAATGATGCATATTATGAGTAAATCAAAGAGATAGATTTCAGTTTTTCTTTTCCACCCAAAGAAAGGATGTATTTGGAGTTGCTGATTACACTCCCTCAGTAGTTCTGCATGACTAGTTTAATCTTCTAGCCGAGTAAAACAAACATCTACTTGTATAAAAAGTAGTAATTGCTATGTGATTTTCAGAAATAATGTTACATCTCTTTTCCTATTTTCCTGTATGTCTAATGGAGTTAAGTACTTTACAAATTATAGACTATAGTAAAAAATTTATGCTGCAAAGGAAATAATTAATTGTGTGCTTAAAGACACACAATTGGTAGCTTGAAGATGTGTGGACTTCAACTTCCAAAATTCTGAGAGTTGGAGTCTACATATCTTCAAGCTGCCAAGGCTGACAAACACTGTTCTAGATTACATTAAAAGTTTAGGGAGTCTTTATACCAAGTGAAGGAAATAATCTTATTCTCAGCTACTAATACAGTAATCTTAATTCTTATATCCTGAGATCATTAAATGCAAACTCCTACATAATCAGATATCACTTATCAGCCATGCAAAAATCATTTTGGTATTATAAAATTGGTTTAAATACCACAATAACTTTTGAAAAGCACAAACTGAGGTGTTATCATTTTTTAAATACTGAATTTCTATTGAATTGTTTAAGTTAATGAACAGTACTTGGTCTTAGGGACTTTCATCTACTTTCTCTGAAAAGACTCTTTTTTATTTTGGCTAGATCAAAAGAAGGAGGTGCAATTAAGCTATGGGATCAGGAACTTAGAAGATGTCGAGCCTTTAGATTAGAGACGGGACAAGTAATTGACTGTGTCCGTTCTGTGTGCAGAGGCAAAGTAAGTCAATAATGCAGAATGGCTCAGGCCAAAGGTAGATATACAAATAACTGGTATTATGCCTTGTTTCCATGATTTTTCATTAAAAGTTATAGTAAAATATTAACACCATATTTAATATATTTAATGCTACATATTAAAATATTAATACATTTAAAATATTAACAAATTACAATATATTAATTCCTGTTGCTTCATAATGGTAGGCACAGAATTTTGAAACCATGTTATAGGCACTGCCCTCAAATGGCTGCCATTGTGTTTCCAGTCGCAAAACATTAATTTTATGTTTTAATAGGTGGTCATGGCAATAGGTGGTCAGAATGGGTGTGACTAACGAAAAACAACCTTATTTGATTGTTTATTAAATTTAGAGGCCATTTGCTTCTAGAATTACTTGGGGCATCTTATACTTAAAAAAATAGAAAGCAAAGACAGAAAACAAAAGAATGATCATATGCATCTAGACAAACCACAATCTATATATCATGAAACACAACCAGCAGGCCTCCACAACCACTGTATCCCAAGACTTGGGAGAACAGCCAAGTTTTTAAAGAACTTCTGGAAGGTCATCAGGATGGCAGGCACACATATCTGGGGGAGCATTGTTCCACTGCGATAGTGAAGGGTCACTTTCTGGATCCTGACAGAGGGTATTATTTCATCAAGAGGATCCAAAGCACACCAGTTCTTTCCCATCTTAACTGGATTAGTAAAAATCATGGGATACAGGAGATTCCTCAAATAATATAGCCCCACGCCATGAAGGGTATTACAGATAATAAACAGCACCTTGAATTCCACCTGGAAGCCCACTGGCAACTAATGCAGTTTGCAGAGAGTGGTACAGGGGTGAAATCCAGCAGGTTCTGATAGGTTCTGGAGAACCAGTAGCAGAAATTTTGAGTAGTTCAAAGAATTGGCAAATGCTACCTCTGGCTGGCCCCAGAGTGGGGTGGGAATGGAGATTTTGCAATACCCTTTCCCCAGGAATGGGGAGGGAATGGGGATTTTGCAATATCCTTCCCCTGCCACGCTTACCAAGCCACCCACCAAGCCACACCACGCCTATCAAGCCACCCCCACAGAACCGGTAGTATAAAAATTCGTATTTCACCACTGGAGTGGTATAATGAGGCATGCCCAACACTGCCTATACCACTCTGTTCTGGACCAGCTGCAGCTTCCAAGGTGCGTTGAAAGGCAGCCTCATGTACAGCATATTGCAATTATCCAAAAGCTTCCCATCTCCCTAGCTTCCAAGGTAATTCAGTTTACCTTTCCATTCACAGGAAGCAAGTACATTCTCAAATAAGGTATCGGCTTTGGTCACCTATTATTTTATTTATTGAGAAAGCTGATTGAGTATTTGAAGGAGTTGGGTACATTATTAGAAATACAAAATAGGGTTAAGGTAAGTGGTTTACCTGACATCCGCCAGCTGCCCATTTATTTTTTTCTAATTTTAAAAAATAAAAATAATCATATGGGAAAGGAATTTGGCAGAGGGTATGGGAGATTTGGAGGGCATGTGGTGCTTATGTATGCCATACTGGAAAATTAGACTCTAAATCCAGGAACAGACAACACTTAGGTCATCATTTTTCCAAAGTAGTTTGGTGGGCCAGTGTCCATGTGGTCGCATAAGGGGGCAATTGGGGATTTTTATGCATTGTGTGTGTGTTACTGTGAATGTGAATTTCAGGTAGATCTTTGCAAATCTTTGAAATTTATTTACAACTTTACAAAAGCTTTTTCTCTGATTATTTTTTTTAACATTGGAGGAAAATTACATCTGATGGATTTGACTATTTGTTGCCAAGTGTAACACAATCGTCCAGAAAATGCCATTCGGCTTTCATTTTCAATATGTCAAAAGCTGAAAATGGTTATGTAGCCTGAATGCACTTATTCTGACATCCCTATTTAAATTAAGTTTAAATGTAAGTTAAACGAACACAAATATATTTCATTTTTGTCCTCGCCACTTTTGGATACTCCTAAGACTCTGGCTGCAGCCTTCATGGCAACCACAAGATGACAGTACAGAATTAGAGTTTTCAGTATTTGCTATCTAGTAGGCATCCAGATGTTTGCAACCCAGATAGAGTAGTCCTAGGATAAACCCTGTCACATGTTCTCAATGATTAAATGAGTTTCTCTTTGTCTTATAGTATCAGAAAATATCTTATTTCTTCTGCTGAAGAAATTTTTGAGTAAGGGTTAAATCATAGCAAGAGCCTGGCAATAGTAATAAAAGTTCTTTGTTGATGTGGGCAGCTATAGAAATCAAATAAATGCATACTATAAATAAATTATTTATTATAATCCTAAATTTTGACAGATGGTAAAGTCAAAATGGTTACCACAACAGTGCAATCAAAGCTGCCAAATGCATTGCACATGAAAAACAGGCAGAATTTCAATCGGGCTGCTGTGGCCACCATTTTAATTTTTTTTACCATGATTATGTGTATCTCCTGCTTTGATATGTTGCTGCTGACCACAAAAAGAGCAAAAAAAATTACTAAGAATGATATTAAAAGCTGAGGTAATACTGTATAATAGATTTTATTTTTAAATAATTGAGTAAATCTTTAGTTTGTGTCAGGTCTCAAGTACCAAGAACGACATGTGGAGTTGCTTAAGAGTGGTTTATCTATAGACAGAATCTTGCCGAATTAAAGCAACTATTTGCATAACTACAAATATGATTTGGGAATAGCTAAGGAGACCTGTTTTAATTTTCTTTCTGAGGGTTACATTTTCCAAGCTCCGCTGCCTCTTTGCCTACTGGAAAGCAGCCCCTCCCTCCTGAGAATCCAGACCACAGTCCACCACAGTTTGACTATATATGTAGTTACTAGAAATAAACCAGTAGCTAAGGATATTGTTATACTTTTTTTTTTTTGTTTCCCTGTGCTATGATGGCATCCATTACGGATCTCATTGGAGGTTTCTTCCTTGTCTCTATTTCTAACTGAAGATGGATTTCAAACTTACAATTTCTCCATTTTTAACCTGATGCGCAGTGGTTAGAGTGCAGCACTGCAGGCTACTTCGGCTGACTGCTAGCTACAATTCAGCAGTTCAAATCTCACCAGCTCAAGGTTGACTCAGCCTTCCATCCTTCTGAGGTCGATAAAATGAGGACCCAGATTGTTGGGGGCAATATGCTGACTCTATAAACCACTTAGAGAGGGCTGTAAAAGCACTATGAAGCGGTATACAAATCTAAATGCTATTCCTTTTGCATTACGTTGGCTCTCTGTTTATTATATGTATAATTATTAAAATTATAAATTATTAAATTATGTAATGACCATTACATTGTTGTTCTAGGGAAAAATTCTTGTTGGGACACGAAATGCTGAAATCATAGAAGTTGGAGAGAAAAATGCTGCCTGTAACATTCTGATTAATGGGCACATGGATGGGCCTATCTGGGGATTGGCAACCCACCCGTCTCGTGATCTTTTTCTTTCTGCTGCAGAAGATGGAACAGTGAGACTTTGGGATATTGCTGACAAAGTAGGTGTAAAAATGGCATTTAAGAAGTTACAGTAAATTATTTATTAACTTCTGTGTCATTCCTCTCGCCGAAGCGATTCTAGGTGGCTTGGTATTTAAATAAATGATACATTTTTCAACTTGACTTTGTAAAGCATTACCAAGGAGTTAAGCTAATATTTATAGAAAAAGAAAGCATTGTGTCATTTAACATGCTATTCTAGTTTTAATTTCATTTTTTGAAACTATTGCAGAAAATGGTGAACAAAGTCAATTTGGGCTATGCAGCACGCACCGTATCATACAGCCCGGAAGGTGACATGGTAGCAATTGGCATGAAAAATGGAGAGTTTATTATCCTATTAGTGAACTCTCTGAAGATATGGGGGAAGAAAAGAGACAGACGATCTGCTATCCAAGACATCAGGTGAGAAATCATATACAGTATCTCTCATTTGCCCCAGGAAGAAATGTAACATCTGCACTTGGGTTTTATTACTGGATATGATGCTTATCCAGATATGGTGCTATTGCATTTCATTCATCTATTAATGGCTTAGCAGATGGAGAATTCTAGCACCACCATTCACCATTTCCAAGGAGGAGAAACTGAACTGAATTCCCTTTGCTTTGCGTTCAGCAGCAGTAATAAAGGTGTACGTGCAAGCAGAAGAAAATAAAAGACCCTGAAGCATGAAAATGACTTGCATAGGTCATTTGCAGCAGAAAAGATTCAAACAGCAGTTTAACATCTTGAGCTTTTTAGATGAGTTATTTCGTAAATTAGAATGAATTTAAAACTTGTTTTTCCCTACATAGGTTCAGCCCAGATGCCCATTACTTAGCAGTGGGTTCAAGTGAAAACGCAGTTGACTTTTATGACCTGACCCTGGGGCCTCCTCTTAACAGAGCCAGCTACTGCAAAGACATTCCAAGCTTTGTTATTCAAATGGACTTTTCTGCAGATAGCTGTTATCTTCAGGTAAGGAAATAATGTTTTTTTTCATTTATATCATGAACATTTTTTAAAGGTTATATCTTGGATGTTTTGACCCCAGTATGAATTTGTAAGAGTTTGGTCTTGAGACAGGCTGTTTCCTGTTGTTTCCTGTTGTTGTTGCTTGATAACCTAGAGGCATTTGGGGACCTGCACTGAGAAAAACATCATGTTAACATCAGAAGAGAGGCAGAGATTCCAACAAGCAACCAGTGGTGTTGTAAGGCCTGCCAGAATTCTTCCCTCTTTGCAGAGGGCGGCTAGCAATAGGGAGAGAGAGAGGATCGAGCCAGAAGACAGGCTGAGATCTCAACTAACAATGAAGGGTGCTGGGATGCCTACCAGAATCCTTTCCTTTCTACAGCAGATAGATAATAATAGAGAACCTGAGAAAGCTAGGCCTGTAACACGTAGCCAAACAGCCAGGATGAGGAAGCAGGAAGAAAAACTGCTGTCCTCCAATCAGGGCACAGAGTTACAGGCTAATCAGCATACGTCAGCAGCAGCAAACAAAGAAAAGCGACAGCTCCGACCTCGCAACACACCCATAGCTTCTAAACTAAACAAGAGCCTAAAGATGACAGAGTTGTGAGCCTGTCGAAACGTTGCTAGAAAGAAAAACTTTTAAGGTACTGGTAGGATTTTAGCTAAGGTTTTAAAGGACCTTGCAGAGTGCTCTGTAAGGATTTTTGGAAGATTTTAAGCTAGGATTTTAACCAGAATTTTAAACATTTTAACTAACTTATTTAACATGACACGGGAAAACACCCGAGATTTTAATTTTTTGCATCTATCTATCTATCTATCTATCTATATATATATATGTAAAAAGTTAAAATCTCGAGTTATAAGTTTGTTAGTTAAAATGTTTAAAATCCTGGCTAAAATCACAGCGGACCTTCAGTTTTTGTAACATGTTGGTAATCCAATTTAAGAATGCAAAGTCTTTCTTATAGACTACACAGATTTATTAGAATACTTAGAAAGTTTATATTTCCCTCTATGTGTTCTTAAAGGTGTCTACTGGGTCTTACAAAAGGCAAGTTTATGAAGTGCCTTCAGGAAAACAACTTCTGGATCAAACTGTGATTGATAGAATAACATGGGCCACTTGGACCAGGTAGATCAACTGTTTAAAATATGACATATCATTTCCCACTGAAAACATAAACCTATATACTTTCTGCATATAGGTAGGCTGCATAGTACTTTATAGTACAAACTATAAAGTGATACCAGGTTGCATTTAACGGGAGCATTTTAATTCAATTAATGCAAGGTTAACAGATTTAACAGATTAACAGAGTTGGAAGGGTCCTTATAGGTCATCTAGTCCAACCTCCCCACTCAAGCAGGAGACCCTACACCATTTCTGACAAATGGCAGTCGAATCTTTTCTTGAAAATCTCAAGTGATGTGGCTCCCACAACTTCCGAAGGCAAGCTGTTCCATTGATAGATTGTTCTCACTGTCAGAAAGTTCCTCCTCATTTCTAGGTTGAATCTCTCCTTGGTCAGTTTCCATTCATTATTCTTTGTCTGGCCTTCAGGTGGTTTGGAAAACAGCTTGACCCCCTCCTCTCTCTGGCAGCCCCTCAAGTATTGGAAGATGGCTATCATGTCTCCCTTGGTCCTTCTCTTCACTAGACTAGCCATGCCCAGTTCATGTAACCGTTCTTCATATGTTTTAGATTCCAGTCCCCTAATCATCCTGGTTGCTCTCCTCTGCACTTTTTCTAGAGTCTCAACATTTTTTTTATAGTGTGGTGACCAAAACTGGATGTAGTACTCTAGGTGTGGTCTTACTAGGGCTTTATAGAGTGATATTAGTACCTCACTTGATCTTGATTGTATCCCTCTGTTAATGCAATTTAGGATTGCATTGGCTTTTTTAGTGCCGCTGCACACTGCTGGCTCATATTTAGCTGATTGTCCACTAAGACTCCAAGATCCCTCTCACAGTACTTGCTAATAAACCTGGTTTCCCCCAGTTTATATGTGTGCTTTTGGTTTTTCTTACCTAAGTGTAAGACTTTACTTTTCTCTACATTGAATTTCATTTTGTTAGATAGGGCCCAGTGTTCAAATCTTTCAAGATCCATCTGGATCTTGAGTGTATCTTCTAGGGTGTTAGCTATTCCTGCCAGCTTAGTATCATCTGCAAATTTGGTGAGTTCCCCTTCTATTCATTCATCTAAGTCGTTTATGAAGATATTTTAGTGCACATGGAGGTAAACCTAGCGCATGCACATTTGTCATTGGGAGTTTAGACATTTTGCATGTGCAAAAAGGAGAAAAGGAAGGTTCCATTCAAGGAAAGCTGAAAAAAGTAGAGGCTCATTTTCAAATAACAGGAGAGAGCAGGTACTCTTTGCATATGGGTTTGTCCTCTTTTACTATCATAAAGCATTTTATTAAGAAACATAAAATATATTTTTAAAAAATTTGAAATTTTAATTGCCTACTTGTCAAGCTGGAACCAATTATTTTATTTTCCATAGAAATATCCTTTTAAATGCTGTGAATTCCATTGCTGTAATGTGACTATTTTGGAATTCATTAACTGCATTAATCTGCAGCTGTATCTTCTTTGAGTGAGGGTGTCTTGCCATCCACCTTGAAAGAGGCGGTGGTGAGGCCCCTCCTCAAGAAGCTCTCTCTGGATCCGGCTGTTTTGGCTAACTATCGTCCAGTCTCCAACCTTCACTTTGTGGCGAAGGTTGTTGAGAGTGTGGTCGCACGACAGCTTTCTCGGTACCTGGATGAAGCTGTCTATCTAGATCTGCTCCAGTCCGGCTTCAGGCCTGGGTACAGCACAGAAACGGCATTGGTCGCGTTGGTGGATGATCTCTGGAGGGCTCGGGATAGGGGTTGTTCCTCTATCCTAGTCCTGTTAGATCTGTCAGTGGCTTTTGATACCATCAACCATGGTATCATGCTGCACTGGTTGGAGGGGTTGGAGGTGGGGGGCACCGTCCTACGGTGGTTCTCCTCCTATCTCTCTGACCAGTCGCAGTCGGTGTTGGCAGGGGGGCAGAGGTCGACCCCGAGGCGCCTTGTTTGTGGGGTGCCGCAGGGGTCAGTCCTCTCACCCCTTCTGTTCAACATTTATGTGAAGCCGCTGGGTGAGATCATCCATGGTTTTGGGGTGGAGTTCCATCAGTACGCTGACGACACTCAGCTGTACATCTCCACCCCAGGCCATCCCAATGATGTCCTTGAAGTGATGTCCCAGTGCCTAGAGGTCGTGCGGGTCTGGATGGGGAGAAACAGGCTTCGACTCAACCCTTCCAAGACCGAGTGGCTATGGCTTCCGGCGTCCCGATATAGCCAGCTGGTACCATCGCTGGCTATTGGGGGCGAGTTACTGGCCCCCATGGAGAGGGCTCGCAACTTGGGCGTCCTCCTGGATGCACTGCTGTCTTTAGAAGAGCATATGACGACCGTAGCCAGGGGGGCTTTTCATCAGGTTCGCCTGATTCACCAGTTGCGTTCCTTTCTGGATCGGGACTCCTTATGCACAGTCACTCAGGCACTCGTCACTTCCCGCCTGGACTACTGCAATGCTCTCTACATGGGGCTCCCCTTGAGGAGCACTCAGAGGCTCCAACTGGTGCACAATGCGGCCGCACGGGGGATTATGGGAGCGATGGGGCGCTCCCATGTGACACCCCTCCTGCACGAGCTGCATTGGCTTCCGGTGGTCTTCCGGGTGCGCTTCAAGGTGTTGGTTACCACCTTTAAAGCGCTCCATGGCATAAGGCCTAGGTACTTATGGGACTGCCTTCTGCCGCCGATAGCCTCCCACCGGTCAGTTCGCTCCCACAGAGAAGGACTCCTCAGGGTGCCGCCAGCCAGGCAATGTCAGCTGGCGACCCCCAGGGGGAGGGCCTTCTCTGTGGCAGCACCTGCCCTCACCAGATACCAGATCTCCGTGCTTTTCGCCGTGCCCTCAAAACTTTTCTATTTCATCAAGCTGGGCTGGTGTAAACCCCCTCCCCCTTTAGATATTTTTAATTGTAAATGGTTTTTAGTCGGGAGGTTTTAAATTTTGGGCCAAAATTTGTTTAATTCTTTTAAAATTTAAAATTTTGTATTGGGATGTTTTTTGTTCTAGGCTGTGCACCGCCCTGAGTCCAGCAGGAGAAGGGCGGTATAAAAATTTAATAAAATAAATAAATAAAATAAATATCTCTAGATTACAACAGGAGTTTAGATGTTGAAGAACCACACTATTAGTCATTCTGGCTGGGGCAGTTTAGAAAGATTTTGGAATTCTGTAGTTCAGCTTTATGGCTTATTGAATTTCCCCAACTAAAGGAAGAACAGTAAAAACAAACCTCAGCAAAAGGTTGACATCTGGAAGCTGCAACAATTTGAGCATGCTGCAGTGGGTGCAGTTCCAAATGACTAGTGGTTCATCTCAGTTACACCCCTATTCTAACTCAGCAAGTTACAATAGCTGCCAGTTGTTTTCTGGGTGCAATTGAACTTGCTAGTTATCATTTTTAAAGCTCTACATGGCACATCCCCAAGTTATTTGCTGGATTGCTTCTCCCTGAGAGTACTAACTAGGTAAGATAGGGAGGGTGATCTTCCAGGTCCCTTCCCTCAAATATTATCATCTATTCTAATGGGACTTCAGAGAGGTGCCTTCTATTTAGGTGACCCTACTCTTTGGCACAATCTCCCTCCTGATAAGAGGACATTTATGGACAAAACACAGTAAATATATAAATGAAGACTACTAGCATAAGGTCATGAAATAATGATAATAGTTAATGTTAGAATGATTCAGCTCTGGCAATATAGTACACCTTATTCTTTATTTCCTCCACTACATCAGAATATCCTCTTGGTTCTTTTCTCTTCCCTCTATTTCAGCATTCTAGGAGATGAAGTTGTTGGAATTTGGTCCCGGCATGCTGAGAAAGCGGATGTAAATTGTGCCTGTGTTTCTCACTCGGGAATTAGCCTTGTAACAGGCGATGATTTTGGAATGGTCAAGTTGTTCGACTTCCCTTGTCCAGAGAAGTTTGTAAGAGCTTTTTCTTTCTTTCAATCACCAGGTCTTTTGATAACTGAATTTGAAAGCCACCAGAGCATCTACACGATGTTCTCAGAAATATTAAGATGATGGGCCCAGTGACACTGTTTGAACTCTGCCTGTTTTTAAATGTCTGTTGCAGAGAGAGAATTGATTGTTCTGTCATGGCCACCAACATTTTTTTAACTCTAACATTATAGTTATACCATATTATACCATGTTGAGATCCCAAAGGGTATAAATACAAATTTAGTTGTTATTGTCCCTTCATAAAGAGTTGAGCAACAACCCAATTTTGCCTTCCCGTTCTGCCAAAACAACCCAAGAAAACTTGTATAAAGCAGTGAAAGGGGACAAAAGAAAAAAAGCATATACACCTGCTATGGAACTGTATTGAATAGACATAAAATTATCCTCCAGAAAGAGATGCTATATTTAATGTGGTAGCAGGAATAGTTTTATAGCGGGGGAGCAATAAAAAGAGAAGGAATTCAGTAATGAGCTCTGATTAATAATGATTTCAATAAAGTCAAGGTTTTTTAAAAAAGTGTTAAACTAACAGGAAGTTTTCTGTTTATTGAAGGCAAAACATAAAAGATTTTTAGGTCACTCGGCTCATGTGACCAATATTCGCTTTACAAGTGGTGACAGATATGTTGTCAGTGCTGGTGGAGATGATAGCAGGTATGTTAATCTTCATTTGAATATGAAAAAGAGACAAAATTGTATCAACACATCTTATGCTTTTTCTGAAACTGCACTCAAGTAACTATTGAATTAGCAGAAACTTATGTAATAATTGCTGGTCTGCAGCATTCTTGATATGTACCGTATTTTTTGGAGTATAAGACGCACTGGAGTATAAAACACAGCTTAGTTTTTGGGGAGGAAAATAGGGAAAAAAAATCTGTCTACCAGGTATTCATCTGGCTAGTGTCCTTAGTCTGGTCAGCTTCAGCACAATAGTTTGCTGGTTTTTATTCCCTGCTTGGGGATAAAAAACAGCTTCTAAAGCACAAGTGATCTTTGGAGAGAGAAGCAATGAGAAAAGCAGGCAAACCACGGAGATCGCTTCACTCGCTAGCGCCTCCTTAGGGCTGAAAAAAAGCTTCACAGCTGAGACTCGGAGGGAGCAGGCAAAGCAGGGAAGCGGAGATTGCTTCACTCATTAGGGCTGAAAAAAGCTTCAAAAAGCTACATTCAGAGTATAAGACTTACCCAAATTTTCAGCCTCTTTCAGGAGGGAAAAAAGTGTGTCTTATACTGTGAAAAATAGGGTATTTTGAACTAACATTTTCCCTTTTGAAACTCATTAATCCTTAACATGTCTTATTCTTTTTTCCTTCCCTTCTGTTTAAAAACCTAGTATATTTGTCTGGAAATGTGTCCATATGCCTCATTAATAGACATGGAGACCTTCTCCAGTGGATGGGATTGGGACATGAAGTTACTAGCGCACAACGGCTGCAAAGAGAATTCTCCAGTGCCCCTCATGCTTCAAGAAATGGTGCTGATAAAGACAGGTAGTGATCTGTCTGTCTGACTAGAGTCTATCAGAAGCATGAACTACTACAAATATTTTGAAATTAATCATATTTCTAGCATATCGGATAGCCTATATCTCTTTCCCACTCACTGCCAGATATTGAAATACTTCGATAAAGAAGGAGTTTGGGCTCAGTCTACAATGCCCCAATAAAATTGTGGCTTATACTCAAGATATATTATTTCTGATCTAAATCTGTACAGTATATTGATGCATTTACTTTCATCATGGATGTTTAAATACTGGGTACTAATAATCATCAGATGAATTCTTATTTTATTACTGAAAAGCAAACTATTGTGCTGGTCTTAAAACTTTTTTTTAAAGTGAAAATAAAATTTAAAAAAAAAGAGTGGACCTCAAAAAGATTCGCTTAGTTTCCCAACTTTCAACCAATCAACCCACCCACCCCTTAAGAATTTTTAGCTTCCAGGACCTACATAATTGTATTGATTTTGAAGCCTGAATTGTAATTCTATTGGGTGACTGCAGGTAGACCTGTAGGAGCCCATTCTTCAACGCAGATTTACTGTTTTTGTATCATTTGAGCATTACATAAATTCTGTGAGCAGAATCACATTTGCTCACATTTTGAGTGCCTTGCCCAAAACCTAGAAGATCTAACTCCGTTTTTTGCCTTGTGAATAAATGTGTTTTCAGTGAATGAGCAAGTGCTTGTTTGCAAAGCAATGCTGAACAAAACAGGATTGAGTTCATTTTAGTGTTCAGGTATATGGAAGGTATTGACTGTCAACAGTTGCAAAGAAAAAAAAATCAATAGCAATAGGAATTATTTCTTCCATATTCCTTGCATTTCTGGATGAAAACTTTGTAAATGCAAAGTGAAATCAGTAATTCAATTGTATTTTATAGTGTTTTTTAAACAGAAGAAATAAGAATAGTTAAATTTCTTATTCTTCAATTCAGAACCAGTTCATACATGCATGTTCCCATCATTTTTACCCTCAGAACACATTCGTGATTGTTTCTGAATGAAAATGTACCTGTCAATAGAAAAATTACAAAGTAGTTAATTAAGGGATTTTAAAAAACTTCTGTTTTGGAATCAAAATATAACTTCAGCATAATCATGTAGGCTGAAAACATTGGCAAATGAGAACCAAAACATTTCTGTGACTATAAATCCTTCCTATCAGGGGAGAATTAAGTCTTCTCTGTGAAAATGGATTCCATTGTAAAATAGATTTTTATTGTCTGACTTTGAAACAATAATATTCATTTTAAGAAGTAAAACTAGAAGCACACCTGCCCTGTCAATTGGTCAGTTAAAAGTGTTTTATATAAAAAAACAGCAAAGAAAGTTTCTACACCTCCCCTTCACAATTCTTATTTTTTTTAAATAAAAAAAAACTGCATACCATTTCTCATTTCAAAAATCCCAAAGTCATTTACAAAGTAATGAAAACTATATTACCAAGAATTCCGAACCAAAATATACCTTCAGGCAATTGAAAAAAACAAATATTAGGTGAGTTAATGATCCAGAATTGCCATCATAAAAAGAATCAGATGCCTAACACATGTCAGGATATTTACACATTTAGCTAATCTGGGATTCCAGAAGAGTTTCCTTTATGTTTAATGTTCAGTACAGAGCATCCCAGATAACATGGCATCTAAATGAACTTGATTACTTAAATAAGAATTCTCTTTCCCTGTTTGAATACTTGAAAGCATATATAATAATACTGAGAAGAGTGGAGGCCATAGGTACCTACAACAATATATTCTCAATTTATACCTTCAAATTACAGATAATAAGTTTTAATTTGGGGTTCCATAATGTCAGTCAACCCAAGCATTGTACCTGCTTTCCATAGCATGCCGAGGGTTCCTCATCCACTTTTTTTTTTGTGTGCCCTAAATGGAAGCCAGTTTGGTGTAGTGGTTAAGGCAACAGGCTAGAAACCAGGAAACTGTGAGTTCTAGTTCCACTTGAGGCACAAAGCCAGGTGAGAGACCTTGGACTAGACATTTTCTCTCAGCCCTCAGAAATAGGCCATGGCAAACGACTTCTGAAAAACCTTGTGAAGAAACTGCAGGGACTAGTTCTGGCAGTTGTCCAGAGTCAAAACTGACTCAAATGCACACACACAACTCACCCACCACAAGTGTATGTTATTATTGCTTATTTGCATGGGTTTTTTGATAATAGTAAATAGTAAACTCACTGCAAGCCTTTTCCTTTTATGAGTTTTTCAGCAATCCTTCTCCATCTGATGAAAAACAACATAGTCATTTTCTTTTAATTGTGTAAAGAACCAATCAAAGTGGGAATCTCCAAGGTTTGAGGAGTTTTAAGGGTGGCTGCCATGACTACAATCTAACTTCTCCCAACTGAGAGAAAAAGGCATTTCCTTGAATCACAGACCCTATGAGTTTTATTTGGTGATAAACAGCACAATAAATTGCACCCCAAGGCCAATGGGTAACTAGTGTTGTTCAAAAAGTAGTGGGGACATAATGTGCATACTATGAAATATCTATCACCTCTTGTGCCACACTACATTCTGGAAGCTGTAGCTTCTGAGTGATTTTCAAAGGCACACCCTTGTAGAGTGCATTGTGGTAGTTCAACTGAGTTCGGGAACATGCTGGATAGAAACTCAGTTTACTAGTGCATCTCTTCAAATATGCTTTCAGGGGAGGGGAATCCATGGATATTCCAAACACAAGAGGAAAAACAACACGATTCTAGCTGTAGAAGCTGTACTTGTGGTTTAGGATTTTGTGACTGCTCTTGCCTTTTGGGAGAAGAGCGTTGTATTATATTACCCAACCACAGCCTTCAAAATACCAGTCCTTTCACTAAACGGAGTTTGATGAAACTAAACATGCATTTTTTGTGTGTGTTACAATTTAAAGAGACCACAAATCCTCCCTCTTAAGGAGTTAGCTATTAAGAAAGAGTAAACTAATTTACTCCCCTTTCCCTTCTACACTAACATTCCACATATATTTGAAGGTTTTTATTTTGATTCCTGTATAATCATGTACAAGGTTTACCTTTCCCAAACATAATCATGCAATTTTAATGACATAAGGTACACCGAAGCCATACAAAGCCTAAATATGACAATTTCCAATCTTAACAGTGGGATCATTGCAAGAAATTCAATTTCTAGTGATTCGTTTGTTTGCGAATTTTGACCTGAAAATGTTCTGCAATGTGTCATGAATACCTGAACCTATGAACTTCAGCCTATATGTATAACCCTGAAAATGATAGACGATTCTTTGTATAAATGTTTTTTATTCTAGGCTTTGCTTCCTCCTATCTTGGTTTATCCAGTCACTGTGAAATGAGCAAACCAAATCCAAGTGTTCTTATTTTTTTGAGTCCTAGATGTAAACCTTGGTTTTGAAATGTATATTTTTAATACTAAAAGATACTAGAGGATAAACCAAGAAGCATGCTTTAATGGTTCAGTTAGGACTAATTTGCATGTTTTCTTGGCTAATGCATATATAACCTTCCCAGTGTTTTCCTGAAATGTTTAATAGGTGCTATAAGTTGGATATTTCCTTCTTCTGTAAGAGGAAATTATTACTACTCTGTAGTAAAAAGAGACTGTTGCATTTAGGAAGAATGCAATGTAATGTTTATTATGTATTTTTCAAATTTCTGCATATATTATTGCATAGAGAACACTAAGGAATCTATTACAATGATGAATTGTGTAAGTTTTAGGGTGAGATGGAGGGTGGGGCATCAGGCGTATGCCATATTACAACCTGGTTTAGAAAATGAATTGGTTTTAAAACCAGCTTCATATGAACCATAGAGGACTGTTACAGTATTCCTGGGGTAAAAAATTATACTCCCATTTAATATGTTGAACTATGCCAATGGATTATTTTAAGATATATTTCTTGACTGTGAAACTGCATTTCTTACCCTGGGTACCCTATAAACAGCTTTAAATAAACTTATGTTCGTTTGTGGTTGAGTTTAATATGACATGAGATGGAAAGATTTTATCAGTTTATTTAAATCCTTTCTTTTTAACAGTAAGGTAGGTATTCCCCTTTATTGTTGAAAGTTTGTTGCTAGTGAGAAAAGCTCTTAATGGCATATAAAAAGTAGCTTGAAAATTTCCATCCAAGTCACTACACATATTACATTACATATCTGTAAACCCTGAATATAGTAAATGTTGACTATTAATTTTTGCTAACAAAGACTGAGTAATGTGGAGACAATTGCTATGGCTGTGGTCAACATCCTATAAGACAAGCAAATTACAAAGTATAATTATGGGTGAAAATGTCATACTGATATAAAATAACAACCAAGCTCAGAGAGCACCAAGGACCCCACATTTCAACTCTGAGCTACTAATATTCTCCTTTATTGATAAAATGAAAGACTAGATCATAAATATTTTACTGCCAGACAAGTATAATATTCATTTCATTCAACCATTCTATTTTCTATCAGGCGAACATACAAAAAATAAAAGTTTGAGTCTCCTATTTGTAGTGGTAACTAGACTGTCCAGTGACCAATACTTATCTATTCAAGATGCATTGTCATGTTTTTCTTAACAGGTGTAAAAATCCTTGTAGGAAGAGATGTGTCTAAAGCAGTGATGGCTAACCTTTTCTGGACTGAGTACCCAAAGCGCTCGCATGCATGGCCAGACCCCCAAAATGCAATGTGCAAGTGGCCCAGTGCATATGCCCCGCCCCACGTATGTGCGCAGCCCCCTACACATGCAAGCATTCCCCTGCATGTGCCCTGTCCCCCCATTTGCGTGTGGCCCTCCACACATGCGCCCCACTCCCGCACATGCGTGGCAGAGATCTCAAGACTAGCTGGCTGGCAACAACCCATGTGCCATCAGAGAGGGCACTGCGTGCCACCTCTAGCATGCGTGCCATAGGTTCACCATCACAGATCTAAAGAATTGGGGTGGGAGAATTAAGAAGCCATAGGAAGCAACTTTTGCTAGAAAGAAATATCCAATCTTGAAAAAAATGAAGGTTTGGCTGGATCACAGCCTTTTGTTTCACAGATAAACAGTTTATCCCTTGAAGCTAACTCCCTGCCCAGAGTTTATGAATTCCCTAGCAACTATTTGTGCACCTTTAGGGATACTGATTTTATAAGTATATAAAGTTTATAATTAAAAGATGGAATATGTCCCCAAGCAGAAGAAAGTCACACTGTATATTACAAATGCCCCAGAATCCAAGTACTGTAAATAAATTTGGCGTTACTATAGAGATTATCAGAATTAAAGCTAAATGGAAGAATTGATGATATCTGTTACTGCCTACCCAACCAGGAGACAAACGTTTTCCAAAAACAAATGCACACATCTTTCAAATTGCAAGTTGAAGTAGTAAAGATGGGGATTTTTAATTATGTGGACTTTACTCAGTATCTGAGTTTAGGTTAGTGAAATATGCCAAGAACAAAAACGTCTTCTTCAGGGAATATAAGGGAAATACAAGGGAAAACAAATATACCAGCGGCTCAGTGGAGATTATCAAAGAGAAACTACCTAAGTTCAGTCTTTTCCAATAAGTGAATTTGTGTTTCACCAGGCAATTGTGAAGGGAAGAATGAATGAATGAATGAACAGAACTGAAGTTTTGAAACTGATAAAAATATCAGCAGGGAATATATTATGAACTAACATAAAACTCTAGGACCAGATAAATTAGATCCCTTGGTACTGAAAGAGCTTGTTGATGTTACATATTATCTTTGAAAACACCTGGAGAGTAGGAGTTTCAAACAAATGGAGGCTAGTTTTTATGCCTATCTTTGAAAACTGATGTATGGGAGGAGGGGAGGAAGATGCAGGTAACTAAAAATCAATGTGACACCTTGGGAGATTCTAGAACAGATTCTAAAAAGACCAATTTGAAGATATCTGTAAACTCTGGTAATTTTAACCAGCATGATTTTGTCATAATAATTGTTTTCAGACTGAATTTGTCCCATTATTTTTTGACTGGGTAAATTGTTAGTTCAGTTGTTATCGGTATACTGCAGATGTAATGAGTTTTTGTCTCATTAAACTTTTTGACGAAGTGCCCCATGAGATGTTGATTAGCAAGTTACTGTGAGATGAATAGCATAACAATTGTGTGAATACATAAGCGGAGGGTGCTCTGAGCATTAATGTTTCCTCATCAAACTAGAATGAAATTTCAAGAGGGATGTCACAAATTTCAGTCTACAATCCTGTGTTTTCACGTTTTTATAAATGTCTTGCAAAGAGAAATTTAAAGAATGCTCATTAAATTTAATGATGGCACAAATCTCAAGAAGTAGAATTCAACAAGATCTTGATCATTTAGCTGAAAATAACAACCAAATAGAAATAATAGAAATAGAAATAAAATGTACACTGGATTGGGGAAATTCCTGGTTTGGCAACAGTACTTGTTATTGGAATAGGAAGTGATTACTGGAATTTTTAGCTTTGACAAAACAAAACTGAGGCAGAATATGTAACATTCTTAGAACACTTGAAAAACCTTGTTTACAATAAACCAAGACTTATTACTTATTGTTCCAGAATGGAGATGAATTTTTTAAAAAAATCAAATTACAGGAAGGCAAATTCCAATGCATTGTTAATGGATAAACTTTCTAAATATGAAGCCAATCTGAACTAGAAACAATTACCAAGATGATAGTTCCCATTCACGTCACTATTAGCCATCTGTCAGTGATGCTTCAATTTGGATTCCAGTCTTCCATTCCATAAGGAAGTTGGACTTAGTGGGCCTGCACAGCACCTTCCAACCCTACAACGTTTTCCACTTCTAAGAGATTTGGAACTTTTATAATCACTAAGAAAATATACCTTTGCTACTAACGGAAAGCTGTTGCAAGTAGGGAGACCAGTCTTTAAAAATTTATATAGTAGTAATGAGTCATCCTTTAACTTTTCAAAATACATAATTCTAATTAAAATTGCTCAAAGACAGTATGAAGTGCAATATATGTATTATACCAAATATACATGTTTCAAAATGTCTTTTGGTAATACTGAAATACATCAAACACAGCATTCAGCTTTCTTGAGAACCTTCGTTTTAGTTCCAAAATTTCAAATTGGATCCAAACTGGCCATGAATATTATTCAATATGTTAAGAATTTTGTGACCTATTTTTAAAAATTAAATCCCAAACTTGCATTAAATCATGTACAGAGTAGATTTTAAAAATGTCTTGACGCTATCAATGCTCTCCACACTTTCAAGATTGTTTTTATTTTACCGTAAATATCCCATTGTACTGTCATCCTTTGAGTCCTGGAACAATTGTAATGATCTAAACAGAACTATCAGTGGGTTAAATGCAAAATTTATTTACTTACTGCTTCTATCTTCCACACAGAAGCTCAATTTGGGATTATATCCAAAAGGAGGTAACTTTTAATTGGTACTTAAATTTAAATTGACTCATGGTTCTGTGTATGGAATTAAATAGATTGTGAGGTGCACTGTTGTAAAACCTATCACTTACTGAATGTTTTCTTATACTCTATTTGATAGCATTTGCTATTTGTCCAAAATTACTAATTTAGCTTTCATGGAAGAATGGAGAAAATACAACATTGTTGCAGTCTTATTTGATGTATGTTATGTTTTATACTTTGTTGTACATTCTTATTTTGTGAACTGCAGAATCCTACAATTGCAGGAGGATATAAGCCTGGTAAATAAATAAATATTAACTACACAGCAAGCAACCTTGCACAATCCTTGATAATCAGAGTTAATAGTTACTCATCTATTTTTAAGAATCAGGTCAAGTGTAAAAATGGGTGAGCCAAATAAAATTGTCAAGCAATGCAAACCACTGTAAAAAAGGAAGAAAACACTGTTAACAACTGGCAAGGTAAAATGTGGTTGGTAACTAAATAAACTGGTGTGAAATATGCTTAGTTTATATTTTTTTTAAAATCTTAGCTGTAGAGAATATGAAAAGAGATGATCTCTTTCTCATCTGCTCATAGTAAGCATTTGTGGCTCTGTTTTAAAACTTTCAAGTAACTTGTACAGAGCCAATAGAATGGGCAGCCTTATATTCATTAAAGGTATTTTAGATCAAGAATATGAAATGGTAGGCAATGCAATTAAAAGTTGAGAAATATTTTTATCTGAAATTGGATTATTGTTTCCATAGGAAGAGGCAAGATAAAATGATCATAATGTGGTACTATATAATGGAGAAAGCAGCTTTGTGAACCCTTTAAACTTATCCATAAGCCTGTAGAGATGTTATCTACAGTGTGATTTGAACTCCATATAAATCACATTAATAGTTAATTAGTAACACAAGTTAAATTAGTAACACACACAAAAATATTTTTGTGAGGGGCATTGTTATAAAACTTTGTAGAATGTTTTATTGAACATATTCAACTTTCACTACCTTTGCTGGATTTTTTTTTATAGTAATTGGTAACATATACTTCAGGAGCAGTGAGTCAACAAAACATTTTCTGAATCTCTTAGTAAATTCTGCACATTGGCATAGAAATACATACAACTTCTTCAAGTTGTTATTTTTGGGCTGTCTTGCACTGCTTGCTTCAGACCTTAATGTAACAGTGCAATAGATTAAAATCAGGGCTTTTGACAACCATTCCAATAAAGAAAACGTCTTCTGATTCAGCTATTCTGTCATAGATTTGTGTGTGTAGAATTTCAGTTGTGCTGCATGATCCACATTTGCTTAAATTTCTGTTTGGCTTCATTTGTACATTTTGTTGATATGGTCCCAAAATTATTAGCTCATCAACTATGAATTATCTGATTCCTATGGCTGCAAAGCAGCCTCAAATCATGATATTCCCATTACTATGCTTCATGAGTCAGGTGAGGTTCTTTTGTTAAAATGTATTTTTTTTTTCAAACATCAATTTCTCATTGATGCAAAAACAATCTTGTTGTTCCACAGCCTTGCACAATCAGACACATGTGCTTAAAACAAGTAGTGAAAAGCAGTAATTTCCTCCTTGGTATCCTCCAAGGAACATTATTCTTTTTCAGGGCTTGTTTTTATAGTGGCCTGCAAATTTTTGACATTAATCTGGAGCACTCTTACAACTTTCCCAGAATATTGTACATCTTGCTGTTAGGGTGGATTGTATTGGACACCTATTGGAACATGTAACAATGGTATAATATTTTCTTCATTTATATATTATCTGCTTAATAGTGGAACCAGAATATATGATAATGATTTTGTGACCCTTTTCAGCCTCACACATGTTCACAATTTTTTTCTGAGGTCTATGGATAGCTCTTTTAACTAGGATATGATTTAGATCTACAAACTTTTGATGCTACTCAATAGTAGTAACCACAGGCTTTTTATAGGGTAGAGTTCTTCAAACTCATGTTTAATTATCATCTAATTGACTGGACAGCTTAGAATAATTAAAAACCCAAATTATTTTTAGAAACAGATTAAAAAATAACTATCTCACACTTAGGTAGTAACAATTGAACACAAGGTACACAATACAGTGTCACACAATGCCCTGACCCAATAAAAGGTAAAATGGATGTAATTTAAAACACATTGTTACCATTTAATCTTTTAATGCTATAACCAAAGAGCCCAACAGAATTTTGGCTGGTGAGGTTTCATAAACTTCTAAGTGTACTTTCTAATGCTATATAAGCCTGATAGAATGTGTACCTTTATAGTGGCCTTATCATGTTGCAACTTTCCTGGGAATTATCATTCATTTTACCAATGTCTAAAACTGAGTATGGATGCAACAGAGCTCTTGATAAATTGCAGCTAAGGGAATACAATTGCCTGGAGGACTGTGTGCTCCCACAGCCTCTGCAACAAATCACCTTCTGTTAACGCTTCCCCTAAGATAACTACAACTAATTGGGAGTATTTTGTACCATATCAAAGGCTACAATATGCCAATTTGGGACTTGGGGATCCTTTAGGAGACTGGATAGAGCTTCTTCTTTTTTTTTTTTAAAGAAGGGCAAGCAATGAGTTATACTAATTGCTATTATCAAGGTTGGAGCCTTTTCTATACCATTAGTGAATGACAATCTGCATCACACAGTCCCTGGAATACCTTAGACTTAGAATAACTTTGTCACTTTAAATGTACGCTAATCAGCATCCATAGGACTATAGTCCAGTTTTAATTCCTGATCTGAAATATAGTTTCATGAGAAAGAGGGTTGCTTTTAGCTTCCATACTGATTTCTGTTTTGAATATAGTCATTAAGTTAAGAAATGAAAAGTCAGAAGTATCAGGGTTCCTTAATTGCCTTAACGCAATTAAGAGTCTCAAGCCATCTGACAATAAAAATCCAGTCTTATTAGGAGCACCATGTCAGCATTATGTAGGTGAAGCCAACTGACTTCACCCCCTTCACGCCTTGCCTCTGACCCTGTTTCCCACTCCCCCCAGTCACCCGGTCACATTCTCCAATGAGGTAATTTCGCAGGTTGCAGAAGTCACTCCCTTCCAGGCATTGCTGGTATCCATGGAGATGGCCTTGACTTGCTCAGCCAGAATGCATCTTGTTATGACTGAGGAATAAATTCCTTGGTGCAGCTGCGAGGTGTGATTTCTGATCCCCCTGCTTATGGCAACTTGGGATCTAATTATATAGTCATATAGTTAAGGAATTATAGGAATATAGTCATTAAGAAATGGAAAGTCAAAAGAAGAGTTTGTGGTGAGAGAATGGTGCCTGTCATTTCATATGAAAAGAGAACTTTCAAGAAAAGGCATTCTTCTAAGAGCATGTATGAGCTATTCTAGATAGTTTATGACCTATTTTTCAAGGAAAAGTCTACTTTTTCAGTAGTAAAAAAAGACAATAGGCCAACGTGTAGAACAAAATGCTTGTCTTGGTATTTTAATTAAGGATTAAAGCAAATTTCCTCTTTCCTACAGACAATTTTACAGTAAAAATATGTAAAACCAGTTATTAAATATACAACAGTTGAAAATTACATATTTCAAGTGTGTAATCAATTTCATTTTATGAAACAATACATATTCAAAGCCCGGAGTAGGTGGTAAATTTTTACAGCCTCTTTTACCATCAGCCAGCATCCTGCCACCACCATAGTACAATGTGGAAAATTAGAATGGCGATCTCTGAATTATTCACTGAAAGATAAATACAGAAAATTAGCAAGCATTCTCTCATTTAAATGGTATTCTCTAAAAATCATCTTTCAAATGTGTCAAAACTGAGTTTCACACATACACATTGTTTCAATATACACATTGTTCAGCAAACAATAAAGAACTGTACTTACACAGGTTTTATGCCTGACTGTACATTTTCATGTTCTATGAAGACATGTAATTACAGATAGTAAAAAGAATTAGTTACCTAGTTTGTGTTCGAGTCCATTTCAAGGCATGACGTGGTGGTACAGAAACAGAAGGGTGGTAGTATGTGCAATCCACTCTGGTACAGTGTGTGTTAAACCTGCAGTGCTAACAAGATAAATGAAAGGCTTAAAAACTGCTTGCAAGTATTGAATTTGGCTTATTTTATTTAGTGTATGCTTTTTCTTCAAAATTATGCAATTCCTCAAAGGGATCATTCAAGTATCTAAACTGAGCCAACTGAACCAAAGTTGGAAAATTTCTATGACTGTTTTTTTTTTAGAGTTAACTCCTAGGTTAGATAAAAAATGCATTTGATGCAAACTTCTATTTGTGGCATCACTGATTGTGCATTCACATGCAAAAGCCATCACCGAAGCTGCAAATACTAATATGCAAAAGCTTTATCCTAGAGTTTAACATAAAATTGTACTACTAGAAGTAACAAAATGCTGAATTTGAAAAATATAAATTTTATGGGAAATACATTGTCTTAAAGGAAAGATCCTGTAGAATAACAGAATACCAAACATGAGAAATTTTGCGTAGGATGTTACAAGCTAACAAATTGCTATTGCTTATTACATTTGCCAGTTTTTCTAAACACAGAATACCACCTTGGTTTCCTGGTGCTGGTGCCGATTTCTACTTTACAGATTCCAGCCTTCATTACCAAAATCCCCCATATTATATATAATCTGTAAACTTAAGACCTTAATACACAGACTAATGTTTCATGTGTCTCTTCTCTTTTCCATACTTAATATATCTTTCATCACCACCAGCATAACTTTCCTCTCTCCACACATTGCTTTGTTTTGTGTATTTCATGTCTTATGTGCACATTGTCCATTTGTCTTCTGTTTGGATCATTCTTCCCTTCTCAAATTTCATCATCCATTTTTCTTCATTGCCCCATCTATTCCTTTCAGATTCTCACACACATGTGCAGACAAGAGACATGTACACACACACATACTCACACTCACTCACTCAGTACTAAATATCCTATTTTATATATAATGCCCTGGGTTCAAAGTAAAAGTACTAAGAGAAAACAGCAGATACTTCAATTTCAGCCTGTGTTTCCAAATTTTCTCTGCATAGATATATAACTCAATCTATGATACTTACTTTGGGATGGTAAAAAGGACATTCCATTTTCTTACACGCAGGGAAAAAGCGGCAAAGCTGGCTAGTCGAAGATGCTGGTGGGGCTGGAGCTGAAACTGTTAAACCAATTAATGAGAAAGAAACAGCTATTCCCAAATTATTCCAAAATTTGGTATTTAATTAAATATTTAATTAAAGAATTGCGAGTATTGCCATATATGTACTGTATGTAATTTTAATTGGTGGCTCTTACTATTCCCAATGTATAATTATGGAAGATCCCACAGCTGAAGTTGCTGAATTTTGACCTAGTCACTGGCAAGGTACGAGGTCATTATGGAATTCAATAGGCACAGCTGTGTTTTCCAAAAAGTAAAAAACAATAGGTTTCCTGCCAGTTTTATGAGTAAGTCATGAGAAAGAGTGGCATGAGTAATGCTGTGCCCAAGATTGCTTTAGAAAGGGGGGAATTCTATGCATACAGATAGCAATTCTTGCTGAGGACTGAAGCTGGCCTCATCACACTGCAGAAATGAAGAAAGGGGCTCCCATGAATGCCCTATCCCAAGTTATGATGAGCAAGGCATTGGAACTGGACCCACATCCTCCACTCCTTTTGACCATACTAGATATGACCAGACACCTCAAACCAATTGGAATTTAGTGGCTGTTCTTAAGCAGCAGTTTTATTTTGGCAATACAACTAGCTGTTATAAAGTCTATGAGGCTTTGGATTTGAGTTTGCTATCATTGGCATATTCTAAGCAAGCTCATTTTTTTTAATATTAAGACAATCTTACCTTGTTTAGGAGGTGGTTGCGGTGTCCGTCGACTGGCATGAGTATAAGGACAATCTGGTTTGGTGCATTTGGCATCATATTTACAGTTTGGATGGATGAATAAACATTTGTCAGCAAACTTACAGCTTGGAAAGACTCTGAAATATGAATGTAAAATACTTATTACTTCAGAACAAGTTTGCCAAGATGCACACTTTCAAAATTGCTTATGCTTACTGATACAGAATGCAGTTTTATATAAAACATGAGAATACAGTTTTCATGTTCAAGTCAAGCCAAGAAAGATATCAGTGGGGATTAAAAAAAACAACCCTCAAGCTCCATAAACTTAGAATAAAATTTGACAGAAGTCAGCGGAAAAAAAGCAGAAAACATTAGCATGTGTAGAGGCTAAACCAAAATGTATAGTTTGGTTGTTCTATGTGTGCACGGATGTGCAAAATCTCCAAGTGCCAAATGACCCCCCCAAAACACCAAAGGCCCAAAGGATTCCCAAGGACTTTGGATTTTGTTCAAGGTATTTGTATATTACCCAGAGCCCTTCTGTGAGGGAGATGGGCAGTTTCAATATTTGATAAATAAGTACCCAATTATATCATAAGGTCCTTCACCAATGTGTGAAAAAAGAAAAGAATCTTCACATTTACGATTAATAAATTTAACTTCCCAGATTAAGAAATAGAGAGCAGGCAATCTATCACTAATCTGAATCATAACAGCCACAACCATGAAAAATGAAAGGAAATGAAAACTGTAAAAATTTCAATGTAAGAACTGTGTAAAAGAGGCTGTGGTGCCTTGATATTCAGCAATTCCCTAGAACTAGGTTGATAGGGAAACACAAACACACTCGCATACAATGACAGCATTATGCATTTTCACCCCAGCCTTCCAATGTAGAAATTGATTCTGATCACTGACTCAGATTACTGAATGATAAATGCTTCAACAGAATAAAAATTTCTATCTGAACTCCTATCTTTTACCCAAATAAAAATCATGCCAAAAGTCTTTCTTCCCACACAACCTGCTATCTTGCTGCTCCCACTTCTTCTCTCTGATAATTCTTTATTGAAATTTAGACCATAAGCTCTTGGGCAATAGCTTTCCTTTATTCCTTATGTTAGCAGAAAGCTCCATAAAATATGGCAGTTATCTTTATATCCAGAGTTCCATCAAATGGGTTAGGGTTACTCAGAACTGATTGCCAAAATAGTGTTTGTTTCTCTTCCATCTGAACTTTTCCCACAATGCAGGAAAGTCAAAGTGGAAAAATTTTATCTCTTAAATTTCAAGAACCTGGCACAGTTCTAGGCTCCTTTCCACAACTATCAATTAAATATGAGGAGTACAAACTATAGCATAAAATAACCAAACAAATCACCAGAATGTGCAACATTTGCCTAACATAAATGGATAAACGCCCCATCTTTTTCTGTTAAGAATTTAACACTCTACGTTCAGAATTTCCAATCCTGTTTTGGTCTTGTTTAAGCTATAGTTGTTCTGCTGATGTAATACTGGGAAACTAATACAGTGCAAATCCCCCTTTTTGTGAGCTTGTTTTCCTTTATGTAACAAGCACAGTAGTGACTACCCGTCAATTCAAGTCAAGTCGTTTATGCCTAGTAATGACAAATATTCGGTAACATCAAGATGGAAGCTACATATAGGTAATGACCAATTATCCTCCAATCCTGTTTATCCTTTTAGCTACTGGCTGCAGCCATGATTCATGGCAATGAAATTTAGCGCAATTTCAGTGCAAACATCTCCTACTCATTGATGCTGGTGATGTAACAAACTTCTTTTGCGCTAAGCTGTGTGCCTAAAAACTAGGAAGGCAAGTTAGGTGAAGCTCCGTTGAGATGTTCAGGGCCACTTACTTGCATGGCAGTGTAGGATGATGGAAGGCACATTCATCTCCATTTTTGCAGGCAGGCCAGTATTTGCAGCGCTCGGGTACTTTCTCCATCTTCTGTAAGATGCCTATTTCTTCCATCTCTACTGTAATAGCCAAAGAAATAAAGTTAGACATCTGGATTGTAGAAGAAATTTGATCGAAACCTGATCAAAACAACTATTTACACAATAGTTACACTATACAGTATATACACAATTTAGAATGAAATTCAGAAAAGTGGAAATATCCACAAAGACAGAATAAGTTTGCCACTAAGCAATTTTTATAACTCTCAAATTGACTGAACCAAGAACAGCCAGAATTGGTTGAAAGATGGGCAGCTATATACATGTTATAAAATTCATTCATTCATTCACTCACTGCCCTGAATAAAAGCCTCACATGAACAGTAGCTGTTTTGCCAGACCAGACAACACCAGACACACCTCTTAAACAGTGGGAGGAAGAAGATGGAAGTCAGAGGGGAATAACAATAGCACAGCAAAGGATACAGTGGAGAGGAAGAAAGCATGATAGCAACAGCAATAACACTTAGACTTATATATCACTTCACAGTGCTTTACTTAGCCCCTCTAAGCGGTTTACAGAGTCAGCATATTGCCCCCCAACAATCTGGGTCCTCATTTTACCCACCTCAGAAGGATGGAAGGCTGAAATCAACCTTGAGCCTGGTGAGATATGAACTGCCAAATTGCAGGTAGCCAGCAGGCAGGAGAAGTAGCTGCAGTACTGCATTCTAACCACTGCACCACTGCGGAATGGTGAAGTGCAGGGCAGCAGAGGTGAAAGGGTCAGTGGAGTGCAGGGTGGCAGAAACAGTGGAAACGAGGGCAGTAGAAACAGTGGGACACAGGGCAGTAAAGATGGCAGCAGGGTAGTGGAACATAGGGTGGCCAAAAGGGCAGAGATGGGGGGAGATATGTGGAGAGAGCTGAAGCAGAGAGAGGCACAAGAAGCATGAGGTCCTGGCCTAATGACCAACCTGGACTACCCATGCTTCTGTTGTTAAGCAATTTTGTCAAGTGATGCTTTGCCTAGCATCCACCTCTTTTAGCAATGGAAATTCTGGTTCCAATTAGGGTCATTAAGCAAGGACTACTCGTAACATAAAAAAATAGACAACATGGCCCTGACGTGTCACTATTTGAGAAGCAGAATTTTCAAGTGTCCCTGTAATTGTATGTGGGAAAGTTTGCCCTTGCTAAACTGGGCAACACTGTAGCTCCAGAATGAAGTAGAATTCGCTCAGCTAGTTGTGATTCCTATCTGGTTTGCCCCAGGAGGCCAACAAATTCCAAATATCTCTCCAAGCAACTGTGTTTTCAGAAGTCTTCAAAAATGCAATAAGGAGATGGTGATCTGAATATCTAAGGCTTCCAGAGGCCAAGGGCCATCCTTGAAAAACCTCAAACACGAGGTCCCCATAGATGGCATTCACTCAAGTTTAGGCTCCTTCTAGATCTTACTAGTTTCATTTAGATAAGGTAGTATCAATAAAGGAGAATATTTATAGCTCAGGATTGGAATAGCAATAGCACTTAAGACTTATATACTGTTTCATAGTGTTTTACAGCACGCTGAACAGTTTACAATGTCAGCATATTTCCCCCAACAATCTGAGTCCTCATTTTATCAACCTCAGATGGATAGAAAGCAGAGACAATTTTGAGTCCATCAAAATCAAACTCCAGGCTGTGAGCAGAGTTAGTTTGCAATACTGCATTCTAACCACTGCACCACCAGGGCTCTTTGAAATGAGGGTTCGTTGGTGCTTTCTAAACTTGGTTGTTTTCTTGCAGATGTTTCATTACCCAGACTAGGTAACATCATCAGTGCACATCAGCACTGATTGGGAAATGAAATATTTGCAAAGTTTGGGTAATGAAACATCTGCAAGAAAACAACCAACTCAGAGAGCATCAATGACCCCTCAGAAAAGGTAGTTTTGGAGACATTTAAGCTCTGAGCTACATAGGGCTTTAAAGAAAACCAGTATCTTGAATTATGCTTGACTGACCAGCATAGCTCTGTGGTACAAATGTTATATGCTGGATGGGTACTCACATTATTATTTGGGTTGCTATATGTTGAACCAGCTGAATGATTGTCAGGGGTAGCCCTATGCAAATTACACTAGGTTAGCCATGAGGTGACAAGAGAGTATGTGATCAAAAGCAAATCTTCCTGTTCCAGAAATGGCTGCTACTAATACACAAGATGTAATTGTGCATCCACACATAACCTCTACTAGCTGTTCAAGCAGGGACCATGAGTTCAAGAGAATGTCCAGATTGTGAGCAAGCTTGGTGTGGGGGAATAAAATTTTATCAAGAGACATGATGGACTATGTCTGGAAAAAGCTGACTTAAGAATCCACAGACATTGTATCTTGCTAGGATCCATTTTATCCACCTCCTTACAGGTTCCAGGCATAAGGCCAGGTCTTCTGGCACAATTCCTGCTCACTCAGGGTAGAGATATATGACTGGGTACCATCTGCACACTGATAATATTTCATCTCAGGCTGATGGCTAACCTAGCAGACTTGACTTCTATCTGCCCTTTACCACTGACTGAGTGAAAATGTCTGTCTTGACCCGGTCTGAATCTGAAGAGCTATCTGCTCTAGCTCAACCTGTGAAATGTCTCAGGAGACACCAAGCCAAGGAATCACATGAGGCTGATCAAATACATGGACTACCAGGACAACTGGAGCAGTCAGATGAGGATGATGTAATGCCTCCTAGCCCCCATACAGAGTCAGTAGAGAGGAGAGCAGAAACTTCCATGAGGACATTTGCCAAGCAAGAGAGTAAATCTCTTTGTTAGTGACAGCTGATTCCAACCTGATTTAAGAAGCAGCTCTGATCTACGTTCTCTTTGCTGGAAACAATGTTTGATCTCTTTTGTAAGATTCCTATGAATTCTGTTTGTTTAAGAAACCTTGAACCTCTGACCTCTAGATGGCTCACAATACTGATCTGGTTCTTAGAACCCTGATTTGGATTTGGATTATTCTTCTGCATGTTCCTATTAAAAGCAAACTCTTCAGGCAAACTTTTGTTTGTGATTGAAACCTGAAGCAGGATACTAACTGCTTGGGGGGGAAAAAGATCCACTGCAAAGTAGTGCCTCTCACAGCCTCTTGAAACTGGCCCAGTATATCATAGCCAGTTGGTACATGAAAAACTACCGAGAGATCAAGCAGGATCACAAAAGTCACATTTCTCTCTCCCTTGCTCCACCAAAGAACATCAACCAGAACCACCAATGAAGTTTCAGTCCCATATCTCTGGCCTGGAGTTCCTCAGTAAACCAAGGAAATTACTTGGATCAATGGTCATAGAGAGGCCACTTAGGAAGAATCCTGTCAGATACCACAATTAACCCTTTATTCCAGGGGTCAGAAAACCACGCAGTAGAATTGTCCACCAGCACTTTGGAAAACTTCCCAAATGCCCTTTGGAAATTAACAGGGACCATTAGGCACCTGGGATAACCTTATTAAATACAGAGATCCTCCTCCCTGCAGAGATTCATAGCAGCAACAAATTCCATCATAGCCTCCCTGAAGTAAGCTGACCATGAAAAGAATTGATGGAGAATTCTCCTACATCCCATTCTCCCATATCAGGTTCAGTTGCTCAGATAAAAAACAGATCTAACATATATGGGTGTTGGGACCATGAATTCCAAGAAAAAGTCCATGATTGTCATGGTGGCCATGGAACTGCATTGTTACTTCCTAATAAACTCAATTTGAAATCTCCCAAGGCCAGAAGTCTAGGGAGTTGCAGCTATCATCCTGATGATGCAGTTAAGCAACTGAGATAGGAGAGACGGTGCACAGCAGGGAAGTCAATAAGCAGTAGCAATCCTAGCTTGTCCCTAAAGCTTATAACATCTCATATCCAGTTATCTGCAGAACAATGTATCTTGTCACCTGCAGAGTAATCCTGATGACAATCCATTCCTTCTCTTCTAGCATGGATTTGTGGCTGATGCAACTACTGAAACCTGGCTGGGCAAAACCCTGAGATGAATGTATCAGCTTCCTTGCCCCCATGCAGGTCTCAGTAATTCAAGCAGGTGTGAATTCATCCACCATGAGGTTAAGGATGAGAAGAGATTTATTACAGATCTCATCCACCATGAAGGAGGTTAAGGATGAGAAGAGATTTATTACAGACAGCTCTGGCATTCAAAGACAGCCAGAGCTTAGACAATAACAAGATCTTCCTACTTAATTCTTGAGATAAAGAGTATAGAAACCAGGACTGGCCTTAGGCTTTCAATCCCCCTTCAACAGTGCTGTTTCCTAATTACTTTCAGGCAGAGTAGATGAATGAAATCTTATGTTTTTTTAGACTTAAAACGTTCTGTAAAAAATAATATATCCTAAGAAATTTGGCTTAGACGTTAGTCATTGAATTCCTGCCTCCAGTTTAGTTTTCAATTGCCCAAATATATTTTTCAATCAAGTTACCATAAAGACCTTATCAATGAGGATGAGAATGTTACCATCTGTGCTGTCCAGCTGTCTGGATATAATGTGCATCTGTTGTGTGCGAAGGTTTCTTAATCCCTTGCTCGCTGTTGGTTTGGATGGAATAGGCCTAACTCCCTCCATAAGATTCAATTCTTCCTCTTCTTGATCGGATAAGTACCCCGGAGGGCTGGGGACTCCATCCAAAGTGACTATAAACTTGGGACTAGCAGGCTTATCTGACAGCATAAGCTGCTCTCTATAATAAAATGATAAAAATTGTTTAAGTTACTAAAACAAGAACAAAGGAATGCTAATTGATACCAACAATTCAAGTTGAAGATGACTTGATGACATATAATCAATCAAACATAATTCATGACAATCAATACAGCATAATTATATATAAAATACTTTTTAAGACCTAAAAGATTTTATGGATTAAACTACTTTCCCTCAAAATGTACAACACCCTTAAAAGGGAAATGACATTTGGGTCTCATATCCTTAGTTTGTGCAAAGAAGGAAGTCTACCCACTCTTCATAATTTTGTTCTGAGCATGCCTCTTGACTAGAATAGCCATCCATCCAACCAACCACCTATCTCTGGGCAGTAAATTCTTCTGAGCTACAGAATTAGAAGAGAAAATATTTCATTGTGTCCAGAGCATAAGCCACAACCACAAGTCCTTAGTTCTGGAGCTTAACATTCATTTTGTGCCACACACTATAAGGTAAAGGTAAAGGTTCCCCTTGCACATATGTGCTAGTTGTTCCCGACTCTAGGGGGCGGTGCTCATCTCCGTTTCAAAGCCGAAGAGCCAGCGCTGTCCGAAGACGTCTCCGTGGTCATGTGGCTGGCATGACTAAACACCAAAGGCGCACCAAACGCTGTTATCTTCCCAGCAAAGATGGTCCCTATTTTTCTATTTGCATATTTTACGTGCTTTTGAACTGCTAGGTTGGCAGAAGCTGGGACAAGTAATGGGAGCTCACTCCGTTACGCAGCACTAGGGATTCGAACCGCTGAACTGCCGACCTTTCGATCGACAAGCTCAGTGTCTTAGCCACTGAGCCACCGTGTCCCTACGCCACACACTATAGTATGTGAATTATTGGCAAAGACTAATCAGGGGCTTAAGAAAACATATGAAATAAATCTACCACAATCTGCTTTGTCTCTAAAGTGTGCTACTTTCACAATTAAGGCAAGCAAAGACCATATTCTTTAGATATGTTGTATGAAAGTACCCAGTTTCCAAGTTTATCTCTCTACTGAACCAAAAGGAGTGATTTTTTTTTTACCGTGTCTGAATGAGCCGTCCTGAAAGTGCCTGTAAGGCATCTGTAGTTCTGTTCCCCACTTCCAGGTTTCTGGGTATGGTGACCTCCTCAGACAGCTTGGGCTTCTTCAAAATAAATGATCTTGTATCTGTGTGGATCACTGATTCCAAGTCATAATAATCTAAACCAGAGAAAATGGCAAATGTTTCATAGAGCCTTGAAATCAATAACATATTGTAAATGGAGAGTAAGCACGAAGCTACTCAATGAAGGTAAATCATGATTACTGATCATCACAAAAATGGCAAACTACTCTCTGCTGAGCAGACAAAGCTATTCAAACAGCCAATGATTCTGCAGTTTGTATACTTTCTTCTGGCCTTGGCAGCTTCTTAACACAGGAGCCCTAAAGAAAGAATAAGTCTACACATGCTATGCAAAGCCCAACAGTAATGATACGTTGCAAAGCCTATAATAATAATTTTTTAAAATCTCATAAGAAGTTCAATTGGCAATTTCTGCTACAGCAGAAATTTTATCTACTTAAAAAAAGTCAGAAAATAAATTTTAGTTTTTTCTAAGAGTATGAAAATATAAGATAATGCTTAAAAATACCAGCCACAACTAACCAGTTTTTTGTAATATGTCTTCAGTGCCTGGCTCAATCTGGAGACGGGAAAAGAGTTGTCTCTGTTGGGTTCCTAAAATAAATTAAGAATGCAAATGAAGTTTCCTTCCCCCTCAATTCAACTTAGGGAACAACACTGTAGTAACTTTCCCCATTTTTGGCAACTTATTTAATTCAACATTTTTTGCATCTCTCTCTATGAAACTGTTTGAATGAAATCTCTCCCAAATTCTATTTGGTAGGAAGCTGAATGTAGCCACTAGGCTTGCACCCTATCTCTATTTTCATAACTGCATCTCACTAAATTCAGGACATTACACTGATTTTTTTTAAGTTTTAAAAAAAGACTAGATAAATTCATGGAGAAGGCTAATCATTCAAATTTACAGTAAAAGCACACAAATCAGTGTATTTCTGGACCACATTAGCTTTACACAATTCTATCTATCTTTTGTATTAAGCTATAATTTTAAATAAATCTGGCAAAAATATTTATTTTCACATGCACCATTCCCTAATAAACATATTTTGCATTTATTTTTCAAGACGAGAATTGTACTTCAGAAACTGAGAAATAATCAAAATAAAATACTGCATCTCTCAATTCCTATGAATCAGGCTGGTTCCCTTAAACATATGGCAAGAATCCCCAACTGTTGGAAACGAGCCACACAAGCAGCGGGCAAGCGCACAAAGTTTATTTGCACATGTGCGGGATTAGGTTGCATGCATGAAACCATTCCTCCCCCCTCACCACACTGCTGGTACACAAAGCTAAAAAGATCCAGGACTACCGACATATGGTACAAACTCATTTCCTCCCCATCCCATTTCCATGCTCAGAAACATTATTAGGAGAAGGGAAGGGGATTGTCTTAAAATTCTCAGAACAGTGATGCTCTGCAATGAAAAACAACATGCTAGATTACATGGATTTTTGAGATCTAAAGAAGCTTCTTTTATATTCTCCAATATACATATAAAATCCATTTGGCACCTCCTGTGTTTCTGTGCTTATCTGAGTATGCGTGAATTATTCTGGATGTGAGAAAAAGGTTGAAATATCTTCCTTCAAAGAGTGCATCAGACAAGATTCTGCTACAATATCTCACTATCTAGGTATAATTGAGCTTTCTGATCACTTGAGTCTATGGTGGCATATTCAACACTACCTGGAATTCTTCCTAATGTCTGTTCTCTTGATTCTTCTTCTTGCATCTGAGAGTTTACTCTGCTTGGCTGAGTCTGGTCATGAATTACTTCAAGGAGGGCTTCTTCATGGGAAGTTCGAGTTCTGGGAGCCACAGGAACTGTCTGCTTTGGTGGGACTTTCCATAAACCAAAACAATATGTTATACAAAGAAGCAAACAATGACAGGCATTTTATCCCAAATTGTGATCTAAAAATTCTGCTAATTTTAACCCCAAAATACAGTTCCTAACTAGGAAAACTACTATTTTCAAGGTACTTTCAATTTTCAGTATAAAATATTGGGCTATCCAATGTGCACATACACATTGTGCTGCGGAATCAATCAGGCAATTTGCAATTTTGACCCAGCATCTCTCATTATTGAGTCAGCCTTCCATCCTTCCGAGGTGGGTAAAATGAGGACCCAGATTGTTGGGGAGCAATATGCTGATTCTGTAAACCATTTAGAGAGGGCTGTAAAGCATTATGAAATGGTATATAAGTCTAGGTGCTATTGCTATTGCTATTATTGGCTAAGCAGGCAGGGATTACTAGGAAATGCCACTGTTCACCCATCATATTAATTGATTCATGGTTAGAGGAGATAACCTTTGTAGAAATACTCTGCTTTACTAACTTAGAGAGGTTATATTAGGTCCAAACAGACTTAAGTTTGGTTTTGAGAACTTCTTAATGACCCCTTAGTATTATCCCCCACCCTGGCAGGCTCACAGCTAGAGAAAAAATGTAATATATATATATGTAATATATATATAAACAAGTGGAGAAGAAAAAAAAATCTCCCAGTCGGTTTGCAGAACTAAAAACATGGCCACAAGAAACTCAGTCATCCTTGTCATAAGCTTCCAGCAAATATACAAAAGTATGAAGGCTATTGCTTAACGCATTGTAAGCTGCCCTAAATCTCCGGAGAAGGGCGGCATATAAATTAAAGCAAAAAGATAAATAAAAAATAAACAGTGAATCTGTTGCCTGGAGAAAGATATAAGTGGGTTGTTCATGATAGGCAATTACAACAACTGCTTCTTTAAGCTCCCTTCTTTCCAAAGGCCTCAGAGGTCTTTCCTCTAGACAACCTTAATTATCTTTACCACTGCAATGTAGTTCTTTAAGCTGTGAGTAACTTTTGAAAATCTTTGGTCAAAAGCGGGAGACAGACAACCAATGTATAAATTATATATTGAAGATATGGGAATAGATCAGCACTAGGAACTTATATATTGAATTTGTAATAGTTTAATTTTTATGACCAAAGAATCTGGGAAATAATCAATATAGGTTTCATAAGCTTTAACGTAAATACATTTCTGAAAAAATATGTTCTATTCATCTATTTTATAAACAAACTAGAACCGTTGTTTCCATGGAACTAGTCTTGTTTTGCTCCCATTTGTTTTATGACAACTTACAAGCACATTTTTGCTTGTAAAAAGGCTATTATGGATAATAGATATGGGCTAAAAAAAAATTCAAAAGGATAGTCACGTTAATCTGTTGCAGCAAAAAGCCTAAATCACTCTAAATCAAAACTAACTCATTTTGCTCTAAGTTATCGTTTCACCAGATGTGCAAAGTATCATTCTACATTCACACTTGCATAGAAATCATTAACAAATTGATCTACCTGTAGCATAATTAGTTGTCTTTGTCACTGATTCCTGAGCTTCAGATATAGCTTTCAATATTAAATTCTTATTAGCTTGTTTGGAAGGTGGCAGTGAAGGCCTAGATGGTCGAAATAAAACAGATACAAGGGTGTTAAATTAATACTTCTATTTTTATTATATATTTAATTTTTGTCACATACATTTCATTTAAAAAAAAAAGAAATTGAAATCCATGGAGATACATGAGTCACCCAACTCAATGGTGGCTAAATGGTGGCCACTTTTTCTCCCCCTCATGGAGATACTTCTATTCATCTGTACATATCTCTCAACCTTGCAAAAGATGCTACATTTCCCAGCCACTTTGTAAACTGAGCCACAAAACTATTATCAGCAAATTCCAGTATAGATGGACACCTGCTTTCTGCTGAACCAGAATATATGAATCTAAATGTGCCCTACAGGATCATACCAGAGGCCTGCTTGGACTTTATTCCTGTCTAAAATAAAGCTACCGGTTATATAAATGGTAGTATAATTAGAAAATATGTATTTTTTTTTAAAGAGATCACTACCTTCTTTCAGGTTTTGCAGGCACGGAGACACTGCTGGAGATGCCTCCTAGTCGCAGACTGTAGTCATCTTCCTCTTCTTCTTCCTCTCCATCATTACTGAACCGTTTCACTTTGACTACTGAACTTACAACTGGGAGTTTCCTCTTCCTCAATGTTTCTTCCTGCAGGTAATAGGATAATATTTTATTTAATAAATCTGTTCTGCCAGTGAACATATTTCCAGGCCAGGGTAACTTCCATGTCCATTATACTCTGAAGAATTATGTAAAAGAATTCCTGTCTGTTTAAGAGTCAAGCACTTTTTATTTATTTATTTTTATTTCCTTTATGCAAACTACTAAGGGATCCATACAGCAGGACAAAATAAATGAACATCACACAATAATATGTTTTGAGAGCAGTTTTAGGGGAGATACATAGTAGACAACATTGTCTATTTAAGTATGTTTTCATGTGTGCACATATTGGTGTATACTATATGTGTACGGAGAGGGAGGGAAGAGAGAGGGAGGGAGAAAGAGAGGGAGGGAGGGAGGAAGGGGAAAGGAGAGAGCACAATTATTATACATTTACTATAGACATAAAGAGCACAAAGTGGCTTAAAACAACAAAAAATGCCATAAAACCAAACTAATATATTTAAGCAACCTTTTTAAAGATGCCAACAGAAGATTCAAGAACAAGAAAAATTCAAAAGCCCAATCCAATTTTTAAAATATAATGGTATAAATAGAGGCTTTAGTTTCACATTGATTGCAGCATGGGAATGGGATGTTGGCTCCCCCATAAAACTGTGTTAGAACACTGCACACCAGAACAACTAGTCACAAGAACAATTTTTTTCCCCAACGCCATCACTCTGCTAAAAAATAATTCCCTCAACACTGCCAAACTAGTTATGAAGTCTGCATTACTATTAATCTTCTCACTGTTCCTATCACCCATCTCCTCCTACTTATGACTGTAACCTTGTTGCTGGTATCCTTAAGATTTATATTGACTCACGTTTCCATCATAACTGGTTCTGCAAAATTTTGTGCCCATTTTATCATACAATCTTTAACCAATTCATTTTCTGAGTCTCTTTCTAACAAAACATTATGTGGGAAAAAATATGGGTTCAGAATGTTAAATTTACGCACTCAAAGAATTTGAGGGAAAATTTTTATAAAATGTTTTATAGGTGGCATTTAGATCCTAAGAAATTGTCATGCATGTATCCTAATGGTCAACCAAAATGTTGGAGATGTGACTGTTTGGATGCTACATATTATCATATATGGTGGACTTGCAAGAAAGTGAAGGCTTTCTGGATAAAAATTTGGTGGGTTATGCAAAATGTTCTCAAGAAAAAACTCCAATTTTCTCCTCAATTGTTTTTATTGGGCATAGTTAAGGGTTTTTCAATGGGTGAAACAAAATTGATATTGTATATGGTGACAGCAGCTAGGTTACTGATTGGTCAATATTGGAAAAGGGATGTTTTGCCTACTATTGAAGAATGGACTTTGAAGGTGGCCAGTTTTGCAGAAATGGCGAAGATATCAGCATACTTAAAAGACCGGACTCAAGAGACTTATGTATGGGAGTGGAAGAAATGGATAGATTATGTGCAGAATAAATACCAAACTAGGAAGTACCAGATAGCTTTTAGTTGAACGTTGTGTAGAAATGTATAGTATATAGGGGGTAGAATAGTTTAATGTTATATAGAAATGTATAGTACACAGGGGGGAGAATAGAAGGGCGGTAAAGTATGATATGATATAAAATGATTTGGATTTGGATTTCACCTTGGGGAAGTCATGGGAGGAGGGGAGGGTTAGGGAGGGTTAGGGAGGGAAAGGGGGGGGAATGGGAAAATTTGTATTTGTAAAACTTTTTCAATTAAAAAAAAAGATTTATATTGACTGTTTCCCTATTATCATTAAGTGTTGTACCTTATGATTCTTGACAAATGTATCTTTTCTTTTATGTACACCGAGAGCGTATGCACCAAGACAAATTCCTTGTGTGTCCAATCACACTTGGCCGATAAAGAATTCTATTACCTATTACCTATTGACAGCTGCTCTCCATAAGCTGGTGGAATCATGGCTAACTTTGAGAGATTTCAAAAGTTTTAAAGAAGCTTAAACATTTGCCTTCAACATCTGTAAGCCTGAAAATATTTTTGCACCTTGAGAACTCCAAAATGCAAAAATGGCTGGGGTTTGTTTTTTTTGCCCTACTCACCTCCTTGTGAGGATTTTCTGAGGTAAGAGCAAGGATGTTAATGAGTTATATGTAGCCTTGGCTTAGTTTTTGCTCCCTTTAAAAAAAACAGTGGTAATCACCATCAAGGCAGCTATTGCTGGCCCTGATCAGGTAACAAAAGTCAGGACAGGACTTTAAATAATAAACATGTGAAGAAGGACAAGGAGCAGATTTTAAAGAACCAAGCTCCTTTATTTTAAGCAAATTATAAATAAAACAGTATAATCAGATTCAGACAGAGTAAAGCTATGTCCAAACTTTCATTTATTTATTTATTTTGAAGAGGAAAAAAAATCTAGCTTTGCTTTGCATAGTAAGCAAAAGAGTAACAGTAAAGTAAAAATAATGATAAACTAGATTATATTTCGGGCAGGGGAGATGTTTATTGATTTTGTTTAGATAATTAAATATTTCTGTTCTACCTGTCATGTATTCTATCGCAAGGCAGCATATAAAATGAAAATTTCTTATTCAGGATAATAATCAATTCACATTTGGAATACAGATTCTGTATATTTATTTTATACCCTCACCCTTCCTAATGTTGCTTCCATACAAAATATCGCAATGAAGGAACATTCAGATCCACAGAAGCATTGCTCGATATTCTAGCACTATTTTTCCATTAATATTTTTGATTCAACTTTTATCTATGGAGATTCTAAGTCATCCAGGTCATGATTATCCCAAAGGTGTTTTTTCAAAAGGGAACTGGACTTTTTTTCACAAAAGGCAACTGGACTGTCAAAGTGAACCAAAGAACTGATTATCTTTCAGAACTGAAGAAGCTTCTTGGATGAGAAGCAAAACATCTTCGAGGAAAAACAAAGAAACTTCAGTTGCCTTTTGAAAAGCATCTTTGGGGTTCAATTTATTAAGTAGTGTTCTCCAACTATAATCTGAGCACACATCTGACAATTGTGGATATTTTAGTCTGGTGTATCTGGAGGGCAACAATTTTGTTTCAAAGGCTTAGAATCTCCGAGCTGAATAATTCCCTGTAGATCAATTAGTTGAATTCTCTACCCTATACTTTGATATATCACCGCTTATATTTAAAACAATGCCAAATAATTGGCAAGAAGACAAATTATCTTTCCATTAACTCTTTCTTTTCTGCTGTTTTATCTTTCCAGATTTTATGGTAATAACTAGATTTCATTATAAGACATGGATAGTTATATGCATATACATATATACATACATATACATTCATACACACACACACACGTCGTATATAGTATATATTATGTATATGTATATATGTATGCATATAGGTATATATATATGTATGTATATAGCTTATGTATATGTGTGTTATGTATGTGTATGAGTAAATATATACTTTCTTTTGAGAGCAGGCAACGGAATTTCATTTTTAATGTGTGCCAGTGTGCTCACAGTGTAAAAATTAATTACTTTGCTGGACTTTAAAAATTCAGCACATCTATATCTCCTTTTTTCTTTAAGGAATTAATATAAGCATATAACTTGTTTCCCCCAAAATAAGACATCCCCTGATAATAAGCCCAATCGGGCTTTTGAGCGCATGGCAATAAGGCCAAGCACATATTTCAGGATTCAAAAAAATATAAGACAGGGTCTTATTTTCGGGGAAACACGGTATATAATTTCTGCATTGGATCTTCATGGCAGAGCAATGCAGTATACCGAGGAGAGAGGTAATGTCCAAGATAAGATTGCTCACTATATTTTGTAGAACAGGATTTGAACAATAATTTGAATGAGACTTCCTCATTCAAATTAATCACAATCAGTATTACTTAAAGTCAAGTACTATAAGTGTGGTGCTCAGTGCTGGGGATGATGTAACATACATGTATGCCGACCGAAACACAAATCATAATAGTTTTGTGATAACTCACATCAAATTTTTAAAAATGCAGATACTCAAAATATCTAAAATGGCAATAAGATAACATTGAATACATTTGAATTTTATCTAGGGTTCCAAAATTCCCAGAAATCTTAGTGGACGATTTATTATCTGTCTGAACAAGTTACAATGGAGAGGAGAAAAGATAAGAATTAGGAAAGATAAGAGCCAGCAAAAGATTTGTGCTTTTGTGTATGAATCATAAAATACAGCTTACGTAGCAAGCTTTTAGATCAGAACCCTACAGAACATGAAGAAAATCTTCCCCCTAGCATATTTCAAATATTTACATGTATATATTAACAAACCAAAAGGCTAGAAATGTTCTTTTCTAAAGAAAGCTAACTAGTAGAATTCTCAAATTCAAAATCAGTGTCTCTATTCAGTGTGAAATATATGACGTCAGTTATCTTAAAAAGCTCTATCGATATCCTAATCATTTGTCCATTAGCAATGCCTCCTAAAAAACTTGAGAACATGGTGACATCTGCTCATACATCAAGCAGGTATAGAAGTCTTCAGTAACAGTATATCCTTACTGCAGGAAAGGCAGTAATGATTATCATCCTGGCAGACCAAAACAATACGAGGTTAACTTGCTTTGGTAAATAGCTGTTAAGAGAATTTGTTTTGAAAAAATACAGGAATCATATATTTTAAGAACGAAGTGCTGCTGTTTGTATTTTGTGCTAGAATTCCATTCCTACAAAAATGAAATTTGATTCCTAAAAACATATTACCCTAAATATAACAAGTGAAATCTGACAATCTAACAGATCACATAGTAGACTCACAAGTAGTTCCTTTCCAAATAAATCAGTAGTTCCAATTTTTTCCTTTATGTGAAGACTACATTGGCATCAAATGTTTTTAGGATTTCCATATAAGACAGCTGTTATAGCAATATAGTGTTTGGGGATACCACTGGCCACATAACCCTGCTTCATAAAACCCCTGAAGGACCGCACACACTTAAAAAAATATTTTAAAAGATTAGCAAAACCTCACAGGATTTTAATAAAAAGAAATAGAACCATTCTCACATGATTTGGTCACTAAATTTTGTGGGGAGGGGACTTCTACTATGGAGTACTTACAGTCCCATCGTGGACTATCCAAATGGGAACATTTGAGAATATGACACTATTATGTGCTGGATGACTTTTGTAAAAGGCCCAAAAGGCTTACAATCTAAATTTGATAGAGGAAGAAACATTAGAAAGGGAGAGGCAAGGGGATCAACAGATGAATATCGTTTATTAATTTTTAGATTTGTTTCTCAGTGTTTCAACCTGATGTACAAAGATGAAAATATATGACAGAAAAATAAGGCAAAGTACAGACTGTAAATGGCAACAATCAGCAACTAGAAAATACATAGTAGACAGTAGCAAACACAAGTATCAACTAGGAGACCCTAATTAAAAATACCCATGAAATGAAGCAAACTGAGATGGAAGCTTCAAACCCAAAGCTGATACACCTTCCTCATACTAATTCCACAGTTTAACAATTGCATCTCTGTAAATGGAAATGCCTTAGAAATTAAATAGAGATTGCACAGATGAACAAATAAATATACAATATGTAGACAAATTCAGTTTTATACATAGAGGAATAGCCTCTAAGAAAAGTCAGCCCCACCCTATTTAAGCTAAAGCCTTGAACTGAAGCTGGAATAGATCAATAACCAATGAAATTTGTGGACTGCCAACACTAGAATACCAACTATTCTCAACTGTTTCTTGAGATGATGATGCATGCTTTAGTTATATCCCAATCTGAATCACCGTAATAGTTTTGACACTCCAACTAGCCCATAATGACGGGACTGGTCAAAGGAGTTAAATTACAGTTCCACTCACTTTTAGTCTGTTTCTGAGGCTATGATAAAGCCATTTATTATTAGCCATTTGTTATTATTAAAACCATCAGGAGAAACTCTTTTCCTACCACTATTACCTCACATCTTCTGAGATTGTAAGAAAAGGCCTTCTTGGGGAGCATCCTCAGGCTTTGAACCCTTGCCATCTGAGATTAAGCTAGCATCCCCCTTTCTTCTTTCCCTCCCAAGCTATCTGATTTAGGATCAGAATTCTTTATACAATTGCTAGGAAACTTCTGGAACTTCAGATGAATGTGGCTTGAAGAAAGAATGGTTTCCTGAGTTCTCTGGAATATTTTTCACATACCTGGCTGGCAATGTTCAGTAGCACATTTTCCATTCAAAGAGGAGTGGCAGCTATGCCTATTTTTTATATTCATTATACTTCCCATTTAAAGCATCAATATGATGTGCAAGTTTCCATTTTATCCTCACAACAACCCTGTGAGGTAGGCTGAGAAACAGTGATTCATAAGGCTTCTTGGGAATGCAGCAGTGCACAGAAATAGTAAAAAAATATAAAGAACTCAACTCAGATGTCCCAACAAGAGTCTAAAACTCTAATTATATATATCACACTGGCTAAGAATTGTCCACTCTTGACTGACTGTACTCCATGGTCTTATAGGAGAATATTATCATGGGAAGCATTTCCTAATGGCAGAATGTATGAAACCATTTGATTTAGTATTAATCAGCAGAGTTTGTCATGCTGGAGTCGTAAAAGCATTGGTCCCAACCAAGCCAATAGCCAGAAGAATAAAATTACAACATCTATTTGCCCTTTTAGACAAAAACACATACCCACAGACACTTTTCACCTCTAATCCATAAAGCAACTAGAGCCTAGATGCCACAAAGTTTACATGCCAGTCATGAGATATTTTTGACCAACATTGCTATGTTTAGAACAGGAGACCTCAGGTATCCATGGAGATCTCTGTTTGTTGAGTACATGTTAAATACTGGCATAGCTTGGACTCACATACTTACCTCACTGCTAATTTTATCAGCGTTCCCTTTTGAAGGGGGCTGGTAACTCTCGGACAAGCTGTCAAATGCATCTGGATCACAAAGCTGGATGGTTTCCTGTGACCTATCACCCTGAACATTAAGCTGCTTGCCAGTCTGCAGGTTGCTTGACTGTGGCAACCTCTGCAAGTGAACATTGCCTTCGGCATTTCGACTAGCGGGTGGACGATAGATTTCAGCCGTTGGGCGTGAAGAACCATATGTTACTGTAACCAGAGGCTTCTTCCGAGGTAACCGATTCTCCTGTATAAAATTCAGATCTTCATCAATGAGATCATCTGGCTCAGGCTTAATGTCAATCACAGCTTCCAAGGAGGATAACTCCCGTAAAGGTTTTACAGTTGACATTAACAGGGATGGTGACCCATCATGACTGGGCTGCCTGTTGAGAAAGGGGGTGATTAACTTTGTCTGCCATCTTTTAAGAAACAGCTTTGCAATAAGGATAATGAGAAAGTCAATAGCAAAATAGGCACAAATATAATTTACAAATTCTGTACATCATTTGTTCATCTTAGCTACTGATATGGAATAAAAGGGCAACAATCTAATCTACAAATAGCTTTTATTTGATTTGACATTAGGGGGATTCTCCATTTTTCAATTATTTCCAACTGCTCTCACAACTATAGCAATAGCACTTAGACTTATATACCACTTCATAGTGCTTTTACAGCCCTCTCTAAGCGGTTTACAGAGTCAGTATATTGCCCCCAACAATCTGGGTCCTCATTTTACCCACCTCGGAAGGATGGAAGGCTGAGTCAACCTTGAGCCGGTGAGATTGGAACTGCCGAACTGCAGCTAGCAGTCAGCTGAAGTAGCCTGCAGTGCTGCACTCTAACCACTGCACCACCTCAGCTCTTCTATATTTGCAGAGGCAGGTTCCACTGAGCTTAATTTATTCTAAAGATACAATGACTAATATAGTACTTTCTGATGCTTCCTTGGAACGTGCCAGGTCAAGTATATTCCTATGTTTCTTTTAATTGAAAAAAAGATAAAAACAAAAACAAAGCAAGTAGCAGAGTTAAAAAGTAACATAAGATGTAATGAGTAGGTGAGGGGGAAAACAAAGCAAATAAAAAACAAATTTTACACTTGAGAGTATACATACATATGAACATGAATATGTATGTAATTTTAAGGAAAAATACAAGAAAGACAGCTGTCCTACTGTATCTTCTATCCATAACAACATTTCTAAAGATGAAAATAAACATTGAGGAGAACCATTCATAGCATTTCTAATAAATGCTGAACAGGGTTAAGCACATTTAATCTGTAGGACTTTCAAAACATTCAACTGAAATTTCAAACAGATTATTAGTTATAATAACTAATAACAGATTATTAGTTTTCCAGTGATTTCTGATATCTGGCAAATCAATACTTTATGTTGCATAAATTTATGTGTCTTAGAACATATGGATAATAAATCAGTAACAGAATTCATTATGAAAAACTACTGACTTATTTTCTCAATTTGTTCCAAAATTTTCTATTAGAAAAATCTGTCTAGTTAAGCATAGCCTTAAGCATAATTGATACCAATTCCAGCATAATTTAGAAATTGTACTATATAGTATAATTTTAACAGCATAAGGATTATCTTTGTAGTGAATTTTTGATAACTTTGTAAAAGAAGTTTAAAGAAATTCTGACATAATACATTCAAATGCTACCAGATTTCAAGATAACCTTCTGTGCTTAACCTACGAAGCTGTATAATGCTGATTAGATTTCCTGGCTGTATGTGAAATACTGTATCAATGTGAAAGAAAGATGATCGTGAATTTAAGGTAATTTTACTCTACCCAAAAGGGGCATAGAAATAAATACTGGTAGTCATTGTTTAATGATGACAATTGGTATTGGCAACTCGGTTATTAAGTGAAGCATAAAAATCATGTGACCACATCTGTGCTTATGAATTTACACAAAATAATGTGTATCAACTGACAGTAATAGCAAACACATGACTGAGAGACATGCTGTAGCCATCCTGTATGATCATTGGTCACAAAGCTATTTTTAATCACAGTCATAAGTTTGAACAATCACTGTCCGAGGCGGTCACTAAATCACTATAATGGCCAAGTTCTTCTCTTTGTTACATTCAAGTTTTCAGCTGAAATCCATTCCCAAATTAAGGTGTTTATGTGAAGAATTTACATCTATCTATCTATCTATCTATCTATCTATCTATCTATCTATCTACGCACACACACAAACACACACATATAAAATCACATTAAATGACTAATACCTAATTGATATTAATTCCCCATAAAACAAATCATTTAATAAGTAATAGCAGAACTGGAAAGAGAATGTAGGGGGAGAACAAAACTTGATAAAGTTGAGGCACAGAGATAATTGGATAGGAAGGAAATAAAACAAATGTGTTAAAATGTGTTTTAAAAATAATGACATCCATTACCAAATAATAAGTTATCTTCAGGCTTCTTTTATTTATCCATTTGCATTTTTATCCATTTACCTTATATCTTCCATTATTTTCAGTGAATTTAACACTCCTATTCAGGTTATTTGGGGAGGAGAAAACACTCATAAATACAAGACCCACGCACAGGCACAGACACAGACATGTAAATGGATTTTATTGGCTTTCTTTAGAGAAAACCATGAGAGACTTTAACCCAGTCCTTTGTTCATAAATGTGGTCACAGCCAGAAAGAGATACAGGTAAGCTGGGGAATAAACATGAACTACCTGGAAAAGCAGACATGATGCTCAGGAGCAATTTCACCAATCAGAATGGGCAAACCCCTCTTCCCATGATTCTTTCTGCCTTTCTTTTTGAGTGCCCAAATTGTTATTCAAACCTTTTGAATTTTCAAACTGTTAAATGTGCCAAGTGCCTGTTAAGAAATCGAGCCTTCAAGACAAGTGTACATTGAGTTGCAGCACCTTAGATTATCTGAGTAATCCTTCCATCAGTACTTTATCATAGACCAACATCCCCATAATACAGATGTGCACCTCAATTTAAGCTAAACAGCTAACCATGATTTATGGATTACTCATGTGCTGTTATGTCCCGTTTTTCCACTCTTGCACCTCAGATCCTTTTTTATTCCCTCTTATTTCCAATTTCAAAGAAAGCCATCCGTCTGTTTCCAAGACTGTAAATTTAATTTTAAAGTATGTTTGCAGTCCTGAAGCATATATAAGTTATTGTATGTATGAACCATTGCTTTCTGGATTGGTTGCAATGGAAAATAATGTTTGTCAGTAAATAAGAACAGAGGGGAAAATACACAAGGGGAGAAAACACAAACACAAAGCTTCAGTTATCTGGGGCATTATACTTGAGGGAATCTAAGTAACATTAGCTATTCTTAAGACTACTTGGTGATTTTATGATGTAGCTGAGATCTCAACCACAAATGTTGTGATGTTCAATACCATTCATCTGCAATGTATCATTAACTCCTAATAACTCAGTGAGAATCTTACCGAAGAGCAGCAGCTCTCTGTTCCTGAGAACTAGTAGAAACTCGGAAGTCGATTCTTTCAGGTCGAGAACTTGAGACTGTAAGAGGCTGTAGGATTTCTTCTCCAGTCCTCTCCTCACTCCCACCGGATGCATTTTTGCCAGAGGAGAGACTGCTCTCAAAAATATTAGATTCAGAAGATTTTAGGTTTGTGGGCTCTAGGAAAAGAAGTAAAATTGGTTTCACCTCAAAATTAAGGGTGATATTTATACAGAACTGCAAATTGCCTTCCACTGTGGATTCAATAAAAATATACATCCTCTTATTCATACTATACAAGAAACAATTTTTCAAATTCACATAACACTTTTTGTTACTCTTCTTGCCTAAACCATTGTAACCTTGTCTAAATAAACTTATGAATACTTTTTAGGGAATGCCAAAAATTTATATGAAAGTATGTGCGCACAGATTCTTTTCTCAAGAGTTATCTCAAAGATGGCATGTAGCCTTTACTTACCTGTAGTTACAGACCGAAGCTTATCTAAGACACCATGAAGCCTGAAAAATAAGAAAATATTTTAATAAGTTTTAAATTACAACAAATAAACTCAAGACCCCAAAGTTACATGCAGTTGCTGAAGGCCAGAGAGGTTGTCACCAAACTGTGTTTTCTATTATAAACTGAGAAAAGGGATCACCATATTATTTGTAATTACATTACAAGATATTTTAAGTTTATATGAAATCAAATCTAAATTCTTTCTGACCTTTTTTAATCCTAAACCTGCCTACTTTCTGGAATATGTCTCCAAGTGTATCATACAAAGATGAAATATGGTTCCCAGCTGCTCAAAACATGCACACTTCTTGCTTTAAATAAAATTTCTAAAGGCACTGTAAAAGGGCTTTTTAAAGATAATTTATGTTTAAATTAGAAACTAATACTTCAATAATCTTGTGTTGTCCTATACATCTTCAAACAGATTTACAGGAAGAAAGTCTGTAAGTTTTGATTTTAAGCTCCAAAATCATTATACTTCCTCTGCCTACCTTGTTAAGATTTATTTTTCTAACCCATGAAACTAACTAGATTGCTGTCCACTGCACTGCATCCTTTTCAGACTAGCATGGGAAATAGAAAATATTTAGAACAGAAATAAAGCGACTAAACTATTAAAAAGGTAGAAACCTATATCTTCACTAGTGCAAACTGTATGGTCCCTGGGGGAAGAGGTTTATCTTGTTTTTGCAAGTATCATTTTTCTCTTGAGCATGCAAATTATAATATCCCCATTCAGAAAAAAATATTTTTTGGTGTAGAGTTTTCAAAGGTAATCTGAGAAGAATAAAATATTTCAGTGTAAAAATTCTTAATGTAAACATTTTCTCTTCCTAGAAGAAAACATTTCATACTCAACATGTTTCCATTTTTCAATTCTTTGCAGCAGAATAAGCAAAAAATGACCTACAGAGGGAAAAAAAAGTAGGAAAAATGTTTTCTCCTCCCTTCTCCACATGGCTTTTCATCTTTAAGGATTATTTTTTGCAATGCTGTAGTGCTGTACTATTTTTGTGCCTTATAATAAGCACATTTATCGGTACATGGAACAGATGGAAGATACATACCATACAGTAAATCTCACAGTGTTGTTTCCTAGAAAAAGGGAAAGATCCTCTGTCATCTGTTCCTGGCTCTTCTTATTAGCCACCATGACCATAATATAATCCGGCAGTTCTTCATCTGATTTAAAGAATAGAGAATAAATCTAAAAATTAAATGTTAAAGCAGCAACTATAGTTTTATTTACTTAATCTCCCAATAGGCTAATCAAACTATTTTCCCATCTTCATTCTAAGTCTATGAATGTGATGCACAGAGACCATTAAGAAAAATGTGTTCTTCAACTTTCAGGGAACAATGGTGAATTGAAGACAACTCCATAACAGCAGAGCTGACGGCCACGGTGAGAAAAGGAATTGATGAATGGATCACTTCCTTGGAACTCCTGTCCTGATCAAGAAGGCTAGGATTACCCACAGACTTCTCTCCAGCTCAGAGAGTCTGGGTAAAATCACCCTGCCTAAACCACAGTTCGGCACCTTCAAATGAACACTGGATTTGCCTACTTCCTCTCAACTACTGTAGAAGTCACTTATTAACGATTTTCTGGTTGTTAAGAATCTTCTGAAGGGCAAGTTTCATCACATTGGGTGAATTCCTTCTATCTGGTATTTTATTGGATAAAAAAAGTTTCATATAAGTTTAAGATTTAAAAAGGAAAAACTTTTCAAAACAGCAAAAGAAGGATTAGAATGTGGACTCTGGAACAGTTCTAGATGGACTTCAAAGAATATTTCCTATGCTTATGGGGTATTTAAAATTTTGTAAAAGAATATCTGAATACTGGGAAATAAATTTTAAGAAATCTTCCTGTGGGAAAGTTTTGCTGATTGGAAAATAAACATATGATAAGAGGGGAATTTGAAAGTTAACTAGAGGGAACCAGAAAGAATTAAAGATTACAATTAAAGAGAGCCATTAATACAATGGGGCAATATTATTCAACTATAGAAATTAAGGCTGCCTGGGAACAATGTACAGTCTCTCAGAAATTATCTACAAGTTTGTCTGAAAAAAAAATACATATATGAGGCAGCTAAATTTTGTGAATATCAAAAATCCATCAAATGCTGATGGGCCAATTGCCCACAATGTATTCTCTGTAAATATAATTCAGTGTAATTCATTTAAATTTTATATATTATAACTTGGTTAATACTAGTAGCTTTAGATACTCTTACTTTGATGTAATTGTAGATGCTATCATATTTAATATAATTTTAATGTTTACATTATAATTTAATTTAGGCTGTATTCTGAACCTCAATTATAGATGTTAGCCGGGTTGTTTTAGAAATGTATTTTAATTCGGTCTTAAACTTTATTTTGTTTAGCATCTGTATTGGTCTATGACTGCAATAAACTGAATTGAATTGGATGTGAGAGGATATATAAGAAAAACAAATCTTACTGTATAAAACAGAGACTAATGTTACTTTGACTGAATTTGAAAATGCCAGAGGAGTACAAGAGTGATATGGAAAAGAATGCCACAATGGATTTACATTTGCAACCAGTTGATGTCTTACTAACCAAAAGGGACATATAAATAATAAATCAGAAGAATGATTTGAAAAGTTTCTTATTTTGGATTTATGGAAGGGACATGTTAAACTACTGAAGCTGTTCCTGAAAGCAGACAAAGAGAAAATGATAAGAAATTAACTTTGATGGGATTAAAAAGCTTTATAAAAGTAAACTGTAGTAATATAAAGTGAATTTATTTGACCAAGGTTAAAATGTGTATGTTATGGTTCCTGCTAGCTCTTAATTGAACTTCTTTTTGATTAGGACTGAATTAGGAGAAAGATCTGTTTATAAAGGAAGAAGATAATTCTTTTGCTTTATTTCTAAGAGAAAGTGATAAGTACAAATAACAAAATGGATTTATTTGATCAAGATCAAAACGTGTGTTATTAATTTTTGTCAGCTCTTAATAAACTTTGGCTGATTAGAACTAAACAATGAGTTTTTTTATAATTGGATTATTGATAAAATATGAGCTATGGGAAGAAGAGGTATCTTTTTTATTGAAATAGTAGACGAGCTATTAAGCTACTGAAGCTGTTTAAACTTATCTGGAAGGAGAGGGGAGTCAGCTTTTATATATCTTTTCTCTTATTTTCTTTTTCCTATCTGCACTTTTTCTTTTCTTTTTTATATTTTTATTACTTTGTATTAGTATTTTATCTTTGTATTGTAAATTTTAATGAAGTTATTATTTTAAAAAATTGCTCTTCAAATAACAGTTGGACTATTTTTCCAGATCAATCTGTCTGCCAAATAAGACCATTATAACCTTTCTCAAGTGTCACTTTTTTAATGGTAGCTTTTCCAACTGGAATGCTTTCCATTTTTTGTTTTCCTATGCTTTTAAAAACAGCTAATGTTAGCATCTCAATGCCAAACACACCCTTTTGAAAAGAATGCTGCTAACATAAGTTTACATGTTTTTTTTTAATTTTCTATTTTTATAATTATTTTCTAGCTGCCCTTAGAAAACAGATTTATGGAAGAGGAAAATACAAACCAGGCAAATAACTAAACAGCCTACATATCAATACAAAATTACTATCAAACTTACCAACGTACGCTCCTAGTTCCTGTAGCTTCCCCTTTATAGCGCTCTATATGTACAGGACAAAAAGGGGAAAAAAACAAAAGAATTCTTACTTTTAAACCATCAATATTCTGAAATTGTTTCAAACATCTCAAAAATGAAATGTTATTTTTTTTTCAAGGGATCACATGAATAGCAAAACATTTTTAAAAACTTTATAAAGCATTATATTAATGCATGTGATAGGGCTGTACATGTTCCAAAAATTTTCAGAAGTGCTCTAATCTAGGCCTTACATCTTTTTCCTATTTATTAAAGTATACCAAATTTTCTTTGGACTTCAGTGCAAGCCTGAAAAAAAAGTTGCAGTTGTTTTAGAGTTGGATTAACTTTAATGAGTAAACTCCTTAAATCAGACTGTTTTTTCTACACTTGCACTGAAGCCTGAAAAGAGCAAATTGCATTAATGAACAGCAACCATACACTATGCTCATGTGAAATCTTAAAGCACTTCTTCCCAGTTATTTTTATAAAAATGCACAACCCTGATTGTATGCCAGTTATAGAGAACAGGTTCCTCACTTGAAAAACTCATCTAAAATTCAGCACAAGGGAAACTAATAGAAGATGACAAGGCAGGGCAAGAATTCATAAGATTCAATCTGCTTGCAACATGAGGTGGTTTTTTTAATGATGCATTTAAGGAGGAGATATACTATGAAAGCATTTAAATTAAATGTTTTCCTTTTTGGCTCAAAGATGATCTAATGAACATACTGACCTAGTTTACACATCGCATTATGATATAATGCAGTCTGCTAGGATTTGGCTTAACATGATGCATAAATTAAGCTCCTATAATGATCTATACTATAATAAATTATAAAAGCAGAGAAATGTAATAATAAACAGCTTCAATGGGGTTCTATGTTCATAGACTGCTATATTGCATATGACAATCAGATTATTTTATAAACGGATACAATATTTTGGAGACATAATATATATTTCAGCTGAGTATCCTTAAGGTTAGGAAAAATTTAGGAGATGTGTCAAGATTAAAACCAATTATAAAATAGTCAAATTACATGATAATTACGCTTTAATAAATCAAGCTTTAAAATATGAACTATAGGAAATACATAGAAATGGGGTGAGAAGGAAAAATTAACAACAGAATTGATTCTCAGCTGCCGAAGGAGATAATATAATCACTTGTTATCTATAAATTAAAGGTTCTGCAAATGAGATAAAGCTTATGATATAAGCAGCTGATGGCCAAGTCCCAGACTAAACAGACCAATGCCAAGAGAGATTACAAAACTTCTGAATTTTGAAGAGCTCCACCAGCCAAGTGAGAGCCTCCTTGATTAATCATTATATATAATTATCAGCAAGGAACATAACAAATATCCTAGATAAAACGCCATTGCCAAATGCAAGCGTAGATCTCATCCTTGGATTGCTCAATATCTCTCACAGATTCTGCAGTGTAGAACTGTTCATTTTGGATTATATAGAAGGGTGAAGTTAAATATAATTTTGCCTCAACTTTGTGCCTAAAAACTCTATATGCAACATCCAGAACCTGTGCACAACGTATCCAGAGTGGATCATGGTATGCAGGCATCCCCAACCACCCCTCCCTAGAATTGCATTTGCAACCCTTGAAATATGTTGAGTTCACACTGCTGAATTTCTATGGGGGAAAAATGGTAATGGAAATGAAAGGCCTCTTACAAGGCAGAAGATTCTCGGACCCATCCCTAAATCTAAAATTGAACACACATATAAAAAAGCACAACTTTCCAGCTCTACCCCTTCAAGTGATATAATCACATCTTCAGAAAGCCTTCTGTGGTCTGTCAGCAGGTTAGAAACCATAGTTTAAACTAAGATGGAGCATCTTAGTGACAAACTGCATTTATGTTTGCTTTTATCTTCTTAGCGCCACCATCACTGAGGTGGTGGTAGTAAATAGGAAAGGTGCTAACCTATATTTATTTCCTCTTGTCTTCAAATACAGAGCCAAAAGCAACTATTAAAATCAAAGCCACTAAGGGCAATATTATGTGCCCTTCTAGAAATTCTGAATATTTATACAGCGGTCTTTGTCCAATGGGATTAACCAGCAAGTAAATATGCAAATAAATGCATTATTATTATTACTCATTCTGTAAGTCTTGCCTAGCATCTTTGGTCATGTAGAAGACAACCCACATTTTGCTTTATGTAGACATAAATCTGCAATATTAAAACCATATAACCTATATAATCCACATATTTAGGTCACATTTCAAGGAGAAATAAAACCTCCATTTAATTATATATATTTTAACTGTTCTGAAAATACAACTCCAGCATAGGATTATATGATTTAAAAATGAGAAGTAGGTCATGCTCCTGGCACATCTTACATAAAAATAAATCTCAACTGATTGTACATAGGCTTTCTTTCAAGTAATCCAAGTCAATGGACTGAAATGGGTGGCTATAGAAATTGAATAAATAAATCATGCAAAGAATCTCACTGTTAACATATTTTTCCTGACAAAAATTTCCACCCCTAAAACAGGACATTCTACACACCTACTTAAATTAAGTGCTTGAGAAATTACCCAGTTATGCTTTCAGATACTACAGTACAGTAGTACAGTGCGGTCCTTGACTTCTAATCATTCATTCAGTGACTGTTTAAAGTAACAGCAGCACTGAAAAAAAGTGACATGACTGGCTTTCACACTTACGACCACTGCAGCATCCCCATGGTCACATGATCAAAATTCAGGTACTTGGCAACCGGCATGTATTTATGGCAGTTGTGCTGTCCCAGGATCGTGTGATTACCATTTGCAATCTTTCCAGCTGGCAAAATCAATGAAGGAAGCCAGGTCCTCTTAACAACTGCATGATTCGTTTAACAACGAATGTGTGGCAATAAAGGTCATAAAATGGGGTGTAAATCACTTAACACTTTGTTAACTTGTTTAGCAACAGAAATTTTGGGCTCAGTTATGGTAGTAAGACGAGACTACCTGTGTTCTGATTTCTATGCTATTCACTTTATTAACAATGGAAGACTGTTAAAATCTAGTTTTTCCCTTAGATGCTAGATCAGGAGAGGAAGTGAGCTCAGAACATGCAGGTTTATAATGGAATTCTTATGGCCGCCAAGCCAAAAAGGTTGAGGACCGCTGCTTTAAGGTACTAAAGAATGGTATTATGGTTGTGCTTCTACATCCTCTGAAGCATTTTTTGAAGATCAAGTCCAAAGCATTGCACAATCCTAAAACTTAGTTACTTGATATGAAGTTAATTTCAAGCAAACAGCTTTCATAACATTTTATAAGATGACTAGAGGGATCTGTACGACTGAACTGAAATACACATTTTTACTTCTGCAGAACCAAGTAAACTAATCACTTTCTTGATTGAGCCACATAGTCTAAATTATCTGGTTTTGTTAGATAAGATTTTGATTGTTTATACTCAACAAATTTGCTGAGCAAAAGAGACAGAATTAAACATCGACTCCTGCAGCTACTAAGATATCATGCTACCTAGAGAAAAATAGTAAAAGAAAAAATACAGGTAATCCTTGAGTTATGACAGTTCACTTAGTGACTGTTCAAAGTTACTCGATAATCCATTCCCCAAGTATTTACGATAAGAGTTCCGAAATTATGAATGTTGCAGCATCACAGCAGTCATTCATCCTTATGAATGACTGCAAAGGCACTGCAAAATTCACCCTGCCTATTCTCCCCCTAGCTCCCCACAATTGCTTCCTCCCTCCCATCCTGCCACGCTGGATAATTTTGCTTCCAGCATCCAATCAGTTTGCAAGCGTTTTGCACACTGAGAGCGAAATGTTCTGAGGGCCGTGATGTCACACAACTTCAGGCCACCACTCTCTGAAAGAGCAGATGGATGCGATTTCACTGCCTCAAAGCAGCCCGTCAGCTTGTAAACGTTTTGTGCAGAAACTGGAAATTTCTGGGAGCCATGATCTTGCATAGCAGAGAGGCTGGAGACAGCTTGCTAGATCTTCACAAGATAAGTGACCCGGAGTGGCAGGATGGGGAGGGGGAAGCAATTGTGGGGAGCATGAAGTATCTCAGTGGGTCAGGGAAAGCCTTGGGAGGTCTTAAGCAGGTGGTCTGTTCCATTACTAGCCCCCCCCCATGGCCTTCCCCACCCTGAGATATTCATGTGCACTTAATGACCTGCATATTCGATTAGTGAATGTGGATTCAAAAGCAGAGAGTTCTCATGTTCATTTTACATGATTCACTCCAACGAATACTCAGATTAGGAATGTAACTGGCAGGCTCCATTACATTCGTAACTCAAGGATTACCTGTAACTTTGTAGGAATTAAATTGAACAAAAGGAGCAAGATTTTAAGGTACATTCGTTTGAGCATAAAATAAACAAAGAAAGCCTTTGCCATTTCTTACCAAGTAAACTTAGTTTCACTACATGAACTATTTTGTTCTTTAACAATAAAGCTAATCAAAGGATCCCTGCTTCCAGGTTACTATAGTAACCATGCCAAGAGGATTTCTGTACCTTTAGGAATTGCATAGAAGAGAAAATTATGCTAGTAATTGGAGAAAATGAAATACAGCTTTTCTTGTCATAACAGCATTATGACATAAATTCTGGCATGTGACAAAATCAAAAGCTTTATTTTGACTAGAAATATATCCCTTCACTATTTTTCTACATAGCTACATTTATATCAACAGAAGTATTTTCCAAATCAGTACTAATCTGTGTGGATTTCCAATTTACAAAACATTTTTTAAATAAAGAGCAGATTTTATATATGTATATAAACATTGGTTATCCATTCAAATTTTTTATGAATAATGATTGTATTTCGATCTGAAATTAAAAAAACAAAATAATTAAAAAACTTATAATTTGCTCATTTATCTGGAACAACTATAGTCCTATAAACATTTCAGCCTATTCACAAACTTTTACAAGCACTGAGAACCAAAGGCACGTGAGCACAATTGATTGTGCAGTGACCAATACCCTACATCCTCCCTCCTTTTTCATTTTCTAACTTCCTGTCAAGCACAAGAGCTGAAGATCTGCACTTTCATTCGCTTGAACACACAGCCATCTCACTATACAGTAGAATGAAGAACTAGATTCAAGTAAAAATGAGTACAGCGCCTTCCTTACACAATCCATGGAAATTTAAAAGTAAAAAGGCAAAGCTTGTGCAGTGGAAAGAACAAAAACATGCACCCCACTCCCTTGTGCCTTTATATTTGAAAGAATTTGTGGAATGGGCTTCATTTTTACATCAAATAAGAGTTTTGCTGGAATAATATATGAAGAAAGTTCCAAATTATTTAGGAAGAAATGGAAGATTCTTGATTAAGACTGTTGATGGCAAGGAGCACTTTCCTAAGCTGAAATCAGTCTTGTTGAGCAACACAAGATTTAATGAATTTAAGAACTGTTCTGAATCAGACCACAAGTCCATCTGATCAAACATTCTGTTCTCACAATAAATCGCCCATCATATGCCTTGAAAAAGCCAGCAAGCAAGACAATACTCACCTGCTTGTGCTCCCCAGCCAATGATACTGTCAGGCATATTGCTTCTGATATTAAAAGTACATAACCACAATCATACTAATAGGCACTGATTATCTTTCTCTCTCCTCCATGAATTTGACCATAGTATTCTCTTTCACAACTCTTTAAATTTATAGATAGCACTGCTTCTTGTAGTGATTATCTTTTTATTTTCCATTACATGCTAAATGAAGCAATTCTTTCATACATTGTTTTTCATAATATTTACTAAAGAACTGTTCATTACTCAAGGCTGCGAATGATACTGTAGGCTAATATTATGAGAAAAACTGTCCTTGATAACTCTCCTTGCACCATAAACAATTCTGTGTATCTCTTCTTTTTAGTAAATATTATGAAAACAAAAGATATCATTTAGTAATGTGATATTGCTTGAAAATCTGTTTATGCCTTTTGCTGAAAGAAGTCTAGTATATCTTATCTTTAAAACTATTTCTTTAAATGATGCCAAATATTTTTTTTTCTTTCTAGTGCAGTTGTTCCATACCTTTCATTACCTGGAGCACCTCTTCTGCAGGTTTTTTTTTTCCAATTTGAGGACAGGCAATTTGGATCAAAACTGTATCTACTATTTTTTTTTTAAATTTGATTTATATGCCGCCCTTCTCTGAAGACTCAGGGCGGCTTACAATGTGCTCAGCAATAGCCTTCATCCTTTTGTATATTTATACAAAGTCAGCTTATTGCCCCCACAACTGGGTCCTCAATTTACCTACCTTAGAAAGGATGGAAGGCTGAGTCAACCTTGAGCCTTGGCGAGATTCAAACCCTGCAGTAATTGCAGGCAGCTGGTCTTAATAACCAGCTTAATAACAGGGTGCCTTAAACCCCTGTACTACCAAGGCTCTTTACTATGACCACAACATTCGAGCTAATAGACTTTAAGACTGTGCTGCATGTTACTTACTTTAAATCCTTCACTTTGAGTGAACTGACAAGTCAAAAATGCTTAGACAGATAGATGCACATTGATTTATTAGATTATATACCACTTTTCATTCAGGAGAACGACATTATACACAGTACTTACTCCTCACAACCACTCTATGAGGTGTGTTAAACTAAGGAAGACTGACCCCAAGTTACTCACAGGAGTACCTGGGGATTTGGGCAGGGAGACAGAACAGATACGTTTATTAAGAAAGACATTGACTATAAAGGGAGAGACTACAGAATTAAAATTGATGAACGTCCATCAACGTGAATCGATAGCTACAGCTTTTAAGATACCTGCAGATTCCTGCTATTTTAATTTTTGCGTACAAAACTGTATTTTAACCGACCTTGTAGCAGCACTCCGCTTGTGGCGCCCATCAATTTCAAGGGATGAAGCGAGGAGGTGACCCTCGGAGAATGTCTATGGAGATTCTCAGTCAGCCGGGTCATGGTTATCCCAAAGGTGCTTTCCAGCTGCCTCTTGAAAAAGCACCTTTGGGTTAAACCTCGGAGGCAACCCCCGAAAAGAAGCCGACGCGCGGCAACCGGTTTCGGACAAAGCAACTTTCGGCCCTGCCATTGGTTGCGGGGAGAATGAAAAAGGGGGGGGGAGAGCGAGTCGGGGCCCACGCGGAAAAAAAATGTGGGGGAGGGGTAAGCGCTTCACCCCCCCCTCCAAATTTTCTTCGCCCGCCTTCCCCTTGTGGGAGGGGGGGGTGTCCCCTGCAGCCCTCATCGCCCTATGCCACCACACCGAGGTTTACGTCTCTCACCCGAATCTTCCGGCTGATCTCGGTGCCGATTTCCATGGCCACCGACACGGCCAAAGGCTTCCAGTCCCCACTCTTCCCGAAACCAGCTAGGCCCGACCCCAATCCAGCTACAGGCTGGAAGACAGAGAGAGAGAGAGAGAGGTGGAGAGGCAGAAAAAGAGTCGGGATAAAACCCAAGCAGGCCTCCGCCGACAGCGCCTCCTTTTGGTAGTGAGGCGGTAGTGGCGGTAGTGAGGAAAGAAAGCTCCTCCTTGCGGGCTTCACTGGACTCTTAGCCGAAGCGGAGCGTCCACTTTGAGGACGAAGGCGGCGGAGGCAACACTGGTACTAACGCGCCCTTCACAAGAAGCTTTTCTGGGCTGATGCTTTTCTCTGGGGAGGCAGCCGGCTTGTGGGTTGATTGTGCAACCTCTCCATGTCTCCTGGTGAATTAAAAGCACATTTGTCAGCCAAACAGCTATTCACCTCGAGTGGGTTGTTATGGCAACATTCGCCACAAAGGGTGTGTCAGGGGAGGTAGATCGAAGCCCATTTTCCAAAGGAAAAGAGGAGAGTCGAATATTTTAGATTGAGAGGCATTGTAAAGACCATTTTTAATAACATTTGTCCAGGTTTGAGAACTATATTTCCTTCTTGCATTTATTGTACATGTCATTCCATAATGTTCTGTAGGAGCACTTGAAAGAAATTTTTCACTCAGTTTGAGGGTGTGTCTTTTTCACTTAATATTTATAAACTTTTATTGTGTTTTCAGTGTATTTGATGCTAGTTTTAAAATAAGCAAAAAGTCCTGTGGCAACTTAAAAATTCTAACGATTCATTATGGAGTATTTAAAAATGTATTACAGGTAGTCCTTGACTTAAGATCACAATTGGGACCAGCAAGGTGGTTGTTAAGTGAATCACATCCAGTTTTACAATGTTTTTGCCACGATTGTTAAGAGAATCACTGCAGTTCTTAAGTGAATGGTCATTAAGTGAATTCAGCTTCCCCCTTTGACTTTGCTTATCAGAAGCCAACAGGAAAGGTCACAAATGGTGGTCACATGACCTTAACATAAATACATGCCAGTTGCCAAATGCCCAAATGATATGACTGCAAGGATGTTCCAGTGGTTGTACGTCGCTTTTTTCAGTGCCACTATAACTTTGAAAGGTCGCTAAATGAATGTATTTATGAACTTGTAGTTGTTCTGGTGACAACACATGTTTTCTTACAATAGGGCTGTATTAAAACTTGCGTGTACCTCCGCTATCTATGATGAATGGACAACAGTTACAAATAATTTCCTTTTTTGATTAATCTTATTGTGATCTAAGGTGGTATTTCTTTTTGATTGCTTCCTTAGGTTATTATCTCACTGAAAAGGATGCAGTGGAGATGAAGGAACTGGACAATTAGTACATTTGATGGAGGAAAAATCAAAACAAGAGCAGTCTATAAAGACATTGTTTTCTGTTATACCTATTAAGACCAAATTGGAAATTATCACTGAAGAGAGGAGTCATACAGAAGATTTATATAGTGGAGTATTGATTCTGACTTTTTATCAAGAATGATTATACTACTCAGATTCTTAGTTATGCAAACAATGGGTTGAAATTTAAACTAAAAGATCTTTTCAAAGACTTAAAAGGTTACAAAGCACTGAAATACTTAGAACTATTCTAAGGAAGGAACAATGCAAAAAGAGCAAAAACATCCATTCTGAGTATAATAATCTTGTAACAATGATACAGATCATAAAGAAATGTTAACTTCTAGAAGTGTCCCAGTCAGTACTTTCAAGAAGTTTTCATACTCTGCATGTAATTATTGATATAAAAAGCCTGTTTTTCCTAATGTGACTAATTTGTGTTTTTTCTTCATAATTCTCTGCAAGTATCTGCAAGAGGGAAGCTAGATATCTTTACACTGTTATCAGCTGACAAATTACAATTATTTTTGCTTCAGATTACAGACATTTTAAAATGCACCCACTGATCCATCTATAGTATATTGACAGTAAACCTAATTTAAGGAGAAAATTAAAATATTTTTCAGAACTGTAAAAATAAAACCAATGCATTTGGAAAGTCTGACTTTAATCAGAAAAGCTTAGCATAATAAAAAAACTGATCAGCTGCTATTTATTGTAAACCCCATATATATTTCTGCAATGGCCTTTTAGCCAAAGCAGCAGCTGTTCCATTGCTGACATTCTTGCTGCTAAACGTTCCAACTTTCTAAGGTAATGACTGCAAATGTACATAGTCTTCTCTTTGATGAGTGAAACTGATGCCTGCCACTTGTTTATATTTGATTTTTTCCAAAGCAACTTTCACATTAATTTTTAATTACTACATTTCACTACATAGTTTTCTGTGTTCACTGATCCTACAAAGGGCACTCTTATTTACATTAGATTTCATAGAGTTACATAAATGCAACATCGCTTATATACTTTCTTGATTGATAAAATTGATGATTAAGGAAATTGCTTAACTTTTTCTCAGTTCCCTACTATATGGCCCCTTCCCCTCATCTATTTTATAGACTATATCAGGGATATTAATTTTCCCAAGGGACCAAATGAGAAACTAGGACTGTTGTGGAGGGCATCAGCAGTGGGGAGCTCGACAAGAAGAGCCAAAGGGCCATATGTGGCCCATGGGCCGGAAAATGCCCACGTTTTAGACTATATTCTAGATTTTACAGTGGCTCTTGGATTTCCAGAAAAGGACTTTTGGTATACATTGAGAAGGAAGGACAGAAAACTTAAATTCCACAAAACATTTTGTAACTTTGGGTCCAAGTCACCATGTGTCCTCTCGCTGCTCCGCTAGCAACGGATGTGAAGAAAACGCTCCAGACAACGATTAGTTGCTTCAGCTGTTTAATCCTTTCGTGCAAGTCGGAGAACAACAAGTGACACCCAATGCAGTTCGCACAAAGTCGGCGTTAGCAGCGGCTGCCTCCTTATGCCGTTTTAAACCCTCGCGCCAGTTATTACAACGCCCTTCCGGGTATGGAGCTCATGGCGCATGCGCGCAGCGCTCTCTCTGCTAGTCAGAAAGTACTCGAAGAAGAGCCACCCTAGTCCGGCCGCTGCGTGACCGACCGCCTGGAAAGAAAACACCCCCACCACCAAGGTGCGTGTGAACCACCTACCACCCCCCCAACCAACCCCCCTCAGATCCTTTCTTGATGGTGGATGTCAGACAGGGTTACGTGGCCGCTGCGGATCACAGTGTTGAGGGATCTCGACAGGCGGCTCCCCCTACCAAGGCTGCTCCTGGAAGACATAAAGGAACCACATTAACATACATTTATCGCTCCAGGCACCCCACCTCATGGACCGGGCTTTAGCGGGTACCGTTTGTGAAATCGGTTAAGAAGGCGGTTAGCACGTACATCTGTGGCCCGCACCCAGGATGAATCCTCAATTGGATACCCTTTCCATTTGATCAAATAGTGCAAGATACCTCTGCTGATTTTAGAATCTAGTACTTCTTCTATTTCATATTGGTTTCCTTCTACCGGGCCAGGCTTTTTTACTTGTTCACGGCTATGTTCCGCCAATTTTAACAGGCTGCTATGGAACACAGGGTGAACCTTGCCTAACAGAGGTGGTAATTTTAATTGCACAGTCACCGGATTAATAACCTTTGTTACAGGAAAGGGCCCCATGTATTTGGGTCCTAGCTTGCGGCTAGGGGTTCGTAATCTTAAGTACTTCGTAGAAAGATATACCTGGTCTCCTACATTAAACGGTTTACACTCTGCTCGTTTCCTATCTGCTTGGGTTTTGTATGACCTAGCTGCTTTCTCCAACTCTTCTTTTATTCGCGGCCATTGATTTCCGATGCGTACAGCCCACGCAGCAGGAGACATCTGTTCCTGATCCTGCGCATCTAATTCAGGAATAGCAGAGAACTCCCGTCCCGATACAACCTGAAAAGGGGTGGCTCCAATGCTACTATGAACTGTGTTATTATATGCCACTTCAGCGAACGGGAGTAGTTCCGACCAATCGGACTGTTGATACGATACATAACATCGTAGGTATCGTTCAACCATGGCGTTGGCCCTTTCGGCTGCCCCGTTGGTACTTGGATGGAATCCTGAACTCAACCCCTGTGATGACCCAATCATTCGAATAAATTCTCTCCAAAACTTGGCAGTGAATTGAACACCCCTGTCAGAAATAATACGTCGGGGTACTCCATGTAATCGATAGATATGCCAAACGAACATTTTTGCTAGCCTTCGAGCCGAGGGTAGGCCATGACAGGGAATAAAATGGGCCTGTTTAGAAAACAGGTCAACTACAGTCCATATTACAGTATTCCCGTTACTTTCTGGCAGATCTACAATAAAATCCATCCCTATCTCATCCCAGGGCCTTGTTGGATCTGCGACCGTCTGTAAGAGGCCGAGGGGTTTTCCTGGTCGTGGTTTCGACGTGGCACACGTCTTACAACCATTTACGTATTGTTCAATGTCTTTCCGCATACGTGGCCACCAAAATTGTCGTCGTACTAGATGTAATGTCTTGAGAAAACCGAAATGACCGGCTGTTTTGGCATCATGGCACTTATTCAATACGGCTTGGCGCATTGACACAGGAACGTATAATTTGTCCCCAGCTCAAGCCAACCCGTTGCGGTATGTTATCGCGGACTGATGGTTTGACAGCCACTCATCTGTCTTTAATGCTTGTTTTAACTCGTCCTTCCATTTGGAGGATTGGTTGGTCTGTGATGTTCGGGCCACCTGTTGCTTTTCGGGCAGCATAGCCTGTACCACCACTTCTCGTTTACTAGCATATTGTGGCAACCTAGACAGCGCGTCGGCTAAAAAGTTCCTCCCTCCCGGCACATATTTCAACTCAAAATCGAATCGTTGGAAATACTGGGCCCACCGTACTTGCTTAGGTGACAGCCGCCGGGGGTTTTGGAGGGCCTCTAGATTCTTGTGGTCTGTCCACACTTCAAACCGGACACCACTCCCTTCCAACAAATGTCTCCACGTAAGTAACGCCCAACGTACCGCAAAAGCCTCTTTTTCCCAGATAGCCCACCGTCTCTCAGTAACAGAGAATTTACGAGACGTATAGGCACATGGGTACAATGTTCCTGTTGGGCTCTTTTGTAACAATACCGCTCCTACAGCAACATCGCTTGCATCTGCTTGCACCACGAATGGTAATGTTGGGTCGGGATGTCGTAGGACGGGAGCTCGCGAAAACATAGCCTTCAATCCGTCGAAAGCTTTTTGACACTCCGGGGTCCACAGCAGTATCTGTCCTGGTCTTGCTCTTACGCCTGTGGCTTTTGTACGCAATAATTCAGTTAACGGGAGAGCGATATGGGCAAAGGCGGGGATAAACTGGCGGTAAAAATTAGCGAAACCTAGAAAACTCTGTAATTGTTTTCGTGTTTTCGGCGCCTGCCATTCTAAGATCGTATTCACCTTCTTCGGATCCATTTCTATCCCGGCCTCGGAGATGCGATACCCTAAGTAATCCAACTCTGTGCGGTGGAATTCGCACTTTGAGAGCTTTACAAACAATTTGGCCTGTAGCAATTTATCTAACACCTGTCTTACCAAAGCTATATGTTCTTCCATGGTTTTGGTATAGATTAGTATATCATCTAGATAAACAAGCACACCCCGGTATAAATGCTCGTTTAACACCTCGTTTATCACGTGCATAAACACGGCGGGGGCACCCTGTAAACCAAATGGCATCACCCGGAATTTATAGCTCCCTAAAGGACAGTTAAATGTGGTTTTCCATTCATCACCTGGCTTTATTCTCACTCTATAATAGGCTTCTCGTAAGTCCAGTTTGGTGAATATCTTCCCAGTCGCTAAGGTAGACAATAGGTCCTTCATGAGGGGTAAAGGATACAAATGCTCGACACACACAGCATTTAGGTCTCAGAAATCCACACACAAACGTAGGCCCCCATCCTTTTTCTCTCGAAACAACACGGGAGCGGCCATGTGTGAGCGACTTGGCTGGATAAAGCCTCTGGCCAGGTTTTTATCAATGTACCGTCTAAGCTCCTCCAATTCTGCTTTGGTCATAGCGTACATACGCGGCTTGGGCAACTTAACACCCGGTTTCAACTCAATAGCACAGTCAGTGGCTCTATGGGGAGGTAACATCTCACACTCCTCTTCTTTAAACACATCCGCTAAGTTCTCATATACCTCAGGGTAGCTCAGCTGGGAAGGGTTATTGGGAACCTCGCACTGTACAGCTGCTTGATCTACACGGGTTTCTGGCTCTGGTTCCGGGCCAATGCTTAAACGGAGCCGTCTGTAGCCCCCCTCCCACCAAATGGTAGGTCTCCATTTATCAAGCCACGCCAATCCCAATATGACGGGCTCAACCATAGTATCCACTACCACAAAACAGATGTTCTCCCAATGTTCCCCAATCTCCAACCGCACCAATTCGGTTACCCGTGCTTCTGGTCTACCCCCCAGAAGGGACCCATGCATTTGTCCGAACCTAATGGAGGTTTGTAACTGCAGTGTTCGCAAACCCAGATCCCTCGCTACTGCTTCTCGGATGAGACATCGGGTACAACCCAAATCTATCAAAGCGTGTTGGTGAATCACTTTCAGTGTTTGGGGATGCCTAAGTACAATGGGGATAACAAAAGGGCGTATCGGGTCACTTACCATAGAGTCTACCGGAGCATCCTCCCCACTGCTGTCAGAAACCACCTGCAACACCTCCTGGCTAGCAGGCGTCTCAGACTCTGTCCGTGGACCACATGCCGCCGTCGGTGTTGTTACTCTAGACCAATCCGACGAAGACCAAACTCTCTCTCGTCCTCTACCAACCGATGATGGTGTTCGAGATATGGTGGTAGGTGCAACGGCGGGTGCAGAACAATCCGCCGCCCGGTGACCTGATTACATCGGAAACAGCGGATCGTTCCCCTACCAACAGGCACCCCAGAGCGAGGAGGGGACGAACCCACTCCACGTTGAGGAACTGGCCTCTCCACATTACGTCGCGGAGGGAGCGGATAGCCAACTAACCCCCGAGTACGAAACTCTTTTAAGCCAACGTCCAAGTCTACTGCAGCACTAAACCACTCAGACAACTTTGGTGGTAAGCCCCTGTAAACACATGCTTGTCTTAGTTCTCTATCCAGCCCCGTCCGGAACTGATGCACTAAGAGGCGTTCAGGTCAAGATCCGCCGCTGCGGATCACAGTGTTGAGGGATCTCGACACCATGTTTGCATGATATCCCATGATATGTCTCACTATTCACATAGCACAAATAACTGAAAACCAAAGTACATACTATAGATAAATGTCTACTTTGTCAACCTGTTTGAGCAAAGAAAAAAATGCTTCCAGAAGGTGAATGGGATGTATGAAGAATAAAAATAAAGGAAGGACTTAACCTTTTTTTTCATTCCTCAGTTTCTTGCTTTCAATTGGCCACAAGTGGCCAGCGTTCCCATAAGATATTAATTTAGAGAAAAACAAAGAGTAAGGCTCTCTTATTTTATGAACTATTGACCCTATTCACTCTTGTGATAGTAGCTTGCCTCCAACAATGCTGAATTAATTCAGCATTGACAGAAAGAAGAAATTTGAGGTCTTCTCTGTTACAGATGGAAAAGGACAAGGAGATGAAACCAGAACTTTAGAAACTAAACAGGGATCTGTTTTAATCAATTCTTTGCTCTGGTTCATAAAGTTAATATAAGATTCTGTCACCTAGTCATTTGTCTATTTCTCAGCATTTTGGGAAGAATTTAATTGACTTTTTCTCTTTTCTTTTTTATCCCCAGTGATTGCCTAGACAAGTCCCTGCAATTTTCTTGGCAAGGTTTTTGGAAGTAGTTTGCCATTGCCTCCTTTCTAGGGCCAAGGAAGATTGTAACTGACCCAATCCCAACCAGCTGGCTTTGAGGCTACAGCAGAAGTAGCTTTGTGTATGGGTCTAATTGAACTAAGTACAGTTAGAGCAGTTGGTGTAGCAGTTAAAGATGATGGCTTAGAAATCAAGAGATTTCTTGATAACCACTACACCAAACTGGCTCTAATTGGACTTAGTCCTGAGTAAATATACACAAGTTCCGTGTGCATGATCATTTTGCCCCCTGTGCTGGTTCCTCCAATCTCTAGACTTTATAGTCATGGAAGGAAAAATAGGTTGAAATGCATCAGGTCACAGTAAATGTTTTTCGTATTTGATATCATGAGAAATCATCTCCAAATTGCACATAACAATATAAATATGCTATTGTAGCTCCTGAAAGAAACATTGGGGTTTGAATCATTTTTAAATGCTGGGAGGTTATTTAAAGCCATAAAAAGAAAAGCTTGGCTAGAGCATGTACCACAGATTAATAATAGTATTAGCTAGTTTAATGAGATATTTACATGGAGAGCCAAGAAAAACTGTAAAAGATAAAAATATTTATTATAACATGTGGAAAGCTTATCCAAGCAAGAAGAACAACAAGTAGCACAAAAACTAGCAAATAAGTATAAATTGGCATTGAAGCATTATTGAACTGAATACTGTATTTGGCCAAGTGTGATTAGATTCACAAGAAATTTGTCTCTGATACAGAAGCTTTAAATGTACATGCAAAGCAACAGAATAATGATAATCATTGTATCAATGAGAGGGGAGTAAGATGGATAATAATGATAAATAATAATGCTACAACCATACTTGGGTATATACTTATATAGATATTAGATAGCACTGTAAGAATTACATTTTTATATTTTGAAAATCTTAGAAGATTAATAGAAACAGTGAAATAGCCAGATAAATGATTGGACTGTTAGGTAACACAGGGCTGAAAATATTACCAAAGAAGGATTGACTATTTTCTAAGTTAATGATGGTGTTTACATTGGTATTCACTGTTGAATGTGTTGGACAGATATATGTCTATGGTCAAGTTGCAGTAGAGAGGAAACTGGGTAGAGCAGTCCTATATTTCATCAGAGAAATGGAAAAAAACACTCTTATAAATTTGCACTATCTGCACACTTATACACACATTAAATATAATTACATTTTCCCTATCAAAAGCTTGTATTATTCCAATTTAAATAGTGGCTTCATCTCCAACTTGTTTTCTTTTTCCAGGAGGGGAATTAAATTTGCTTCCCATAGTATTGCCCCTTTGGAGCAACTTATCTTTGCTACTGCTTTTAAAACAGCAGGAAACTTGGAGATTACGATAAATGCAAAATATTATCTTTGCCATCTTTCCTGTTTCTCAGACACGAGGAAGTGATATGATGCTTCTGAATTAATTAGGCCAATGCTGTTAAGTTATGATGCTTGGAGCTGAAAATCAGATTTTTGGAATTTGTGGATTGAATGAAAGGGACAAAAGAAAACCAAGTCATTATATGTTTCACTGATTATAAAAAGACCTTTCATTGTGTTGATCACATCAAGCTGTGGAATGTGAATTGTAGAAAAACAGAAATCCCAGTATATCTCATTGTCTTCATGTGAAACTTATATACAGGTCAGGAAGCCACAATATGTACAGAACATGGTGTAACAGACTAGCTCCAGCTGGCAAAGGAGTGGGATATTCTCCCCTTATGTATTCAACCTATGTGCTGATTATATATTAAGGTAAACTGGATTGGAATGAGGTGAGTGTGGTATTAAAATTAGAGGAAGAACCATCAACAATCTGTGCTATGCTGATGACAGTACTTCGATAGCCAAAAATGCAAAGCATCTGCAAGCTATAACAATAAAAATAAAGAAGAATCGTGAACAAAATGGGACTACATTAAATGTTATTCTGTTAAATATAAAGAAGAGAAAACTAATGACAACAGGTAGTCTTAGAATTCAAATAAAGATATTGTGAATTCTAAATAGATAATTTCTGCCTTTTAGGCTTAACTATCAACAGTAAAGGAATAGGCAGACAAGAAAATACTAGGGACAGCCAAGAAAACCAACAAATGGATCATTGAACAAATCAATCCAGAGTTCTTCATCAAGGCACAAATAACCTAGTGGAAATTATCATATTTCAGATACATTATGCAAAGACCTAGTTCTATGGAGAAGGTTATAACACTGGGAAAAGTGGCAGGAAAGAGAAGAGAATCACCAGCAGTTAAGCGGATAGATTCAGTTACAGTAGTGATGGATGCACTGCTGAAAAACCCAGTCAGGAACAGATCATTATGGAGAAAATCTATGTGATTACTACGGTAAGAGCCAAGATTGATTTGAAAGCAGATAATCAAGATGTTCCTATTGATGAAAACTTGCCTCCCTCCTTTTCTTGGCTCTTCACTTCCAGCTAGTCACCTTGGTACTTTTGCCCCTTTCCCCTCGTAGCAGAACGGCTTATAAGAGAATTCTCTGAAGATGTCAGCCTAGAGTACAGCAATTGTATAAAAATGGCTATTCCTATGCCAGGTATCACAAAAAACAGATTGAAAATAAAACTACCAATTTTGCAATGTCTTTGAATCAATGAATGTTGTCACATCCAGAATACTATTTATAGTTCTAGTCTACCCTGATAATCATTAGGATGCCAGTTTGTTTGGCTATATCTTGAGTATATCACAAGAACAACCAAATCTATTGCTCCCTCATTCATGCTGACCCTGTGCTCTTTAAGCTAGAATTTCTAATTTAGAGAGTGCTTTTCAAGCCAACATACTATTGGCTTGATCCTCCCATGTGTAGACTGACACAGCTAGGAGGCTTTGGATAATCAGCATGTCAGTGGATGTCCACAAAAAAAAGTTTTCCCTTTTCTTGAAAGGCTATGATCAAGGGCCATTCAGTGCAGCAGATTGGAAGGTGATATAGAATAATTAAAACTGTTCCTCATGTACTGCATAATTAACTTAAGAATTCATTGCCACAAAATGTAGTGATGGCTGGTAAGCCACATGGCTTTAAAAAGGAATTAAAGAATACCGGTAAGTCTCCATTAGGAGCAGCATGCTTCCAAATACCAGCTTTCAAGGGAACAATGGTGGGTAAAGGATAGGTCTCCAGCTCCTGCTTGCAAGGGCTTTAGAACATCTAGTTAGCCAAATGCTGGTCTAAAATGATAAGCAGACCTATTATACTCCTATGCACATCTTCACAAAGCACCAGGAAAAGCACATAGCATGAAATAAAGATAATAATGAGGGGGCATCAGGGACTGACTGGCACTTTGTTTCTACCCATCCTTTCTAGTCAAGTAGGAAGGGCATACTCCAAATCCCATATGGGATTTCAGCAGAATCTACTCTATCATGGCACCTGTCCTCTGGAAGCTCATCCTTTTTGGAAATCAGGTGGGTGTTGATCAGGCATGGTTGGATGATGTGCTTCCTTAGATCAGTAACACTACCCTATAAATGCTCACAGAACAAATGAGAAACAGAAGACCCAGGCATAACTCTGCCATGGCTGAAGTTTTCTTCAGATGTAATTCGGGAGACGACCAGAGTGTAAGTTTGTCAATGAAACTTGTCAATTGCCTGAATAGAAGCTAGCAAAGAACCACACATTAAGAGGTGCCAATCACGCCCGTAGTTTGTTATTCATCGTCGTCGTTGTTTGTTTGTTTTTTACTCGCGCAACGCCGCTCTGGACTATAGAGGGATAAAAACCGAGACAATTCATGGGGCACGAGTTTTCCCGGTCAAAAAAAAAAAGAAAAAAGGCTTTGTTTCTTGCTTGCAGCGGGCGAAGGCGACGAAAAGGAATGGCAAGTTAGGGACGGCCGTGTGCCTTCGGCATCTCCCGTTCGTGCCTTGCCAGCTCCCCGCCTCCGCCTCCGCTCCGCTCCTTCCAGCCAGGGCAGCGGCAGCAGCTGTCCCATTGCTGACATTCCCCCTGCCGAGCATTCCAGGCCTCTGAGGTAATGGGGCTTCAAACACAGAGGGCTGTACTTTAATGACCACGCCGTATCCTTCCGCATGGCTGGAGCCAATGGGAACGCCTCCCAAAGGGGAACGAGGAAGGAAAGGGCGGGGGGAGGAGGAGGGGGGGGGAGGAAAAGAGGCAGGAGGGGGGGGGGAGGGGAAAGCCTTGAGCGCTCGGAAAAAAAAGCTCTCCTTGTGCTCCCGCAGCCTTCCTCTGTCAAGAGAAGCTGGCTGGCGAAGGGGGCGGCCCGCCTTGATTCTCCCTCCTCCTCCCCCCTAACTTTTCGCCGAGTGGAATGATATCCAGACTCAATTTTGGGATGTTGTTGTTGTTGGGAGGCAGGAAGTGAGGCGGGTTCGCACTCTTGGAGCGCCCGGGAGGAGAACCGAAGGCGGCTCGCTTTAGACAGGATCTTCCTTCCTCTCTTCCCCCCCCCCCCGGCCTTCCCGAAGGAATAACCCGTGAAATGGCTTCGTCTGAAGCGCTCTCGGGATTTTGCAGCTAAAGGAGACCTCCTTTTTATTTATTTTTTTGCCTTGGGTTTTCGCAACAGGTAAAGTGAGCCAGCCGGTGACGACGGTGGTGCTGGGCAAGGGATGGGGGTGGGGATGGGGATGGGGGGGTGGAGGGATTGCCCTTGGATGTTTTATTTTAAGATGGTAACGTTTCCAAAGTAGGATTCGTAGTTTCTTCACTTACTTTGGGAAAAGTCCCCATTCGGACTCCGGCAAGGTTGCAGTAAAGAATAAAACGGCAAGTGGATTCTCTCCTTGACATAATTAGGAGAGGGCGGGGAAAGGAGGTTATTTCACAGTAAAATCAGTCTTGGATGGCAAAGTGGTTCGCGACATGCTCTGTAAGTAAATTAAACCCGATTAACTTTTGTTGTCCTTACCTTTTCCTTTCTCGCTGCCTGTTACTCCTTTTAATCTCTATCTGGTTGAGTCTGATTAAACCATGTAACATCTTTTCCAAAAGAAGTTTGTGTCTTCATCTGCCTAATATATCTCACAAACGACAGGAAAAAAAATGAAGCATCTTTGTGTAGAAAACTAACCTGAGTTATGTATGCAGATATTTTCCTAGACAGTTACAGTGCTATGCATTCCCAGTGGTCTCTTATTAATTCTAATGCTAAGCACCAGTGAGGGGAAAAAATTAATCTTCAGTGTTTGATAGGATGCATTTGATTTGTGGATTAAGATTACAATGGTTTGAGACCATCTTCTGTATTGGCACATCCATTCTTAACAAAATAACATTAACATTTTCTATTGTTCTTTTGCTTTAAAATGTATTGTACTGGAATGAACATTTAACATAAATATGTTCCCCCCTTTTTATTTTTGAAAGAAAAATATGTAAACTGAAGAAGGGAGATTTATCATTTTTCTGTTCATATATGTTACTTCCCACTTGTTTTAGTAATGTATGGAATCCTTATGCAATCCAATCTGAAAATAAGTTATATGGGAAATATTGCTGGTTATACTTTGCATATTGAAACAAATAGGATAAAATAGATTCTTGTAAAGAGTTCTAAGGCTACTTTGATTTTAACATACATTTCATTGGATTTACTAGTCTGTGTACCTTAACTATGCAGAATGGAGAGTATTTGAAATAGGCGAATATGGCGAGGTCTAATATGACAGCAGCTGGTAGCAGAAAATAACAGCTGCTAAACAAGACTGGTTGTGCTGTGTTAGCAAGAATTGTGCTTGGCTAGCGTGGAAACTTGTTGAATAGGATTGAAGCATGATACCTTCTCCACCCATCCGCTGGCATTTTCTAATTGACTTGCTGTAATATGACTGAATTCTCTGTGGAAAGTTACAAAGATTAGGAAGATGCATTTTAAAATGTTCTGGCCCTCTGATTTTTCTGAAGTGTAAAAATAGGATTCATTGTCAGGAAAATTAACATTTTAAAAATATTTCTAAGTCAAATGTTGATATGTTTATACAAAAACATCAGTCTAATAAAGAATGAATCCAATAGAAGATCATGGTGCACAATTCAGCCAAAAGTAAGTGTTGTATGGCAATACATTGAATTCAGTGAAATTCAGTGTCCATACTCATTCAAAAGTGAGTTCCAATAATTTAAAATAGATCTTCATATCATATTAAACGTGATACAACTATAGGCTTAAGCATGTGCTTAATGTTTCTAAATGAGAATATTAGAGCTATAAGTATTTGTTGGAATATGTAATATGTTGGAATATGTAATACGTTGGAATATGTAATATGGTATAAGGAATAATTGAAGAAGCCTTAGAATTTCATGCATTAATAATTGTATATGTGGTTAGAGAAGTATGGTGAAATGTCAAACTTCAGGCATATTTCTGAGAGAGCTTATTTAATATATAATTAAAACAACTTGTAGAATGTTGCAATATGGTACTTGCATCTAGGCAGAATATATAGTTTGTGCTGTACTGAGGTTGAAAATGAATATGATGGGGAATGACAGAAGTTTAAAAGATGAACATAGTTTGGTTTTTAATATAGTAGTAGGAACAGAGTCGGAGGACTATCATTTATACATCCAATTGTAATACTTCTAAGGTCAGTATTGGAGCTTCTGATAGTTAGCAGTACTGTGGATTATTATTGGAATGGATCCGTGTCCTGGTCATCTTGAATAAGAAATAAACAAATTGTAAAAAAATCATTAGTAGTGTTCACAAAGGATTGAGATTCAGCAGTGTAGTAGCAAACTGTCTTCAACAGACTATAGTAAACAAACAAGTTGGACTGCTCAAGAGTACTCCAGGGACATCATCAGGATGAATCTCACACCTGATTAACAGGTCATGATGAATTTTTTTCAGTTGCATTCATGGAATTATCCATGAAACCTAGATAATTCCATGAATGCAACTGAAAAAAGTTCATCATGACCTGTTAATCAGGTGTGAGATTCATCCTGATGATATCCCTGGAGTACTCTTGAGCAGTCCAACTTGTTTGTTGTCTGGTTGAAGACATTTCAACTTCAAGTATATTTTCTACTTGCAAGATCTCATATATTTTTATTGCTTTTCTTTGGAAATTAAAAAAAACTTTCATGAATACTATAAGGAAAGGTGTGATAGTTGCAAATATGTCTCATGGTTGAAAGCGCTAAATTTCACTTCCTTAAAATAATCTTGCTCTATAATAGTCATAAATGTAGTTGCCCTTGATTGAATGAGTTGTGAATTACGGAAGTAACATAGTAGTACAATGTTACTACTTCATGAATAAAATGAAATTTCTAGATTAAGTTTTCAGGTTTAGCATAACATTAATAGTTAAGGTTCATATATCACACTAGGTATAATGTAATTTATTTACATCACCAGAACAGTAATATAACATATGTATGTAATATAATGTAATTACAATACATTAACCTGAACAATTTAGCATAGAGATACAGAATTGGGCCCTCCCAAAAGCCTTGGATATGACACATAGGGATCTCTCTTATGTTAGGAGTAAAAATGATTATTTTAATAAAATTCAATTATAATAATATTAATAAAACATACTTAATGCAATTAAATATACATTTAATTTAATTTTGTCCATCAGTACTTTTGACAGTATAGCCTCTGACACAGCATCAAAGATCAGGTGAGATCTCTGTCCACAAACATTGTTTGTTGGATGTGAGGGAGATGTTGCTTTATGGAGCACTGGAAATATTTTTTTTGTTTTTATATGCTATGTTGTTTCAGGTGTGTGTGTGTGTGTGTGTGTGTAGTATAGTTTATGAAAAACATGTTATGGCTTAGTGATTCTTGTGAGTGCAGTCAATTCCTTATTGAAGACATTATATTTTGGCATAGGATTATCTGTGACCCATACTGAACAATGTCCTAGTGTTAATATTCTTTATGTTGTAATGTCGAGGAACATGCAGAATTAATGGTGTATTCTTCTGTGTAATTTAATTATTGAAATATGTGCAATATGTTCATCTATTGCCGATATTGCTATGATTTTATTCATTATAGATTAGTGCTAGTAAAGATTTATAATAAATCTTTCTAATACAAGATTTTCCGGGTGTTTATTTATTACTGAAGCGCTCTATGCAGTTTACAATAAAACACACTCAAAAAGAAAACAAACAAATTAAAACATACACAAATAAAAATAGAAATAAAGACCATCATACTATGGCCATGGAAAGGCAGTTGTCAAAATCTTAAGCAATATAAATTAAAATATGATTAAAAGGCTTGGAAAAATAAAAATGTATTCAGTTCAAAAGAATACTAATGTGGGCATTAGTCAAACTTCATTGGGGAGGGTATTCTATAAATAGGGTGACATCACAAAAATGCTTTCTTTTGTAGAAGCTCATCTCACCTCCCTTGGTGATGGTATCTGAAAAAAGACCTCATTAGAAGATCTTAAGGTTCAGGTAGCTACATATGGGAGAAAGTGCTCCTTCAGATAATCTGGTCTTAAGCCTTTTATGGTTTTAAAGATGAAAAACAGCACTTTGAATTGGGCCCAAAACAAACTGGCAAGCAGTGTAGATGGTGACGTACTGGCATAATAGATGTATATCACCCAATCTCAGTGAGCATGTAAGCTGCTCTACTTTGAACCAATTGAAGTTTCTGGAGAATATTCAGAAGCAGCCTCTTAATGCATTGCAATAATCCAGTTGAGAAATTGAACATGAATAACTGTTACAAGACCATCATTTTCCAGGTAAAAGAAGAGCAACAGAGATGATTAGTTGCCTGGAGGCTAAAACATACATAGAATGGTTGCAGGAATTAGATATGTTTGTTTAATGAAAAGAAGACTATGGTATCGTGCTCTGGAAAGAGGTCCTAAAACAGCATCTGGTGTGACTAAAAAGGCCAATTTGAGAGTGGCAATCCCTTCCACACTGAGGACAGATATATTCTGTCCCCTGCCCAGCCCCCAGATTTCTCTGGTTCCGGGACTGCCTCTTTGCCTCAGCCTGCCGAACAAGTATCTCTTCGAATTGGAGAAGGCCATGCTGCGTCTTTAGCCCCCAAGCTGAACGATCAGAGTTCAAGGTTTCCCAGTCATTAATGTCCATTCCTAAGGCCTTTAGATCCCTCTTGAAATATCCTTATATCGCAGCTGTGATCTCCCTTTAAGGCACTTTCCCTGCACTAATTCTCCATACAGGAGATCTTTCAGAATCCGACCATCAGCCATTCTCACGACATGCCCAAGCCAGCGTAAACGTCGCTGTTTCAATAGTGTATACATGCTAGAAATTCCAGCACGTTCCAAGACTGCGCTATTTGGAACTTTGTCATGCCAGGTAATGCCAAGGATACGTCGGAGACAGCGCATATGAAAGGTGTTCAACTTTCTCTCCTGCCGTGCGTAAAGGGTCCAAGACTCACTGCAGTACAAGAGTGTGCTCAGGAGACACTCTATAGACCTGGATCTTTGTATGTTCCGTCAGCTTCTTATTGAACCATACTCTCTTTGTAAGTCTGGAGAATGTGGTAGACGCTTTACCAATACGTTTATTCAGTTCAGTATCTAAAAAGAGGGTATTGGATATGGTTGAACCGAGGTACACAAAGTCATGAACGACCTCCAGTTCTTGTGCAGAGATTGTAACACAGGGAGATAAATCCACGTCTTGACCCATGACTTGTGTCTTTTTCAGGCTGATTGTTAGCCCAAAGTCTTGACAGGCCTTGCTAAAACAGTCCATAAATTGTCTTCGGCAGTGTGAGCAGTAACGGCAGCATCATCAGCGAAGAGGAAATCTCGTAAACATTTCAGCTGGACTTTAGACTTTGCTCTCAATCTAGAAAGATTAAAGAGTTTTCCATCTGATCTAGTCCGGAGATAGATACCCTCTGATAGCAGTTTCCCAATATCTAAGGGGTTACCACAAAGAAGAGAGGGTCAATCTATTCACCAAAGCACTTGAAAGCAGAACAAGAAGCAATGGATGGAAACTAATCAAGGAGAGAACAAAGCTAGAAATAGAGAAATTTCCTGACAGAACAATTAATCAGTGGAACAGCTTGCCTTCAGAAGTTGTGGATGCTCCATCACTGGAGGTTTTTAAGAAGAGATTGGACAACCACGTCTGAAATGGTATAGGATCTGTTTTGGCAGGGTTTGGACTAGAAGACTTCCATGATCCCTTCCAGTTATTCTGTTCTATTAGAAAGATGATAAATCAGCTGCAATTGGTAAATCAGAAGAAAGGCACTCCATGCCGCTGAGGCCACCTGAGTCTCAACTAAATGACACATTTACAACTATCCCTAAACTGCAAATCTATTCTTTTAGAATGAGTACAGACCATTTTAGTACCAGCGGAGCATCATTCAACTGGACAGATACCACACCCATAAACAGTATCTCTATTTTGTCTAGAGTCTCATCTTGTTGATCCTCATATAATCTGCTACCCTTTCACGGCACTGTTTATTATGTACTGCATATTACATCATCTCAGGTCACATTTCCAGATAGCCACTTCCAGCATCTTCCCACAGATGTTAAAAAGCATAGAAAATAGCATGGGACCATAAGTGACTCCAAAGCCCAAATGCTATGGGTCAGAAGAATAACCCCACAGCACCTTCTTCTGGAAATGGCCATCCAAGTAGGAGTAACACCAGAGTCACCTATTGAGAGGGTCAGCCATAGGAATGAAATAAAGCTTCTGCATCCAAATTCAGTTAGCCAGTCCAGGAGGATACCATGGTCAGCAGTATTAAAAGCTGCTGACAGGTCTAAGAGCATCAACTGAGTCACACTCAGCTTGTCCTTTTCCTGACACAGTTCACAGGATGACTTTATACCAGTTTCTATTCAGTTTCTTGCCAAGTCTGCAAGTGGTTTGAAATGGAGCTAGAAAATCAGTTTCAACCAAGACAATCTGGTTGATTAGCCACCATGATACAGACAGACATGCTGTACTTATTGCATGGTTGCCTGTTATGTAACAATCAGCAGATTAAAAGTGTTAATATAATTGTTGGTGTAAAATTAAGGTACTAAGGGGTGGGGTGAGGAGAGAACCATCAATTCCTTCTCAGGTTGCTTGCATCTACTTTGACTAAGAAAAAAATAATAATAATAACAACCGAGCCAGGGGTGGTATTCGCTTACCTTCACTACCGGTTTGCAAATGTGAGTGCACGCAGAGCCTTCCATGCATGTGTAGAGCGTAAAAAATGGGATTTGATGATGTCCGGGCGGGTGGGTGGAGCCTTCTGCCGCTGCTACCAGTTCACCCAAACCAGTTAGAACCGGCTGAATACCACCACTGAACCCAGCCCACAGTATTGTTTTCAATAACAGTGGGATCTCTTAAGATACAATAAACCTCCCAAACCTTCTTCCTTAATTTACCTAGTTAAGAAACTGAATTTTCTTGAGTAGTGACCTTACTAAACTTCGGCTAAACATATTTTTATTGATCGATTTAAACAATTCATATAGTTGCCCATTTCACAGTGACTCTAAATGGTAAAAACCAAGTAAGAACACAATATAAAATGAATACCCAGAATGAACAGGACTAAAATCATCCCATGTCTAGTCCAAAGATTGGAACTCAAATTCTAAACCCTACTTAATCTTCTAATCCAAACCCTGAGACAATGGTTACATCTCTAGTGCCTTATGAATGACCAACAGGGTCAAGATCATTCTCAATCTGTAGGCTAACGTTGTTCCAAGGGCAGGTGCCGTGGCAGAGAAAACATGATTCCTAGGCCTCATAATATGTCGCTGCTGAATAGACGAGCTCTGGAGCATGGCTGCTTTGCTAGTTTTGGTGGCATGAGCAGAGATAATTGAAGCAAGCAGTCCCACAAATAATGTGGGCCTCTGTTCTGTAGGGCTCTGGATATTCATCAGCTCCTAAAACTGCACTCAGAAGCCTTCCGGGAGCCACTGCAGCTCACAGAACAGAGTAGTACATGAACATATTGTGAAACTCTCAAAACTGCCTGCCTTACTGCATTCTGGACTAGTTGTAGCTTCCAAATTCTTTTCAAGGGCAACTCAGTGTAGAATGTATTACAGTAGTCCAACCTCCTAACCCAGAAAACAGCACAATTGCTGCTCAAGAAGAACTTCTTTTTTGGTAGGAGCTGTGAGTCCAGGAAGGCTCAAAAATTGCTCATCCAGATCCCCAGAGCCTCCAGACATTAGGAAAAATCCTCAACAACATTATTTGGCTGAACCGAGGCAGATATGTATAATTGTCAATGTACTGGTGATGTCTGTGATGCTTCACCCTGTGTCTAAAGGTGACTTTGCTCAGTGGCTTCATGTAGAGATTTAAAAAAAAGTTGGGAGAGGGTAAAGCCGTAAGAAACCCCATGAAGCAGAGTTTTATCTTCAGTCTTTCCATATCCTTTCTCATCATCAGAAATGGAACTGCCCTGGAGAAATGAGGAAACCATTATAATACTATACCTTTTATAGGAAATACAGGCACATCCTGATCATTCAAACTGATTGCAGAATTCTTTGCCCTGGTAAAAATCTTCTGAAAACCAGAGAATGTTGATAAGTATCATGCAAAGGTGGTATTCAGCTGGTTCAGACCGGTTCTACCCGAACCAGTAGCGGAAATCACGGGCGGGCCCGGCCATTCGCCCCCCCTGGCCCGGCTCTATGCCATCCTATTATGCACGTTTTTGAGGCTGGGCTCCTGCGTGGACACGCACGCACTCACATTTGCGAACTGGTAGGGAAAGTAAGTGAATACCCCCCTTGGTATCATGGTCTCTTTTTCACCATAATTGACAATCTGTTTATGTTGGAGAAGAAGGCTGAGTAGCTGTAAACTTAGGACAGGATGTTCAAATCTATTCCGCTTTCTATTGAGAGAAAGAACCATTGAAACAATGTAGTTGTTTGGAATTTTGAAGCAATGCCTTTTCAGAAGAGCCCTGCTGAAGGCCCCTGCTTTTTGGAACAATGTCCTGATACAGGTGGCTGCAATAGCTGAATAAACTGAATAAATTATAGCAAATTACAGTTATGGCCACTATTGTTTCAGCAGGTTTCTTATAACGTACATGTTGCTTTTGTTTTGTGTTTGTTGATGATTTTTGTATACCATCCAGAATCATGTTGAATGGGGCAGACATAAAATGTTCCAAATAAATAAATTAATAATCATGAAATATTATGGAAATAGTAAGTGTCCTTAATGTTGGGATCAATGGGAGGTTTCCGTTTAGCCTACTTCATGTTATATATTTTGGTTTATTTCTTGCTTTTTAAACCTATACAGTACTTATACAGTGCATAAAGTACAGACAAGAACGGACAGATCTCTGTCCTTCCAAAGCACAGGGCTTTCCAGAATGATTTTGAAAGTTGTCACATGATCACATTATACTATATGAAATCGTTCTTATATTACTTCAGAAAGCCTGGAGTATATGTTTTTTTAAAAATGTGTGGGTAAGGACAATAGGAACTGGGTAGTAATATAGTGAAACTACTGAAGTATGCAAAGTTGGGGCATCTGTTTAGATGTTTTTTTAAAAAAAGGTTTTGAGAGGATGGCTTATTTTATTGCATTTGTTTTCTTGGTCTGTGAAACCGGAATAAGTTTTACACGCTATTTATTTTGTTCTTCAACTGAAAATATATAGGAAATTTTATCACCATTTCTCAGTGCTAATACTTCGGGATATGAGTTTGGGAGTTTCATGAAGTTTATAACCCACAATACTATATTAAATGCTTTATACTGAGGTGTTTTATATTTCTGTTAAACAACCTGTGACCCATTGGATAATCCTTTCCTAGACATTTCCTTACCTAAACAGAGAAATAGAATGACCATGGGCAGGCAAAAGGGAGTGGGAGCGTTAGCAATTATCACCTTCCTGCTGGCTTCTACATTTTTATCACCTTCCTGTTGGCTTCTCCATTGATGTTGCTTATGAGAAGCTGGCAGGGAGTATAAGAAATCAGACCTCCTCATCCTTGACTTGATCCACAGCACTGTATGCCACTTTGCTGAGGGAACCATGAGAAAAACTACCCCTGCTCCCCACCTGGGTCTTTCCCAAGAGCCCTCTCCCTACAGGGAGGAAGAGGGCTTACCCATCAACTACCAACCCACCTCAGCCTATCTTGCCAGCAGCATCCAAGTCACTTCCTTGTCCTTCCCTCATCACCCACTGCTATTAAAAGACATTTCAAATTTCAACCTCAATTTCAAAACTGCCAACTCCAACCAGCTGATTGCATGCAGGGATTAGGGAGGTAGGAAAGAAGGCAGGATATAGCCCTCCCATTTTACCTGTGCCACACAGTCTATGGGTTTCTGAGAAATGTAATCTATTGGCATTGTGATGCTTAAGCAGCCACAACTTTTCCAAATTTCATTCCTGTAGGAGTCATGGATCCTGGCATTCTGTAAATTAGTTCATTTGAATTATCTCGATTCAATAATTGTTGCCCTATAATGTCTGAATTCTTCCAGTTGAATGGTACAAACAGACTCGAAGGTTTAGTATTATATAAATAAACATGTACTGTAATTTCTATTTAGATTTGATTACCAAAATTGGTTATAAATTTGGTTATACAATGTTTACATCTCTCAACTAATTATTAGAAAAATTAACATTATATCCCAGAAAAAATGTGAGAGACCTGTTAACATGATGTGGGAAGATCTCAGTTCAAATTTTATCAAAACTGTTAATTTATGAGATGTGGTCTTACCTTTAATCTTTTTTCTCTTTTTTGCTATTTGTTTGAAATGAATAACATTTCTTGTAAGGATATTAGGGAATGTTTATGGATGTGCTAATTAAGTAGTTGGAGAATGTTAGATAAAAAGTAATTATACCATAGTGAATGTGGCTGCTTTAAATTGGTCTTATAAGTTATTAAATGTGAAAATACCTCCGAGTCTTGTTTTAATTAACTCAGTTTCTCCCCCTTTCTTTCAGAATTTTTGTGGATGTTTCCTTTATTCAGAACTTGGAAGAAAACCTGCCACTTTTTAATGGCTGCTGCTGCCGCTGCTGGATGATCATCTGAAACTCTTAATAGAAGAGAAAATTGCCGGGTGGTTTTCTGTAGCTTTTTGTGAATGAGTGAAGAAAGAAATGCCTCTACCTTTTGGGCTGAAGTTGAAACGAACTCGACGCTATACAGTATCTAGCAAGAGCTGTTTGGTAGCCCGTATTCATCTGCTTAACAATGAGTTTGTGGAGTTCACACTATCGGTGGAAAGCACTGGGCAGGAAAGTCTGGAGGCTGTGGCACAGAGACTTGAACTTCGAGAGGTAGGAAAGGTGGCTGTTGACATCTCCATCTTGGAATATAAAAGGATTAAAAATTGTAGTAGGTCAGCTTCAGTTTTACATTTACCCTATTACTATTGTCTGCTGTCCACAATATGTAGTTATTCAAGTGTATTGAACAAACAGCAATCTTGTCACCTGTCACACAATTATTTTTGACTGAAAGTAGCAGGAAGTAGCAGAAAGTATTTTATATAAAAAACAAAGCAGGTATTCAGTCAGTGATGTAGAGTTCCTCCATCATTTTTCTGCACAATGGCTTCTCCAGCATTTATATTTGGTTTTGATATTGTTCGCTGCCCAGAGTCAATTAGATTGAGATGAGCAGCTATATAAATTGAATAAATAAATAAATAAAGCAGTCACCTAAAAAAACCTGGATTGTGCAAATTAAAATATATCTCTACAAGTGTGCCCACATGTAGGATGTAGCAAAAGCTGTAAAGAACTAAGAACGAATTGTGCTATAAATACCTAAGAGATTATACTTAGATTGCCTGGAGTAGTAAGGTTACCGTCTAGAAACAGACAATATGAAAATCAAGCAGAAAAATAGAAACAAGCATATTCTTTCCTTTAGCAAGAGCAATTTCATTGAAATGAAGTAATGCCTACAGACATTACCTGTGTAGCAATTATAATATATATCTATCAAAATTCTGCTTCATATTTACACTCTCCACTGAACATCACTGACATGGTTGTTTGTATTGTCCTGAGTTCATTAAAAAGCCTGATAGTATTATCAGTACATAATTATTAATCCAACAATTTGGCAAAATGTTGCGCTAGTATCCCATTAATATCCCATTCAGTTTTCCAACCAATGAGCCAGCTATATTTTTTTCAGCATATTCAATTCCCAATCTGAACAGATTACAGACTGATGTTGATAACACCAAATGCGTTCAACACAACAGGTGTGGCTCATTAGGTTTATTTGTCTCTGAACATTTTTTTTATTTTTGTAAGAGTAAATTTTAGAGTTATCTCTCTCGTGTTTTTCAGTACATTATTTTTCATTAGCTAATTAGCTAATTTAGCACATGTGTAGTTTGATGTTATACTTGGATAATAATGTAGAAGCCTGGGTGACTTTAAATTCTTTACATTAAGAACGGGACTTTTCATTGTTCCTTCATTCTTAGATTGTCCAGGAGGAAGTTACGTTGACTCAAAAATAAAAGGTCTCATTTAGATCTCTTTATAAGGCTGAGCAGGAGTTCCTTGGTGTGGCACAATAATTTTGTTACAAACTAATACGTGGACCAGGTCACTGGTATATGGGAAAATAAATACTATTGATCTCCAGACAGGAAGCTTTCTCTGCATATAAATGTTTTCTATACTGGAAAAAATGAATCTTAGGCAGCCTTGCTCAATACATGGTGAAATTGGAGGGCAATCTGAATCTACTGCAGAAGTTATTATCCATATTTTCCATTGGACAGGTTAATAATTCCTTACTTTCCTCTGTTTTTTTCCTAAGCAGGTAAGTTCAGCTTTCATGATTGTTAGGTAGCTCTGTTGTATCAGAAAAATATAACATTGGGCTAAAAGATGGTGCTAGGCCATTGTGAGCTTATTGTTTTAGTGGGGATTTGAATTTGAACCTCACAAATTCTAGTACAATAGTCTAATTGTTACCCTGTTAAAAATCAGATTTAGGGTATTAAAACCAGACTACAAAATTTTAAAGGATTCCCCTCCTCCACCACAATAAGCATTCTTGCAGAGATTGTTTTGGAAACAAAGTATGGACAGGCAAGGGAAATAGGCACTATGAAAACATGTAAGCAACATTCCTCAGAATATTCATTGCAAACAGAAAATATGTCTGTCATCTAACTAAGTCATTTTAACAAGCTTTTGGTTTTAATCACTCCCCCCACTACATTCAAAAGACATTTTGATCATTTTTCAAGTTTTGGATATTTCTGAGGAAAACTTTCCATATTAGTATCTATACACTAAACTCTTGTGTCTGTAACCTTTAACTAGGTGAAACCTAGTCATAGACCAACAATTTTTGAACCAAAGTATTTCAAATGGGCTTACAAAATTGTCCAAAAACTAAAATCCATGATTCCTATATAATTGAAATTTGGTACATTTTATGACATAAAATTATCATTAAAAATGTATGCTAATACAAAAAGTCATTAAATATTTCCTATGTACAGCTTCTGGTGATTGACTGTACTATACAGTTCAGCATGTTTTACTTTCAAGGCAGATACATCTCTGAATATATTCCTGAATTCTTAAAACCTTTTCCAGTGAAGGCAGTACATTAGAAGCTTTTGCCATTGTTGAAGTCATTGTAAGGAAATATCTCTGAAACAATGACCCAACAAGTCATGGGTTGTCTAGTTTTCTACTACGACCAGATATCTTGCCTGTTTGAGGGGATTTGTTTTTAAATTACATTTTATTTCTACTTTATCCTAAGGAGTTTAGGCAAGCATACCTTTAAAATACGAGGTAGATTAGGCTGAAGGAGAAACTTTGGCTTAAGGTCATTCAGTAAATTTCATGACTTAATAACTAGGTTTACACATTCTGCTAAGTGTTGATTTGTTTGAAACATGTATACACTACATACCTTCACACATAATACTGATTCTTAAACCATCATTGACAACTGCAGTTGGATTAACATATCATTTTATGACAAACAGGAAGACACTATAGTGAAGTTTTAGGAGCCCTCTTGGAAGATGCATAGAAAATGGAAGACGGGGGGGGGGGGCATGGATAATGTCCTTGGAATGAACATCGAAATACTAAGTAAGCAGGGGAGGCTACAAATAGGACAAGTTGTCGAGTAGCTTCTCTTTCTTTCAGGTTGCAGCCTAACTAAGGAAATCAACATGACATCAGTGATGATCCCTTCCAAACCCTAGTCTTTAATTCCAGAACACCAACTGATAAAAGGACTATTATCTATGATTTAAACCTTTATGAAAACAGCTGAACTAAAAACCTAACTGACAGAAGAAGTGAAAATTCATCCTTCCCATCTTTTTCTACTTGAGCTATTCTGTTATACAAAAGACCAATAATGAAAGATAGAGGGATAGCTTAGTCATGGTCTACATCAGTGTTTCTCAACCTCAGCAATTTTGTAGATGTGTGGACTTCACCTCCCAGAATTGACCAATTGGTGGATTGTGGGAATTTAATCCACATATCTTAAAAGTTGCTGAGGTTGAAAAAAACTGATCTACAAACATTCTATCTCATTGACAAAATGCTTGACATTCTGCCATTTTTTTGCCATTTCATGCATACTAATGGGTTTGGATATAGATTCTTAGTGAAAAATCTGAAGCATTTTGTGATAGTATTCATGCAAGTTGATCTTGTTTAGCTTACAACTAAAATATTGTATTCTCTGATTGGAAGAGAGTTTACTGCTCTACTTTGAATAGTTGCACTTTATATTCCATATCCCCACCTTTTTAAAAACAAAAATATGTTACAAAGACAGTCCTAAACTTATGACCTAATGATTGTTTGCAGTCACGATAACCTTGGAATGGGTGTTTTGTGGCCCATAAAGGGCCATCAAAAAAAGGAATGAGCTTTTTCTGTGGTAATACTAAGATACATTTATTTACCCAAACATTTGAAATGATTTTATAGCATTTGTCTGCAATTTATAGATTTTGTTACAACCCAGTTTGATGGAGGATTGTTTGTTTTATTTTGATTATAGTACTCATATCTTTGAATCCATTCTGATGAATGACATACTAGAAATGAAATAAGAAATATAAACCATGTTTATCAGTAAATAGGATGTAATCTAAATCATGACTGATATATTGGGATAGCGAGATGGTCTCTTGCCTTGGCACATTATTAGTAAATATATATAATGTGAACTTGCAAATCTTAGTATTTCTAGGTACCGGTTAAAATTTCTCTTCAAAACATAACATTTTAAATATTATGAAGAGGACATTATCTAACACATTCTATTGTATGGTTATATTTCTTATTTCTAGATTTGTATTCTCTGTTTTGAACTTTGGTTCAAGTTATTAAAAAATAGGTCACAAATTAGTCAAGAAAATTCTTTTTTGTCTTTGTGGTTTATTTTATTACAAGTGTTTATTAGGAGATTTAAAAAATAGTCTGGGAGCAGATATTTCTAGTTGGCCCAGTACTATGGACTATTTATATCCCATGCTACATGTTTCTAATTAGTTGGAAAAATTAATAGCCTTATAAGTAAGTGAGCCACTGAGTCCTGACATTTTTGAACTACTGCTTAAAGTAATGTGCATTATGCAATCATAAATGCTTGCTTCTAGAATACTAGGACTACAGTACATCACATGATAATCCATACTGAAAGATAAACAGATTCCTGTGGTCATTTGAACTTAAAAGTTAGTTGTAGGAATTGAAGGTTTTCCCCCCTTGCCTTGTCTTTGCTAATCCTTCTTCATCTGAGGCTGCTTGACTCAATCCCCAGCAGCTGGTGTTTTGCATTACTTTTGTGAAGCAATTTGTTATGTGGTTTCAGCTTCTAGATGGTGTGAAAATATCTTAACCATACTTGGAAATATTTTATGTTCCCAGTTTCAAGAAACATAACTTAAAATATCCATCTAGTTCAAGTCTTCTTAGTTATCAAGATTAAGTAAATCCATTGTAACAGTCTTAATACCATTATCAAAGAATGAGTCAGTACAATATTGCTATATGTAAAGCCCATTTAAATATATACATTTATGTTGCTTGTTTCCTACAATTATTACCTCTTAACCTTTGTCCAGAACCTGGTGTCCATTTTTTTGTTATGTGAAGTTTGCCTTGTGTGACAATTCAAAGTAGTGCTGAAGAAATAACTCTTCAACCAGTTTTTGCCTTTATGACCATTGCAGGGTCCATCAATCACATTGCCATTCACATGCTTTGCAACCAGCAGGCAATTTCACTAAGCAAAAATTGTAAGGTCAGGCATGGTTCACTTTTTTTTAAAAAATTTGATTTATATGCCGCCCTTCTCCGGAGACTCAGGGTGGCTTACAATGCGTTAAGCAATAGCCTTCATACTTTTGTATATTTATACAAAGGCAGCTTATTGCCCCCACAATCTGGGTCCTCATTTTACCTACCTTAGAAAGGATGGAAGGCTGAGTCAACCTTGAGCCTGGTGAGATTTGAACTTACAGTAATTGCAGACAGTGTCTGCATCACTTTACTTCATGATCCAAGGGGAAGTAAGGTGTAAGCCTAGCCATGTCACATGCTTTTCAGCTGAGTGACCAAGTTGCTAGTCCCAGTAGTGCTCACTAAGCAAGGACTAGTTGCAGTAAGGTAGAAAGGTGTGTATCTTGCTTACACATGCAGTCAGTTTGTAATTGTAATAGATTATGATCCCTGCTTGAATAATAGGCTATCCTAATGCAGAGCAAGTATGGATACACATAGACTCTACAGCACAGGTGTCAAACTCACGGCGTCATGTTGCCATCACATGACGTTTCACAATGTTTTTCCCATTCATGGAACTGGGATGGGCGTGGCCTGTGTGTGATGCATCTGGCCCATGGGCCACCAGTTTGACACCCCTGCTCTACAGGACCTAGACATGGGTGAGAAATGCTAAAAAAGATACTGCATATCATTTAGGTGAATTCAAGAGATGTAAGTGAAGTCAAATTATAGTGTAGAAAGTTACAGATTAAGTTGGGTTTGCAAACTTTGCAGTACCACCATGTCTCAAAATGACAAAGGAATCCATGTGAAACCTGTTCTCATTAATTTTCAATCTGTATAGCAAATGAAACAATTATAGAACAAAACAGAATCAGTTTGGTGTAATAGTTAAGGCATCGTGCTAGAAACCAAGGGAGAGAGAGGGAGAGAGTTCTAGTCCTGCCTTAGGCATGGAGCCAGCTGGGTAACCTTGGACCAGCCATTCTCAATCAGCCTTAGGAAGCAGCCAATGGCAAACCACTTCTGAAATATTGCCAAGAAAACTATCAAGATTTTCCAGGCAGTTGTCTAGAGTCAAAAACTGGCACAAAAAACAAACATTTTCCATTTGAAGTGAAAAAGCAACTAAATTCAGAACCATACCACTCAATGAAAAGGATCAGCCTGCCAGTCTGTACCACTCCTGAAATTCAGGTTGTGCTATTCTCTTCCCTTCTCCCCTCCCTTACGTTGGAACAATATCTGTTCTTTACAGCAACAACTATGTGAGATCCTGACCTGTCCAAGCAAAGTGGGAACAAACTCTGGCAGTGATTTGGTCCCAGCTGCGCATGCTATATAAGGCAGGCTATATAATCCGTGCAGCATTGTGCCAGAGCCTTTCTATGTCATCTTCCTAACAGTGATTCAGCCATGAGCACAGTCAGCTTGGGCTTCCGTGGCTAGATCTCCATGGATGCACATTGAACCTGTGTCAGATCAGATTCCTATTCTGCCTGGAGAAATGCCTGTCTAGGTTGATTGGGAGCAAATTCTGGAATGACCTTGTACTCCAAAACATTTTTGGCACCCCTCCTTAAATCTGTTCATGAACATTGCCCATTAAAAATATTTGCACAAGGCTGAAATAAACATAAGACAGATATAAGCATCATTCCTTTTACCCACTTGACAGAGTAGTAATTTTTTCAGCTGTACTTGTTGAAGTACAGCTCCTAGTACCTCCAGCTAGCCATTGCCAATTATGAGGAATGCTAAAGAGTTTGTGAGATATTCTTCTCACACTGATAAAGAGTCTGCAGGTATTAAAACAGGAAACACATGCAAACTTCTTCATGGAAGAGGCAAGTTTCCAGCCCACTGCATTGAAACAAACATGAAAAAATGAACAAGCGTTTTGCCTGTTTCAACTGCCTCTATGTTAGTATCTCACTTGAAAGTAATCACTGGAATTTTGGGGTTATAACTTTTAACCTTCCTTCCAATAAACATACTTCACAGAACTCAGAGATTGTTTCTTGAATTAACTATTTTGAAGCAACCAAGAATGAAGTCTGACACAGTTATAGTTTCAGCATTAAGTGGAGAGCCATAAACCTTAATCCCTTCACGCTGATTACTGAAGTATTTATGTTTATAGAAAGTTCTGAAGTGGAGGAAGGATTTCACACAGATCTTGATAACAAACTAGCTGTTAGTGTCATGAGGCAAGAGAATTTTTCATGTACTTTCTTTTTTGGAGGAGGAAGATTCAGGTCAAGTAATACAATCATATAACTGGCAGTGAGGTGGTGATTTACATGACGTAATTGTTTACATAGCTATGGTATAATGTTTGCCCATTTTAGGTTTGGTTAAATTGCGAATTCATTTCAACAGGATTTAAGTATACTGGTTGGTGTAGTTCTATATGCAAAAATATTCATTAACTTGACAGATTAGCAGAATGCTAAGAATCATGCTAATTTTCAAAATATTATATACATTTATCCTTGGTTTTGAAAGACCCAGAACTAAGAAGAAATTTGTGGACAGAACAATTAATGACTTGCCTACAGAAATTATGGGTGCTCCAACACTGGCAGCTTTAAAGAAGAGATTGGACAACCAATTGTCTGAAGTGGTATAGGCTTTCCTGATTAAGGAGAAGGTTGGACTAGAAGACCTCCATGGTCCCTTCTAACCCTGTTATTCTGTTATTTTGAAATATTTCCTTAAGGAATAAATAACATAGTACTACTAGCTTTTCCACATTGTTTTTTCCTGTATTCATATATTTTGCACTAGTTCAGTCCATTGTTAAGCATTCCAACTAGTGGATGTCCAACTGAACATCTATGCCATTTGTTGAGCAGATAAGAAAAATGGCAATTAATGGAACATAATTATGTAAAAATCTGTCTAGGGTTCATTTACTTCCTGGAAATTGAATGAAAAGTAACTTGTTAAAATTAGGAAATCTTACAACAGCATTATTCTTGAATGTTTAAAATATTTCTAGAGTTATGTCAGCTTTCTGTAAGACTGGTATATGTCTTTTGCTAATGTTAGCAGTTTTAGACATGATTAAAATGTTATTGCCTTTTAATATACTTCACACTGCAGGATTCTTAAATGCAATTAGAGCACCTGAAACAAAACATACAATTGCAGCTATGCATGTGTACCAGAGAGAGCATATTTTATTCATGTAGAAACTCCTATGAATTACCTAAGCATGCAAAATTGATACTTTTTCCTTCATAGTTCTAGATTGCTATAGAGAGAAATGAGTATGTATTATGTCTATTATGTAAAGACAAGGATTTTTTTAAAAAGAGACTTTTTTCAAATGATAAAGATCTGTGTTTGAGCTGATTTGTTTTACATGATGATCATGCTGCATATGTAAACATGAATTAAAGATATACATTATTCTATGCTGATTTCTTAGACTTGTTTATTGTATATAAAGGATTAAAAGGACAATTTCTACTATTTGTGATATACCTTCTTTTATTTTTTTTAAACATGTAACACAGTTCCTTTTTATATTTTCCTTTTAGATTACCTATTTTAGCCTTTGGTATTTCAACAAGCAGAACCAGCGCAGGTGGATAGACTTGGACAAGCCTCTCAAAAAGCAACTGGATAAATATGCATTGGAGCCAACTGTATTTTTTGGTGTGGTGTTTTACGTGCCTTCTGTCTCTCAACTTCAGCAGGAAATTACCAGGTGAATCTTGTAAGCTTGCATAGAAAAATTCTAAATATAAAGTAATTAAATTTTACATGACCCTATTGTATCTGATATCAGTTGTTTCCATATATCTTTACTATGGATTAGTCCTCCTGGATCTGAACAAAAATCTTTCTGATTAATATATTATTTCTTTCACGGAGAGTGGTTTTTAGCTCAGATAAACACAAGTAGATTTCCTTTGGTAGGAAATAAAAGCTGTTACCCTACTAAGCTGCTGAGTGAAATTTCAGATTTGATGTTGAAGTTCTTGGTTGCTTTTTGTCCTAGAAAATAGGAGAAAATACACTGGGATGGCACCCTTTGGGAAGCACTGGTTTACACTGCATGGGACAATTTAAGAATCCAGAGTTAGATTTACTTAGAGGTGAATAAGCATTTGACTGGTCTTTTTTTATTTTGTTACGTTTTGCATAACTTTGTCACTGAACATTATCAATTTCATGGATGCTCCTTTCATAAAAGGAGAAAGGGAGTTGATTGAGTTAACAAACAGTACCAACATTTGAAGTCTTTATTTGACAAGCATAGTCATCCATCAGGTGATTTGATGTGCACACAGTTCACACTAAAAAAAATCTTGGAAGTATGATTGAATTGAAGCAATTTACCATGGAGAAGTGGGCCACTATTCCTACTGATCAATGTGAGAGATGATTACTGTTTGTAGAAAATTATCTATATACTGGGTGAAACACTGTGACATCAGGCAGCAATGTTTGAATCAAGGTGTTTCAAATGGGCTTAAATTACAGAACGTTTAAAAAATCTGGGATTCATTATTCCTGTGGGATTAAAATTTGGAAAAGTTGTGGCTGCTTTTAGCACTGCCATGCCATAGTGTTATTTCTAGTGCTCCCTGCTAGCTTTTCAAAATAAAGGCTTATGGGGAAGCTGGCAGGTAGTCTGAAGTCCCAGGCCAGTAAGTAAGTGGCTGCTGCCAGGTGGGGAAAGGAGTGAGTGGATGCACGGAGGTGGCATTATGCGGGTCAGAGAAGGTGTGTGAAAAATGCCATTCAACTTGGGAAGTTTATTCTGGGGTGTATAAGAAGTGCCATATAGGTTGGGGAAGATATGCAAGAGACAGCATGGTTTGGGGAGGTTGAGTGAGGTGTATAAATGGTGCCCTGTTGCTTGGGGAGATTGCACGGTAATACGGTGCAAGTTAGAGAAGTTGTATGTGGGTGTGAAGGAGGACATGAGGGTTAGGGATGCATGAATAAATTAGTAAATAAATATCTCAAGGATTATGCAACAGGCCATGAATTGTCTAGTTGCTAGTAAATATGATAGAAGTATCTATAGGAGTTATTTTTCTTACTAACATACTGTATGTTGAAGAGACTTCAGCATCAAATCTGGGACATCCTTCACTAGTTTAGATTATATAACAATTTTATAGAATAGTAGGCCTTGTGTAACAAAGACTATTTTCTTTACTTAATTCAAGCTCAGACACGAAATCTGAATCTGTTGGAAGAATTTAATAGTATACTAATGGATTTAAGTGATGCTTCTTCCCCAAGAGATAAATTTTAATGAAAGGTGAAATTAGATAAGGCTTAAAAATGGAAGTCCAAAGAAAGAAATGGTAATGTAGGCTAATTTGTAAATTAGTAGAAGTTTAATGACTTTATCAGAAGAAAAGGGAATATGTGAACAAGTGAGGATCTATGAGTAGAGAAAAAAATTGCTGCACTGAGATCCTTGTATGTGAGTTAAGAATTTAATATCAGATGGAGATCATTACCTTAATAGTTCCACTTGTTTAAGTTGGTTTCTGCAAAGTCACACTGCTGATTCCAAATTTACTAATTTGGACAGTAGTTCTCTGGAATCTCATATACTGATTTTTCTTATTATCTGCTGCTTGATTTTTTTTAATGGAAAAACTATGCACTGAATCTGGCATTTCTGCACATACCTCTCCACTAAATTACAATGCCTGGCCTACCATATATCATATCATATGCATATATCAGCTTATATAATATCACTTATTTTATTTATATACCCTGTTTTTTCCCATACATTGAAAGTGTTATACATACTTCTTGTTCCATAGAATCATATCAGCAAAACAGATAATTTCAGGCCCCAATTTGCTTACAATCTAAATTGTTGATAGCTGAGAAGTAGAGGCATCTTTGTATAGGCATATAGGTCTGTACATATATATCGCATAATGTTTTTGACTATATGCATTTTCATGAATCGGAGGCATGTGAAAAAATATTTTTCCCCATAGATACCAGTATTACCTACAACTAAAGAAAGACATCTTGGAAGGAAACATACCTTGCACGTTTGAACAAGCAATTCATCTTGCTGGCTTAGCTGTTCAAGGTAATTTCCACACTTGCAGTCCTGTTTAGCTTATTTAGGAGGAAGGAATTTGTATTATTGCTTGAATGACAGTGTCAGAAGGTCACAAAAGCTGGTTGCATGACCCTGGGACATTGCAAGTGTCATAAATATGAACCAGTTGCCAAGCTTTTGAATTTTGATCATGTAACCATGGGGGTGCTACAACAGTTGTAAGTATGAAAAACGATCTTAAGTCACTTTTTTCAGTGCCATGTTAATTTTGAACTGTCACTAAATGAACTGTTGTTCATTTGAACTGTTACTAAATGAACTGTTGTAAATTGAGGATTACCTGTATATGGTACTACTCTTAAAGGCTACCTGGAAACTTCAGATGGTACAGAATGTAGGTGTCTTTGCAGGGGTGAAATGTACCAGTTCGCTCCGGTCAGGGCGAACTGGTAGCAATAAAAACTACCGGTTCGGGCAAACCAGTAGTAAAAAAAACCCCGGCAGTTGAACTGGCAGTTTAAAAAGCTACCGGTTCCTTTTTTAAGTCAGTATTTCTGACGATCAGCTATGCCACGTAATTTAGCTTTGCTAGAAAGCAGGATTTCCTGCTTTCTAGCAAAGCTAAATCACGTGGCACAGCTGATCCCCCCTTGCTGTTCCACTTACCTTCCCAAGCCTCCTTTTGGCGTGTACCGTGCATGTGTGCGCGTTTGGTGCGCACTGTGCATGCACACGCAGCACACATTTGGCATGCAGCGCGCATGTGCAACCAGTGAACAGGTAGCAAACTGGTTCAGATTTCACCACTGTGTCTTTGGTACTAATAGGAATGTCCCAACATAATCATATAATACCAACATTATGAGTCCTTTACTAGTTGCCAATTTGTTTCTTACTGCAGTTTAGGGGCTGATTATAAGTTATACTTTCCTATGCAAGTCAGGAATTGGATATTATTGAGACTGCTTCCTCCAGGCAGAATTTGCCCATCCCAAGATAGGCAGTTTGAGAAAGCTTGCTAAGAGTTTCCTCCTCATGAATCACAGCAGGAGAGTTGGAAGCAGTCATTCTCTGCCAGACTTTCATCCTGTGGAACCAACTTTTTCAAGAAATAAGATCAGCTTCCTTATTTTTAGAAAACTTATGAAAAAGTGGTTCCTTAAGGTTTTGAAGAATATAGATAAAAGTATTTATCTGGAGTACTTGTGGGCATTCTTTATTGTTCTTTTGTTGTTATTATTGAGTGAAATATACATGTTTAAGTATCTGTATGGGGTTTTTTTTGTTAAAGAGTTTTGTAAGTTGCTTATATTTATTTGACGGAAGCAGCAAAAACACTTGTATGACTGAATAAATAAATAAATAAATATCCCATCTGGGCTGCACAAATCTTGATGACCACTAGGTGTCAGATTATAGAATTCTTTTTGTATCTCTTTGCTACCATCTAGTGGTTATCTCTGCTGTGAGTCAGTGGGCTTTAGTTTGAGAATGGCATGTTTTCAAGCTGCTCAATCACCTGGTACCTCACATAATTTTAATAATAATAATAATAATACAAGTGATTACAAAGCTAGACATGACTGAGTTGCTAAATTAGTCCACTGGACATTATGAAAAAAATACGACACACCTTTATCTGAAAAGTCATGGGAGCACAAAGTGGAAAAAGTTATTGAAAATGAGATAGTGAAAATCCTGTGAGACTTTAGAATACAGACGGATTATCATTTGGAATGTAACATGCCAGATATCACGGTTGTTGAGGGCCGAAGCGTATAGTTTATTGACATGGCTGTACCAGGAGATGCCAGAATTGAAGAAAAAGAACTGGAAAAAAATCATGAAATATTGCGACCTGGCCATTGAAACTACACAGCTATGGATGAAACATGTAACAGTCATACCCATTGTCATCGGGGCACTTGGTACCATGTCGAAGAATTTTACAACACACATCAAGAAATTGCAGCTTCCTGCAATAACACCAGCAGAACTGCAAAAAACTGTGCTACTCAGAACATCATATATTTTAAGAAGATACTTGGTTGATACCTAGGATGCTGGCAGCAACCCGTATCAACCATTAGCACCAGTCTATCGTATTTGTGACACATTTTTAAATGTTCAGTTGACTGAGTTTCATGTTTAATGAATAAAAGAGATAATGTTGCAAGTATGCCCTGATTCTGATCTTTGAAATGTTGGATGTATGAAGATTCCTATTAATCAGTAATATTTTTGCATGGATGTTATATATTATAGAAGAGATTGGCAAAAAAAGATGAATTGCTGGCATGGGAATGGGGAGCCATGAATATTCATTTTATTTTATGTTATACTTTACATGCTCAGAGCAATAATATTGTGCTATATAGAATGTTAATTTTGTCAGTGTGATAGAAGAAATGCATCACAATAATTTATTGTGATTTATGACAAACATTCTGCCCAGCTGACTCTCAAATCATAGTGATTCAGTAAATAATTACTTAATTGCACATGTATATCATGAAATAATTTAGCTTTCTACACTTCTGTTTCTAGATAAGAAAATAGGAAGTTGTAATATATCCATTTGTGTTGTTTATATGACTTCTGGGAGTTTGGATAGGTATTTTCTCTATGCATGCAATAACTATAATTATAATAACTATTGCTCATCTCTCAAATAATGCTTTGTTATTAACAGAATTTCTTTCCAACAGAATTGTATGTTAAATATTTCATTTCTGCCTGTTTCCTTTTAATTCCTCAGCTGATTTTGGGGATTATGATCAATATGAATCACAAGAATTTCTACAGAGATTTGCCTTGTTTCCTGTGGTAAGGATGATCAAGTTTCTCTTGCCTTTCTCTCATGTTTGGAAACATTTAAAAGAGAGATTTAAAAAAATAAAATTAATCCTGCATGCTATTACAGGTAGTCCTCGATTTACGACCACAATTGAGCCCAAAATTTCTGTTACTAAGCAAGACAGTTGTTAAGTGAATTTTATGACATTTCTTGCCACAGTTGTTAAGCTAATATCATAGTTGTTAAGTGAATCATGACCATGGGGATGCTATAATGATTATAAGGGGGAAAACAATAATAAATCACTTTTTTGTTGTAAATTCAAATATTCACTAAACAAACTAGTTAAATTAGTCAAGGACTAATGTACATCCAGCTTGCAATATATATAAAAAAAATCTTTCAAAAAAAAATCTGTGACTTGGGACATTTGAAATGTGAAAGATAGATTAACACAGATCAAACTATTCAATATAGATCCCATCTGAATTCCTTTAAATATCAGAATTGGGAAATAAAAAATGATTAGGTTTTTCTGATTTCAAACAATGGATATAAATTTATTATTTTGTGCATGTTTATATAAATCAGATTAAATATTATTGTTTATATGGGTACCATCAATACTTGCTCAGTTTATTTGTTTTCTGTGGATATTTCAACTAAGTTATTTACTGTGAATGTTTTAATTATTGATCTTATATAAGCTGCTATGAGTGTATTGGTTTGATGACATAGATACTGTATATAAATAACTGAAAGAAAGGCAGATGGAGTAGTATATGTTCATATTTTTAATTAATGCCTGCCAACAAAATGAGTTTAGGATGTCAACAATGGATAGAGGAATAAACACAATTGTTTTCCATTTTTAAGGGCTGGTTGCAAGATGAGAAGATGTTAGAAGAAGCAACTCAGAAAGTGGCATTACTCCACCAAAAATATAGGTATTGGTTCTGAATTTATGACATTGCTTCAAGTCTGAAAGTCTGCCAGATGAGTGCATACTGAATTGTTGCTATAAAATAGGGAACTGTTTAAATTAGGATTGATGATGAGAAATTTAGTTCCTATGTCAACAGAAATCAACTGTGTTAACACAAAGTCCTCTTCTGGCCCAGTGATTGAATCTGGTGAATCTATTTATCATTCTTTTGAAGAATAACTACAAAACAACAACAACAACAACACTGTAAGCTTACAGTAGGTTTAACATGTATTTTAAACTGTGATCCTGACGAATGTAGGAGGCAAAAAGTATTTCATCTTTTCAGCATCGTTGCCCTGCTTGATGTGGCTCTTAGGCTACTGAAAACCCCTGTTTATTAATAGTTGTAAACATCTAATACTTTCCATTGATCAGAAAGTCATGATAAATAGTGATAATCAATTCTGGTTTAAAGGGAAACAGTTTTGCTTTAATAATATTATACTTACAAACTGTTTGAATATGGAGCATGGATGCCTTAGAATCATTAACTACAGTTTTTAGAAGCCCAACCTTTTCTTTGTAGTGGCCCTATGTTTGGAATCTGCAACAGATCTATTAAATTCTGCTTATGATAGATTTGCAAGAGACCTAAAAATACAAATATCATTTGCTCCTTGTAATATTTTGTATTTTGTGTGTTATTTTATGGTTGGATTTAAATTATTGTGATTTCCTTGTTTGTAGGTTAGTGAGTTTATATAAAGCAAATCACAAAATTTATTTAAGATGATTACTGAATCAGCTTAATTTTTTTGAATTTTCAGAATACATTGAATCATAAAATAACTTTGTAGTCTTGAGTTTATAAGATATGGTGAACTACTGTATATGTGTGTGTGTACATATACATCTGAGTCTTTGCTGATCTGGTTTATTGTGTTAGAGAAAATCACATTTTTGAAGCAATTTATGTATGTAAACTTTAAGCGATATACCCTTCCAAAAAGTATTTCTGATACAGACAGAAACTAAGTGTTCCAAGAAACCAGTTGGCCAATTAAGTTTTTTTCTTTCCTTCTTTTGAAGGGGCCTCACACCACCTGATGCAGAGATGTTATATATGCAAGAAGTTGAGAGAATGGAAGGTTATGGTGAAGAGACCTATCCTGCTAAGGTAAAAGTTAACTTTACTGAAGGTCTGTGCCAGTCAATGTTGCACAAATATGATAATTAACTTCCCTGCATTTTTAATTTTCTTTTAAAGGTATCCTTTCATCTTGTTATAACCCAGTTAATGTTTTTTGTTAAAACCTTTAGCACAAACACCTAGATGTCAATCTAGAAATAGGATTGGAGTTTCTATTTAGAATGCAAAAAATTACATTGAAAATATTCTGGATTTCATGTTAACCAATAAATATAGCAAACATAATCTTGTAATATGTAAAAATTGTATTCTGTATAAATAAAATGAGTTCAGTACATTGACAATTTTGTGTCATCAGTATGCAACTTACAGTTAGAAGAAGCTCTGCAGGATCTTCTAGGAAGTATTTATTTATTTATTTATTTATTTATTTATTTATTTATTTATTTATTTATTTATTTAATCTAATTTTTATACCTCCCTTCTCCCAAAGGACTCGGGGCGGTGCACAGCCAAAGATAAAACAAACACATATATAAAATTTAAAAGCAATTTAAAAACATATTAAATAATTTGGCCCCGACATCATTAAAACAAAAACAACCCATTAAAATTAATGTTTTGGCCAGCCCAGCTTGTTGGAACAATAACGTCTTGAGGGCATGGCGAAAGGTGCGTAGGTCAGAGATCATCTGTATCTCCGGGGGCAATTCATTCCAGAGGGCGGGTGCCCCCATAGAGAAGGCTCTCCCCCTGGGGGTTGCCAGTCGACATTGTTTGACCAACGGTACCCTGAGGAGTCGGTGGGAGGCTATCGGTAACAGAAGGCGATCTCGTAAGTACCCAGGTCCTAAGCCATGGAGCGCTCTAAAGATGGTAACCAACATCTTGAATCATACCCGGAAGACTACCGGGAGCCAGTGCAGCTCGCGCAGGACAGGTGTTACATGGGAGTGCTGTGTCGCTCCCATAATCACCCGCATGGCCGCATTCTGGACCAGTTGGAGCCTCTGGGTGCTCTTCATGGGGAGCCCCATGTAGAGAGCATTACAGTAGTCCAGACGTACTGGCTGAGGGCAAACAAGCTGAAGCTAAACTTAGATAATGTGTTCTCAAGCCCAGGAATTAAGAAGGTGACTTATTCTGGAGTAGGTAGTTTATCCTCTGAGGAACAGGTTCATTGTTTGGGGACTAATCTCAATTCCCAATTGTCACTAGAGGCATCATTGGTCTCAATGGTAATGAAAAGATAAACCTAATTTTCACTGGTTGCAGGGTACAACCCTTCTGGACTAGGATAGTCTGGCCTCAGTTATCTATCCTCTATCCTCTAATAATTTAAGATTTAGATTACTGTAATTTCCTTTTCTGGGCTATCTTTGAAGACAGCGTGGAAACTGCAGTTATACAAAGCATAAGTGTCTGATTGCTAAATGGATTGGTGAATGAGATTGTACAACACTGGTCCTAAAAACATTGCACTCATTGCCAGAAGGTTCCATAGTTGCATTTGAAGTGCTGACATTAGTCTGTAAAATCCAAATAGATGAGAATCCCAATATTAAAATAGCACTTAGCAATAACACTTATATATGGCTTCATAGTGCTTTACAGCCCTCTCTAGGTGGTTTACAGAGTCAGCATATTGCTTCCAACAATCCTCATTTTACTGACCTTGGAAGGATGGAAAGCTGAGTCAACCTCGAGCCAGTGAAAATTGAACTGCTGGCAGTCAGCAGAATTAGCCTGCAATTCTGCATTCTAAGCACTGCAGTACCACGGCTCAGGCTATCATGAGCTTCTCGGGGGCTATAAAATCCTACTATAGAAGACTTCCCAGTAACCCCACAAATTGATTTGGTTTACAGAGTGCTGAATTTTTTCAGTGGTAGTACCTCAATTAAGGAAGTGTCTTGAAAGGGAAATATGGATGACCAAAAGCTGTCTTCATTTAGGTGACAGTTAAACATATATCCATTCAGTTTGGCAGATAGAAAATAACAGTAAGTCTGGGATCTGTGGTTTTTGGATTTCATATTGCAGAGGCTATATGAATATATCATTCCAGTATTATGCTTAGGAGGATGACCAATGTTTTGGTATGCAAATATGGCAACTACTATTTCTGGGCATGCACAGCGTGCAATCCAAAGTGTCCAATAATGAGTTTATAGAATGCTTGTATAATCCTACAGGGATTGCATATATTAATTTTTAAAATTACCTTTTAATTAATGTTTCTATTATTTGCATGATTATTGGTTAATCATTTACTTAATGTTATTTATGTTGCTCTTTGATAAATTACTGATAAGAATAATATTTTTGTAATAACTGAATGTCGAAAGCATTAATTATTTAGGGGATTTTAGGAGATGTGATGTATAAGAAAACAAAGCTATTTCCTTATTCTAGGAAGCAGTGCCCTCAATAATATCCTCAAATGATCCCTTTTTTATTAGATAATCAGGTTAACATGTTGGCATATCATTTTTGCAATATAATTTAAATTTTCATCTAGCTGGGGCTGAATGATTGCCGTACTAACATTAACAACTCATTTTTTTCGTTTTCATTATCTAGGATAGCCAAGGAAGTGATATATTCATCGGAGCTTGTCTTGATGGAATTTTTGTCAAGCATAAAAATGGTCGGCCTCCTGTAATATTTAGGTGAGTTTTTTCCCCAAGCAAGATGGGAAGTGTGATGTTTCATAATCGTAACAATTTCTAGGTATTAGAGCTAAGTAAGAACATATTGCCAGTGCTAAAGCCATACAGGATATAAAGCTAATGAGACCTGTACTGTGATTAATTGACATGCCATCAAGTCACATAAATAGATTTCCTCCATAATAATCTGTGCCTAAACTGGTATTTCAGGTCTTTCAACAATGCACTCATCACCAGTATAAGGGAGTCTATCCGCCTTGCTGCCGATTGTCCTCTTCTCTTTCCCTTCACCTTTCCCAGCATTAGAGCCTTTCTCCAGAGACCTAGTTCTTCACATAATGTGTCTGAAGTAGGATAACCTGGACCTGATTATTTGTGTGTCAAGTGAGAACTCTAGGTTGATTTGTTTCCTTTGCTATCTACTGTATTCGCAGGGATCTTTTCTATAAAGCACCAATACTCTTCCTATCCTATTCCTAGCTCATTTTCCCCCTTCCAAGTTAGTAGACAGGGTTCCAAATTCAAGGGGTAAGTTTGACTTTAAATCGGCTGCCTTCAATGAGAAGCTCTTCCTGAAATTGGGGAATCCCTAGCTGAGAAAGTCTCAGGAAGAACACAGAAAGCATAAGGTTCAAGCACAGCTGGACAGGAGGATTGAGATCCAAAGTCTTCTAACTCTTGTCCGCTTTTTCCTCCCACATTCCTATTTTACCCACATCAATACGTAACTTAAAAGGCTCACAAAGAGAGATTTGAGGATACAGCTATGATAGAATAAATTTACTAATACAAAAGCCTTTAGTAATAAATAAAATCAGCCACTACAAACTCTAGGATACAAATGGTATTTGCAGCAGCAGTCTCCAGATTCAAATAGTACATCAGTTTTCCCACCCTTAGATTGTAATGAATCAGAGGCACTTGTTTCTCAGTAGAAGAAATAGTTGGCAGTGGTACATTGCTCCTGGTTTCAAGCCACCAGCGTTGGATTTTGCCAGCTCTAGTTGCTGACCAGAAGAAATGGCAGGGTACCAAATGATAATCCTTCTTCCCTGTTTGTAATTATGTAGGACTCTGGTGTATAAGATCTTTGTCCCCGACCTCAGGTGGTGTTAGTTCAGCTTTTGCAATCCCTTGTGTGGAGACTAAAGCAAAAGCAAGCAACCTGATTATAGCTTTGAAGTTGAAATATGGAAGGGAACTAACAACTTCTGCAAATGTGCAATAATAGCAAATCAATATATTTTTTACACAGGGAACTACAACAATGTGTGAAAGTTATGGGTGCTTAAGTTTCTGTCATTATTCTTTTCATACGCAGGTGGCATGACATTGCTAATATGACCCACAACAAATCTTTTTTTGCATTAGAATTAGCCAATAAAGAAGAGACAATCCAGTTCCAAACTGTGAGTTTTTATTTTGATACATTTTAAACAATTGTGATACGAGGAAGAAATCTCTATAAATGAGAATATATATATAGATATGTCTGTGTATGATATATGAGTCTGTATGCATGTGGGAGAGAAAGTTTGTGTATCTGAAGGATGACGGTCTTTTAATTTTTTATACTCTCTTGCTATTAGAGCAAATATTACCATAAATTAAATAATCCATTAGCAGCCAACATATTTGGACAGGAACAATTCTCTTCTCCCTACCAATATTCATATACATATATCTGTCATATGTTCTGCACTTTATCATCATAGCATTCAGTAAATTAAAATATATTTATTTTCATCTCTCTCAAGAGAACTCCAGGCACTGCCTGTATGTTCTTTAAGAGGATGTTTCCAAGCCAGATTTTTGTAATGAAATAATTCTGCTTTATTCAGAGATATAGATAGTATCATACTTTTTCTACTTTTGGCCTATTTTTTCCTCTTTATTTATAAAGTATTTGCCACAAAACAGGTCTGATTATGGCAAAACATGATTTGCTACTATTATTTCTCTCTGTGTTTGGCTAATATTGCATTATTGATAGTGAAATACTGCTATATTTTATATTTTTAAAACAATTTTATCAGTTTCATTGCATTTTTAAATATGGTTTATCATAATCCTACATTTATATGATAAAAGATACATGCCTATATTGTAAAGGAAGAAGAGTCTGCATCTGTTTCCTGTTTTGATAGCCATTATTCCTATCTCTGTGTGAAGTAACTCTCACAGATATAATAACTGTTTTGTAATGAATTCTGAGGAAGCCCAATATAAGCTTACATTGCAATAATAGTATCGTACCTGTGGTATATGACTTGAATTGTTTTGAGCTTGTTGCATTTGATTGTTCATATGTGGGGATCATAAAGAAAGAATCTCTAGAGACGGCAGGCTTGTGTACTGGGTGGGATTTTGCTTGTGTCTGCTGTGCATGACCTTTTTGCTGGGCCCATCCAAGAACCTGCTTTGTTTCACATGTATCTTTTCTGTTTGACAGGAAGATATGGAAACAGCAAAATATGTGTGGAGGATGTGTGTGGCCAGACACAAATTTTACAAATTAAATAAATGTAGCCTGTAAGTACCATATCTTTTAGCTTCTTAACTGCATTTGATTTTTATAAATAGTTAACTTACTTTCTTTTTGAAAGCATATTCCTGATGCTGGGACTTAATTATCTTAGACATTTTGCTTTCAGCACTCATATAGGCAGCCGTGTATGGTGAAAAAGGTTTTCTTGCTGCAGGCTCTGACTAAATGGATTGAACTGTGAGAAAATATTACTTGGATATAATTCTGTTTTGTTACTTAGTTTGTGTAGTGTCTTTAAAAAAAAACTTTCTCCAGTTTATTTTCTTACACTGGTGGACTTCCTGAATAATTTTATCTCTGGTACATTCATTAAGAAGCACAATTGTAATAGTCATTGGTTTTGTTTTTTTTCAAAATTGCAAGCTTGGAGTTTTCATCTTTACATCCTATGTTATTTTCAGACAAATATACACCTGAGAAAGGATCATAATTGATATTTTAAAACATATATATTTTATTAGGTGGAGAGGGCTCAGAGAGCAGGAAAATATTTCCCCACTTATATTGGGAAGGGTTGTTCCCTTGATAACTCTGTTGATTCATTCTTGATCTAAGACTGAACAGGGAGGGGGGATTGGTTAGGAAGGAAAAATTAATTATTAAAAATCTAGGAATCAATCTAGAGGGAAGACTTTTTGGATGAGGATGGATATGACTAGGTCTGGAAATTTCAGAGGGGAAAAAAAGTAGAAACAAGATTGTCTCTCTTTATGTTCCAAAGAGTTCAGTGAATTAGGAAGGCTTTTGCCTAAATCGTATCTGAATGTTATCTTGTATTTCTGGATTAAAAAAAAATGCTTCAGCTGCTTTTGCCTAGATAATGATTCCTGCATTTCTCTATCAGGTTAATCTTTTTTACTTTTTTTTTTGAAGAATGTGTTTTTTAAGACATATCTTCTTTTTGGAAGAATGTGTTTAAAGAAACATCTTATATAAGCAAAAAAAAAAAAAAGATTCAGTTCACTCCCAAATGTAAGTTTGCCACACATATTTGAGGGCCAGAATAAGAACATTGCAAAGTAAAAAAAACCACCTCAGTTAGTATTTTATTTATAGCGGTCAAATTTGTTGTTTTTAAACAATGACTATGTCAGGGTAACACTTCAGTGGATAGATGCATAATAACATCTGGTCTATAGTGTTATAAGGTTTCTGATAAAATCAATTGTATGATAGGCCAAAGTAGTGAAGAGTTGTTTTACAAGGAATGATGGAATGCCATTGTTCATATAAGTGATAGATATCCTGGAAACAGTTTGTAATAAACATTATGGGCATGTTAAAAATGTACCAGCACTAAGTACATTTTTGAAATTCATTTTTAAAAAATGTAAACAAAGAAGAAAGAAGTCTGCTTCAAAGAATAGCCAAGAAATGGAAATGGAGCTATGAGGAGAGCCATGTTAACAGATGTGATGCCTATTATAGTGCCTTTTCTTTTCCTTCTATGACCTAAAACCCTCCATATTGTAAATAATCAAGCACCTTTGCAAAAGTTCTTAGTTCTGGAAAACCATAACTTCATAGTCTTTAGCTATCTTTTTCCATTTTTTGCACTTTCCTTTTAGAAACATTTTAAAACTTTTGAAGAGACTCATCTATTTTAAGCCATAAAGTGTAAAAGAAAGAGAAGAAAGATTAATTGTACTAGCCAAAATTGCCAGAATTTCAGTGTTGATCCTTGATAGTCTGAGGGTTGCAAAATGAGACTATGGGGGTGCTTTTGCTCTAGTTGCATACAGTCACTCTATTTTGTATGTAATAAATGTGCAATGTTAATTATGAAAAAAAGAAAATTGTTCATGAAAGATGATGCTGAGCTTCAGATCATGAACAGGATTCATAAAATCTTAATATGTTAGATGTACTCAGGTTTGCTTCTCAGAATAAATGTGTAAGCAAATAAAGCTCTTTTCAGCCTAATGTTGGAGTTGGGATTTAAGCATGTACAGTACTTGAATTATTTTATAGGAGATGTTTTTGTCTCCTGGTTTGCTTAATCTACACAGCTGACTTTTCCCCCCTAGAGATGAGGATGCAAAATAGTTCTGCATTGTTATCAGGAAAACTATATAAACATGTCCATGAAATCACCAGGAGTTGTTCAGCTCAAGGGACTTTTTTTACCTTTCATGTAAATTAGGAATTCATATTTTAAAATAGCAGTAATCATTCTTTTCCTTTTAACTCAGGCCTAGTGGTTAAAATCAGAGAACATGGGTTCCCATAGCTATCTAACAGAACCCTTCTTCTGTAAAAACAAGCTTATGTTTGCTGCCTAAGAAGAGTTGGGTCTTAAACAAGGAGAGATGTTACCCTTAAGAAACCAACTTAACCTATTATGATGTCACATTTGTTTATAGCCAACATCCATTTTCTTAATGAGCTATTTCATTGCCTCTGTTTTGTCTGCATGTACCTTGTCTTTAGAGATTCCCCAGATTCTTCGCCTGAGGAAGGCTCTCAGAAATCTTTCCTCATTCTTGCCTTTCCACGCTTTCCAATTCTTTCTCGTCCTTCTCTGCCCAAAGGGTGAGCCAAAACACAAAACCTTTCTTTCTTTCTTCTTGCCTCCTGCACACTTTGCATGCCTAGTATTTATAGTGCTCCCATATTTACTTGTGCACCCACAGCGATTTGATTTAAAGAAGCCATCCCTCTGGACCTTGATTTCCAATAAATATACCATCTCCCTATCTGTCTGTGCCCTACACATATGAAGAATGTGGGTGTGGGTATGTAAGATTTGTCATTTTGTTTCAGAATAAAAATGTTAGGTTGGTGTTTACAAGAATAGGTAAACATTGTTGATAAGCCAATGATTTCTGTAACAAGGCCAATTAATACAGAATACAAGATACGCAAAAAGAAATCATTTGGGGGAGCCCTTAACAACATATTACTCCTTTTGTATGTGGGAACAGAGCTGAGTCAGAGAAAGTTCAAAAGCCATAATTTCTGTTAGAATGCAACCATCCACATATCTTGAGCTGTAATCAATTTTAACCATGGTATGAATTATCTATAAACAAGACCAGTAGGTTTTAGGTGAACAACTATAGCTCCTATTTTCAATTCCTGGCATGTTCTTTTCTTTTTAATGGCACTTGTCATTCATCTCTTTGGACTGGTTAGATATTTGGGAATGGCACAAAAAGAAACCATAAGCCGCAAAAATGATCTTTGCTAAAGTATTCTTGCTATAAGTTAGACAACAAATAAACTACATCTTAACCATGATTTACTGCCTTAAAACAATCTATATAATTTTCACAGACCCCATCCACATATTGTACTACTAGTACATATTGTACACAATGTTAGGAACTTGCTTATCTCTGGAGGAAGGGAGAGAAACCAACCGATAGCCGATCGGTGAGACTAGATTGAAGCTGCTGTGCCTAAAGATATGGAGGCATGTTAGCAGGGTGCACAAAAGCCAGGAATCTTTGTCTGAAAGATTCCTTAAAGGAGGTAGGTAAAAAGGAAGTTAGCTGTTAAGGAAAAAGGACAAATGTCACCTGAACCAGACAAAAGAAGCTGGGCCTGAGCACATTGAAAACCCTTTCCCAAATCCCATCAACACATACCAGACTTGTAAATTAACAAGGCAAGAGTAGCTGCCAGTCTTGTCAACTCAAGGGGGATAAAAGGGATCCTGAAGCCCTCCCATTCTTTGAGTTGTTTTTGCATCCAGACTTAGTGGCTTCTGACTCTCTGGCTAGTGCCTGCCAGCCTAGTTGAGAAGGACGTGGGTAAAGCTGGATGGATATAAGTGTGGATGAATGTGTGTGTAGAGCAAATAGAGTGGCTATTTTCCAGGGCTCTGAGTAAAGATGAGTGACTGTAAATTGAACTTGGGAGTGCATGTAACAACTGTCTCACCTGCCTTAATAAAAAAAACCATGTTTCACATTTGAACATTAATCTAGTTTCTTTCCAGGTGATGAGTTTGAGCACTGCTAATCAAAAAGCATGTATCTCCTCCTCCTCCTTGGATTTTTTAATAGAGAAAAACACATTGAAATTAATGGCGTAAAAATCTTAAAAGATGATACCTGCTATTTTTGTTCACTTAAATCACAGGTTTTAGAGTAACATTGTTTTATTTTTCAAATGCTATACCAGGCTATGTGGAGCATTATATGAAATTCATATATATCTTACTATATATTAGTAATAGATTGGTCCATGTGTAGTCTATGTTGATTCGATTTCTCTGGGCTGTGGTGTGTCAATCAATGCAGGCCTGGCTTTCTTCAAAAGTGGGTATCATATCTAGCCATGCATGCTGCTCTGTCCATGTTTGCCAGTATGTCCTCTGTTTGATAAAACTACATATAGCATTGACAAAAATAAATCTCCCTTCCCCATCATTTAGTCTATCAACAAACAAAGAAAAGAGGAAGATTATTTTGAAGTTTGCTTAGAAATTCACTGGTTATGATTAATCGCATAACTTGCAGTTAGGTTGTAACTGAATTAGTTATAGTTCAGGTAGGTGAACTCTGCTGATGGCTAAGCAATATTTATTATTTCTTTATTTTTTATATCACCCATCTATCCAATAATTGTTTTGTATATCATTTTTCATAGTCTGTTACATTTCTGAAAATTTAAATGGTTTCCCCCCTGGTAGTCTAATACGAACGAATGAAATATTGCTATGTTATCTGATGAGTATTCATAGTCTTTTTGACTGCCACTGGAGGAGATGCTTATACTAACATACATTATTTTGAACTGATGCAATACGCTTCCAGCTATGGATGATTAAATCTACATATAGTATGTAACGTGATGGCAAGTGTCTCTTTGGGAGAAGAATCATTTTATGAATTTGAATTGTTGCAAACTACTGTCATAAAGACACTTATTCCCACTAAGCATACTGAAATCTATGAATATGCATGAATAGCACTTCACTGTGATTGATGTCACTACAAAATATGTGTTATGTCATTATGCTTTGTAGACAAGCTCAGACAGTGACAGTGAATCCAGTTAGAAGGCGATCATCCTCCAGGTTGTCTCTGGTAAGCATGCCATACCTGACCTCTTCCTTATTCCTTGAAAACCATAATTGGTCAGTTACTCCAATGAAGTATATTGAGAGATTAAAATAAAATCTGGCAATAAATTAGACAAATGCTAAATGTTGTAACAGTATCCTCTGTTATAAAAGCTAAGCATATCACACAATATTTTAGTATTACACATTTTAGCTTAAGTATATGCATATTCCTTTGCCTGTGCACTGAAATGTAATATACCCAAACACTTTTCAATTATTTTCTCACTGCTTAAAAATATTTTGCTCAAAACTACATACAATATTAAGTTAAAGGAGAAACAACAAACTGAACACTAAGTTCTTTCAAGATATCATATTTACCTGGATAATTTAGATTTAGCCATAGGAATAAACACTTCAAGAGACTTAAGTAGGTAATCTATTCTGTTGACAATATAATATTGCTTCAATCGGATAGGGAAAAATATATAAAAATTACAAAATTTCACAATATTCTCTTTAATATATTTTCAAGTGTCACTTATATTAGTGAAGCTAAGAATTTAGCAAGTATCTAACTCATAAATTAACAAATTTCCAATTTAAATCTGTAAATGCTGAAGAAAATCTAAAGAATAAACGGGTATTATTCTCTTCTTTTTGAAAAATCTTCCTCAGTATAACTTAATATATTTTACAACAATGAATGGGTTCCTATAAGTTGCTTTTTCTGGGAAGCAAATCACATCCACTTCCTAAAATCACACATAACTGTGATTCATTATCCAGCCAATCTTGAATTAGGCTTTCTTGGCAATGCAAGCTTAAGGACACTGCTAATGTACTGATTTTGTTGACTAATCCAGGTTTTTCATTGTAGAGCAAATCCATAATAAAACGGTAACCTGAATTAGTTAATGCATATTTGTTATTTATTTATAAAAAGTATTGGCTGCCCAATGGCTTGTATCCAATGGCTCTGGGTGGAATCAACTGGAGTGAAAGGTGCTGCAGTACATTTTATATAAAATTCATATTTCTATATTTGGTTGTACAGATATCCTGATTCAGTTTTCTTTTATAGGCTAGGAGCTCTGATATGTACCAGCTCCTTCATCTCTGTAAAACTTTCTTGTACTTTTAATTATAATAACCAGAATTGATATTCTTGTGCTCAGACTTAAAGTGCATGTGGATGTTAGAACTGGAGTAAAGTTTCTTTCTAATGGTTATCTATGTTCGCTTACTTCAAGCAGCCCAAACCACAGCCTTATATGATGCCTCCACCACCTCAGTTACACTACAATGGACACTACCCAGAACCATATGCATCCTCACAAGGTAAAATTTCAGCATTTTTAGGAAACTGGAATACTTCACAAAAGAACAAAATTGGAAAATGTGAAAAACATTTGGAGGACGTTATTGAGGAATCATTAATAGTTAATGGTAAACAGTTCTTGGTATATAGGTAGTCCTCGACTTATGACCACAATTGAGCCCAGAATTTATGTTGCTAAGTGAAACATTTGTTAAGGGAATTTTGTCCCATTTTACAACCTTTCTTGCCACCGTTGTTAAGTAAATTATTTATTTCATTTATTTATTTTATTCAATTTGTATCCCACCCTTCTCCTAGTGGACTCAGGGCAGTGCACAGCCAGAACTAAAACACATACCAAATCATTGCAGTTGTTAAATTAATAATGTTGTTAAGTGAATCTGGCTTCCCCATTGACTTTGCTTGTCAGAAGATCATAAAAGCTGATCACATGACCCTTGGACACTGCAACTGTCATAAATATGAATCCATTGCCAAGCATCCAAATTTTGATCACGTGACCAAGGAGATGCTACAATTGTTGTAAGTGTGAAAAGCCGTCATAAGTCACCTTTTTTAGTGCCATTGTAACTTTGAACGGTCACTAAGTGAACTGTTGTAAGTTGAGGACTACCTGTAATCAGTGGTTGGATTCACATAAAGATATAAAGCAGTATGTAAATTCAACAACAATTTATTCAGTAAATTGTGGTTAAACAAAACATGGCTTAGAACATGCAAATTGCTTAGCACCTGAATAAGGAACTGATTATATGACTCTAATGTAAGAAGAGAAGATGTTGCCTTGTCTCATATCAAATTGTTTGTTTCATTAGGTCGGTTGTTGACACTGGCAGCACCTTTCAAGTTCTCCAATTTAAAAAATCCATCATGTGCTAGCTTGTTGTAGGTATTATAGGAAGAGAGCCATGTTTTCTATTGTGACAAAAAAACCTGGAGGAGTCTGCCTTTTGTGACTGCAGCCCATGAAAGTCTTTGCCTTTTAATAAAATGTGTTAGTTAGAAATGTTACTACCAGACTCCTCCTGATCATGTGCTATCTGCATCCTTAAACTGAAGGCTCAGGAGTTTGAACCTGGGTCTTTTTACAAAATATATATTCTACCACCGAGTGTTTCTTTTTACTGCGTATTACCTTAAGTTTCCAGCTGGAAAATACGCCAGCATTTTTATAAGAGCAAAATAGAACCAGTGAACTTTATAATTAATAGCCATACTATTCATGTTTTAGAGGGACAGTAAGAACTAATTACGAAAAACTTGTTCAGCTGGTATGTAGGGAGGATAATTTTTCATTAGAACAACAGCATTCACTCATCCTTCTGGAAGCTATGTGCCAAAGTTGTATGCCATTATGCAAGTATACTATATTTGCAACAATTAGGTTTGAAAAAGGTGTCCTAATGTTGCCAATAAAAAGTCTTTAAGCAATTTTACTGTGTTCTTCTGTTGAAAAAGGCACTGTGTGACTAATTACAATATAAGGAGACTGTTGGGAAGAAAATACCAACTGGAGACCACTGCTTTTCATTTGCTTGGCGGGAGAAAGACTACTTCAGGTTTTCTTTCTCAGGAGGGGAAGGCTGGGGGGGAGTGAGCAGACAAAATATTGTAGGTGAATCTGCAATATTGGTTTTATTTCAATATCTATATTTCATTAAGTAGAAGCTGCTTTTGCCAGTGAGCTGGAATTAGATGTCTTGCACTTTAAGTATTTTAATATTGACAAGGAAGTTGTCATTTACTTACCCATGAAGCCATGGCTTTATTTTTAATTTTAAAAATACATTGGTGAAGTGAAGGAATGGAATTATGATAGCAACTGGGATTTTTTTTTATCTATTTCTACCATTGTGTGGGTATAAATAGATGCCAACATTTATATTCCAGATAATCTCTATGGGACGAACCAGAATGGCTATTACTGCCATTCTCAGACTAGCTTGGACAGAGCGCCGCACGACTACAATGGCAGAATCCGCAATGGTAGTGTCTACAGTGCTCACAGCACAAATTCCTTGAATAACCTGCAGCACTACATGCAGCCATCACCCATGTCCTCCAACCCGAGCATTACCGGCAGTGATGTCCTCCATTCAGATTATGTCCCATCGCATCGACATAGTGCCCTAATACCACCTTCTTATCGGCCTACCCCAGATTATGAGACTGTGATGAAGCAACTAAACCGAGGAATGATGAATTCAGACAAACAGAGTCATTCCATGAGAAACCTTAACATAGGCAATTCATACGCTTACAGTAGGCCTGATGCCCTGGTGTACAGCCAGCCTGAAATCCGAGAACATGCTAACTTTGCTTCCCCCCATTCTGGTCATTACCCATTTAATCTGAATTACAGCTTCCACAGCCAGTCCTCATATCCATATCCCGCTGAAAGGCGCTTGGTGGTTGGAGCCGTGAGCGTTCCTGAGCTAACAAACGTTCAATTGCAAGCCCAAGAATATCCGGCTCCCAACATCATGAAGACGCAAGTATACCGCCCTCCTCCTCCTTATCCTTATCCACGACCTGCTAACAGCACACCAGACCTATCCAGACACTTCTACAGCAGCAATAGCAATCCTGATCTCATCACCCGACGGGTCCATCACTCTGTCCAGACGTTCCAGGAGGACAGCCTACCAGTTGCCCATTCCCTTCAGGAAGTGAGTGAGCCTTTGACATCAGCCCGGCATGCTCAGTTGCAGAAGAGAAACAGCATTGAAATTGCTGGCCTGGCGCACAGTTTTGAGGCCATGAGAATTAAAGAGAGAACCATGTCAGCCTCAACTGCAGATGTGGCTCAGCCAAAGGCGATCCCTTCTGGGTCACAGACTTCGGTATTCCTAGAAAGGGCAAAGCAAGAAGAAATTGAGGAGCAAGAAGACCATGTGAATTATGGGCATAAGAAATCTCTTTCAGATGCAACTATGCTCATTCATAGCAGCGAGGAAGAGGAAGAATGTGAAGATGAAAGCAAAGCTAATCCAGCTCTGCCATTCATCAATGGAAAACCTCAGCTTCCTTCCCTAATGGCATGTTATCCAACAGAATCTTTATTGAACTACCCTTATAGTGCTGTTGCTTCATCTCCTGGTCCTTTGCATATACATGAGCCAAAATTGCACATTACTGAGACTGACAAGAGGGTAAAAGATGTGAGTCCCTCACACATCATGGGTGACTCTCAGGTGCTAAGGAGAGGAGATGGACTGTTAACTCCATCTGTGTCAGAGTCTGACTTAACCATTTCTGCCCGGTATAGAGTGCGGAAGGATTCCATAAAGAAGAGACCAGTGTCTGAATTACTGTCAGGGAAGAAGAATATTGTAGAAGGGCTGCCTCCTTTAGGGGTGAGTTTTCTCAAGACCATCTTCTTTTCTTCTTTTTATGTCATATTTGAAAAGCTCAAATATGATCACACAGGAAACCAGTGGCATCATAAGTATATGTCTCTATTGGGTTTGTCTATTGACAGCGGAGCAATGAACATGGGACTGAAAGTATGAAAAGAATAGATTTATTTTCAAGCTATGGTCCCTTTCATGGCCTGGAGAAAACTAGTATACACATATTAACTTTATGGAGATTTTGTGTTAATACTCACATAGAAGTAGATCCACATGAATTTTTTAATGGTCCTACATCTCAGATATAGCTGTTATGATTCCCTCAATACTTCATGAAAAGCTTGTTATGTAAGTTGATGTCATGTTATGGCATGTCATATCATGTCCTATTGAAATGTATCATACATTCCATAGATAGATAGACAGACAGACATACATACACATACACATATATACATATATACATATATACATATACGAGACATGGTGGCTCAACAGTAAAAAATGCTGTTAGCTTGTTACCTGGATAGCTGACAACCTGGGTTCGAGACCCAAGTGCCCTACAATGGGGTGAACTCCCATTCCTGCTCCAGCTCCTGTTCACTTACCAATTCAAAAACATGCAAATGTGAGTAGATTAATAGCTACCACTTTGGTGGGAAGGTATAACAATATTCCATGTGCCTTGGCCACATGATCACAGATAATGTCTTCAGGCAACACTCGCTCTCTCAGCCAAGAAATGGAGATGAGTACCGCCCCCTACAGTCAAATATTCATGAATTCGTGAAGAGGAATTATATGTCTACACAAACACAGAGCCCTAGAGTACCAGGCTTGAATGGGGAAGTGTTCATATTCTTGTTCAGCTTCAAAGTTTGGACCACTGCACTTTAAGCAATGGGCCTGGTGGCTCAGCAGACTAAAAGCATTGTGATTAACACCAGCTGTCTGCAATTACTGTAAGTTCGAATCTCACCAGGCTCAAGGTTGACTCAGCCTTCCATCCAATAAGCTGACTTTGTATAAATATACAAAAGTATGAAGGCTATTGCTTAACGCATTGTAAGCCGCCCTGAGTCTCCAGAGAAGGGCGGCATATAAATCAAATTTTTAAAAAAAAGCCTCATCTAACATACAGGGTTATTTCCTTATTTATATAGGAAAGGGTTTATATCTGCTTCTCCTTGAGTTCTATGGGGGGAAAAAAGCAAGATTTTAACCATTCTAAAGTTGTAACTGCCCTGCCCTAATTCTCAATTGTTACTCTTACTGTTCATGAAAGTCCACTTTCTTGGGCAAGTCTGTTTATTAATTCTGTGAAATTTCAAAAACTTAAGGATGAAATAAAGACAGGAAACATGGAAAGAATGTTCCTGGCTATCATTATCTGTAGAATTGTATTGGCCAGAGGCCCTTTCTTAGTGTGTGGGGGGGGGGAAAGGTGAAGTATTTCTCAAGTTGTGTACCAATTGTGTTGCTCCTCCAGCGATCCAGTTTGTCTCTGGTTTCTATCACAATATATTTTGAAAGATTATCTTCTTCCAACAGGTCATGAAAAAGAACAGAGCTGAAGCTAAAAAAATAGGACCTTTGAAGTTAGCGGCTCTGAATGGACTAACATTATCTCGTCTTCCTCTGCCAAGTGAGGGGAAGGAAGAGTCTCCCAGAGCAACAAATGATGAACGGGTTGGTCTAATGTTTGCTTAGGATTGTGACTGTGTATTGAAAATTCATATCCAGTGTTTAGCTATTCAAACTTAGCTATCCAAATCCATTTTGGATACAAGAACAGTATTAGGATTAGTCATCAGCCTATCAATCATCATTTTCTTTTAATTACTTAGGGTACATATATATTTTGAAGTTGGATTTATTTATTTAAGTTTAGTTAGTTATCTATGTACTACTAAAACTCTCTTGCAAAACAGTGTGTCATAGGGAAACAATTTTTGAACTAACATGCCTCAAATGGGCTAACGTATAAAATGTGTCCAAAATACAGAACATGACTCTCAAAAGAATAAAATTTAGAAAAGTTGTGGCTGGTTTACTGTTGCTGCTGCTATACTGCCATTGCAGTCACATGATCTTTCATTTTGAATGTTCTGTGAGTTTCAGCCAGTTTCACTCCCTCACCCACCCAGCAGCAACCACATATCTGCTGACAGGGCAGGGCAGGGGAAATTTGCAATAGTCTCTGCCAGATTCCCACAGGGAAACTCAGTGGGGAAACTGCCAGGAAATTGGACATTTCTCCTACTCCTACTGCTTTTTTGCCCGCCCTTTGTCATTCTATTTCTCTGTTTAGATAAAGAAATATCTCTGAAAAGATGACCAAGGCACAGTTTGTATAGTTCCGTGATGGTGAACCTATGGCATGCGTGCCAGAGGTGGCATGCAGTGCCTTCTCTGTGGGCACACGAGCAGTTGCCCAGCTCAGCTCCACCACGCATGTGCACGTGCCGCCCATCAGCCAGCTGGTCTTCGGGTCTCTGCCGCGCATGCGTGGGGGGGAGTGCATGCAGGATGGCCACAGGCGCATACATGGGGGCTCATGCGGGGGACTGTGGGTGCATTGCATTTTGGGGATTCACACGCGCGCACACACACACACACTTTGGACACTTGGTCTGGAAAAGGTTAGCCATCACTGGTACAGTTTCTTCATTAGAAATGGTTTAAAAATATTTACTTACCATGATATTTGTTTCCTAGAACAGGGGTCCTCAACTCCCGGGCCACAGCCCACTACTGGGCCTTGAGCCATTTGGAACTGGGCAATGAAAGTGGTGGGAAACCGTGTGCATGCACATCACTTGTGCGAGCAACAGGTGAACGTGTGTGCGCACATTCCATTTGTTTGAGCAGTGGGCACATGTGTCTGCTGCTTATGCAAATGGAGCTGCAAGCATGCACATTTGCCTGCTGCACACATGGGACCATCCTCTCCTCCCCCCGCCAGTCTGCAAAGCAAAAAAGATTGGGGAAGTCTGTCCTAGACAGCCTCCATACAGCAAACAGTTGTTAAAAGAAATGGTAGATAGCAACCATTATATTATTATAATCTTTTGAGATTGGTTCCTTGTTCTATGTGTCTAAAGAGTAGAGTCCCTAAATAAACTTCAGGATCTGTTCCATGATGACATTGAGCTTTCCAAATTATCCTTGGCTTCATTTCATTTCGTGGCTGCAGTCCTCATCCGCTGTGAACTTGGAGCCAAAGGTTTTATCTATACATGCATCTAAATTATTTAATTTGTTTTGGTATGTTTGCCAGTGTTTGTAACAATGAGAAAGAACATACAACTATTTTAAATACGTTACAAACCATTAAGAAACTTGGCTTAAGGGGAAAAGCAAGAATGTTTTAGACAAACTCAGATAATGTAAAATGGGAAGTTATATATTAATTGTTTTTTAAAATAACCCATATTTTTACACTACCATATATTTATTGAGGGAAAAATCTCTAGTATAATTCCATCTGTTTTTCTGTATTTTTAGTTTAAAGGTTTGGAGCAACGGTTAGACCAAGGGATGGTGTTTACGGAATATGAACGGATTCAGAAGAAAAGGCTTGTAGAAGGCGACTGTTCAATAGCCTGTCTCCCAGAAAATGCAGAAAGGAACCGATTCCAGGATGTGCTTCCTTATGATGACACCAGAGTTGAGCTGGTCCCTACTAAGGAAAATAATACGGGCTATATCAACGCATCACACATTAAGGTAGGGTTAGAAATAAGATGTGTATTCATAAACAGTTCTTCCACTTAAATTTCAGAAACTTCTTAAAATATCGGTCTTCCCAATATTTGAGATCATACATATATATATATATATATATATATATATATATATATATATATGTATGTATGTTTTCTCAGGTTTTCACGGGTGTTTGTATGTAGGTCTTTGGTTATTCGAGTCTTCTCCCACGTAAAATTGGAAGTGTCTTGGCGACATTTTGACGAAGTCTCATTCGTCATCTTCAGGCTGGTGTTCTCGGCTTCGTACTTCCAGGAGCGTGCTCCTGGAAGCACGAAGCCGAGAACACCAGCCTGAAGATGACGAATGAGACTTCGTCAAAATGTCGCCAAGACACTTCCAATTTTACGTGAGAGAAGACCCGAAGACCTACATATATATATATATATATATATATATATATATATATATATACACACACACACACACACACACACATACACATACACATGTTAATATAATTGCTTGATAATGATAAAAGATTTTCAGTCCAACATAGCAAGAAAGCACAAATTGGGGAGTCGTTATTGGCACTGTATAAGATTAAGAATGTAAACGTAAAATGATTTCTTAGCCTTAGCTTCACTCTGAAATCCACTGAAAAAAGGCATTTCCTGTCCCCCTCCCCCTGAAGAAATAGTCCTAGAAAGCATCTTTTTATCATTCTGATTGGCATGTTTAAAGGAAAGAGTAAACATTTATTTAGTTCCATTCTTAGCATTTAGGCTTTTTTGTTTCTGGGATTAAATGCATAAATTAAAGAAGATGGCTGGGTTTTTTTTCCTTTTCTTTGCATTCCGGACCAGTATCTTTTCATAATCTTGGCATCTATATCCTATTTTTTATTCTACAGGTCTGTGTCGGGGGCATGGAGTGGGATTATATTGCAACCCAAGGTCCTTTGCAGAATACATGCCAAGATTTCTGGCAGATGGTATGGGAGCAAGGGGTTGCTATTATAACCATGGTGACAGCAGAAGAGGTAAATCTATCTTCCTGAATCATATCTCAGCCCTCAAAAATATAATTTTGAAATGAATGTATAGGTCAGCCTTTGGTTTAAACTGATTTTTGTCTTGACTGGATTCCAGAAAATGATGTAGAGAACTAATATGGAAAATCATTCAAAACCAACACAACACACCCAGTTTGGTGCCTTTTAAATGTTTAAGGACTGTAACTGCTAGAATTGTCAGCCTGCCTTTTTCTATCTGAAAATATGGGAAGTTGCATTCCAATATCTCTGTAGGATATCAAATTGGAATGCAGCTGATTTAGGAATCAACTGTAGACATTTGGATGTCTCTTGATCATTGTATCTTATTGGCCAGTGCAACTTTCAACTCAATTTGGATTAAAGGTATTTGAAAAGATACCTCTAAGATTAAGGGGTGAAGAATTAGTAAACTCCTTGGCCAAAAGTAATCATTGATAATATATTAAAAATAAGTCTTGTGGAACATTCTGCAGCGACCTCTTTATTCTTTTGCTGATTAGACATTGTATTTGCAGGAAGGCGGTCGAGAGAAAAGTTTCCGATACTGGCCACGACTTGGTTCAAGGCACAACACAGTGACCTATGGGAGATTCAAGATCACCACTCGCTTCCGGACAGATTCTGGTTGCTATGCCACTACAGGTTTGAAGATCAAACACCTCCTCACAGGACAAGAGAGAACAGTTTGGCATCTTCAGTATACTGACTGGCCAGAGCATGGCTGCCCAGAAGACACAAAAGGGTTTCTGTGTATGTGCTTGCCTTTTTTTAAAATATATACTTACTGTTCATTTTCTATTATTTCTTCTATTTTGTGAAAGTATATGATAATCAAAACCTGCTGAAACAAAATAGATCTGGGGCTGATAATTGCCTGCATGAAAAACAAAATCTGTAGATTAAATTTTTAAAAGGCCTGCCTGTAAGGCTGGAGATATAGGAGGTATCTAAAGAAAGCCTTGAATACCTAAGTTTTGCCTTACAGCTATGGTTCCCCAGGTCATGTATGAAGTCTAAATGCACACCTTCCATTATGTGCATAGTGATCTGAGTGCTGTTGTGTGCAATTGTAAGGTTAGCCTATCCCAACATCAGCCCTGAAATACATTGTAAAAATACTGAAATCTTGTAAAGTTTAATGTTCTTACAAGATTTCAACCTCTTTGTGTGTGTGTGAGTGAGTGAGTGTGAGAGTGTGTGTGTGGAGGGGAGAGAAAATGCAATTTATGTGATATGTGGATACCAATAGTTGTTTAGGCTCTGAGCTAAAATGGAATTTACTGCAATATGAAAGAATCATTATGCATTTTATATGTTATTCTTAATCTTTCTTCCTCCCACATTGCCATAATGATAACTGAGCACACTTTTGTTTTCATTTCTGCTTTTTTGTTCTGTTTGGAACTTTAGTAATTTACTCATTTAAAAAATCGGGTCATTAGGTTTTAATCACAGTTTAATATGGGAATACCCTTGAGGGGATACCCATTGAGAAAGAGAACTGGAGAAATTGTTGTTAAGGAGACACAAGTAAATTCATCTCATTTCAGAAGGGACGGTTGTAGAGAGCAAGCAAAGCTGAAATGTACTGAAATATACCAACATTTCATTGAAAAAAGTTAATTCTAACTTTTAGAATTAACTCCTAGTTAGAAGGCAAAATATTTAAACAGAATGTATGTTTATTTATATGTTACATTGTGCTGAATACAGGTAGTCTTTGTCTTATGACTGATCATGTAGCAACCGTTGAAAGTTGCAGCAGACACATCTGGGTGGTACTTTTAACCTGGATCACATGATCACATTTTGTGTGTTCAGCAGTCAGTCTACATTTACTTCTGTTTGCAGCATTTGCAATCAGGTGACTGTTATTAATACTATTTTGTTAGAAACCTGCATTTACTTCTGGTTTCTGGCAAAAACCCCCACCCATTGGGGAAAATTGGATCTAATGATTGCGGTGTTCGCTATGACCACCGCAAAGAATTTCATCAAATAGGATCTGTCACATGATGACCTGTTGAATGACCAGTATGATCTACAACAGGTCATTCAAAGGGCTCAGTCAGTCATAACTTGAGGGATTACCTGTAGATATATATTCCAGGTGAGTGTTACTGTGCAGCACTGCTAAATTCTTTCTTGAATCAAAGTCAATCTAAATGATTCGATGGATACATTTTTGCAGTTTTATTGATTGCAATACAGAAGTGATTTGAAGTACCTTTTTTTCAGGATGTTTTGCATCTTATCCAGATCTACAGCCCTGATATTTTCTTAAGATCTCTTATCCAACTACTAAGCTCAGTTTTAATTTTTGAACTCAAAAGTTGAATAGTTCAATACATAGTTGGAATTTGGATGTACATTTTTCTTTCTACAAAGACCAAAAAATATATCAGTGTTATCTAATTTAAATATTTTCCCTTTCTTCTTTTCCTCTGGATCCAATAGCATACTTGGAAGAGATACAATCAGTACGGCGTCATACCAACAGTACCGCAGACCCTGCAATTCCCAATCCCCCTCTACTGGTGCACTGCAGTGCTGGTGTAGGAAGAACTGGAGTGGTCATCCTATCAGAGATCATGATTGCCTGTCTGGAGCACAATGAGGTAATTCCTTAATTTTTAAACTAGGAATTATGTGAGTCAATGGGAATTCCCTTGAGGGGATACCCATTGAGAAAGCCCACTAAAGATTATTTCATGGAGTAATGATCCTTACAATGCGCCAACCTTCTTTCATGATGGAAGTAACTAATGGACAAACAGTAATGTGCTTGTCTCCATGTTAGATTGGAAATTACAAAGTGAGGGATCAAAAACCTATTCAAACCAAAATCCACAAAAACTAACACAGACCTGTCAAACTGGCGGCCCGTGGGCCGGATATGGCTTGTGCAGACCATGGCCACCCGGGCTCCGCAAAGGCAAAAATCATCCCAATACGTCACAATCTGGTCCGTGATGCGATCGGATTTGACACCCCTGAACTAGCATGTTTTTTTCAGGAAGATATTCCTAAATACCCTTGTCAAAGCAGCGCCTAAAAAGAATATCATGTCATTTCCTTCCTCTTCTATTTCTTTTCATTCTCTGATATTTAATGACTTGTCACACAAGTGTCTATGTAGTTGTCAGTTGTTCAGGATAGTCCAGACAAAAAAACCAAAACCACAAATGCTAACATTGCCTTTGTTATATTGTCACAGAAGCAGAATCCTGCAAGTCTGAAATCACTTCCCCCCTCCTTTCCCTTTACTTTTCCGAGAATTAGAGAGGGGCCCTTCTCCATCCTCATTCCTTCTGTAGGCTGAGATGTCTTTTGTCTGATCATCACCTAGGCTGCGGCTCCTCCTCCTGTTCTTCCCAGATTATTCTCACAGTTCATTACATCAATTGTGGCTTATTATCACCACTTAAATAATTTTCCAACTTGTGTGTATGTCTTTTTAGGCACTGGATATCCCAAGAATGCTAGAAATGCTGAGGCAGCAAAGGATGATGATGGTGCAAACCCTAAGCCAATACACATTTGTCTATGGAGTTCTCATCCAGTTTCTTAAGAGTTCGAGGCTTATATAGGTTTTCTCCACTCAAGCTTCAAAAGTCTACTTCTTTGCAAGAGTTTACAAAAGCAGAAGTTTGCCTTCCAGGACTACATGAAGTTTGAAAATTCTGTATGCAACTGGACATTGCTTTGGCAGAGTTCATGTTGAAGCGGAAAGGAATGTGTGTGGGGAGTGGTTTGAAATGGGAATGATTCATTGTGTTCTTCCAATGAAACAGTATTCATAGTAGGCATACAACTGCTGATTCTAGGAAGACATTACTGCGCCGTTCTGAAAATCACGGTGGTTACATTTTTATGAATGAAAAGCTATACTGATGTATACTTGTAGATAGACTGTGGTGAAAGAAGTGTGCCCTGCCTATACAATAGTCATAAATGGCATCATTGTGCTTGAGTTTTTTTATTTCAATCTCTGTGTGTGAATGTTTGTGTGTGTGTGTTGATTTTTATATTGCAACCAGCATCACCAACAAGCCATTAAAGGAAGCACTTAAGACAGAGAGTGTTGTGCTGTTTTGTTTTGTTTTTTGCCAGAAGTGGGGCACTCGTCTAGAAACTGCAGGCTACAGACAGCACGCAATAAAAGAAATTGAGTGTTTGGCTTAAGATTTGTGACAAGAAAAGAGTTAAATGGAAGATGGTAACGGCTGGTGAAGTTTGTGGTACATTAAACAAGTAGTTGGCAAATCTTTGGAGGGAAAAGAAAGAAAATGAGATGGTAAAAGCGAGGACAAAATTTACAGCTGCTGCTGTGTTACCCCCCCAGTAGGAAATGATTGTTGAGTCACATTCTAGGTCAAAAAGTACAGTAAAAGAAAAAGGTTATCCTAGGAAATCCTATATAGCTCCTCAAAACTTCAGAAAGTAATTATTAATGAAGTGTAGCATCAGAATGACTTCTTTAAGGAACAGTTTGTTACTTCTGGTTGAAATCAAGTTGAATACAGATGAATATTTAAACATTTCTTTAAATATTTAATTTATCTAGAGAAACAATATGTTTATCTGCTTAGCCTGCAAATTTCATTTTAGGAAAAGGTATTGAATGTGGAGTGACTACAACAGAATTTGATTTAAAGTGGAATGTGGCTATTGGTCTGCATAATTTAGCAAAGTGGTGGTAAAATTGCCTTTGTTAATAATTCCCTATCAAAAAAGTAAAAAAGAAAACAAAAGGAATAAATGTTTTTAGAGTCAACAAATTTATTTGTCTTTTCCTCTGGATAACATCTCCAAAGCAGACTCTCCAATAACATTATACTAACATTAGAAAGTCTGCATATTCTTAAAGCAGAAATGACTGATGGAAAGTGTACATATGAAAAGCAAAAAAAGTTATGTATTTTCCAGTAGGCTGTATAGTGTGCCAAAGAGAATGAAAGGGAGGGAAGGATGGATGCATGAATGCTTCAGGCAGTTGTATAACACAGTAAGCACAGTATGATACTTTGAATAACATGGGAGCTATTTCTTCAAAGCAGTACTATTTGTCCTTTTGAGATTATTGTATTTTGTTAAGACAGAAGTCAAATTGATCTGTGTTTGTGGTGCAGACTCTAAGAAATATTTCTTTTACACATAAGTCATGTCTGTTCTTGCATTATACATTCTCCGGCTGAGATGTCAAAAGGTGTTTCTGTTCTGTCTAGATTATTTGATTGGTCTTCATGGCAAAAAGAACAAACAGAAAAATCAGATGGGTTGGTACCAATGGATGCTAATTTCCAGTGTGCAGTCTCAATGTTCCTTGTTTTTTCACCACTTGGGAGCTGTGTATATGAACCAGTTTTCCATGCAGCTTTTATCGGTGATAGTAGCAGTTTTTGGAAATGATCCATTTAAGATGTTGGCTTTTGCGTCTCTTCCTTGAACCAGCATCTCATTTTGGAAACACTATCTTCTTTAAAAGAGCGTTTCAAAAAGTTAGGATATCTGGCATGAACTTTTGATGGCGGGATGGGGCCATGCATTAGGGAGGGCCGAAGATACATTTGGAAGCATTGGTGGCTACAATACCATACAATAATTTGCAGAATGATGTTCCTAAAGCATTCACTTTAACTTTTGAAATGCAGTAGGGTAGTCCAAGTCTATAAAGGTGTATTCCAAATCATTTTTGAAAATTCAAAATTTAATTTTTAAGGCTTGGTTAAATACTCTCTTTTGGCTGTCCAATGTTCTGTGAAAAAATATTCAGTGTAAGTTTTCTGCCTAATGAAACTGCTGTTTATTTGGGCCTGGCTTGTGCAGCACAAGGTAGAAAGGGAGAAGTAGAATTTTAATATTATGGATGAACCTATTTATGAGGTGAGTTGAAACAACAGCGGGTCTGAGAGCTCAAGGATTCAGCTCTTGTCTGTTTCTCTGGTGGGATGTCTTCTAACTAAGTTATACTTGGTAGGGGTGGGGTGCAAGAAAGAATAAAATGATTTCTCTGTTCTGCGCTTAAATGGCGTTAATTATCATGCACTATAGAGCAAAATGAACTGCAAACTGAAGTCATCCTCTAAATAACTAAATTATATGCATTTTGCTAACTTCCATGTGAACAGTGATAGACTGTTGCAAGCAATGTGATTTATATGGTTGCCTTGCTGTCTGTGATTGTATGTGGTTTGTAGTTCGTAAAGCTAAGCTCAAGATCAGATTTATAAGCTATGACACTTACAAGCAAACATCTTAGATGACCTATTCCAGTGCAGTGAAGGAGAGAGTGAAAAAAATCTCAGTGGCACAATATTGCACTGTCCAACCTAGGTACAATCCAGAGAACTATAGGGGATTACTCCTTTATTTGTGAAGCATACTCTTTTCTTTCCTAATCTGCAAAATGTAATTTGTGGGTCAAATTACTGCAGATAAACTCTAACATTACTATGAGCAGGAGGGGAAATATTTTGAAGAATGAAAAAGACTGGAAAGAGAGAAGAATGCTCTCTGAGTTGAGGCTCTTGTTGCTACAATACTGTAGGGACCAGTTTCTTTGCCTTTCTCTAGCCTTTTGGGGGTATCAACTTCTTTTCAACTCAATTGTTGCTCTATTCTGAATGTATCCTTTGGGCATAATTTTCTTTAAACTGCATTTTATGTTTTGAACAAACTACTAAATGAACTAATATGTTGTTTGGCCAAAATCACTGTTGACATGATGCTGTGTTATGCAATGAAGTGCCATTGTGATTTTTTTTTCTTCAAAGAAGTTCCAAGGTGCTAAATAAAATAACATTTGCTTTAATATTGATGAAACAAACCACATAGTTGTGGTTACTGTATTATAATGCATGTCTTTTTAAAATTCCACTATATTTTGTCCTCATTTTTTGAGCACAGATTGAGAAAAAAAATTATGCCTAAATATATATCGAGAGAAGTTATATGCCATTTTATTTTATTGGAACCTCCTTTAAATATATGAAGGGAGTTTGAAACAATCTAAAATGAACTTCCAGGTTCCAGAATAAAAATGAGCAGATAGATTCAGTAAAATATGTTCCTATTAAATCTTCATAAAAGCTACAAAAATAACCAAACCTGGTCATACTTTTTTTACAGACAAAATACATAAAATCAACAATGTAAAACTTTCTTTGTGATGCTGTTTTCTTGTATTCATCATGGACCCAAAACATGTCCGACCTCATTTGTTGAATTACTGTGAGACAATTTGCATTCATAGGCTTCTACAGGGGTATGGAATTTATTTTGAATTATTCAGTTCTGTGCTGTTTCTGCCAAGAAACTACTTGGGAAAGATAAATGAGAGCCAGTCTAGTGGTTAAGATATCAGGTTAGAAACCAGGAGTCTGTGAGTTCTAGCTCCGCCTTAGGCATGAAAGTTGGCCTGGTGATTTTGGCCCAGTCATTCTCTCTCAGCCCAGGGTTGTTGTGGGGAAAAGAGGAGGAGGAGGAAATATGTTCTGTTTTATTTATAAAAATAATAAAGGCAGGTTTAAAAAAATCTAAATCTAAATGAAGAGTGCTGCACATTCCCATGCCAGTAGAGTCCTTCCAAGGGACTGAACAGGACTTGTTGGGAAAAAAAACTGCAATACATCATGAACATCATTCATTCATGTCCTACCATACTAGAGAGACCTGGGTTGAAGTCCAAGAAAACAGCTCCCATGCTGCTCTTCTAATGTATGAAGATGTAGAGCTTGAAGTTAGTTTGGGGCAAAAGAATTGATATTGCATGGTGTTGTATCTTGAAACAGATGCCTCAACATCCCACTAGCCTTAAGCAATTAAATCTATGCAAGGGAAAGAATGGTTTTTACACAATTTCTCCTCTTCTTTTTTACGTCAGTATACAAGGAGTTTTGCAGTACCTTCCTTGAATAATAGCGTGTCTCAAAATTGAAGTATTATTTTTTAATGTCAAGCTAGTGTTTTTTACACATAAGATCTGCTTTGTCTCTATCAAGTGTAAAAATGTATAATTGCTGCAGCTTTAAATCATGTACAATTGAGATGGGTTTTTAAAACAATGTGCAGATTATATTTGATAGAAAGGGTTGTTTTTCTTTGATATGTAATATATGTGAAATGAATTATATTATAGTCTATTTTTGCCATGAAAATAAATATTCGAAGCGCTTCAAACATGAGCTGTTCCATAATATTTATTGAATATTGATCTTTTGTACATAAATAGAAATAATACTGAATACAATATAAAACTCAATCCATTTCATAATCCAAAACAGGATACCTTCAAATATGTTGCATAGAATTGTTTATTATAAAGATTCCCAATGGTGTATTGCACGACATTTTAGATCAAGTATTTAGTTGCAGACGTTCATACTACAGAAGTAATATCCTTTAATACTGGCAAAGACTGAAGAAAACTATGTTATTTCCTAGGAACTCTGTGCTGGTATGAAGCTCAGGATCAGTTCTGTTTCTACTGTGTTATATTTGAACACAAAGAATAAAGAATTTAGGCAAATAATATTGCAAATAGCTTCCTTCAGTGGAGATTTAACAATGCTGTAAAGCTTAAAACATAAATTTTAACTCTTTGTTTTGGAGATTAAAACTTTTTTAAAAAAAATTAGTGTTAATATCTTACAAGGTTAAGGTTATTACCTAGTATTACAAATCCTATGCAAGAAGTTGAAGCCATGCAAGATTTTGACCATTTGATCCATGAATGTTGCAGGAGCCAAATTGTTGGGATTAATAAAAAGAGATTTGGTTCAAGGCCCCACTGAACTGTGAAGCTCAATAGGGTGCCCACTTTTTTTGTTGCTTCTTTGTCACAAGGTTGTCGTGCAAGAATTATTTTGAAAGAAGAGGACTCACATAAATTGCTTTGAGCTTCCAAGAGAAAAACATGTGATACAAGCAGTTAAATAAGTATTAGAAAATTGTATACAGTGCTTGACACTACATTGGGAAGAAACTGACAAACTGGAATATGTCCCGGAAGAAAACATGTGGCAAACTATTAAAGGCATGGGTATGTTTAGACTGAAAAAGAAAGGAAAGGGAGAATGCTGGACATCAGGAAAAATTTCCAAATGGTAATGATTTAGCAATGGAATAGAGTACCTCAGAAGGTACTCCTGCTGGATGTTGTAATAGATAACCTGCTGGTAATAGATTTCTGTACCGAGCAGATTAGACTACATTAGGCATGTCCAACCTTTTGGCTTGCCTGAGCTGCATTGAGTGAAGAGGAATTGCCTTGGATGGCATATAAAATATATAATATAGATAATGCATAACAAACATCCATTATTTGGGGTGGAGGGTCTTATGGGGCTGCATACTAGCTGTCCAGGGCCAAATGTGACACACCTGGACTAGATCTTCAAGGTATCCACCAACCCTTACAATCTCATGTTAAAAAACAAATTACAAGTCATCAGGAGACTCGATAAAGCATCATGTCCTGAAGACAATCTAGGCCACGGGTGTCAAACTCGCATTGTCACGGCGGCGTCATGTGACATATTGCAACTTTTTCCCCCTTTGCTAAACTGGGTGTGGATGTGACCAGCGCATGATGCATCTGGCCCATGGGCCGAGAGTTTGACAGCGCTGATCTAGGCAGAATATGAAAATACCGCCAAACCTGTTTGAAAACTCTCAATTGATGGCCCTGCTTTAGTCAGGATTGGTAAACACCGAGAGTTTAATTATTCAAAATCCATCTACACATAGCCAACCAAGTGAGAAATGTTGGGCTAATCTAAGTTCTTTGCCCTGCAATAACATCTTGAGGATTGGAGGGCGGCTGATAGATTGTCACCAGAGAATTTGCTTACCTTACAGGGCAAATTCTGATCCACAAGCACACTCATTTATTTTTTATTTTTAGCAATGGCAAATAAGCAGAACCATTTAAATAAGTGGATAGAGTTTGGAGCATGTTTGTGATGAGAGCATCTACTGCTCCCAATTGTTCGTTTTAAAGCTTTCTAATAGAAAGCTTTCCCAAATAGATAGAGGGATTTTCAAAATATTCTTGACTGGACAGGATAATGATTTCTAAGCACGTTTTGTTTGTCTCATTTAATTCCTTATTAAAATTTTACTCTTCCCTCCCTCCCTGGGTCTGAGATGATGCAGTTTTCCCCTCATTTGAGATAGGAAGAGTCATAAGAATGTAAGCCTTGTAGGATGAAAGGCACAGCTGCAAAACATTTCTGAATTATTCAGGGAAGAGGTTTCTTCTCAGCAAACCAATTTATAACTTAAAGCACCCCAACACTTCCATTTTTTAATAAATTGCAGATCCCAAATTACTTGCCCCTTTGAGTGGCAAACACCAAATTTAAACCAACACCTTTCATCTTTAACATAGCATCCTGGTATTATTTAGAGTGCTATATATTTTCAAAGTATCTGCATTTAATGAACTAAGCAACCGGGAAAGTTTTTCTTTTAAAAGGGGGGGGGATGCCAAACAGCTTGTTAATGACTATTATTTTGGGATTTTTTCAATTGAGATGATTATTTGTTAATGACTATTTTTGGAGTCCTTCTGTTGAGGCAATTATTAGTATAGAATAGAATTCTTTATTGGCCAAGTGTGATTGGACACACAAGGAATTTGTCTTGGTGCATACGGTCTCAGTATACATAAAAGAAGATACATTCGTCAAGAATCTAATTCAAGAAAATCTAATTCAAGAAAGAATTAGTAGTTCTAAAGTGAGTATATGTTCCTACAGTAAATTTAGCACTTCAAAGTTCATTTGAGAAAACAGCTGCTATCCAAACAGAAAGCAGATTTCTAAATATAAGATTTACAGAATTAAATTTTGTCAGCTCAGCACATTCATATGTCTGAGTCTGACATAAATGCCAGCTGGGTTCAATATGGTTGCATTATTTTCTTACCCTTCACTCAACCTCTTTTCACCCAAAATCAGCTAGCTATGCCCATTCCATCCAGCTGCAGAAGATGTAAGAGAAAAGACACAGGCCATTTAAGCTCCTTTGCCAAGAGACAAGTTTCAGTGTATTTCTTTTCTAAAGTTTAGAAAATCATATTGCCATTTTCTGTTTTATCATTTCCATTTGCTTTTCAATCATTTCCATTTGCTTATCAGTCTCTGGACAACTACATTTTAAAAAATCTATAAAGCTTTTGACTGAAAAGAGGGTAAGCAACTATTTTCTTGTGCTATCAGTAGGTGGACACTATTTTCTTTCCTTTTTTTTTTTTAATGAATTTTTATTGAATTAAGAATATATTACAATTCAAACTATACGGTTCGGCAATGTGTAGTCATATTGTATACTTACAAGTGCGGTATCTAATCAATTATCTAATTAATTATACAGTTTGTACAAAAATTCTTATGTATAAAATTGATTACTGTTTAATTAGGGTACAATAATATATAGGGTTAACTAATCGTTGTGCGTTATTCCATATGAGTATTAACTTTTGCATTTAAATTCTAACCACCTATACCACAGATCCCAGATCGTATAGAATTCTGAATCCTCCTTTCCGTTTAACACATACGTTAATCTGCACATTTCTGCGCAGTCAAGTATCTTATTGATTATCTGTTCCTCGGTTGGTCCTTTTTTCTCTTTCCAATATCTGGCATAGGAGAGTCTAGCAGCTGTGACAATATGAATAATCAAATATTTCTTGTCCTTTCCAAATGTTCGTTTTAGCACTCCCAGGAGATAGATTTCCGGGAGGAAGTTAATATCCTCCTTTAATATTTCTTGGATCCATTTTTGTATTTTTTTCCAAAACTTCCTCGCTTCCGGACACGTCCACCACATGTGATAGAAGGTACCTTGGTGGTGACTGCATTTCCAACACTTGGGGCTTGCATTTGGGTAGATCTTAGCAATTCTAGATGGTGCTAAGTACCATCTATATAGAATCTTATACTGATTCTCCTTATAGCTTGTTGCTCTCGTCAGTTTAAGATTGCTATTCCATATTTCTTCCCACTCATCAAGATTTATCTTTGATTCGATGTTTTTCCCCCAAGCGATCATTTGATCTTTTAATATTTCTCCTTCTCTGTTGTATTCGAGCAGGTAGGAGTATAATTTGGCTAATAGTTTGTTCTCACTACCTAGCCATACCTTATCCAAACGATTTGTCCCCATCTCTATTCCCTTTTCTTGTTTATCTCTACTATATCGGGATTTAATTTGTAAATACGGCCACCAATCTATATGGATCCCTTGCTCTTTTAATATCTCATTGGGTATAAGGTTACCACTGTTATCCAAGATATCTTGATAGGTGACCATTTTCTCCCTACCTAACGTATTTGAATGGGTCAGTGCCTCCATTGTGGATATCCATTTTGGGTATTTTAAATAATGTTTATGCCTGATTTCTTTCCATGTCTTCATTAATGTATCTCTAATTTTATGTTGGTGGAAACATATCCCTGTTCCTTTTCCTTTGTCCCAGAGGTAGGCATGCCAGCCTCTCAATAGGTCGTGCCCTTCCAGTTGTAAAATTCTCTTATCTCTTAATAAGGCCCACTCTCGTAGCCATACTAAGTTGGCCGCTTTGTGGTATAGTTCCCAAACTGGGAGTCCTGGACTCCCAGGTGGATACTATTTTCATAATTCGTTCAACAAAGGGTACTAGAGCAGTACTGTGTGTCATTACTGGATGCTTTCTAGACAAAAAATAGTTGCTGACGGTTCTTTGCCACAAGACCCAAGAGAAGCAGGAACAAACTCTTTGCAGCCCACCTTCAAATAGACCCATTACCACCCATGATGTCATACAGCAGCATCCATAGGGAAGTATCAAATTGATTAGCCTATTGAAAGCATTGCACTATTGTAATAGAAACCCCGTTCCTTTTATTTATATATCATAGTGTTGCATGCATGTACATAGGTACACTTGTGTGATTCTGCTTTGTCTGGTTGTGCTCTCTCCCTTCCTGATACTTAAGAGTGACTGGAAATTAAAATCTAACAACTGGCGTTCTCAAGGTCTTCACGCCCCATTTTGTGTAATGGGAACTTTATTATGGAGTCTACTTGGAGAGGGTTACCAATTACGCAATGAAACACACTGCTTGCATTTGGACTATTGTCTAAAAGGCTTGAGTGATCAGTGTATTAACCATCCCTGATATAGAACTAATATGATCATGCAAACAGCAGTTAATTCATTTTATCCTTCCAACTGCAAGAAAAAGACATCAGACAACTAGTTAACACTATGACTGTGTGATCATCCATTGTTAGTAAGTCAGAGGCCCTGTCAACTGATCCATGCTTTAAAAGATAAATGGATGAATCCTTCATCTGAATACTGCATTGCAGAGGATGCTTCTCCATTAAAATCAGACAAAACAATCCTGGTTCAGTAAACAGCAAGCTGCACCAGATGTCTGCACAGATATAAATAATGATTCAATCTGGGTGTGTAACTATTTGGAAAAGAATTCAGAAGGGTAGGCATAATTTTTTACAGTTTTTACTCCTGCAAATTTTATATTCATTTATTATAAATGTATTTTGATAAATATAGTCTTGAAAATAAACATTATGCCTCAAACTACATGCCTAGTCTTTTCTGCAATTAATAACATTACACATGACAATTTTGTCTATTGTTTCTTACAATGTTCCAGTGCCCAGTTCAAAAAAGTCTGACTTCTAAAATTTCAAGCCCATTTGCGGTAGCATCCAAATAAAAAATATTAAAAGTCTGATTTGCTAGCATTTTATTTAATTTTCAAAGTTCAGATCTCTGCACTGTTGACTAGATGAACTGCCCCGTTTGGTGCTTTGCTGCTAGTTGTTTACTCCTGGGCCCTGACCAAAGAGATGGGTTCCGTCATGTTTTCTTTCAGTTCATCAACTTCTCTCAAATATTCGCTTGTTTCAAAGTCAGCATTACATGTGGTTGAATTGCATGTTGGTGGCAATGGACATGTGTTATCTGGAGTTTCATCAGTTTTCATGGACAGGGGATTCAGCTCAATGTTCAGTAATTCCTTGATATCCTGAGAAATTGCATCCTGGTCTTCCACTCTCTGGAATTCATCATCATGTACAGTGAGGTCACTTGTTATTAAATCCACTGCATTTAACAGCTCTTCACTTTCTGACACTTTGCTCTGGGATATACTGGTAAGTTGAAGGTGCTCTGCTGATTCATTCTGTAAATGCCTATATGCATCGGACACTCCTGCAGAATTTTCCTCCCTGTTGCAACCTAAGTCTACTTTTAGAATCTCCAGCAGGTGGCGCATTTTGTTCTAAGATAGGACAAAAAGATTAAACAACAGTAATTAAAAATATGCCTTATAACAAAAATTTAGAAAATTTAAAAATCCATCAAGAAATTAATTGAACATTTTCCAGAAATCAATTAGGTTAGTCAGGAAGTAAGAGTTAATATGAAAGAAATGCTTAATTTCTTGAAGGGTATAGCAAACTTGTTGAACATTCTTAAGAATAGTATGGTTTGCTTGTTTGTTTATTCATTTATATGAAAATAAATTCAGAAAGATTGGGGAGGGGAGAGGCTGCATAAAAGACAAAGAAAGGAAAGGGAGTTCCTGCAGATTTTACTCCGCTAGTTGTTGCCTACTATAGGGGGCAATGCTCATCCCCGTTTCGAGGCCATAAGCCAGCACTGTCCAAAGATGTTTTGGGGATCATATGGCCAGCATGACCTTATGGAGCACTGTTTCCTCCCCATTAAAGTAGTTCCTATTTATCTACTCGCATTTGCATACTTTCAAATTGCCAGGCGGGCAGAAGCTAGGTGAAGACGGACACTCACCCCATCATGCAATGATCAGGTCTTCAACCTGGGCTGTCGGTTTTACAGCCGACAAGCCCAGCGTCTTAATGACTGACCCACTGCACCGCCCATAAAAGGCAAGTAATAGCTTAATTTAATTTATTAAACTAGTATGCAATCCGACATCCAGCAACTCTCAGTGGCTCCAACTATCAAAGTAAAAACACTAAAACTTATCAAAAGAAGCATAAAAAATAGCAAGGACAACAGACTGGATCATAATGAAGCAAGGACTCTTACTCTCCCTCACCGAAAGCCTTAGTTAAGGCTTTCTTTCTTTCTTTCTTTCTTTTTTTGGTAGTATTTTTTTTAAATTTTTTAAACACACAAACAAACATACAATGCATCTTTTCTGAACAGAATATTGGCCCGGTTTTAAATTTTTATACAGATTTTTGTTCATATTTAACACAATTTTATATATAATTTTTCTCATACCATTTATTCTCTCTAATTCTAAGAAACCGATATTACCCTTCATTTTGCGTAATGGTGGCTTAAGAAGAAATTTTAAATGTTTTAATTGGTTTGTATTTTTAATTTTGGGCCAAATTTATATATATTTTAATTGTTTTTTAATATTTGTATTTTATGTTTTTTAATTCTGGCTGTACACCGCCCTGAGTCCTCAGGGAGAAGGGCGGTATATAAATTTAAAATAAATAAAAAAATAAATAAATAAAATGTTAACTTCTCATCCTAATATAGTCCCTTTTTCCTCTTCCCTCCTTAAAATTTGAACCCCTAAATTTAAATTCACATAACATAATACAATCCCCAATTATTACCTTAAATTCTCTTATTCCAATCTCCAATAATTCTTTTATCAACTACTCCAAATAATACATTTCAACAATTAAACATATTCAATAAGAAATCAATTAAGTATCAATCTTACTTCAATATCTCTACTTTTAGATTCATATAATATAATACAGTTCCCAATTATTTTCTTAAATTCTCTTGTTCCAATCTCAAATAGTTTTTTCTTTATCAACTGTCCCAAGTAGTACACTTCAACATTTTTATCAAAAACCCATTAAATATATCTAGATAATTTATAATCCAATATCATTTCAACTTTCTTTTCTTATTTAATTGAATTCCAACTATATAATTAAGAATATTCCATTTGTCACAGTACCTTTCATTGGTTAAAAATATTCCAATTTTTACATTCATCATACATCCATATATTTTAAACTCACTTCATTAAAAATACAGTTCATTCCTATGTATTGACTTAAGTAATTCATTATTTAGCATTAATCCAGTTATCATAATTTCACTAATTAATTAACCATATTCCATAAAAGATCATTTAAGTATCAGTCTTACTCCAATATCCCTAAATTTATAACATAATACAGTTCTCAATTATTTTCTTAAATTCTTTTGTTCCAATCTAAAATAATTTTTTCTTTGTCAACTATTCCAAATAGTACACTTCAATATTTTTATAACATTTTTATAAGATTTTTATATTATTTTTATAGAAAACAGTTAAACATATCCAATTAATTCATAATCCAATATTATTTCAGCTTTCTGTTTTTCTTTAGTTAAATACCAAATATATAATTAAGGATATTTCATTTATTACAATCCTTCATTAATTAAAAATATTCCAATAATTCATGTATCCATATCATTTTAAAATCACTTCATTAAAAATACAATTTCATTTTTCCCTAGTATTTATTTCCTTTACCCCATATTCTCCTTCAATTTCTTTCTCTCTTTCTATTTTACTTTCTTTTTCTTTCCTTCTTCTTTTTTGTATTTTAGAATCCTGATCTCTCTTTTCCCTTTTTCTTATCTTCCCACTGTTAATCCCAGTGTAATCATTTTGTTTTTTAAGATCATAAACTCTTCTATTTTGCTGTATCTTTCCCATTATTTTCCATCCCTTTTCCCTATTTTCTCACTGATAATCCCAGTGTAATCATTTAAGTTTCTTATATTCTTTCTATTCCATCCTCTTTTCTTTTTTTTGTTTTTCCCCCTTTTTCTTTTTCTGTTTTTTCCATTGTTTAACCCAATGTAATTTTTAAAGCTCCTTTTTATTATTACTACCCATATAATAATTTAATTTTTCATAATCAATCTCCTTGTCTTTGTCTTCTTCTTTATTATCAGTCTCTTTTCCTTGCTTCTCACTAGTTGTTTCTTTGTCAGTTTGAATGTATCCTAAGTCAATTTTTTGGTCATCAAGTTTCAATTTTCCATGCAACATTGTAATTATTTCCCTTATTTCCATTTTCAATGATAAGTACATCGTTATCATTTCCTTCAGTTCCTGCGCCATTTTGTTCTTTCTAAATTGATATTGTTACGTTACAGTCCTCTTTTTTTTCTCCAAGCCACAACGCTTGTGAACAAACAAAATCTCCTTAAAATTTCTCACATGCTGTTATCTCTTTCAAAGTCCAAAGTTTTTTTTCCTTTTTCTTTTTCCAAAACAAAAGTTTGATGTTATAATGATTTTTTTTCTCCTGAAGATGGCTCTCTACAATCCACAATTACAATTTATGAGCTTAAAAGGCATCCATTTTGGTTGCAGTCCGTTTTAACAGTTCAGTTTAGAGTCATTAACCAGTCCTTTCTATTACAGGCTTTTCTTCGTTTTTTTTTTTTTTTAACTCCCTTTAAATTTTCAAAATTGAAAAAGAATTTTTTCGGGCTCTTGGTTTTTCTAATTCTTTTTTTCTTAAAGTTCTCCAAGTATTTTAAATCCAAAACAAACAAATTTCTAGTCGGGTTCTGTTACTTTATAACTTCCGCCTTAATTTTCTTCTTCTGTCCTTTCCCACGCCTATTAGCTGCTGTTCTGATGCCAGAACATTTACAATTATGTAAAAATCCTTTTTTTTCTTTTCTGCCTATGAGTTAGATATCACTCACCCGGCAGCAATATTCCACTCAATTCTCCACTCCTGCACATCGCTTAATCCGGTTGCCCCAGCTTGCTGGTGGTCGTAATGGCTGCCTCCCCCCACTGCAAAGTCAGAGAGAATTTCCTCTGACCTCCGAGGAACTTGCCTGTTCCTCTTGGTCTTCCAAGGTGCCTCTCTTTCTTCTCTGTCCCTGCAGGACAGATCTGGTCCAAAGACCCCTCTGCAGCGGTTGGTCAGCCTGGGATTTCGTGGGACTCATGAGAGCCCGCTAATCCCCAAATGTCTCGCCGTGACGCTTCTGGTCGAGTCCTAGTTAAGGCTTTCTAAACCAGAAAAGAGTGGAGGCCATTTAGATCTTTGGGGGGAACCTTATTCCAGAAATCAGATGCTGCTACAAAGAAGGGGCACTTCCAGGGTTCTGATAAGTGGCATTGTTTAATTGGAAGAAGCTGGTGTGTGTCAAATAAAGAACTCTCTAAAATCAAATCAACTGGGTAGGTACTATAGGAGACAGGCACTTCCTCAAGGCAGAATGCCATGTAGGGCTTTATAATGACCAGCACCTTGAACTGCATCTGGAAGCAAACTATCAACCAGTCCTCCATGGGCATGCCTAAGTATGAACATCATTGCTCATGCCACTGCATTCCTACCAGTTGAGGTTTCCGTGTTGTCTTAGTAGAGACTAGTCTAGACAGAGCATGTTGCAGTAATCAGACTATGAGCTGAGTAGTAATAAGTGACTGTGTGAAGCGCTCCCCATTCTAGGAAAGGGCACAACTGGTACACCAGATGGTTGTGCAAAGGTCCTCATGACCACAGCTGCCACATGCTCTTCAAGCAGCAACTGAAAGTCCAGGAAGCTTCATATACACATGACATTGATCCAAGAAATATTATTAAATGAGCAACGTATTCATACATTTATCACTTTGTATAAGTGACAAATGAAAGTAGAGTATACTTATCATATATAATCATGATACGATGGCTTATTCCACTAACCATTCAGGATTACAGTTATCAGTTTATTAACTCTGGTTTGCTTGGGCAAGATATAGTCTTGGAACCAAGTTTGATTCCTGATGACTACTTGAACTTACCCATGCTGTTAATATTTATTTATTTAATTTATTTGTCAAATATATATAGCCATCCATCTGACAAAAAATGAGTCTCGGAGGTGTATAATTATCATTGCAACAATGTGCACATATTTTGCCGCGTTCTACAGTGGTGGTGGTTTTTTTGTTTTTTGTTTTGACTTCCCAATCTAATCTACAGCTGTAAGGTGCTTGAGTGTTTGTTTCTATCAGCACTGATCAGATCTAACCATCTTTCAAGGTCAGTTGTCTCGGTTTGCAAACATGGTTCGGATGCCACAAGCCACTATCCCTGGCTGCTTCATGTATTTACTTATGGGGAGGAAGGACCAAACAGGCAATTGATAGTAATAAATGAATTAACTAAATGCTTTTTCAGAGGGTACTTTAACAAATGAGGAATCCTGCCTAATGGTTGTAAATACAAAAATATATATTTAGAAAATCAGAAACAAATATTCTTCAGCAAACACATTGATCATTTTCAGAAATAATTTTTAGTACTCTTAAAATGATCTCTCATCTATGCAGCATACCTTATTTAAATGGTTCTTGTTTAGTTCTATGTGACGTTCAAACAACCTTTCCAAAGCCCTTTAAAAAGCAAAAATATTGGAAAAGTGTTACACAGGAAAAAATTTTCAAAAGAAAATCATTAAGAATAATCAACTCCAAGATGTTAACTTATTTCTTTAAAATAGAAGCAAAATAATTCTGCCACTTAATTTTTTTTATCTTTGGTCTTCTGTTCATCAGCTGCAGCTGTCCTGCTTTCACTGTGTAGTTTATTTCATATCTTTCCTGTTCATATTTTCTCAAATCTACTCTTGAAACTACCAAATGGCCTGCCCAGATTTCAGATCCTTTTATCACCTTGTATCTTTCATTGAGTCTTCCAATCTTTCATCAAAAACATCAAACCAGCCATGCTTCTAGACTTACATTTATTTCTTTGCTGGACATGTACATGAATAGACTGGTGCTTAAGTCACACCTTCAAAACCAAAAGACTTTCCCCAACTAGACAGTTGCTAGTTACCCCTCATTTATTCTTGGATCTCTGAATGGCCTGGTCACTTTTTGTTCACTGTCTCATCTTATTCCCATCTACCCATTCATGTCACCAGTAAAATATTTTCCCCCCTCTGGACTGTATTTATTCAGAATTTTACACACTTCTCACCACAAACCCATCTCTGGTTCTTCCTTTATTTACCATTGATCAATGCTTCACTGCAAAAAAATAAAATAAAATGTAGGAACTTTAAATATATCCAACCTGTTGGAAAATAACCCAAGCTTCAGAATTTCATCTGTTATGTCCTGAATAAAATTTAAATACCTCAGTTCTTCTTCTCTAAACAGAAAAGATAAAAACTACTTTTAGTCTCGAAATGAAAACACTGAACAAGCACTTTAGCTGCTACCAACCAATTCCCATTTATGATCTCGATCATAAATACTAACATCAATAAATGAAGACAAACTAATTTGTTTGGTGGATTATTTCACCTCAAAGTCTTCTCTTAGGAATGAATTTATTCTACTTCCTACCATTGCTGATTTGTCCTCTATATATGAGCACTGTCTGCTAGTACAAATTTGTACCTTTTTATACAGGGGATCTTCCTGCCGCATTATGTATACATACATAATGAACTACCTGTACCTGGATTGCAGGATCTAAGTCTTGAATTAATTTTATTATATTTAGTTGTCAAGCTAAGCAGCATTTACTTTTTTTTTATTAAAAATGGATGGCTGAGCTGTCAGCCTTGAGCCCTGTCAGGATCGAACTCCTGGCAGTGAGCTAGCCTGCAATAATGCATTCTAAACACTGTGCCACCACGACTCATTTTAAGAGTTATCTAAAAAAAAGCAAACTAATGCAATACATATACAAACATTTAACAGAAATAAGCAATCAGCAAATCTGCTAATATGTCACTAAATTTCCTCTTATATAAACAATAGTGTTGTTAAAGAAGTTGCTTGAATGAAGAGTGTTTTGTTTTTTTTTAAAATTTGATTTATATGTCGCCCTTCTCCGAAGACTCAGGACGGCTTACAATGTGCTCAGCAATAGCCTTCATCCTTTTGTATATTTTTATACAAAGTCAGCTTATTGCCCCCACAACTGGGTCCTCAATTTACCTACCTTAGAAAGGATGGAAGGCTGAGTCAACCTTGAGCCTTGGCGAGATTCGAACCCTGCAGTAATTGCAGGCAGCTGGTCTTAATAACCAGCTTAATAACAGGGTGCCTTAAACCCCTGTACTACCAAGGCTCTTTTTAAGTTGTGTGTTAAGCAACACACAACTCTGCCATATATTCCATTGCATCAGTAAGAGCTGGAAATCTGACAATCTGCACAACTGATAGTCTGTTCAGTTAATGGATTGCTAGAGTAGAGTAGAATAGAATGGAATGGAACGGAATGGAATTGATAGGATAGATAGGATAGGATAGGATAGGATAACAGAGTTGGCAGGGACCTTAAAAGTCTTCTAGTCCAACCCCCTGCTTAGGCAGGAAACCCTACCTAAACCACTTCAGACAAATGGTTATCTAACATCTTCTTAAAAACTTCCAATGTTGGAGCATTCACAACTTCTGGGGGCAAGTTGTTTCACTGATTAATTGTTCTGTCAGGAAATTTCTCCTTAATTCTAAGTTGCTTCTCTCCTTAAATTGGCTTTAATGTTTTTGAAACACCCCCCCCCCCCCCCCCCCCAGAATGCTTACTTTGAACTTCAGATTTGCTGGGAATAGAAAAGGTTTGGGAAAACAGATAATGATTTTACATGAATTGATTAGGAGACTGATCTTTTAGTTGGGACACAAAATGTTTGGGGGAAAAGTGTATGAGCAATCTATCTCATAGGTCATAATTGATCCCATAGCGACCTATGAGATGCAATGAAGTTTATGTTGCATCCCTTTTGTTTCAGTGTAATATTGTTCTCAACAACATTAAGTGTAAGATCTGTAACTGCCACTAAGTATGACAGACAGGCAGAAGACTAGCAGAGCATATTTGCCAAAATAAGTTCCTTAATTTTAGAGCACATGGATAGATTCAGTCATAGTTTCAATTGGGAAATGGATAGCATCCTAGATCAAGCTAAATCCAAAAAAATATTAAAGAATGCTAAATGCTTGGTATTCAGACAAGTCAGAAAAAATATGACCAGAATATCTCCTTGCTAGCAATCAATGCCCGGATAAGCAGTATTAACACCAGCCCAACAATCAAACAGTAAACAAGTTTAATCAAGGAGCTATCAAAACAACATCATTAACACTGACAAAGAAAGCCATTTTATATATAATCAGGGAGCAAACCCCATTCCCTTCTAGTACTGAAGATGTTATCTAGTCTGGTAATGAAACATCTGCAAACAACAATGAAGGTCAGAGAACACCAAGGACTCAATTTCTCGTATCTTGCTTGTAGGTTTTCCTACTTATTTAGCCCATAAATAAGCAACATATCCCTTTCTTTCCTCCCTTGCATTCTCATGACATTTTCATATAAATAGGAAGGGAACTGTTTCATATAGCATTTCATGGATTTTCCATAATGTAGTTTTGGGCCCCAATGCTAGAAAGTAAATAAAAGAAATGCAGAAGAAATGGAAGTAATTTTGATTTAAATCCATTAACCAAACCAGGTTGTGGTGTCTTGTGTCCTTAAACATATGAATGTTGTGGTTATATCAGATTGTTCAATATGGTTATATGTGTCAAAATGATATTAAGGGGTGGGATAGGGGAAGGAAAGAAACAGGATCAATGATATAAAAATAATCCGGTAATTTTTCATTGTGCAACAATTTAGCAACTAATGTACATGGGTCCAATTGTAATTACCTCACTTAAAATGTCAACTTCATTAATGTTTTGCATTTATGTAACATAGAAATTAATGAGTTACTTACTCAGCTTGGATTTTCCTCATGGTTGGGGACTCAACAGAACATGGAGAAATTGCTCTAAGCCATAAGGAGGAAGGAACAGTGCAAATCAGACCCAGAAGGCAGAATACTATGAAAATGTACATTGTTTCATATAAGGCTATGCTCAATTTGATTGCTATGTCTAAAGGAGGAAAGTGCACAGTGTGATCATTCTTATTTTTGAATTTTATTCCCCAATGAAGGCGAGGGAGTAAATAAAATCATGTAACCACTTTTAGAATTATTAAATGGATATTACCCAGTAACTCTCACTGTGGTGTGAAAGAGGGAGAGAAAATAATATATTTTATTTTAATATAAAATGAACTGTTAATCAAACTTAAACCTGTCAATCTACATAGTGGGCAAAGACAAGTAAATTGCAGGAAACTCAAACCCTGGGCAACCAGTCAGGAGCAGGAAGATGTTTATTTTTTTCTCATGAGTTGTTAAAAAAGGAGAGAGGAACATTTTGCCCTTGCAATTTTATCTTTGTCTTCTATCCCAATAGGATAGATTCTGGGCAATGAACAAGTAAACAACAATAAAACCACAAAACGTAAGAAATAAAACAGTCAACAAAAAGTAACCCTGCAAATAACAGAACATTCCAGAGTATTCTTACTGCATGCAAACAGATAGTAGGGTCAATGTATCTCTGGTGGAGAAGTTTTCGAAACGGTGTGGATTGCTACTAAGAAGGTTTGCTGTTTTCTCCATTGCCCTCTGCATTTCTCAGCATCCCTTCTAGAATTTTGTTGGGGATGGGCAAGTTGGTGCTTACTGAATCTCCGTGCTTTACATATGGTATATAGGTTTTAAAGATGATAACCAGCATTCTGAATTGGGCCCAGTGTCTTCCTAGCAATCAGTGCTGCAATCTGCCGTCTTTGTCTCAGCCTGAGGTGCCATTATTCTGAATTTTGGCTTTACACAAATATATTTACCCATCTTTCACCTGAAGTAAACACCTGTTCATTGATGGTGGGTTAATCATCCAGTTACATCCAAGAAAGATTTTATCACATTCTCATGATTTACTAATTCATTATTTATTAATCAAAATAAATATTGTGGTTCAAACAAATATTTCATCTTTCACATTAGATCTTTACCTTATTTGCTCTCCTTCTGAAATTTTGTTTGAAGGGAAAAATAGGTTTAGAACTTCATACAGTTCTAAACCTCACAAAATTCATCATTCTGGACTTCTGGAAAGTCACAGGGTGTGTCAAAAAAAGAGGAAAAAGATCCAAATACTGCTTACCTTGGAGAGGATAACCGAGAAATAGTTTTCATTTCATCAGACTTCTGTTCATTAGAAAACCTGGGATCTTCCACCTGTAAAGAACACATCTCTGTTATTGATACAAAATTCATTTGTACAGGTAGTCCTCGACTTGAGCCCAATTTTTCTGTTGTTAAGCAAGACATTTCTCAAGCCATTTGTTAACCTTTTAGGAACTGCTGAAAAGACTATAATGTAGACAGGAGATATCATATCCTTCCCCCTCTGTTGAGAGAGGGCTGCTCAGTTTTAACATAGATGGCCTCTTTAACTCCTCTTTCAAACCAATGGTCCTCTCTGTTCAGAATGTGAACTTTGCTGTCTTCAAAAGTGTGACCTTTGTCTTTCAAATGCAATGGACTGCTGAATCTTGTCCTGATGGATAGGAGAACATATCAGCAGTTCCAAGAACCCATTCCATACTCATTTGCACTCTAATTCAGGTGACCCAAGGGTACAGATAAACCCCCAAGTTGCCTCAACAACTCTCAGAGAGCTAAAGACTGACCTACAGAGTGCTAACAACCAGATAACTCCAAGGAGTATATATTCCATTCCCCACCATTCAATCAGTACTGAAGAAACATCTTGGATGAGAAGCAAAACACCTTCAAGAAAACAAAGGAAGTCCAGTTGCCTTTTGAAAAGCACCTTTCAGACCAGAATGTGAGAGGAAATTTGAATGCCTGTGAGTAATGGGAGAACCTCTAGTTGGGTGGGGTGGGTGGATGGGTGGTGTTGAAACTATTACTGGCTGTTCCAGCCATCCAAACCACCAAACAATTCTGATCTATTGCTATGCAATCCACTACCTTTTGGCCACACTTTCATGAAGGTTAAGTCACCAATGAATGGAATTCAATTTAACACATCTATTTGTTTTTAACATGGTGACCAGCTTGTTATGCAAACCTTTTTTTAGACAAAAATGCAGGAAATTAAAAAAAAGAATATAAAATAGTAATGTAAACATGGCTATTACTACTATATTATTAAACTAAAAGTGCATTAAAATGTTTTCATTAAAATAGAATTGGATAAATGTAATCTTGCTGGAACACTGCTGAGAAGACCTAGTTACACAGTCAGCAAATTCTATAAATCCTAACAGAAAGCCAGCAAGCAACATCCTAATGATAAACATAAACATATAGGCAGATTATTAAATATTTAAAAGATTAGAAACAACACTCTGAACTAAGCTGGAAACCCAAGGACAATAAGTTAAACTATGAGGGTATAATGATTTATCCTTTTGCCACAATTGAAGTGGCCTCATTCTTCATCAATTGAAGTGTTCTAGTTATGGTTCTAGTTATATAATTCCATTGTAATAATTAGCAAAGGAAAAGGCATGACATTAATTTATCTTAATAAGGTTGAAACTAATGTACCAAACCAAAGTGAAATAAAAGGCACTTCTGCTAGAGCATCCATTGTGTTTCTAGAGAAAACATCAAATCCAAAAAAACATCCAAGCCACAAATGAGACCTTTTAGTAGGTCAGGGCAACCACTTTCAATATGGAATGTAACCAGGGGTGAAATCCAGCAGGTTCTGACAGGTTCGGGAGAATCGGTAGCAGAAATTTTGAGTAGTTCGGAGAACCAGCAAATACCACCTCTGGATGGCCCCAGAGTGGGGTGGGAATGGAGATTTTGCAATATCCTTCCCCCGGGAGTAGGGAGGGAATGGGGATTTTGCAGTATCTTTCCCCTGGAGTGGGGTGGCAATGGAGATTTTGCAGTATCCTTCCCCTGCCACACCCACCAACCCACGCCCACCAAGCCACACCACACCACACCCACCAAGCCACGCCCACAGAACCGGTAGTAAAAAAAATTGGATTTCACCACTGAATGTAACCAATTACCCAGAGCAACAGACTTCTTTTTATGAATGGCCTGGTGACTAGAGCAGAAACAAACACAAACAGATCATTTGAATTACCTCCTTCGTGATTGTCTGAAAACTAGGCAAATTCTTTTTTTCAGCTGCTTCAGGCTCGGCTTGAAAACTACAAAATACAATGATCTTATGTCATTTTTGCAGAAACAATACTTCATATACTATTTTGAGTATCTATGGGGCAGAGCATATTACTATCTGGGTTCAAAAAATGATGATCAGAGTGTTAATGCTTATAGATGCTATACCCATTGTTTGTGGCTATTCATGAGGTGGCAGACAAATGGCCCACGGGAAGGAAAACTATACAAGGAACTGATAATCCATCTGCTTGTATAAATCTTTTTTAATAAAGAAACCGCGATAAAGATATAAAAGATGTGGAATATTAATAATATCTATAGATTAACTATGGCACCTCTGAATTAAGAGTATTCCCAAAAGGCCTAAGTCTTCTAATCATGCCACAATCATTTCCTTGCTTGGCATTAAATACAGTGATGAAGGGACTCTTAATTTGCTATAGAATCCCAGTTCTAAAGAAGACAGTGAATTGTTAACACTTAATAAACCTTTAGCATGAGAAAAATAAGTATTATATTCGGAAGAGATTTAATTAAGGCAGAAGACATCTATTCTGTATTATTTATATCTTTGAATAAGATGCTTACTGTCTTGCAACTGTGCTGCCTTTTAATATCCTCTATTAATATAAATGGAAATGAAGTAAAATATATGGGAGATCTGTGTTTGGCACCTAAATTACATGTATTAATGAATATAATTCTGTTAATATTTATGGCACTATACTGTACACAACACAAAATATAGATACCTTCCTGTTGGAGCTTCTAGTATCAAATCCAATTTTTTGTTGAACTTTAGCTGTACATATACTAATAAATTCAAATTGAAATATACTACTTGCAATTAAAATTGTAAATATGACTTTCAAGACAAGAATCAGGGCAGTCCTAACAATATTGGCCTTGATTTTTCAGGAGCTTGGTTCAAATGTCTTTTAAACATAAATTCAAAAGTGATTTTGATTAGATTACATTATCTGTGTCTCAGTTTATTATCCTGTTTCTTTTATTATGAACACTCCAACCCCTTTTGCCAGAGCCAAGTAATTTCTGCTTACTACTCTGGAATAAAACTTACTACCGTTGCTGTATTTCCACGTCAGAAAATAGATAAATCTGGTAGAACCTTATTAAGCAATATAAAAAAGTTCATAAATATGCTTGGATACAGACTTGCTGGAGGGCATGGAACAACTATTTTCTCCTAATTATTAATTCCTCTTTTTCTATGTCATTTCCCTTGCTATTCCAGAGTTTTGGGGAATCCTCTGAATAAGTCCTGGAGGTGATGCCATCATCCTACAGAAAATTCCCAATGGAAATCATGATTCCATTTGCAAATGGAGGAAGCTTTTCCATTTGTAGATTTTAGCATCCAGCCCAATCACCCCTGCATATTCTATGAAAAATAAAATTAAGCAGGATCAAATTATTCATATAGATATGAATCTACAATATGACAATGGGACATCTCTGCAAATGAAAATACACCAACAAGCTGTGCACAATAACTAAAATACAGGTGATGAGCAGACACATGGGCTCCTAATACCTACAATGGCTCTTTGGAAATATAATTTTCCATGAAGGTGGACTTATGTCATTCGAAAGGGGTGTTTTTTTAAAAAGAGAAGAATGAAAAGAAGCAAATATGAGATCTTTGTTAATTGTTTGTTGCTTCATTTTTAATTTTACATGTTTATACTGTGGTAATAGTCACAGGATGAAGTGTCTTGATGTACTACTATAGGACATTTTTCATCCATCTACTACTTAGCGATGTTACACACACACACACACACACACACACACGTTACTGCCCACCCATTAAGTTAAGCTTTCCATTGTTAAATATGAACATGAAGCAGCAATTCAATGCACCACAGAGGAGGTTCGTGCAATGCCTATAATACGACTTCCTTAAGAAAGTTCTTCACCTGCTTATTTCAGTTTGTGTTTCTGCTTCTATCTGTTGCCTTAGATTCTCCCTTACTTTCCGTCTCGCTGGGGTGTAATATCTGTACTGTGAAAGAAAGGATTTTGCGTCCGACTTTAAAGTCCTTGGAGTGAACGGCTGCTGACCATTGGTAAAATGTTGGGAATGCTTATCCAGGAGATCCCCACTGCATGCTCTGGAGTCGGGAGTTTGGGCTTTTGAAGAATGCTTGCTTGCTGTAGTGTCAGAAGAACTGCAGGAAACTCTAGAATGTAATTTTTGTAGGCTTGAAATGCTGGAATCTGAGCTTTCAATTGATAAGCTGGAGATTTTTGGACCAACTTTTTTGTTATTTTTTTCTTTCCTTTGAAAGATTGTGCTTTGCTTCTCTGGAGTCGATAGGGGGTCTGACCCATACTTCTGTGCACATGGTGCCCTTACGAGTTCCTTGTCGGCTGGTTCTGATGAATCCTGTGTTGGGGTGGGCTGGAAAGACATAAAAACCACAGGCCATTTGATTGGTCTCTTTTCATGAAAAGCAGACAAACAATAAATACCAAATGAATACTATTCTCTGCCATTTGTTTGCCTCATAATGAAGTGCTTATAAAAAAAATACAGAGATATTGATTGGACTCTGTTTAGGCTGAGACATTCCCTTTGGCCCCACAAACTGACAAAAGACTTTCTACCTCGGGGGCTTTGGACTTGCCAGGTTGATTGTTCTTTTGCCCTGGGATATAGCTCGGTATTTCGTTTCCTTTTTGCTGAAATAAAACGTCAGTGAAAAGAAAAAAAACCCCATCCAAGCACCCGTCACACAGCAGTATAAACCAATGGAATTAATATTAAAATGACAAGTTGGTTTCTGTGCTATCCCCATAATTGTTTCAATTATTCAAATATCTGCTTTTGCAAACAGCACTTGATCTTCTGTTTGTTTTATTTCATAATTTCCATAAAGTTTCTCCATTGGTTGGTTATGCCCTTATTTGTCAACCAGCCTGGGGTCTACTGTAACTGTTGTGGAATTTCCTTCCAGATTTGATAAAGGCACAGCCAGATAGAATTGCGCGGAAGTATTCTTTTATTTGCAACCAAGGGCCAATAATCTCTTACAGCCCATGAATAAAAAGACAGAAACTCATAAAATGGCTTCTCTATCTATCCTGCAGAGGAGGAAGGTCCACTGGGGATGGCATCAAAAAGCTGTACACCACAGCAAGAACATGACAATGGAACTGAGGACAGGCACAAGAGAAAGGTCAGCTAGGGGCAGTTGTAGTGGTGGCGGCAGCAGGGACCAATTGTAAATGCACTGGTGCCCTCCCTCACATTTTTATCATGTGACCATGAGGGCACTGTATGGTTATAAATTTGAGGAGTGGTTCATTTTTCTCTGCTGCTGTAACTTCAAATGACTGCTGAATGAATGGATGTTGAGCAAGGACTACCTGTACAATTACATTTTCCTCTGGTCTAACTCAGCCTTGAAAATGGATTCGGAAGATATTTTTAAAAACACAAAGAAACTATTGAAAATATTGAAGAGAAATCAAAATTCAAAACAGCCAGTAGAAGGGTGTTTTGAATTTTGATTTCTCTTCAATATTTTCTTTGTGTTTTTAAAAACATCTTCAGAGTCCATTTTTTTCATCAGAAGGGGAAAAAGTTTAAGATTATAAACTACGTGTACTCTGGGCATTATAAAGTCAGCATTGTCTTGCTGAATAACTAACCCAGGCAGCATATAAAGCAAAAAGTAATTCTGCACAGAAATATAGCTATTAAGTTATTCTTTGAACCATGTAGTGTTATGCAAAGCATTAAGACTGAGATGTCATGAGCAAAAGAAATTAAAGCTCGGAGACGAAAGAAAATGTAACTAAATCTAATATATGCCAATGCTATTCATTATAGATTTCCATATTTTCTATCCTTGAAAACCAGTTTTCTATGCATTTGTTTTTTAAGCTGCTGTATTGCTATTCTAAAGCAAAACCAAAAATTACATTCAATTGCCAGTTAATAAAACACTGTAAGAAGCCGTATAAAGTTAAAGATACAAGAACCACTCTTTAGCAGTTCTTTTCCTTGACATCATTGATTTTTATGTATTCATTTACAACCCAGCATGCCACTGAGGAAAGGCATTACAAAAGGTGGCTGCAGATAAAACTAGCAACTCAGCAGACTTGAAGCTTTTGACAGACTATGAAATGGAAACAAAGTCATATAAATTCTCCAAAGCAATAAACCTGAACAAGGCACTTTTGCTATTCCCAGGGATTCTTTGTAGTGCTTATAATGTATATCAGAGTATGAACCAGGAGAAAGATATACATGGAACAATTAACCTTCAACAATACACATGTATATGTGTATTTCACACAAATTCCCAAAGCAGCGGAGGTGCTATTAAATAACCCTGACAGCTCAAAACAAATGGCAAAGCTTTTTAGTTTTGACTTTCTGCTGAAACACTGAAATAAAATCATGAAAAATACTGCTGTCTGCACAAAATTTATTTATTTATTAATCAAATTGATATAGCCACCCATCTCACCAAAGGCAACTCTGGGTGATGCCACAAACAGATAAAATCACATAGGAAAACAACAATATAAAATATATAAAAAATCACTTTAAAAGATAAGTATTATAATAACAGATATATGCAGTATGTCTTACTGAAGACACTGAGCTTGTCGATCAGAAAGGTCGGCAGTTTGGCGGTTCGAATCCCTAGTACAGGTCTCCTGATGAGCAGGGGGTTGGACTAGATGACCTCCAAGGTCCCTTCCAACTCTGTTACTGTTACTGAAGAATCTTGTAACACCTATTTAATTTTGGTGAATCAGAATATGCCAAGGACACACGGTTTTTTTTTTTTAATTATTGCAAATTGTTTGCCTGTAGTATGCCTAAGAATTCAAGACAGGAATCAAAATACGAACATCAGGAAAATTCAGTTAAATCTGTAGCACATCTGTGCATTTTGACTCAAATGTTAGTGTTGTTACATAATGCTAAACATTGTCATAAGAAGGTTAAGTTGCTCATTTCTTTTCTCTTGTGTAGCCACAAAGAAAAGATGATAGCTTTTGTTTCTATTTTAGATTAATCCCAGTTTATCATATTACATCAGTTCAACTAAATGGTAGTTAATGTTAAACATATTTGGTGAAAAAGCCAGCATCAAACTACAGAAGTGTTGATCCAGAAAACTATATTTCTCTATGTATGATTAAGAAATGAAGTAATATTGACATAACCTAAGATCACACATTTCCATCCACTGCATGTTCATAATACTCTATAAAGCAGGGGTCTCCAAGCTTGGCCACTTTAAGACTTGTGGACTTGAACTCCCAGAATTCCCCACCAACATGTTGGCTGGGGAATTCTGGGAGTTGAAGTTCACAAGTCTTAAAGTGGCCAAGCTTGGAGACCTCTGCTATAAAGCACATCCATATATTGTAGCAATTATTTTACAATATTTTATTCTTTATGATCCATTTCATAGTCCCAGTACCCAAAATATCATTAACAGCCCTTATAAAGACGAATGTAATCTCTTTCTGTCTTATCTATTTTAACAGCTGTCTACTTAAAATAAAATGCTTTTGTTTTTCAAAGATAATGTACAACACAATGAACATTTTTGAAAAATACTCCTGCAGTCCACATTTCATTTTCTATAGGACTCTGCAGCATTAATGTATATATATTTTATGATTGTGAGCAAATTATTAAAAGGAGAGCATACTGGAAGGAAAAGAAATAAATTGAAATTCAATGACAAATTCAATGATGCTAAAAATGGAATATTTAATAGAAAATCAAATAACAGAATAACTTAAAATTAAAGTTTATAATAAGGGAAAATATAAACAACTACAGTATTTGTATGATACAAGCAGGCTTTACTAAGTAATAAAATCTATACCTTCCATAGGTATATGGACTATTTTTGGTTCTGTCACTGAATATGAACAAAAGATCACTACAAACGTCTTTCTTCAATTTCTAGGTCTGAGCTGGAGGAGAACGACAAAGGTGTGTACTGTAATAACAACATATCTAATAAAAAAGCTGACTAGCTCTGAATTGTTGGTAGTAATATATATTGGAAGACTTTTATAAGAACAAGAACTGGAGAAAGCATTGGCCAGACCTGCTTCTGAAGAGACAAGCTCTACCATCAATCATGGCAGAAACACACTCCATAGCTCCTGACTTGGCATTCATGAATTTTGACACAATAAGGAAACTTGGCCACCCATCTTGCAATTTAATTTCTTTTGTCTATCCCATATGAAAATACTGACTGCCTTTTTCTGGTGAAAAGGTTCTTGGCATTACAGGTGAAAATTAGATATCGCTACAAAGGAAGAAAAAGCCAAATCAAGGAAGAATTAACACAGATTACATTACACAGAAATACAGGTAGTCCTCAATTTACAACAGTTTGTTTAGTGACCGTTAAAAGTTATAGTGGTGCTGAAAAAAGTGACTTTTGACCATTTTTCATACTTATGACAACTGCAGTATCCCCTTGGTTACATGATCAAAATTTGGATGCACGGCAACTGGTTCACAATTATGATGGTTGCAGTGTCCAAGGCTCACCTTTTGCGACCTTCTAATAAGCAAAGTCAATGGGGAAGCCAGATTCACTTAACAACCATGTTACTAACTTAATAACTGCAATGATTCACTTAACAACTGGGACCTAATGGAGCAAAACTTAACAAATGTCTCACTTAGGAACATTAATTTTGGGCTCAATTGTAGTCATATGTTGACGACTACCTATGCCACCAAATTGAGAAATAGCCCAGTAAGTATTCAACAGTGCAAATAAAAAAAAAAAAGGAAAAGGAAACCAACAAAAAAAAAAAGTCTCTTTCCTACCACACTATGATACTCACAAAGTTGTAAGTACCTTTTAATGAAGAACAAGTTTATTACCATGAGAAAGGAAGATTCTACTTCTCAAAAGGAGGTTGCCCACCTCTGTATCACCCAACAAAGAGTTTTTAAAGTTCTAGTTGCCATCAGCCATGAAATACTGGAAGGAATAGAAAGGAAAGACCAAACAAAAATCACTTTTCAGAGATCATTTCAAGCTCTACAATCAATCTCTTTAAATAGTCTGTCTGCTAGGAATCTTACACATCAGAAAGCTGTAACAAATCTGTTAAGCAAGCCTATGCTATCACCCCAAGCATAGAGAGCTGGATACATCTCACTTTTTGCCTAGTTTCATAGGCAAAGGGTTTAAAAGAATCTGCCTTCTTTTTCTTAAGATATATAATGTACAGATTTTTTTTAAGGTGGCAGAAATACAGCAGTTTCCCTTCTAGAATATTTAAAGACATTCCAGTCCAGCCCGTGATTCAGTCACACGCTTCTCACTTGCTGAAGGCTACAGCCTTCTGCCGAAACAGGATAATACAGAAACTAGTGCTTCAATTTAAGGAGAATGCAACCATCTTTTTCTTTCCCCCAATGGCTCATTTTATGCTCCGTTAATAGATCTTCAGAACAGATTCTGGATTTTAAAACAACAAGCCTCCTCACCAACATCTTTTATCCCTCAGCTGGCTCTAACTGACTACAACGGAGAGGAGAATGTAACTGCTCCACTTACTTGTTTAATGCAGTTCCAAGAAGAGGAAATTACCCCTGTGGGCTGAAATCATTAGAATTGAAGTACGGTATTCCTCAAAGAACTATATTCCTCAAAGGCAAGAATTTCTTTCACCTCTGATATTGACTCTAATTTGGATTCTATTATCCAAACAAGCTTGTCAAGAAAAAAAAAATGAAATACCATACCACCTATTTAGATTATACTTCAGATTTTATTTTCAATTTAAAAAGAGACTGACAACCTGATCAATCTACTTACTATTCACACATTACCACTCTCAGAATTTGATGAATTTGTTAGTCATGAAATCATAATAAAGGGATCATCAGACACTCAGAAGCCCCTTATGGATGATCCAGAAGAGAGTGAACCTTCAACTTCAAGTGCTGCATTACAAAGGTAGAAGATACATCATAGTAGTCCCTAAGAGAGCTAGAATTCTCCTCTTGCATCTCCTACAACTTCATATGTTTCATAACTATATTCATCATCAGCTTGTTGTAAAAAACCTGGCTTCCAACTGATTGGGCACTTAGTGGATATAAAGCTTACTTCCTAATGCTGTAGCTGGGAAAGATAGAGGTAGACCTAAAGGTGGCTTAGATATATTGATCAGCTTTCTATGGCAAATAGCCAGATGCACACTCTGGCACCAGCTTGTATCTCACATAGCTTAACATCCTGAATCAGGAAGGACCTGGATCTCAGTTCAATGTCATGTTTTCCCTTCAGCACTTCTGGGTGAAAGATATATCTATTATGTCCCCAAGACTCAGGACAAGTCAAAACTATCCAACATGTTCTTCTGCATTGCCTGTTTTATATAGAACCTGAAAATGCTTTCATTTCCCCACTCCTGACTTTCCCCAATCAACAATATTAGCAATCTCTACTTTCCGGTAATGGACATCAATCCTGAAATAACGTTTAAGATTGTCAGGTTTTTTATAGCAGCAAGCAAAACCAGGCAAGGCATAATTAAGAGCAACTGAACCTGTCTGAGACAGCCCAAAATGGTTCAAGCTCTGCATTAACTGCTAGTAGCTTTTTAACTTCTTTTTTTTATGCTTTGGTGCATACATGTCATGTCAGATATTTTATTGTATTCTCGGGTTCAAAAGGGATTTGTAATATAAGTTTATAATCCACAAATTCCTTTGGAATAATGTTATTGATTTATCTACCATTTTTAAAATTTGTATTTTATGTTGCTCAGGGGTGAAATGCTCCCGGTTCGGACCAGATCGCTCGATCCAGTAGCGATGGCAGCGGGTAGTTCGGAGAACCGGTAGTAAAAATCCTTGTGCCCCCCCCATGCCCAGCTGAGCCGCGAGATCATCAGAGGCTGTTTTTTTTTACTTTTAAAAGCATTTTTTCTATAACCTCTTCAGCCGAAAAAATGCTTTTAAAAGTAAAAAAAAAAAAAAAAAAGCCTCTGATGATCATGCGGCTCAGCTGGGATCGTCAGAGGCTTCTAAAAGCATTTTTTCTGCAACCTCTTTGGCCGAAGAGGTTGTAGAAAAAATGCTTTTAAAAGTAAAAAAAAAAAAAAGTTGGCCACGCCCACCCAATCACATTATCCTCCCCACCAAGCCACGCCCACAGTACCGGTAGTAACAAATTTTAGATTTCACCCCTGATGTTGCTATTTTAAAATTACTATAGACAGGTTTGCTAATTTTAATTTCTTATCTCTTTTGTGATTTGTATGAAGCCTGAGCTATCTTCTTAGCATTTTTTGATTTAATATTGTCTTTTAGCTTAAATTCTTTGTTTGTATGTACCTTTTCTATTACTTTAATACAGTTTAGTTTTGGATGTTTGAACACCAATTCTCCTGCACTGGTAAATGACCACAATAAAACTATTTACTACTCTTACGTTAGTTTTAACTAACAAGAACAAAGGTTTTTAGCATAGAAGCTTTTTCCATTTTCTATGTATTGCTCCTCTTATTTTTGAATGTTCTGGATGTTCTTGAAAACCATTGTCTTCTTTCTTTCCGCTTGTTAATGACCACAATAAAGTTATTTGAATTTATTTATTTCTCCATACTGTGTTTCCCTGAAAATAAGACCCTGTCTTATATTTTTTTGAACCCCGAAATAAGCACTTGGCCTTATTTTCGAGGAGGCCTTATTATTTTGGGATGTGTGGAGCAAGATGGGGCTCCTTTTGCTGTCTTATTTCCAGCTCTGTGTTTAAATATTTTCAGGGAGGGCTTATTTTCGGGTGGAGCCTTATTTACTGCATGTGCTCAAAAGCCCGATTGGGCTTATTATCAGGGGATATCTTATGTTCGGGGAAACAGGATACATATCATGGCATCATGCACCAAGTTTGACAATAGAAGGGCCCTTCAACTCTGAGTACAAATATTCTCCCTTATTGATTTGACAATAGAGTATTTCCAGATTAGGGATCCTCAACATTGCCATTGCAGAGTGTAACTTGGGCCAGTTGCAGCTCTAGAGCAATTGGGCTATTCATAAGAACATCAATCACATATCTTAAAAAGAAGAGTTGAGACTAAGTCTAATAATCCTATTCTCCATTACCAATAAGTTTACCACCGAAGAGAAGGAGCACAACTTGTTAGCTTTTCTATCCAACAGGATGAATACATCCTGTTGGATGATACTATGGGCCAATTATCCATATTATAGGAGATAACTGATTAGCATTTAGAGACAATCAGAACCAGGATAATGTTTGACAGCTATGATTTGAAAGCCATTTTCTGTTAGGTTTGGTCTTACCTGGCATATTCCTTTTAAAATTTTGAAAAAAAGTTTCACCAATAGATACATATTGCAAATCCTACATTAGCATGATAAAATCAGTAGTGATTTTATTCAACAATCCGAAATGACAAAAACTTTGATGAATGACAATAATGGTAACCAAATGAGTCTCAGATATTTAACTTGACATTTCTTCCTTTTATTTCAAAATATAACAAAACAAAGCAAAAACAACAGCATATTGTATTACCCATCACCACCAGTCATGAATAACTTTTCTAAATAGGGTGATTATCTGGGAAACTTATCATGAACTGTCAGCTACCAAGCAGTCATGCAAGAATTGGCCAACTAATGATCAACATTATATAGCAGCTTGAAGCCAAATATGCTGTTATGCATATTTTAAAATGAAAATGAATCCCCTCATTTACAGTACTCTCCCTGTTTCTGCTACGCAAATAATATTCTAGCTGTCTATTAGAGATCATTCTCCTAACTAGTGCTATTCTATGCAGTGCTAGTCAACAACTGGTCTATTTGAGCAATTTATTTCTCCATTCAATTTCTTTCTTTTTCTATATAGCTGGGAAGATACATGAATATAAACAACTAACTTTCATTTATAATCTAAACCTGTCTTCTCCAACCAAGTTATACTTAGGACCATAATTTTAAGATTTAATAATACTGACGGAGAAATTTGGAAGATGGAATTTCAGCACATTTTAGAGGAAACAGATTGGAGAAAGGATGAAGTACATAATATTTACAAAAATTAGGACACAAATAAAAGAAAGCTATTTCTTTTTTTGTTTCAGATTACAATAAGTAGCAATCATGTGCAAGTAGTTCTCAAATTTCAACGGTTTGTTCAGTCACCATTCCAAGTTAAGGGGGTGCTGAATGAATGGTACTTATACCTGATCCCAGAAATTATGGCCACTGCAGCACCTCCACAGTGATATGCTTGGCAGCCCACCTGCACTTACAACGAGAAGAGGTGTCAACTCCCTCCCACTTGCCTATCTCCCCTCCATCTCTCTCTTTTGGCCACCCTGCATAGTGACACTCATCAGCAACGGTAGTGGCACTGAGGCTGAAATAGAGACCAGGGAAGTTCAGCAGCCTCAGCCAGATGCTAACACTCCCAGACCTCTACTTCAGCCCCAGCATTGCTACCATAGAGTTCAGTCTCAAGCCCCACACCATAGCTCAAAGCCTCTGCTGAACTCTGCTTGCCCTGCCATCCTTGCTGCCCTATGCTTCACTCACCCTTCTGCACTTGCTGCCCTGAAAAGCAGATACTGGCTATGTCAGGACACCTTCCTGAGACTGCTCATGCTGTTCTCCAAACTGCACAAGCCATTCTCATGATACTGCAGTGTAATTTCTCAAACTTTCTGAAGCATTGCGAGAGTGGCCCTATGCAAGGCAGTTTGGCATGCCTTGTCAACAGGAGGAGGGAGAAGGCAAAGGTCAGATGACAGCAGTAGAAGCGGCAGGGCCAGCTTCTAATTCAAGGATTATAGGTATTTATAGCAAGCCTATCTCTAAATGCAGGTAAATTGAAAACAGGCATTATAGGCTTATTTTGCTAGAGAGTTATCACACGTGATTTAAAATTTTGAGTGTGTGTGTGTGTGTAGGATATTCCTTACTGATGCTAGACAAAAATGGAAGGATGGATTAAATTTCAGCTTTCTCATTCTGAAGCAGATGAATGGTAAGGAGAAAATCATATAGAACAAACTCTAGTTGCAGTCTGTAAAACCTTTTAATTATTATTCTCCCCTCCAGCAGATGAAAAAGATAGCAGAAGTAGAATTAAATAAAGGTGAAATATCTTGTAAACAGGCGTGAATCTTGTATAAAATTGTATAGAACATTTACACTCCCCCCCCTCCCAATTTACAAGTTGATATAGGGGAAATCCAGAACAAATCTAAAACTGGAAAATGAGAGAAACAGCACTGGAGAATTTTGTTCTATTCAGCACAAATTAAAATCATAGGAATAAAATAAAAACTATATGGCTTATCCTTAAAAGGAAGTACTGGTATTTAGTAAAATATATTTTGGTGACTGTAATTTATTTAGTAGAATACTGCTATAAAACAATACTAAAATCTGGAAGGAATCTTCCAGTATTAATAGTGAAAAAGAGATCATCCAGAGAGGGTGATGGAGACAGGTCTTGAGACTGTTATCTGGGATGAGTTTGATCCTGTGACCCCAGATGACGTGGACAGGATTCTGGGTAGATTGAACGCGACCACATGTTTGTTGGACCCGTGTCCCTCCTGGTTAGTGCTGGCTTCCCGGGAGGTGACGCGAGGCTGGCTCCAGGGGATTATAAATGCTTCGTTGGGTGAGGGTGTCTTCCCCGCCGCCCTGAAAGAGGCGGTGGTAAGGCCTCTCCTCAAGAAGCCTTCCCTGGACCCGGCAGTATTGGCTAACTATTGTCCAGTCTCCAACCTTTGCTTCGTTGCGAAGGTTGTTGAGAGTGTGGTTGCGCGACAGCTACCCCTGTACCTGGATGAAGCGTCGTATCTAGATCCGTTCCAGTCGGGCTTCAGACCTGGGTACAGCACGGAAACGGCATTGGTCGCGTTGGTTGATGATCTCTGGAGGGCTTGGGACAGGGGTTGTTCCTCTGTCCTGGTCCTGTTAGATCTCTCAGCGGCTTTTGATACCATCGACCATGGTATCATGCTGCACCGGCTGGAAGGGTTGGGGGTGGGAGGCACCGTTTTACGGTGGTTCTCCTCCTTTCTCTCTGACCGGTCGCAGTCTGTGTTGACAGGGGGGCAGAGATCGACCCCGAGGCCCCTTATATGTGGGGTGCCGCAGGGATCGGTTCTCTCGCCCCTCCTGTTCAACATTTATGTAAAGCCGCTGGGCGAGATCATCCGTGGTTTCGGGGTGAAGTACCATCTGTACGCTGACGACACTCAGCTGTACATCTCCACCCCGGATCACCCCAACGATGCCCTTGAAGTGATGTCCCAGTGCCTGGAGGCCGTACGATCTGGATGGGGAGAAACGGGCTCAGGCTCAACCCATCCAAGACCGAGTGGCTGTGATTTCTGACGTCCCGATATAGTCAGCTGGTGCCATCGCTGGCTATTGGGGGCGAATCATTGACCCCCACGGAAAGGGCTCGTAACTTGGGCGTCCTCCTGGATTCACGGCTGTCTTTAGAAGAGCACTTGACGGCCGTGACCGGGAGGATTTTTCATCAGGTTCGCCTGATTCGCCAGTTGCGTCCCTTTCTGGATCGGGACTCGTTACGCACAGTCACTCATGCCCTCGTCACCTCTCGTCTGGACTATTGTAATGCTCTCTACATGGGGCTCCCCTTGAGGTGCACCCGGAGGCTCCAACTGGCGCAGAGTGCGGCCGCGCGGGTGGTTATGGGAGCAACATGGAGCTCCCACGTAACACCTCTCCTGCGCGAGCTGCACTGGCTCCCGGTGGTCTTCCGGGTGCGCTTCAAGGTGCTGGTTACCACCTTTAAAGCACTCCATGGCTTAGGACCTGGTTATCTACGGGACCGCCTACTACCACCAACAGCCTCCCACCGACCAGTACGCTCCCACAGAGAAGGGCTCCTCCAGGTGCTGTCGGCCAAACAATGTCGGCTGTCGGCCCCTAGGGGGAGAGCTTTCTCTGTGGGGGCACCGACGATCTGGAATGAGCTCCCCCCAGAGATACGGAGGATCCCGGATCTGCGCACCTTCCGCCGCGAGTTGAAGACGCTTTTATTTCATCAAGCGGGCCTCGCCTAAATCTTCTCCCTTTTAAATGTAAATTTTAAATTTTTAATGTATTTTAAAATTAGGGGTATTTTAAATTATGGGTATTAATTCAGCCAAATTTATTTAATTCATTTTTATTCGATTTTAAATTTTGTATATTTATGTGTTTTATTTCATGGCTGTACACCGCCCTGAGTCCTTCGGGAGTAGGGCGGTATAGAAATTCGATAAATAAATAAATAAATAAATAAATAAATAAATAAATAAATAAATAAAAAGGAACAAGAGAATAAATATACCTACTTTTCTATAGGTAGCAGACAGCAGTCTTCTACTCTCCCTGGAACTTGATCGGGATACCTGTTGAGATGAAATCATCTCCTTCTCACATTTTTCTACCTCTATCTTCAATTTCTCTCTTCGTTGCTGATCTGAAACTTAAGAGAAAAATATTAGCCAAGGTTAAAATACTAGGATTAAAGGGATTTTTTTATTAAAAAAAAAAGGATTGCTATGTTTGTGTAGACAAAGGTAGAAATGGTTTTCAACTGTCATTTTTTTTAGTAACAATAGATATGAGATGATGAGAAACTTGACAATGTTCTGTAATTTGATATACTATCTTATTCATAAATGCATATATAAAAAGGTCTATATTATGATAAATCAACATAATTTTATTCTATTTAATGGCCCAAATACAAAGTAAGACCATCAATTTAAATTTGAATTAAAATTAGTAAATTAGAGATTAGTCACAATGAGAATGCCTGACTGCTTTTCCATATCAGTTTTTCTACTGCTTTTCTATAACGATACAAATAAGATAAGATGATAAGATAAGGTAAGAGAAGTCAACCAACTTTGTATGACTTGGCATCAGAATGTGGTACATATTTCGGAGAAGGCAGAATTTGTTCTGCTTCATTTCCTGTTTTTGTTAATTTACAGTTATTTGCAGCACATTTGTCCAACATTTCTCCAACCTATCCAGATTGTTTTGAATTTTCTTTCTATTTCCTAGGCAATATCCACTCAGTGTTGTAACATCTACGAATTTAATAAACATGATCTGCTCCAGAATTTTCCCAGTTAGCAATGTTAGACTGATCAATCTGTTATTTCCTGGATCTTCCAGTATCACATCTTAAAATAATTTTATTGCCCTTTATTAACCACCGGGGGGGGGGGGGACTACAAAGTAAAATAAATAAGAAAAGAAAAATACATATTAAAATAGATATACATAAAATAAAAAGCTAAGTTCTTAGACAGCAAATTAAATGCTGAGAAAATAATATTGATCTTTCCATAACATCAAGCCTCATTGTTCTTTTCTTGAAGAAAAGTACATTTTCTTTCCTCCAGTCAGCTGGCATTTTAATCAGGATCTCAATAATACAAAGGTTCAGCCAGACTATAATGGATTTCTTTAGTACACTAGGATGCAATTAATCTGCTTGTGAAGATTTAATTTATAGAGGTATTTCCTCAACATGTTTCCTCAATCTCAATCTTTAATTTTGCCTTTCCATCCTAGCTTTCCTATCTTTACAATATAGGTAGTCCTTGAATTACGAATGTAATGGAGCCTGTCCATTCCATTCATAATTCGAGGATTTGTGAGAGTAAATCTCAGACTTGAATGTGATCATTCCCGCCTTTTGCCCATTCATTCGCTAATCAAATGTGTGGCTTGTTAAGTGCACATGAGGTATTTCAGGGTAGGGAAGGCCATGGTGGGGGGTCCTAGTGATGGAACAGGCCACCTGCTTAAGACCACCCAAGGCCTCCCCAACTCACTGAAATACCTCATGTTCCCCACAATTGCTTCCCCCCCTCCACCCAACCTGCTGTGCTTGGTCACTTACCATGCAAAGATCTAATAAACTCTCTTCTCCAGCCTCTCAGCTGCATGTGCCCCTCCGACGCTCCATTTAGTCCTGCATACACCTCGCCTGGCACATTGCAGGCCAAAATGGAGGTCCAGAGGGGTGGGCCTGTCCCTCTGACACTCTGTTTAGGCCTCTGCAGTGTCAGGTGAAGCCTGTGCAGGCCTAAATGGAGCTCCATTTTGTCCGGAAAAATGCCAGCCAAGGCCTGCCATAGCATAGCATAGCATAGCATAGCATAGCATAGCATAGCATAGCATAGCATAGCATAGCATAGCATAGCATACTCTTACTAGACAGAGTTTGAACCATGCTGAATTGAAGTATCACAGTTCAGGATATTGAACTGTGATATTTAAGGCATCTGTCATGGCTTATTGTGTTTATCCACTGATAAACAGCATTCACCAGAAATAATAGACTGCTGCACATTTCATAAAAATTTGAGGATGAGAAGAAGTGAGAGGAAATAATGAATAATGGTATGAAATATAATTTTCATGATATGCTTTTTAAAATTATTAACAAAACAAAGAAAATACTTACATTTTATGCTGTTTAATCTGCTTTTTGGTAATGAACAGTCTATAGCAGCTGAAAATAAATAACACAAACTGAATAAAAAAGTAATTTGTCACAATAGACTGCTTGATATGAGCTATCAATATGTATCTACGAAATGAAACTTCTTATAATTGAAGCTCTTAACAGCTTGTCCATGCTTTTAATATATTCTTATTTTATTAACTACCTACTTATATAGCTATCTACTTTCCTACTGTACTTGTATGCTACTCATTCCTGAGGCTACAGAACGCTAATAAATTGTTTTTTTTAAAAAAAAAAACCTCCAAACCCATATAAATAATCCACACACAATACATTTGCATATTATAAAACTCCTTTTCCTGTGCCAACTCGAAGACAAAAGTTGTTACAAGTTTCCTGAAACTCAGAAAGAATGAAATAAACAAAAGCTCCACTGGGAAAGAGAACAGGGACAGCATTGGTAAAACCCACTTCCAAGGCCCTGTCAGATGTCAATCCTACAAGGAGAGGACCTATAAATAGATAATCAATATAAAATATGATCAGACAATAAATGAATTCCAGAGAAGGAAGTATTTCAAATAATGAGCCATGTAGGACCTTAGAGATGAATTTTTGGGCCTACTGTTTCTAAGACTATGCCATCTTTAGTGCTTGATGGAATCACACTGCCCAAACAGACCCAAAGTGTAATTTGTGGTGCTCCTCAATTCATGACTCTTGCTTGAGGAGAAGTAATAGTCATGGTTAAGAGGGTCTTTGCACAACTCTAGACTGTGCATCAGTTGTGCCCAATCCTGGATGGGGAGGCTTGGCTCACATTCATTCATGCCCTAGTCACCTCCATTCTGTACTACTGTAATCCACTTTGCACGCGGCTGCCCTTCAAGAATTATTTAGAAGTTTCAGCTAGTGCATAATGCAGCCGTGCAGGCAGTTATATGTGCTCCTAAGACCTGTTATATTAAACCACTGCTCTGCGATCTGCATTGATTGCCAGTTTGTTTTCGGGGCCAATGCAAAGTGCTGGTTTCAACCTTTAAAGGCCTTCATGACATGGGACTGGGTTATCTGGGGGACTGCCTGTGTCTAATTATATCAGCCCAGCTCATTAGATCTGGCAGAGAAGGCATGTTGCAGATGCCATCTGCCAGGGATTTACATTTGGCAGATCCTAGTGGGTCTTCTCTGCTATGGCACCTGTCTTATGGCACCTTCTTCCCACCCAGACATAATGCTTTTAATGCATTAAAAAACTTTCTTTTAATGTTCCAGAAATTCTTCAAGACCTGGTTATGCCATCAAGTCTGGGAACCAGAGTAAATTCCTGTGAGATGGGTGAGATGAATGGCTATATAAAGTCTGCGACTCAATCAATCAATAGTATCCTGCAGATATAATAGTGATAGAAGAAAATATTTGTAACTCAGGGTTGAACTATGGGGTCCTTGTTAAGCAATGATTATGGTATGTTACCTAGTGAGTTAATGAAACATCTGTAAGAAAACAACCAAGCTCAGAGAGCACCCAAGGACCCCAGAGACATAATGCTACACTATGGTCAGGAAGGAAAATAGGAAGGAAAACATCCAGAAATGTTAATATGCTGAAATTTGAAAAATATTTTTTTCAATTTTCTGACATATAAAGGACAAAATCTATTTTATTCTGTATTTTTATAGAGGCTAACAATGCAAGACTGCCATGGTATCTTGAATATAGGCTATTATCTGCCTTCAGGTAAAACTTCTGATTTTCATCTAACACTCTGTATATTCCATAATAACATATAATTTTATGACTTTTCTCACCTTAGGAGAGCTTAAACTGGAGAAAACATGTATACTGGAGAAAGTAAAAATAGCATACTGAGCTGTCATCTGGATCAGTAACATGTTAGTTAGACCTATCAACTCTGGGTTTCATCTGAACTAATCTTAGGAACTCAGTCTTAGAAAATATTTAATAGTTTTTAAAATATAATTATGTCCAAAGACCATCTCTGCCAAGCTTTCATTAGTTACTGTAAGGCCCCTAGATCTTTTAGTATTGGTAATAAGGCTTCCTGATCACCTGGCCCAATTTCAAATTAAAACAGTCAGGCCTCTAATGTTAGAGAGGAAGAGATTAACTGCCATCTGGTTACCGGTACTTTCCTGCCAAGACATCAGCATCCATGCAAGCAAAGAGACAGAGAATATAAATCCTATCTTATTTACTGAACACATTCCTTTCCTTAACCACCTCAAGCAGCAGCCATCAGAAGAAGAGATGAGGTACAGGCCTTCTCCACAAGTCTAGTTTGGCCTAACTCCTATCTGTCTTTTCCCAGAACCATCACTTGCAGTTCTATTATAGCATCATTAGGTATCAGGAGTTGGAAATGTCCTGATTTCATGCAGACTTCAGCATAATTTAGCTCTCTGAATGCTTTAGTTCTGCTTGTGAACTGTAACGATGGTGTAAGAGGAAATAATGAACTGAAGTGGAAGCTTAGACAAAAACAGCTATGCCACTGGGGTTTCTAACTCTGCCGTTATCATCTGTAGCCCCCAACTGACTTCCTGTGGATCAATAGTGCCCTGAATGTATTTTCCTCTTAACTCCACTGATCTTTTGCTTACTAATATATTCAACTAAATAAACTTGGGTGCTGACAGAAATGGCTTATTTAAAAGTAGTAAGTAAATGCTACAATTTCCAGGCAAATTTCAGCCTGGAATTATCAAGTATCAATATAATTTAATGAGTGCATAGGGCCATAGGCAAAGTACTTGGTTTATAATGATATTCCACGTCTCTGTAGAACAAAGAAAGCTATTCTGATCAAATTACATATTTGCCTTTTCTTCTTCAATATAGCTCATTTTCCTATCTGACATATCTAATTCAATGTGGAGTATTACCTTGTAAACATAAATTATCTCAAAATATCTTGGATACTTCATCCATTAGAAAAATAAATGTCCTGTTGCACAGAAAAAATGGGATCCCATTTACATATTTGTAATTTAAACTGCTTTTCCAGACATAAAACAACCTCATTAGCAAATACTTGTCTTAAAAAGCTACTTTAAGAAGAATAGTGGGTCAAGGGATGATAATAAAATAGAAAATACAGTATTTTGTTTTGAACCCAAAACAATCCATTACATTGCAAAACATCTATCGAACCATGTTGGGTCACTCATGATTCAATCAAAATATAATCCAGAATGTTTGGGTTGTTCTAATTCAAATAAAACAGATGAGATGATAATGATATTTTAATATAGCAGTTCACTCCAGAAGACTCTGAGTGGCTTGCAAAATATACTATATTAAAACAAGTAGGGTAAGGATGCTCTGTGTAATCTCTCACTCTCTCCTCAGCAGTTGTCAACTTGGCATAACCGCCTGGTCCCTTCTCTTCTCTCAATAAGCCATTGCTGATGCCAAAGAGGGACATAACCTACCAAACTACCCCTACTCCAATAGTCCCTGTGAGAAAGTTTACTCTCATTCGGACAAAAGTAAAAAAGTAAAAAATATGATATCAGATCTGAGTACTATCCAAACAAAGAAAAAATGAAAACTCTTTATGTTTTGCCTAAAAGAGAAATACTTCTAATCCTTTACATAGAATAGGCAAAGGAAACAGATGCAAGACACTGGTTTGCTATAAAGACTACTTAAATCTGATACATAGCTTATTAGGTTTTCTACAATAAAATGTACTTGTTACAGGTTCTTTGACTCTTCTGTGCCATTTTGTTCTTAGCATAGCTCCAAACACCTTAAACATACATATTTCAGTGTGGCCATGGACCATAGAAAATAATTTTATGTATGAAACATTTTATGTATTCTTCGGTCCAGTACCTTGATGCACCCTCTTGTGACAGCCACCAATTTATTCAGTTAACTCTTACAAGGTTAGAACACATATCTACTGACCAGGGGGAAAAGCCTCACTGAACTCAAGGAAATTTAGTTCTGAATAGACCTCTAAGACAAAATATTACTTTTGTCTTATTCTGTAATCTCTTTATTAAAAGAGATGAAAAGACCTCTCTGCGAAATATTAATAAGGATACACCACCACTTCGGAGAATAAATATCTGATCAATGACCCAGGAAGTGGCATATTATGAAATAATCATTTTATATAATTATTATCTGAAACCTTCAAACTTTCATTAGTATTGGGTGGTATACTCCCTATCTTTAGCTTTTATGTCTGTTGAATTTTTAGTGAGAAAATAGCATGTACTCAAGATTCATCAATATTTCTGATTAAATTAGAAATGCAATCATTAGAGTGCTGATAAATAAAGAAATTGGCATTTTTCCAACTTCTAAATGATATCCATTAATCCCAATGTTTTTTTTTTAAATATAGATAAAAGAAATACTGCCTCCACAAAAAGGTGTGGAAATTATAATCATAACCACAACAATAAATTAAACTTGTATGCTACCAACCTCTCAACAATTCAGGAGAAAACACAGAGCTATAAAGTTTTGGACAACAAATCTCACTTTAGTTTAAAAAAAAACATATTGCAAGGGCACACATGATCTGCATCTCTAACTAAGTTTTCTTAAAGAGTATGTCTGTTGCAAATTCTTATTTTCTGATAACAGAATACTTATAATACTTTATCCTTTTGTTGCCTTTATAAAGTATGAAGTAATATACACTGTTGTGTGGCTCAAGCCCATCTGTTATCTTTAGGACCAGGTGGACATTTGAATCTGATCTCTAGGATCCTAATCAGACATTCTTACTACCATACCGTATGAGTATTATAAAAAATGCTTGAAAATAATTCAAGTATGAGTGTTTTTACCTTTGGCTGAAAGTATTTTATTGTAATGAACAGCCATGTGATCCCTGATGAGGTACTGATTACTGAGTCTGCGGGAGGAGGAGTCAATGCAGAAAGCTACCAAAATAAAACATATTTGAGCATTAGGATAAAATGCCAATACTTTTGATCCACAATTGCAGATACAAGGAAAAAATTGAAAATGTAAATAAAGGTGGCATTAAAATGAAATAAATATAACTATAACCTTGTTGCTGGTATCCTTACGATTTATCTTGACTGTGATTTGATTGCTTATTTATGCCCTATGACTATCATTAAGTATTGTACCTTATGATTCTTGATGAATGTATCTTTTCTTTAACGTATACTGAGAGCATATGCACCAAGACAAATTCCTTGTGTGTCCAATCACACTTGGCCAATAAAGAATTCTATTTTATTCTATTCTAAATAGCACAGTATACCTGGATATTGTTGCATACATTTTTTTCTTGGAATGAATAAACTATGAAAAAAAGGAAAATGATGGTGATCTTGTCCAAAGCCCATTCATGAGAAAGCAGTGATGATCTAGCTACAGAACCTACATAATTATTTCAATAATTAAAAATATAGTTAAAGCTTTCAGCCACAAATTGAAATTGTCCAAAGCAATGGTAGTTAAAACATTTAAAGTATTTAAAACATAGAACTGAGATTAAGGTGTACTAAAGGAAACTAAACATACTTAAACTAAACCAATTTATTCTACATACCATCATTTGGTCTAAAATGTTATTAAGTAAAAAGTTAGGTGGAATCATAAAACAAGGATTGTTTACATTGAACCAGAGGAAAAACCTCACCCAGGTCCAGGAGGTGGCAGTTTGTATATGAGGTCCTTCTTTCTCTCACATATGAGAGAATAAGTAGATTAATGAAATCCTTGGCAGAGAATCTTTCTCAAGATTTATATAGCATTCTCTGAGGTGTTTGTTCTATATAAAAGGTGCTTATTTTATAATAGGAATATTTACTTTGTTAAGTCTTATTTAAAATGGCCTGAGAAATGGTTGGAATACTTGATGCCATAGTATTGCTTACAGGTGTAGGTTTTCAAACTGAAAGATCCTGGAAAACCCTCTGCGAAAGCACTACATTTTTAAAAGTTTAAGTTATTACTCCTATTTTTTTTCAACTTAACATAAAAAAAAAATTAGATAGTTTTATGCTCTAAACGTAATGATCTTTCATTAGGCACATCTATTTCTTGCTATGAATTAATTTAGATTAAACAGGGTGCCGTTTCTTCCAGATTCTTTAATTCTTTAGATATGAGTGAGCTTCAGCTGTATTTGCTGGGATCATAGATTCCAAGAGGTCAGAGGACTGCTATCAGCAGGCTTATTCAATGGTCTTGCTCTCTTCGTTTCTTAATACCATCAGAGTTCATAGCCTGTGCTAAGATAGCAATTCCAACAACTAAATAAATCATATATTAAATAAATAAGCAGACTAAAATCAACCCTCACACAGGACTGAGAATTCTTCTGTTACTGAGCCATGAACAAGATGAGCGCTAATCACAGAGCCATTTCAGCAATGCTTCTGCCAGGAAAAGTTTATGTCTTAATAGTCAGTGGAGCAGCATGTATCCATGCATATGAAATTAGCATGAGACCCTCAAAACAGCTACTCCAAGAATAGACCCATTATGAAGTCAATGTGATCACTCTGAGGTAAAGAGGCTTAAGGACTTCAGCTTGAAGGTTCTGACAATTTCATGCCAATGAAGACAGAAAGCACTTGACTGGGGCAAGTGGTGAGAGAATTTACTTAATTTTTCATACAATAAATATGGCAATTTTAATTCACCATGTTTTGAAAACAGAAGCTAAATAAAGAACTATGATAATGCTTAATGCACATTTTTTGAATTATTACATTACATGGTTTCAAAAATATTTAGTTATGCTTCTTTAATAGTTTTCTCGAGACTGAAAGTTGTATTATTTATTGCTAAAAACAAGATCAAGATGGCTAAATATCTTTCTTAAATAACACTATTAGGTTTAGATTTAATTTCTTGGTTAAAGCATAACTGATTATATTATTACGTTCTGTCAAACGAATGCTTAAATAAAAGACTTGTAGCAGTCTACATCTAGTGTGGTTTCCAAATAAATTCACATCACATAAATTACTTACCATTACTTTTTGTACTTAAATGTCCTTTGAATGGGCTTGCTAGTCCATACCTAGGAATGGTCAGATAGTCAATTACTGAAATAAAAAAAGAGAAAAAACCAACTGTAGATTGTTGTGATTGCCTACTGTTAAAAATCTGGAGTTGTAGGAATTTTTTTTTTAAAAAAACCCTTCTTCAATATTTTGCTATCAAGAAAGTAGATTCATTAATGGAGAATGCTGTGCTTTCATAGGCTTAAGTAGCAGATGGTACTTAAGTTTAGATTGCGATGAAAGCAAATGGCATAATTTTTTCTTTTTTTTATAGACTGCTTACTGTATTTACTATAACTTTAACAACTTTATTATGGTGGAAAACAACATAGAAGCAAACCAATGCAGTCTTTGCAAAAGTTTTTTTCAGCAACAAATCTTTAAAGTTTAACACTAAAATTCACAGAAAATGTAATAGCTCAGCAATTAAAGAAACATTATTTTGAGAGTGGCCTAAGATCAGAATAATGTTTGTTAGTTTGTCAATAGTTAAACCAGCCCTGTGTGATAACTAGAATATACTGACAAAAGAGCAGAACAAAAGCTATATAAAAATGAATCTATTCAGCTCTTGAAAATTTTATTAGGAAGAAGGACAAAATGGGACTTACAATAAAAGAATACCATTGTATCTTTTCTTACTTCTCATATACTCCTGGCTGAACTGCTTGGGAAGAGCTCCCTTTGTTTAAATGCTATAAAAGAACTTCTTGGGATGTTTGCACAATTGAAGTTCCTGTTTCTCAGTAACTCTAATTGAGTTTTATTTTAGATGTCACTCATTAGTTTACTTTGCTAAGAGTGATGCAAAAAGCTATGAAGACTGTAAGTAGTCCTTACCAAATACCTCATTTTATGACTATTCAAAGTTATGATAGTGTAAAAACAAACCCAAAGCTTTGCGACCAAACTTCCTGTTTATGATCATTGTAACACCTTGCAGCCATTTGATTGCAACTGGCACATATTTATTACTGTTGCAAAGTCTTGTGGTCATGCCATTTGCGGGATTCACAACTGGCTTCCCAGAAGCAGAATTAATGAAGATAGAAGTAAAATCACAAATCAAGGTCATGTGATAACTCACAACAACAGAATGGAGTGTGATGGTATAACTCCATCTCAGTCACATGATTTTCTGTGCTTGGCAACAGGTCCCAATTGTGGTTGCTAAGCAAGAACTACCTATTTTTTTATTCTCTGGGCAGAAAGTTCTACTGCTATAGATTTGCACCTGGATAATATCACTAGTAAAAACTTTTCTCAGAAAGAATGGCTTTTTCATTAATATTTTTAAAGTAGTATTTCCTCAATCTGTGTTACACTTGCTTAGTAGGAAAGACAGACCATTATGGAGATCTTCCACCTTTTATTTTATTTATTTATTTATTTATTTAAAACGTTTATATGATCGCCCATCTTTCAGACAATTCTGGGCAGCTTCCAATAAAATGGAATGTAAGTACATCCTATTTTGCATGAGAAAGCTAAAATAGTACAGAAAGATTCTTTCATTCTACAAAGACTTTTAATATGTCTTTAGGAAATTAAAACATCCATTAGGCAGTAGTCATTTATCTTTCAGGATATGTTTTACAGATACTCTGGTACCAAGAAATTATTTCTACCTAAAGATGAACAAGACTACAAATGCAGGGATAGGATAGTATGTTCTTGATTCAACAGACTTCAGACACAATGGACAATTTTTTAATATGAATTTCATCTCCTGTTTCATGGATTAATGTCAGGAGCTGACCATTAAAATGTATCTACTAAATTAAAATGTTACTGCAAAAACCTTTTTACATCAACTGCATAATTATACAAATGACACAAAGTGATGTAAATGAAATACATTTAGACGTAACACCACAACTCAGATTTCATGGACATCACTCTTGAATGATCATTAAATCAAGGTTTTAATGCAATAGTATAAAATTCAGAAATATAAAAATTATGGTCCACCATCATCCTTTTATTATCTCACTCATGTCTTATTTTCTTCTGGACTGGAGTAATGTGTGTTACATAAAGCTGCCTCCAAAAATGATCAGGAAGTTGCAATTGGTCCAGAATGTAGTAGCACAGGTAGATATGGATGCATCTTGTTATGCCCATGTTGCACCACAAGCTGCACTGGCTTTCAATAAAACTTCTCTACGTGATTCAATTTAATCTCCTTTAAAGTCCTACATGGCATAGGAACAGGCTACTTGAGGGGCCATCTTCTCTCAAGAATATCTGCCCAGTCTACCTGTTCTGGATTCCTTCTTCTAAATCTTGTCATCTTATGATGCCTAGAAAGTGTGCTTTTTCTGTGGTTACCTGATTTCTGCAACAATCTCTTCCTTACCAAAATATAACAAGCCCCAAGTCATCTTGCCCTTAAGAATGTCCTTGAACCGGGTCCTGGGAATTAAGAGCCAATTGAGTGCAAGATCCCTTTTGGTAGTTCTGTATATCTTTATCTATCTATCTATCTATCTATCTATCTATCTATCTATCTATCTATCTATCTATCAACCTACCTACCTACCTATCTACCTACCTACCTATAATGTGTATACACACACACATTACACAACTCACTTAACTACCTTGCGGCTTAGCAATTGAAATTTTTGAGCTCAATTGTGGTTGTAAATTGACTGACATTTTTGATAGTTGTAGTGTCCCAGGGTCATATGATCACCTTTTGCAACCTTCTGACAAGCAAGGTCAAGGGGGAAGCCAGATTCACTTAACAATCGTGTTATTAATTTAAAAATTGCAGTCAGTCACTTAATGACTATGGCAAGAAAGGCTGTAAAATAGGGCAAAACTCACTTAACAAGTGTCTCGCTTAGCCACAGAAACTTTGAGCTCAACTGTGTCAAAGACTATCTGTATCTCATCTTTCCTCAGTTGATCTGCAGCAAGCAATGCAAAAGATGGAGGGACTGTTGTCCAGTGACAACAGCGCACGGGTCTTTAAAATCCCTGCTTGCTGGTGCCAAGTTCTTTCCATTAGTAGTGGATTAGCAAGAAAGAAAAAATGTCTGATTTAGGAGAGGGAATCCCCCCCCCCCAATGCTCTAGCAATTTTTCTGTTGCTCCGCTCTGGGATGTTTTGAAGTATTTATAGCAGGATTACCCAATTCTATAAGAGTTTTGTTCTCTATGCCATCTCTATGGTAAACTCGCAAGATTCGTTTTTCTCACGATGCACATGTACACATCCGAACTATACTGCTGTTTCTCTGTGCCATATAATATGTGGGTATATTCTTTTTCTTTCTTTCTTTCTTTCTTTCTTTCTTTCTTTCTTTCTTTCTTTCTCTTTCTTCTCTTTCTTTCTTTCTTTCTTTCTTTCATAGTTTTGTCATGTTTATGTAGTGTATATTGGAGGTGGAGACCCTTTGAGAGCTGTATGCCAAAAAAATTCATTTTAATGTATGGCGATTAGTGTATATTCAAAGTGACAATAAAGCTTTTATTACATTCTATTATTCTAATAATTCTTAATTCCATTCCATTCCATTCCATTCCAGTGGTGACCCTTTGAGAGCTGTATGCCACGAAATTTCATTTTAATGTATGCCCTTTAGTGGACATTTAAAGTGACAATAAAGTTATTTCTAAGTCTTAAGTCAGTTGCTGCTACTGTGGAGATGACCAGGCCGGGAAATCTCTATGCTCCTCGTCCCTTCCCTGCTGGGGTTATCCGGAGCAGGCCAAGCACGTTCGGGAAAGCTTTTGCAACCCCGCTTTCCCCTCCCGCCCTCCCAGGAACCTGGACCGGCCCATTCTGGAACGGCTGCAGTGCATGCTGGGTCACCGAACCTCCCCAGCCGACTCGAGGAGAACACGCGCTCCCGGAGAAGCATTTGCTCCCACGGGATGCCAGAATCTGGATGTTAGTCGCCACCCGCCCACAGACCAAGAGCCCTACCTACCCCGACTGCAACGAGCGGGGAGCTCTAAAACAAGAAGCCGCCAGGCAGCGATGCCAATCGGGACCTAAAAAGTGAACCTTCGGGCGCCCTCCTCCCCGGCGCTTCGGGAGCAGATCCCAACCCCGCTCGATCCCTGCGCGCTACCTGGGCTGCTCCGCCAGCTCCTGCGCTCGCCGCTTTCGTCCATCTTGACTCCCATGTTCCCGGCCTAGAGCCGGCTCCTCGCCCCTAGGGCCGGCCCCGGGAGACCCGGCGCCTCTCGGCTGTTTCCGTCTCCCTCCTCCCTCTCTGCGCAGGCAAAAGCAAAGCAAAGCAAGAGGCGGGCCTTAGCCGGCGGCGGGGTTGCTATAGCCACCGTCGCTCGCTTCGCAGCCAGGCGGTCTTCAGGATCAGGAAAGGCGGAGAAAGGGCGGGGAAGATGGGTGGAAAAACCGACCTACTCCCGGGGCACATGGTCTCTGGGAGAAGCCCTCAAATCTTTCTCGCCCCGCGTGGCGTGACGACCTGGCCCGATAGAGAGCAGCCGAATTTCCCTTCCTTAATAGTCAGCAGCAGCGACAGAGGTCGGATTTGCGGTGTCTGGAGGACACCGGGTTGGAAGAAGCTGTCAAAAAAGAAGGAAGGTTAAAGAAAGGGAAGTGAGAAAAAGGATGAAAAGCTGCTGCTTCGACTTATTGTCTTATCCTATACTCGGGAATAAAGCCTTATGTCCTCCAATTACTATTACTATGAGTCTTCTCATCGTTCCTATCACCCATCTCCTCCCACTAATGACTACATGACTATAACTTTGTTGCTTGTATCCTTATGATTTATATTGATATTGTTTCCGAGTATGATTTGATTGCTTATTTGTACCCTATGACTATCATTAAGTGTTGTACCTTTTGATTCTTGACAAATGTATCTTGTCTTTTTATGTACACTGAGAGCATATTCCTTGTGTGTCCTCACACTTGGCCAATAAAGAATTCTATTCTATTCTATTCTATTCTATTCTATTCTATTCTATTCTATTCTATTCTATTCTATTCTATTCTATTTCTATTTCTATTTCTATTTCTATTTCTATTTCTATTTCTGTTCTAATGGGTCATTTCTAAAATGGTTGTCTTAAATGTTGAGCATCATGTGTATAAAACCCCACTGAGCATAAGCAAGTTAATCTCGCAACAGTGCACGGGGCAAGCCAACTAATGGTGCTAATCAACCAAAGTCACAAAGCCGAGCTTGTTAATTTATGACTAATGCTTGCTCAGGAAGAGGCAGTTTATAGTTTTTTTTAAAAAAAAGCTGGACAGTATTTGTAAGGGCTATGCCTGCTGGATGAAAGGCATGAGGACAAAAAGGACACGTGTCTATGTGCACTTGTCTGGTGCAAGAGTCATTGGCTATAGTTGACATCGCTTTTAAGAAAACTTGCTTCAAATTGTACAAGAAAGCAGTGTTGTCTGATGCTGACGCAGATCACATTTGAATTCACATCACAGGTAAATCAAATCCAAAATCCTTTTCTGCACGATAAAAAATGAAAGTGTATACAGTGCAGTTTTGGATCTTAGACATCCCAATTTACTTGGAGCACTATTATGAAAGGACAGAAAGAGGTAGGATAATAAGATGTCAGTAAATTTTTTTTAATTTGCTAAGAAGTCTACTCCCTCATATTCCATTCATTTCAGTACATTCATGGTGGGGTGGGAGGAGAGTTAGTTTTGATTGTGTTTCCAGCTACTATTGCTTAACACATTTTGGTAATATGGGAGACAGTATAGCAATGCCTGTTTGTACATGAACAGGCATTGCTATAGTGCATGTAATGTGGAAATGGAATGTAAGAGAAGTTTGTCCCAAATTAAATTAGGAATTCCAGCTTCAATGAATTTTAGCTTCAATGAAGTCTCTTTAAATGAACATTTTATTTGTAGGTGCAATTGTTTTCATCCCTGAAAGATCATAAGGTGCCTCTATTGTATTCATACAGTGACAAAGCAGGAATGTTAACAATTTTATATTATTTTTCTGCTTATATGAATGCTCCAGATACAGTGTAGCTTATAATAATAAAACAATGTAAAATATTAAATAAAACTTAAAATCTATTAAAATCCATATAATTAAAATATAAGTGTTAAAAACCTGGTAGAAAAATATATGTTGTGAAGCTCATGATCTGTAAAGTTGAAATCTTAATGGAGCTCATCATTTATTTGCTTTGTTCATTCTATCCCTTTCTTCCATCATGGAACTCAAAGTAATTTTCAGAGAATCTCCTTTAGAAACACTGAGTATCATTGTATTATATGCTTTTAGATCATGCCTTCTTAAAATAATAGCATTGCCCAGCTCCATCCTGTTGTAGAAACTTAATTGGATGACTTTAGGCCAGTGATAACGAATCAGCCCAAGATTCTTCCTAGGGTTATTGGGGAGAAAAATTGGAAAGCTATTTCATGTATATCACTCGTTGCTTCCGAAGGAAAGGCAAATTAGTAATCAGATAAATAAATTCCAAATATGGTGGGTAGTAGAAAGAATTCTTCCCATTGATCTCAGTAAGGCAGCAAATACTCTTATCTTGACACGGTGTAAAGTTTGATTTTCATCATAGATGTATCATGGGTGAGGAAGTTCTAGATGGCATGCATTTAAACTGTATGTAACCCTCACCATGTCCCCTCCCTATTTTTATCAATTCCCACTGGCAAAGTGAAGTTGGAGTTTTGTTGGAATAGTTTCATAACAATCAGGGAATCTTCAGGTTAGGATTCCTCTGCTGAGTAGCAGTTATGTCAACATTTGGCCTGAACAGCTACTTTGCATATAATGTAGAGGTAAAATAAATGAAGAATTCTATAGAATTCAGGTGGTTTTATTGGTTCTATAATTCTTATAATGGCTTTGTCTTACTGTTATTTTAATTTACTAAGAGCAAGTTCCAGAAATGTCAGAAAGTGATATGGTTGATTGACATTCCACAAATGAACAGAGGCCTAGTTTCAATCACACAGTGCATTTTTTAAAAGTCCCTGACTATTCCCTCGTTACTGGGCAACATATCTCTATTACCTCAGGAATGTACTAAGTTCTACTTCTTCCTTTCTGTCAATAGCCACTATTCATTAGAATTTCTCTTGTTCCAGAATTCTGGCCCACTCACACTTAACGCAGAATGACAGCAGCTTGAATAGCAGCTTCTTTAACTCCTTTCACTTATTTGACTCCTTTCAAAGTCAATGAATGCATGTATGGAATGGTTTTTAGATTAATCTTAGTTTACTTACGGAAGAAACGGAAAATTGAATATGTTATCCATGTTATTTGCTCAAAAGCAAGCTAATGAATTCATTATCTTACCTTGACTATTATACTGATATCTTTATTTTACAATAAATCATAACTGTATACTCTATTAATCTGCATTCCTACAAATAATACACAAAATCAAGGAAGCAAATTATTTACCACAAAATTGACTTAACTTTTCTAATATCTGGAGATAATTATAAATTATTTGGAAGAATCTATCTGATGTCCCAGAATCTGGAAGCTGAGTTAAAATGGCAGTAATTTATTATAGATCTCAGTGAGTGGAATGTAAAAACCTCTATTTGCCTCTGGATTTCCCATTGAAGTAGATCATTTTTCCATTTTCTTTTGCTAATTCCTATAAGCATATTAGAGTGGGGTTAAGGACATGAGAAATTTCTGTTATACTTTATTTCTATTTGAAATGCCAGGCATTAAATAACACCAGTGCTAATTAGCAGCATTATGAGACCCAATCAAGAAGCTGTGAGTTTGATTTTAGTTATCCAAGCCAAAAATTCTGAGTTTATGTCTTGTGCAATATGACTCCAGCCTTATGTTCCATATGCAAAAGCTTGTTTTTTAATTAACCATTAAGAAAATGTATGTCCCTAAAGAATGATTGCATGTTTTGAATGTTTCAAATCACAAAGTAATCGTCTGGATTTAAAAAAAAAATATAGGCCTTTGTGGCAGTACAAAATCAATAAATTTATGGTGTGATTCATTTGAATTCCCTTGAATTTAAGAATACATTCCTCTGATTTCTCATTGCAAGTGAACACAGTCTTAATTATAGCATGTTTTGATAAATCTAGATCTAAGCATTCTTCTCCAAAGATAAGGGGGGAACCTGTAAATACCAAGGTCAAAATGTATATGTACATACATTTTGTGATATTGTAGGTATTTTGGACATAGAAAAAGCAAAGGCTTGCTGAACCAGAGAGATTCCATGTTGGAATGGAATGTAACCTTTGTAGGCACGTAGTATTTTTATTTATTTATATTTCATATCTTTTAACCACCTATCTCCCTCAGAGAAGGGCTCAGTTGGTTGTCAGCCAGTCTGAATGCAAAAGAACAGAATTCCCATGGGCAAGAGTTTAGGCAACAACAGAAGTTCTGGTAACAGAGCAGTTCTCAACGAACAGAGTAGGTTAGAAGTTGTTCCTAAATAGTGTCCATGCTGATGAATCCAATCAAAGCTGGGAACACTCTTAGGGTTCAAGACATGCTGAATACCATTGTTCTGCTCCAGTGGTGAAATGTAAAATTCGTTACTACCAGTTCTGTGGGTGTGGCTTGGTGGTGGTGGGGTAATGTGACTGGGTGGGCGTGGCCAGGTTTTTGTTTTTTTTTTACTTTTAAAACCATTTTTTCTACAACCTCTTCAGCCGAAGAAGTTGTAAAAAAATGCTTTTAAAAGGCTCTGACGATCAGGCAACTCAGCTGGGATCGTCAGAGGCTTTTAAAAGTAAAAAAAGTCTGACGATTAGGCAACTCAGCTGGGATCGTCAGAGGCTTTTAAAAGCATTTTTTCTACAACCTCTTCAGCCGAAGAGGTTGTAGAAAAAATGCTTTTAAAAGCCTCTTGATCCCAGCTGAGCCGCGCGATCATCAGAGCCTTTTTTTTTTACTTTTAAAAGTATTTTTTTGGCCAAAGAGGTTGTAGAAAAATTGCTTTTAAAAATAATTTTAAAAAAGCCTCTGATGATTGTGCGGCTCAGCTGGGCATGGGGGGGGGGGCAGGGATTTTTGCTACCAGTTCTCCGAACCACCCGCCACCATCGCTACCAGATCGGGTGATCCGGTCCGAACCGGGAGCATTTCACCCCTGCTCTGCTCGCTGTTGCACATGGCAGTCTCTGGGGCTGGGCAATCTTTCCAGCTCCAATTCCTTATCCTTTGAGAGTAGAGGCAACTGCTGTAGGTGGATCAGCCAGGTGGATCAACCTCAAGTTCTCAAAGTTTCGTTAGGCTGAGATCCAACGAGCTCTCCTAGAGCAGATCCCCTGTCTCAGGCTCATCTGAACGAGAGCAGGCCATGACCATTTGTTAGTCTGAAAAGGTGCTATCAGAATTCTTCTGATTTTTTTGCCAGACTAACAGGTCTCATAACAAAATAGCTAAGCTATGATTAACTATAGACTGTTGTTTTCTGTAGTGAATGTGTCCACTGGAGAAAAAGGAGCAGAGAAAAGAGGGAAAGCCCTTCCCCAAACCAATGCTGTGCATTGTTGTGATTCTATACCCCTTTGACTTAAAAGTCTGGTTTATAGGATATCCTTTGCTACAAACTCAAATAGGACTTGGAGAAAAAGATCTTTTAAGGTACAATCTGAATGTAAATGCATTATATTGTTTTTTCTGAAATATCACACAAGCAGACTTTAGGAGAAGCTATGTTATTAGGGACGCGGTGGCTCAATGGCTAAGACGCTGACTTTGTCTATCAAAAGGTCGGCAGTTCAGCGATTCGAATCCCTAGTGCCACATAACGGGGTGAGCTCCCGTTACTTGTCCCAGCTTCTGCCAACCTAGCAGTTTGAAAGCACATAAAAAATGCAAGTAGAAAAATAGGGACCACCTTTGGTGGGCAGGTAACAACATTCCGTGCATCTTTGGCATTTAGTCATGCCAACCACATGACCATGGAGAAGTCTTCGGACAGCGCTGGCTCTTTAGCTTTGAAATGGAGATGAGCGCCGCCTCCTAGAGTTGGGAATGACTAGCACATACGTGCGAAGGGAACCTTTACCTTTGCCTTTTATGTTATTAGAGGACATAGGATGAAGAACAGGAAATTATTCAGTGAATTATTGCAACGAACACATCAAAACATCCATGAGCATTAAAACATAGCCCATTCATTTTGACATAAGTTTTTATGAATATGAACCTCTTTGACAAAAGTAGATAGAGGCCGTAGAAGCTTATGTTATTGTTATTTAATAACAATTATAGACTGTAGAGTTCTATGAAAATTATTCCAGGACACTACATCCCTGATGTCCTTGTACCAAGTTTTAGTCATTCTATACATGGAAAATGTTAATCTGTTTATTTGGACTTTTTCATTCTATAAGCCTCTTGGCTCAATATTTACCTTATGAAGAGATGGGATTGAACTGCAGAAGATTGTTAAGAAAACTTCTTGTGGCTCTTTGCGTGCATGGGCACTTCACAAGTACCAAACTGTATCTTTAGTGACACATTTCAAAAAGTAAACTTTATTTTCAATAGTCTTGATATATGTTCGTAATTACCTAAATATTTGTTCACTAGCTATATACTGGGTTTATGTTAAGCAAAAGATATTCCATGCAGATAATACTCTGCAGAGAAACTTGGAACTTTTTGCCTAGCTAATTTGCAGTGTGAAGACTCAATGAATAAATACCAGCTATTGGACTGTTTCAGGACTTTGGACAGCTACAAGGTTTATTCTTTGGATATTTTGAATAATATGCATTAACTATTTCTGGTTAAGTCATATGAATCGTAAAATTTCCTATAACCAAATTTGTAACAACTGTACATGTTCATTGTTGAATGTATCAGTCAGGTAATTCTGAAGAATGAACCTCATGTCTGCATATTTAGTGAAAACTAATTGCCTCTTATCTGTTGACAAAATGGTGGCAGGATTAAATAAGATCTTGATTAATGTCTGGTAAATTACAGTGTAGCATAGTTATTAAATTGTAGAACTGGGATTAGAGAAATCCAGATTCAAGACCTCACTTGATCATGAAGCTTACTATGTGACTTTCTGTCAGTTACTTTCTCATCTTCCAACCAATTTCAGTTGCAAAATTAGAATTAGAAGAGCTTCCCAATTTATGTAGCCTTGAGCGCCAAGAGAATAAATAGGATATATAATATTAAATAAAAATTAACACTTTTTCCCCTAAAGTTTCTCTCCCCCCCCCATCATGTGCAAAATAAGGACACATATTCTCATGCATTTTCAGTCTTGCATGTCAGTTTCAGGACAACTGAAGGAGTCTAAAATATCATAAAAATATCTTTCATTGGAGAAAGTATCATAGCTCAGCAACAAAAGATGTGGGTTTTTTTCAGAGTGCCAAATTTTGTACTTGGCATCCTCAAATACATGTCTTAAACCTCAAAGAACATCCAGCTTGTACGAATTAGAGGCAAGATGAGTTGTGTGGTGATAAAATCTAAATTCGGTTTCCTTATATAAAATGAAAATACATGCTTTATTTGCTCCAGCACACCACAGTACCCAGTTGATCTCAACCAATTAAACAGGATTAGATCTGGTTGAAAGGGATACTACAAGAAAAGTCCAGAATTGCAAATTAGACTGGGAAATTGAAAAAAAAATAGTCTAGAAGAAGCTATGGTAATTTCTATCATATTAACAGAAGTTGAACTTGAATAAGATTCTATTCATTCTATATTTAAATAAAATTAAAATTAATTTGACTTAATTATATATTTAGTACCGTTCTTCTTTACTATTAAAAATTACAATTGAGTACAAGTTTTAGAATTATTTGAAGGTCATACCCAAGAGTTCTAAGGACTATACACAGTCCCATTTTATGCCTAAGGAGTAAACCTTGCTGAATTGAGTATGACTCACTGTACAATGGCTTCCCCATGTTTCTATTTTGCTTTCACGACTATATTCCTGAATTATTTTGCTGGCAATAATATAGACAGCAATTTGCATGAAGAATTTTGGGACTTTTGTCTCATGAATAGCTGCTTTACTACTCAAGTGAGATGATGCTACAGCTAGAAATGTTGATCTAGAAATAATAGTATAATACTGTCCATGAATAAGGTGGAATCAAAGATGATTTACAAGAAATCTTTCGAGGACCCATTGCTAAATGGGCCTAATTTTGGAATATCATTTCCTCAGCTTAATTTAAGGAAAGGATAAGCTTGGATTCTCCTTCCAACTACAGTCAAAGATATTGTACTATGACTAAAACATCTAAATAATTGTGTTTTCCATTACATCGAATCTGTGTGATTGTACAGCCAACAACCTCTTTAGATTTCAAGGGCATTTTTCTCTATTCAGAAGAAAACACTCTTTGTCCTGAAACCATAATGTTATCTTTGTATCTTATAGAACAAACTCATAAATCATTCCATCCATTAATCGTTGTTCCCTACATTACTGTTAGCAAGACAATTCAGTGTCTCACCTAAAAAATCTTTTTTCCATTGTATACCACAAATGGGCTGATATGGAGGCCATAATTAAAAGGGAGAAACAGACATTGATAAACACGTATGAGTCTTTCTACAATAAAACTATAATTTCAGGAGTATATTTTCACCTCACAAAACCAATAACATGCCACTTTAAATTGTGCTATCATTGTGTCATATCATTATCATCTTATCAGTATACAAAATTTGGAAAGATTCCAAAGAGTCATGGGTAAAATAAGTTTAACATTTTTGTTTCTTCTTGTATCCTTTGTCTTTGAAGATAGCATCCCGATTTAAATAACAGTTTACTGCAGAGGTTGACATTTATGAATTGGTCATTCCACAGCATGTCTGTTTCAAGTCTAAATTGTCAAGCAACTGATTCAAATGAGACATCAGTTATCCACTCTGGGATTTATACTTATAACATGGCTAATTAATTAACATCAATAAGCTGAAATATTAAGGAGATTTTTGTTTGAACTTTCCGTAGTTGTATCCTTCTGTTCAGTGTATCTCTCACTATATACCTAAATTCATATGTGCCTATTTGCTAAGATAGAAAAATTCAGATATCTTGGGATCAATATGTATAGAATACTTTGTGGACTCTATTGCACTTAAGTGTGAAATAGCTGTTAACTCAAGAAGACATCAGTTTAGAAAATGATTCAAAAAATATAAGCTTTTATTTTAATATCCTCACAAATTATATAAAACATCTTAGTTCACTGACTAGTTAAAACACTCTGAAAGAAAACATAGATACCAAGGAGACTTGCAGAAATGAGGCAAAGGAGAATTAGCTAATTAATTACCCAAACAATTCAAATCAACAGTCTGCATCAGCAGCTTTTGTCCTGATTAGACTGCACTAGATAGTTATTTAGTTAGGGTTCAAATATTTCCCTACAAATTTTGCATATTACAAATATTTCTAATACAAATTGAACAATGTCTGGCCAAACAGTAATTTATATTCAGGATGAACAACAAAGCTGTCATTAAAATATTCAAAGTAGGCATCAGTGGTTTATGCATAAGGATGACTATATCAAGGTATATTTTTATGACCTCTCCTTGGACTTACTTAGCACATATATACAATTTATTTTGTCTCTTTTTTTCCTACATGAACCAGCTATCTAAATAGCACCGAACCAGTAATACTCTCTTTATATACATCAATTACATTGAGTGCTTCTCTTTATACAGTTAAAACAACCCCATCCATGTACAATGTCAGTATGGTTCAGGGGATATTTGCAAAAGGTGCAAGACAAACATTAAAAAATATCAGTAAATCATCTTTAGATAGGACCTTTTTTCTATTTCCTAAAAGGATATGAAGACCATACCTAACAGCGCTGATGGAGGGTGAAACAGAAAACATGGGTGAACGGAGAATACAATGGTGTAATCAAAGTAACAGCCAACTTATATAAAAGAGTGCTACCCAGAAACATTTTATTACAATTCCCACTTGTATACTTTGAACACTCACATTTGCTTTCATGGTTCCCCGTTTACATGTGCATATTCAACTTCTGCAAAGAAAGAAAATGAACCTTTGAGGCATAAATTGCAGACAGGGCTAAGCAACCACAGAGTCTCAAAGGAACTCAAGACTGTCTCATTTTTCTGTCTGGCAAATGTAGCCCCAGAAGATCGTTGTGACTTTAGTACCAGCTGATCTCCCTTGGGGACACCTTGGTGCCAATCTGTCTTTGACCAGAAGCTAGTCCCAGATTGGAAGGAAAAAGGCAGAATGAACAACAGTGGAACCTGGAAAGAAAAGGACAGCAGGCAAACATTTACTGCTTTAAAATTCTTAATGGATGGGAAATGTGATAGCATGAAGCATTTCTTAAGGGTAAAAATTTAGATATCTACTTAATTTTTAAATTAAATGTTCTATAAATTCTCGTTTCTGCTTACTATTAATACTAATAGATTTGGTGTCCCACCCACCCCCTTCCATTCAGATATCAGATTCTTGGCAGACTGTCTGGGCAGGTCCATGCAGTTTTCTTGGCAAGATTTTTCAGAAGTGGTTTGCCATTGTCAGCTTCTTAGGACTGAAAGAAAGTGACTGGCTCAAAGTCACCTCAGTGGCTTTGTATCTAAGGCAAGATTAGAACTCATGGTCTCCCAGTTTATAGCCTGATGCCTTGGGCTAAAAGATCAAACTGGGTCTCCAACAGATTTGCAAGGCCACCTAATTGTCAAAATGTACCAGAGGCTTCCTCAATGTTCCTCGAGACTTGTGCTTCCATCCTAACTGGGGTGACCTCTTGTTTACCTCATTCTTGACCTATGTCAAGAGCCTTGGTGGCGCAGCAGACTAAAGTGCTGTTAAGTAGCACCAGCTGCCTGCAATTACTGCAAGTTCAAATCTCACCAGGCTCAAGGTTGACTCAGCCTTCCATCCTTCCGAGGTAGGTAAAATGAGGACCCAGATTGTGGGGGCAATAAGCTGACTTTGTATAAAAAAGAACACCGCTTGGGGGTGGGGTGAAAGCCCTACTAAGCAGGTATATACAAAAGTATGAAGGCTATTGCTTAATGCATTGTAAGCCACCCTGAGTCTCCGGAGAAGGGCGGCATATAAATCGAACCAATAAATAAATGAATAGATGTTACAAAAATGGACAAATGTGCTGTTTAAAAAAGCTTGCAACTGGTCAGGAAAATGTATTCCAAAACCTTTTCCTGTCTATCTACTGTTTTTGTTTGAAAAAGGGATTAAAAGAATATGGAGGGAAATGGACCAATGTAGTAAATTAATCATGATAATTAATGTTGCAATGTTACGCATGTTTACTTGGGCTCTACTGAATAGTCATGACATTTACTTCCAAGTAAGTACCTGCACAGATCCGGGCTATGCAAGTACAGGAAGTCCTTGACTTACGATCACAATGGAGTCCAAAATTTATGTTGTTGTGTGAGACATTTGTTAAGTGAAGTTTGCCCCATTTTACGACCTTCCTTGCCATAGTGGTTAAGTGAATCCCTGCAGTTGGTAAGTTAGTACCCTGGTTCTTAAATGAATGAATCTGGTTTCCCCATTGCCTTTGCTTGTCAGAAAGTCACAAAAGTTGATCACATGACTTTGGAACACAGCAACCGTCATAAATATGAACCAACTGCCAAGCAGCTGCATTTTGATCACATGGTTATGGGGATGTGAAAAACGGTCATAAGTCATAACGTTTTTAAGTGGCGTTGTAGCTTTGAATGGTCACTAAATGAATTGTTGTAAATCGAGGATTACCTAGGGAAACTCAATTTCTACAGCACCAATTTCCAGGGTGATGCTAAGTCCTACTTTCATATGTGACTTTACCTATATTTTTTCTATTTCTGTATTTATCTATACTTTCTCTGTACATGAAACCATTGGGTGCTCTTTCGAAATTTTGACACCAGTAAGGAACTCAGGAGAGTTCACTTAGCTTCACTCTGATTGCTGAGACTCAAGCTCCTGTTGGTTCCACCTTCTAACCCATGTCTCCCTTCGCACTTTCTCCGCACCTATGTTAGACTTCTAACAAACTACTTTAGACTTCGCGCCTCGTGGCCTTTTAGCTTATTTGTTTGCGCCACCACTACAGGGAGGAGGAAAGAGTAACATGGCGTCATTCGTCTGGACTACCACGCCAAAACGTGTCTACTTCGCGGGTTCATTGTACCGTGCGAACGCAGCCGATCTCCGCATCGAGCAATGTGATTCTAAAGTTCTCGACCGCTCCGTCCTAGGTCTCGTCTCCGTCTCTTCCTACTACTAGTAGTATTATTATTTTATTTTTATTTTTTTAATTTGATTTATATGCCGCCCTTCTCCGGAGACTCAGGGCGGCTTACAATGCGCTAAGCAATTATTATTATTATTATTATTATTATTATTTACACGACAATGTGAAATCACAGCTGCCAATCCCTTTAGCCGGTCTTGGCTTCGTACGCATCGAGTTTGCAGGAGGAGACCCCTCCGAGCTCGGAAGTCTGTCCCTCGCCTTTCCCCCCACCCCACCCCCGAAGCGGTATCGCTGCTTAAGACCGCTTCCCCAACCCAGCCAAGCGCGTCTCCGCTGCAAAACTCCACCTAACAACACCGCAATGCAATCTCCTCCTCCAGGCGAGAAAGCGAGCCAGTAAGTAGCCAGCCACCATCGACGCCCCCCCTTCCAACCCCCCACCCCAATAATGCAATCGGAGCGCGCCGCCCTCTTTCCCCTTTGGCTCCCGAGGCCACCGACGCTCCGGCCCCTTCTTGGCAGCCCCCTTTTTCTCTGCCAAGCGAGGTCCGTCCGCGGGACTCTTGAGACTCGAGGCTGGCTGGACCAAAGGCGAAGAAGCGGCGAGTCTGTGTTTCCTTCTCCGCCTAGTTCGCGCTTCTTCCTCCTCCTCCTCCTCCTGCCGTCGTCGCTGCATTTATATAGGATGAGCTCCTGCGCCCTCCCACAAGCCATGCGGCTGCAACTCCCTTCGGCGAGCGGATGACTTTTTTTTTTTTTCTTTTCCTTTTTTTCCCCGGGTCCAAGCTCTGCCCGGTCTCGCGCGTCGTGCACGGCTTCTCGGTTCCTCTCCGGCAACTACTGCTGCTGCTGCTGCTGGTGGTGGTGGGGCGGAGATGAGCTTGTTCCATGCGTTCTCCAGATGTCTTAGCAGCCCACAGCAGCCTGGCTGGCAGGCGAAGCTCTCCTGAGTGGCTGACTGGCGCGATTCCCGGGCACTCTCGGCTCTGCATCTGGGCTGAACGACGCGTTCACGTGTGCGCCGCCAGCCCAATGTGTAATGCTGCAGTGGGCAACCGAGGAGCATCTGCAAAAGGACAGGAGGACCCAGCTCTTGGAGCCCAGATAAAACCAGGAAGCGCCTTGAATCAGACTTCCCCTTTTTTCTCCCGGGTTATTTTTGCCCTTCTCTGTTATTCCAAAGCTCACTTTGGCATTTGCCACCGTTGCCACTTGCTCTTCAGAACTACGCTCCCTTCTTCCCTTCCCCGTTTTCACCTGTATTTTATCTTTGCCTGGCAACCACTACTTTATTTTTCCCTTCCTCTCTTGAAAGGCGCCGTCTTCCCTCTGACCCGAAATTAATTTGTTTGTTGGCTGCAGCTCTGAGGGCAGGAAAAAAATTTTTTTGGGAATTTATTTAATCCTTCCCTTCTCCTTGTGCAAAGGAAGCAATGAAATTTCCAATCGAGACTCCAAGAAAACAGGTGAACTGGGATCCTCAAGGTTGGTGTTGCTTTTTCACTTTTTTTTCAGTAAACAAACAAACAAATAAGTAAATACATGCAGCGTTTCTCGCTGTCCGCCTTCGCAGCTGTATTTGTCCTTGTTATTAACCCACCCATCTGATGCATGAGAGAGAAGAGATTTGGCTGAGATTTGGGGGAAAGCTTTGTTGTTAATTGGAGCTCTGCCCTTCTCTCCCCCTCTTGTCTTAGAAGGTGGTCAGTGTTACTACAGTCTTGGGGACTGCAGGGTTGAGGGGTGGGGAAGTGGAGAGGGAAAAACTTGTCTAACTGAAAAAAAAAGCAAACCAAAACAGAAAACAGAAATGTGACATCACTTCTCTGCCCCCCCCACACACATACTATTTTTAGTCCTTCTGATACAGACTTGTCTTGGGATAAAAGGTCTAGTGGGAGGGAGATTCTTTTATCTTGGTGCTGGCTTCTTTGTCACTTCTGGTGATCTTTGTCTCCAGTAAACAGAGCAGTAGACAGACCGAGAGAAGAGCCATTCTTGCTTCCTCAATGACAAATGTCTCTTGGCAGCTAGATGGGATGGAATCTGACTGCAGTGGACTCCCGTTGGGGTGCCCTGATGAAATAACAATGCTTAGGAGAGACTAGACAGTCAAAATGTTTTTCATCCCTCTTAACAATGGAGTAGCTCCCTCCAAGCTTGGCGGATGAGTGGGCTTAATTCTGGGCTCAAGAGGAAGTGGGGGAAAAAAGTGGAGGGGTAAATATATAGAAGGAGGCTAATGTGTGCCTCTCTCTTGGGTTCTGCTCTGTAAAACAGTTGGGAGTTATTTAAAATACACCAGTTTGCATGCCTGTGCATGCACACTTAACACAAATGCTTGTTTTTAGGTTAAATGTATATTTTGGTTTTTGTGTTTTTTTTTCCCTGCAGAAAGTGGTAGACATTATCTCTGTGGATGCGTAAGGATCGCTTCATGATTCAGTCTAGGCTGAATGTCTAGGATTTTAACAACAGCAACAGCAGATGCTAAGATGCTTGCAGTCCTAGGAAGACTGACAGATTTATATGTTTTCTGAAAGACTGGGCTTGGCTCCCTTTTTTTTTTACCATGCCTTTCTCACCCTTTGTTTAACTTGTCAATATGCTGAAATGGACAAAATACCCAATTTTGTGTTGTCTTCAGATATAGCAATGGATTTCATAGCAAAAGAACCGAATCAGATAAATATTCCAGATATCTGAATTTGAAATAGACAAAGGAAGTACATTTGTTTCCAGTTTCATAGTAACTTATTTTCACCTTAAGAGATGATGAAATTGACGCTGATTCTAACATCATTATTGGGAGGGGGGAGGTGACACAAGGGAATTTGCTATTTTCATTTGCTACATTTTGTCGTTGCAAAATAAATAAAATGAAGTATATCATCTCTCAACATTGTTGGTGGTAGTGATGTCCTCTGTTCCGCCAAAGACCAATTAATCAGTTTTTGAATAGTAGGGCTTCTCAAGCTCAACAAGTGGTGGATTCCAATTGCATTAAAAAGTTGAGATAGTAAGTAAATATTCCTATAATGTGATTATTTCCCTAATGTGTGACTGAGTCCATTCCCATATCTATGCTGATACCATGTATTTAGTTATGAAGTAATTAAAAAAAAAGCAGGCCATATGAATGAAGTTCTTCTGCTAACACAAAAAGCAAACAACTTTAGGTTCCTTTCATACAGGAGTAGTGATATTTTTGTCACTTTTCTTTTGCCACTTTCACAGAACCAATTAAATAGATCTGTAGCCAGTTGTCACCAGTGATCTGAGCCATATCTGTCAGACTACCTTAAATAACATCTTGAAAAAAAATGTAAGAGAGGGGGTTCTTTTATGTGTGTTTTTTGAAACCATTCATGGTGTTACCTTTAAATAGTTTTGAATTATGCCCATTGCCTTCTCTGGTGGAGACCAGATGTTCTGGGACAAAAGAATGGGTCAGTTCAGAGTCATAATAATGGTTTAGACCTTGCTTTTTCTTATACGGGCAGATGCTGGGCCAAACCCTCGTGGGCACCTGATTCTGGCTTGAGTTCATTGTTGATGGAGTTGCAACACAAAGCTCTGTTTCAGTTTAAGGTGATCTAATGCTCTTGCAGTAGTACAGAAGAGCTGCTTTTATTTTTTTTACTGCACGAATGAGACATCTTTTATATGACTAAGATAATAATCATTAGTAGGATAGCAGAAACAATTTATGCTATTTTCCCCTTTTTTCTGAGCCTCTGGAAAGCTGTTCTAGGCAACTGGGAGCAGGGAGGATTTATGAAAACTGTTAGAAAAGATGCAGGGGATCAGAAGAGGGTACTCCCCATTTTCAGTGGCAGAATCTCAGTTTCTTGTCAAAAGGAAGTAAATGTTTCATTTGTAAAAAGAACACTGGGTTTAATCCATGAAATGAGAAAAAATTCAATGTTTAATACAAACTTACTGACTTTTTTTTTTAATGGAAATGCTTGGATTACTAGCCCTAGGTTTAATTTTAGCTTGAAATCAATATGATGTAAATCCTGATTAACTACAATGGGTTTGTTCTACATATGGGTATATTGGGGTCCAACCCTATGTACTTTAATATGATATATTGACAACAGCATACATTTAGCTTTGAAAATAGTTACATAATTGGAGTCATAATTTTTCAATCGAATTAATGTGTACTTAAAATCTCAAACTTCACAAATCATTTGAATGTGAGTAATTACAAGAGTTTTCTTAAAGTAAGAAGACTGAGTTTCTGATTTAAAAAATGTACCAAATTGGTTTATTTATCTATGTTCAGTACATTTAGATAGTCACAATTATGGGATAATAAATCATATCAGATACATTGGGATAACATTAAACATAATTACCAGCTGTTAATCTGATTTGGTATCCCTCAATAGATGGAGCAATGCAAGTCATATTGCATTTCTGATATGATGTTAAAACACCCAAATAGAATGAACAACTCTGAATGTTGATGTTTTATGGGTTCAGCTACTCTAGTTTTCTGACTGTGTGTTATGAAATTTATGCTATTCTACTATTTTAATATGGCAAATCATAGGTTGTTTGATATATCCACAAAATGTTTAAAATATTTTAAGTTTTAATGTTCAATAATTGCAAGATATATGCTCATGTTAAAATTAACATTTTTAAATTAATTATTAGCTGTTTCATTTTTTGCCCAGAGACATATGTAAATGGAACGTGATACTCATGAAATGTAATCATTCAGCTTTTACTGAGTTCCAGAATGAACTTGTATTTATTTCTGAAATTTACCGTATATAGCTGCCCATCTCACAAACTTTGTATATATTGGGTAACAAACTGTGTTTTTCTCAATGTAATTGGGAATGGCCCTCCAGGCGTGACATATAAAATATTAGCTGATGACTGTTACACTTTTACACAATTGACATGAATAGAAATAGGGATGTAACAAGGTAAGAAAGGGAAAATTCTTAAATCAACTGACTGAAATGTAGAGAAAAATATTTTTCTAAATTTAATTTGAGAAGTCTCCATCCCTGATTTGGTGTTTTGGATTTCTGTAAAAGGTTATGGTTGTATATCCTGAGAATATAAGATACATAAGGTTGCTATGGTAACACCAGTTATTTATTTGGGAGAATGAGTCTTCAGCCTTAAAAAAAGTTATTGGGATTGAAAAACCAGTCTACTCATTCACAAGCAGCACCAAGTATAATAGTTCATTATTTTATATTTCCTTTTGTTTTGGGGAAGCCGTATGATAGGACTGGATATACATTCATCCATAAAGCATTACAGTTTTCACAGAAAACTAGTTTATGGTAGAAAGCCCCATACAACCTTATGACCTACTGAACACAGTGATAATAACATCAGCTACATGCATAAAATGAAAGAAACTGACTTAAACTAAATCAGATCATTGTTCCATGAAACCTTGCTCCTGAAGATTTTTTTATCCTGCCTGGAGATATCACAGAATTACATCAGACTTTGAGATGATAGAGATACTGTAGCTGGCCCAGTGAATTACTGTAAAGAGAAGTTATGTGAACCAGGAAGCAACACTACATTCATTAGCATCCAATCCCCTTTTTCTTGGTAGAATCATGTCCAATTATGACAGGAACATGGCTATAATGTTAGTGATATTTTCTCTTTTGCCCCCATAATTAATGAATGCTCTCAAGTTACAGTTGCATTTGCTAGAAATTACCTCAAAACTAACCTATTTTCATTAATGTCTCCTTACATCCAAGGAAGCTTATTAAAAATCTAATCAGAATGCCCACATGAGATAAGAATTGATAGAATAAGAAATAAGGCAGGTTTGAAAAAAAGGAGGACTGCAGTAGTGCTGAGTTAGGAGCTGATATACATCCAATGGACAGAATTTGAGTAGCTCCTGAGTGCAGAAGATATAGATTTGTGCACCAATATGGGAACTGCACAATGGACACATCTGGGGCATAGTGAAAAATGTCTAACAGCAACACAGTTTGGAAAGTAGTTATTACTGTTTGTCATTGCATTGATTTCTCTATCAACAATACTGAACAAGTTAAGTCATGACTATCAAACATCAAAAATATATTCCAACCTATCCCACCTTCTTTACATGACTTTCCAACCTCCTTTACATGGCTGTCCCATCTCCTTTACATAGAAAAACTTCATCTGAAATGGAATCACTGCTCAACACTGTTTGAATATACAGCCAAGATATTGCAATGGAGTTTGGACTGGACCAAATGCATCACACTCAACATCACCAGGAGAAAAATTGTGAAAATTGAGGGAATCAAGATGCCCCATTAAAATAACATAAAGAGACTGGATGAAGATGATCACTACAAATATGTGGGCATCTTTCAAGCTGATGACATCAAGCATATTGATGTCAAGCATACTGATGTCAAGAAGAATGTTAGTAAATACTTAAAGAGAGTGAAGAAGATCTTAAAGCCCAAACTGAGTGGTGGAAATACAATCAAGGTGATTTTTATCTGGATAATTAGATATACAGATGAAAAAACTCATTCAAGTTGAATTAGAAACCCTGGTTAGTAAGAGCAGAAAAATGATGAGAATCGTGTTCTTCATCCATGCAGCGATCTTGATGGAGTCTATTTATCAAGGATCATAGGTGACAGGAATGTTGCACATACAGAAGACAATCGAATAAGAAAAAAGGCCATTGGAAGAATAACTAAGGATAGTGAAGTAGATGCATTGAAACTAAAACACCACAAAGGTTTATTGAATATCAGAGAGACCAAACTGGCCTATAAAAAAGACCAGATGAAGAATAGAAAAGAGGCATGGCAAGGCAAAGTATTACATAATTACATTAAAAAAAAAACACCCTACCAAGCAGTAAGGCTTCACAATGGCTAAGAGTAGGAAAGTTGAAGAACAGACAGCTAGGCTAATTCTGGCTGCGCAAGACCAAGCCTTAAGAAGAAATGCATATAAAGCCAGAATTGTGATGATAGCAACAGACAGCAAATGGCATCTCTGCAGGGAAACTGAAGAAACAGTGGATCACCTAGTTAGCTACTACAAGAAGATCACACAGGCTGATTATAAACAATGGCATGGCAAAGTAGCAACAATGGTACACTGGAATATCTTCAAGAAATACCATGGTCTGCAAGCAAGAACTAAATAGACAAAATAATAGAAAATAAAGAAGCTAAAGTGCTCTGGGACTTTAGAAGTCAAATGGACAAGCATCTGCCACACAATACCTCAGACTTAATAATGTTAAGAAAGACAAAAGCATTTGTTTACTGGACATTGCAATGCCCAGGCACAGCAGAATAGAAGAGAAAGAACTGGAGAAAAATCACAAAATGCAAAGACTTGCAAATAGAAGTAGAACAATTGTGGCAAAAAGAAAGCAAAGATAATAAAATAGTAATAGACATCTTGGGTGCAATTCCAAAACATTTGTAACACCATTTGAGCACCTGACAATCCACACCTGTTGTTGAAATGATAAATGTGTCCCTTTACATGGCCACCATCCTTGGATTTGAATAATCCATACTGGGCACTAATTTTTAACCAATCTTATATAGTATCTGAAATGTATATTGTTTACTTTGTTTCTACAAAGAAGGACAAGAAAGTGGGATATTGTATATATTTGAAGAAGAGCTGAATTGTTATGAATTGGAAGATACTCTATCACATACTCATTTTCTTTTACATGTATGCACATATTCGTCAGTATTATATTCACTGTCATATGCAATGTAATATTCTTAAGTTAGTTTTACAGCTCGAAAACTAAACCTTGAACAGATTCCTCAGAAATCAGGTATGCCTAATTGTAAGCAATAGTAAACAACCTGGCAGACCTTCAGCATTACTTGAGTACACCAGTTTAGCCTGAGGATTGTACTATAGTGGCTGTTCATTACGAGTAGTGTGCCCTTGATAATGTGAGGTCCAGCATACTAAGCAGGGCAACCTGAACAAATGCCCAAAATATCAGCATGGTCAGTGAGATTGCTGGTGATCTCAGTGTTAAGATTTCTTCACTTTTTTTCCCTTCACGACTCTTGATGCCTAAATTATTTGTAAGGCAGTTCCAGATCTCACGTATTTAAAAGAAGCAGGCCAATTTTTACATTTTTATTTTGTTACTCATGAGGTCTCAGGTCACAGAAATAAATGAGAGAAATTACACATTGACCATGTCATAATAACTGTGCATCTGTTGTTTACCAATAATTCAAAGTGACCTCCCTCCTTACTGGCAATTTTATTTGGGGGTAGAAATTGAAGTATAGAATTGGTGACAGGTGCTAAGCAAGGCCCCTTTGTAATCTTAGTAAAGGACCAACTAGTTCAAATGCCATAGATATTACTGCCTTCTATAAAATCTATTATTTATTTTCTGCAGCTGGGGACATGTTTTGCCCTCTTGCCTCTTCTGTAGCAGTGAGGCTAAGGGTTTAATGTAATGGATAAATCCCAAAATGTTCATATGTCGGGGGTTTGTATGGAGTGGAGCAATTTCTTGCAAACAATCAATCAAGTTGGTGTGTTAGCTTTTTTTAACTTGAACAACTGCAGAGGAAATTGCTCATCATTCTCTTACTTGAAATTTATCTCTATACAAGAGTTGTGAATAACTCCATCAAGTTGCCCATTTATTAATCACAGGTTTGGACATTATTCTGTTCTATTAATCCCTTGTCTACATTTGGATAAAAGCAAAGTTTGGAGAAGGGAATCTTGGAAGAAAAAAAATATTGTTGTGAAGCAACAAGTGGCACTGCTATAGTGATGCTATCCCACAGGACTCTTCTATGCCATAGGTATAAAATACTCTGATTTAAGGGAGCTGGGTAGAGCTCATATCCCAGAAGAACTGACTCAGACATTCTCTCTTCTGGGAAGGTAAGCAGAAAACTGTAATTCTTGTAGATATCTGAATTACTTTTTAAAAGTGCTATTTGCTAATTTCCCTCTAACTTTCCTTGAAGATTCTCAATGCGATTCACGTAAAAATAACAGACTTGAGCTCTAGGATGTTTTCCATGAGGAGGGCTCATAAATCTTTCCTTAAATTAATTTGTAAGAAGGTCTCAAAAACTATTTTTCCAAACTCGCTTTTCCCAACTCCAAAACATCCAAAAATTCTAAATCGGGATTGCCATTTGCTCAGGATAATCACAACCTATTTGGAAAGTGCTAGCTTGGAGAAAGCCCTTATAGGTTATTATTTTTAGAAAAGCAATTAGAAAGGGAAAGAAACCTACCAACTTCATTCACTTGTTTGAGTTAGCAAAGTTTCATTGTCATTGCTATGGTGGATGCAGTAATAGCTGCATTTAATTAGTTTATAAAAGGTTGTGAGGTATTCTTACTGCAGTGACTGGCATTTGGAGCCCCCGGTATAAACAAGCTGTTGCACAAAAGTCGTGTTCTTGAAACCAAAATCCTACGGAAGCTGGTTGTTGTACGTGCTAAACTGTTTGTTCTCTTACGTGGAGCAGCGGAATCGGATTCACTGAATGGCTGCAAAATGTGTTCCCTGATGGCTTGTGCTGATGTAGAAAAATTGTAGAACTACTTGGCAAACAACACAACATCTATAACTGGCCCTACTTTATTCAGATTTCAAGAAGCTATAGCTCAGCTTATTTAACATTGTTGCTCTGTGGACGTGAACTGGCAGAAGCTATGACACCAGTATCAATACAGGAAAAGAACAAAATGGTCTACTGAAAAGTTTCTTCAAATAGAAAGAAAAAAATAATGTTTGACACCAGGTATTTTTTAAAGATTAAGACATTGCAAGGATATTTAAGATTCAGGGTGTGGAACTTGGCTTGTGTTTGAACAATTCAGTTCTTGCCAGTTTTGAAGATGCTGGAAACATAGAAAGCTATATGAATCATCATAATCAACAATCATCAACTATCCATCATCATCATCATTATCATCTTGTATGGTGCCTGACACTCAGTTTGGATGTTGAAATATCAGAGCTTGATTTGTGTTTTTATAAAGCAATTTTGTGTTTCAAAAAAATGCAAATTTTTGAAATTTCAAAAATTGAAAAATAATACAAAGTATCGGTTTTGTTTCATCTAAAATATGGGTGGTTGAACATTTTGCTGAACTATTAGGCTGTACTCAGCTTTGGATTTAGTTCCCTAAATGCACCAGAGCATAAATGTATCCTGTCTGCAACTTGTTAATGCAGCCATGCCTTTCCCAGGGATTATACAGTTGCTTTAAAGAGTTTACAGTTTGCAGTTTAAAGTACCTTTTCTAAATTTATTCTGGAGCATTATTGCAGATTTATTAAGTAATTAATAAAACTGATCAGGCAAATGAAATTGATCTTAAGAACATTATTATTATTATTATTAGATTTAAATGATGCATGTATTTTGTAGAACTCAAGATGGTGCACGTAATGCTCTTGCTTCTATTCTCCCCACAACCACCACCTTATGTTTGGCTGAAGTAACTGGCTGTCAGAACTGCTACTTCACGCCTGCGTTCTGCTATTGCTCAGTATCAGTCTGCCATGAATTCTGAGGGAGGGAGCTGGTTGGGAGAGGAGGGAAGGAGTTGTATCTCCCTGAGACATGACTTCAAGGTCGGACTCCTGGGAATGGAACCCACCTGTATACCAGCTCACATTCAAAGTGACCATTCTGAAAACATCTTCTTTGAAATTGATTGGGCAATGAGGGCCAGCAATGGGAAGTACCTAAGAGGGGGAAAGTTACACTTGGGGATTTTGGCGTGCGAATTTCAGTTTGCTCTACTGTCTTTCACTTGACGTTTAGTAAACTATACCTTTCTCAACAAAGTTAAGGATCATTCTTGCTTAAAGGTTCAAATTGAGGCAGGGATGACACTGGCCTAAAATTATTTAGCTGGTTTTCATGCCTAAGAGAGAGCTAAATCTCTCAATGGTTTCCATGTTCCAATCTAGCATTTTACCCTTAATTACCATCTCTGCCTCCACCTCTTTCTCTTTTGTGATACTATGAAAATGTTCTCAAAGGTAATGTAATTATTTCTTATTTCCTAGTAGCACAACTCACCATCTGAGAAAACAGTATTTCAGGAGGGAGTCTTTTTTGTTGTTGTTACCACCGTGCAGCTTTTATGTATTTATGTGCCATATCATTAAATATTTCAAAAGATGGACAATCTCATTTGGCACTGAACATCTCATAGATTGCTGAGTCAGATATTGTGTATATGTGCACGTGGACTGACTTGCCCACCAGAAGGAGTCTGATAGCAATTTTTTGAACTGTAGCTTGCAAAAGCTGATGCCTTTTTATAAAATTAGAAAAGTTGGATAAAGTGCTACCAGAAGCTTTCCAATTGTTTTGCAACCGTGAACTAACACAGCTTTCCTCCTCGCCCACCTTAATTCCTCTTCTCATCTCTACCTCCTTCCTAGTATCTTTGAACAGCTCATTGACAGAAAAGAAGAAACAAATGAAGCTTCTTCCCAGGGATTCTCTTTGAAGATTGTTGATTCCCCTCCCACTGGAAGAAATCAGCAATTTTGAACAAAGCGTCTTGGACTTTGGTGTTTTCCAGCACTCTTGTTGAAAATTGTCGGCATTCTAGTATTACTGGCAAATAGTAACAAATTGTAAATTGTTATGTATCAGCTCAATGAGCAGGTGGGAAAGATACTGCCTACTCTGTTATCAAAGCTAATTCTTTGTTATTGTTCAAAGAGTTTATACAAGTATTTTTTCATAATTAATATGTCCTCCAAATCAGGGGTCTCCAAGCTTGGCAACTTTAAGCCTGGCGGACGTCAGCTCCCAGAATTCCCCAGCCAGCAAAGCTAACCCTAACCCAAAGTTGGCTGGGGAATTCTGGGAGTTGAAGTCCGCCAGGCTTAAAGTTGCCAAAGTTGGAGACCTCTGTTCCAAATCAAGCTTCACTCTTTATATCACATGGACCCATTCAAGTTCCACAGTCTTCAGCTATGGGATTTTTTGGTGGTCTTCCATTCAAGTATTAACTAGGTCTGGTACTGTTTATTATCTTTAAAAATCAGCCCAAATTGGCTAGATGTAGCCACTTGTTCAGACCTCATACTGAATAGGAGTCTGAAAAAAAGAAAAACAAATCCTCAAAACGTAGACAATTTAAGCTGCAAAGAAGCCAATGATACCTCAGAATTAAAAAGTCAGTGAAGTAAAACCAACCATATATGACTAACATTTTCAACATGTTCAAATTCCTTTCATTTAAATCTTTATGGCTGTGCTTTACTGCCAGGATTAGAGGCATAATCACCGGGATTGCAAGCAATCCAAAGATTTTTGAAACTGGAATACATCAAACAGGCACCATTCCTTGTTTTAGAAGAAACTCTGCTTGGTGGCCTATAAATTAATTGATCTTGAAAAAACATGGTGAACTAAAATGCACATTATGTTAAGAACTTTATTTCAAACTGTAGAAGCTTCATATGTGTGTAAAATATATCTCTATACCTGAAATTAGGGTTACAGATTGGAATTGCACTGTAAGAGAGAACTTAAAATTTCCTTTCCTATTTTAATTATCTTCAAAAATGAATTTGCTTTGCAATGAAAGCACCCCTTGGTGACTAATCAAACCGTTGTAGACTCTGGCGTACGCTGGTTTTTCTCAGGATTGTAAATCTAGCATTAGATTAGCAGTCATAAACTGGATGGTATGTCCTGCCTGCTCCTGACAGGCCAAGATATATATCAAAACTCTAACCTAAATGCTGGTATGCATTTAATGGAACATGTGGCTGGCCTATAGCCATTCATATAGCATTAGTATAGTATTGCAAATGCCTTAGAATTTAGAGAGCAGCAACTTCACATAATGCTGACGTTATCATCAGCATTATGACTTCTTCATGACTTCTATGCAGCGCCGTTCCTGTGTTCACCCAGAAGCATGTTAGATTTTCAGAAAGTGCTCTCCAGGGTGCTGTAGCCTTTCTCTAGGCTGGCAAGACCTGCCAGCTCAGTGAAGTGCAGTAGAAGAAAAGAGAGAAAAAGAAGCAGTTCCTGCTTCAGCATGCAGATGTTTAGTAGCAATTTGTGCTATAATCTAAAGTCTGCCCTTGTAGCATTCTCCCATTTGTTCCTCTCTCAAGTGACACTTGTAAAACGTCCACCTGAGCAAGCCTTACAGTATGTTCTTTGTTTTGCTTGCTCTCTCCCCCTCTCCCTCCCTCTCCCTCTCCCTCTCCCTCTCTTTCTCCCTCCCTCCCTCCCTCTCTCCCCAGTTATCCCTGACCATTCTACAAGTTCGGAGGTGCTTGACGTGGTCCATGTTAAGTTGTCACTTAAACCGTGTCATCTGATGGGGCTCTAAAGTGTGCCTTCTCTATTACAGTGCATGTGCTATTTCCCCCTTCCCCCCTCCCCCAAGATCTGGCTGGTCCCAAGCATGCCATTAGACTTTAAGACTAGTACTGGGCTAGGAAGAATCCATGGTGTGTGTGTGTGTGTGTGTGTGTGTGTGTGTGTGTGTGTGACTGTGTGATGTCATGTTTTATTCCCAATGTGGTATACTGGATTTGGTTTTTTTATTGTTGCATTTATTTTATCTCTGCTAGCCATCCAGAGTTGCTCTGCAAGTGGGTGGCCATATAAATTGAAGGAAGGAAGGAAGGAATATTGCTGCTGTTGTCCTTGGCAACTCATTGTTACACATTTTGCTATGACAAATTTATGGAAAGCTCTTAATCTGAGTGCTTTCAGAATTTAAGGAAATAATTATGTCACTTATTATCAAAATACTATTTCTCGACTGCAGGGGGGGAATTGTGACCAATACTTTATAGGAAGAGCTAGAAGGAATTATAGAAATGGCTAGTTAAGGTAGTAAGTCCAATTCCCTGTTCAATAATTCTTTATTTAATTTGTTTGCACATCTTGCTGCAAAGTGACTCTCTTATTTGCATTTGAATCTGAATTAAAGCATTTCTGACAAGTGTTTGTCCTCCATTGGTAGAACATCCATTGGTACTTGGTTCCAATTTGTTCCTACAAAGTTTTTGCTAACATTAGATTGGTAGCAAAATCTGTCTTTCTGTTATTTAAAGCATTGTTCTATATTGCTATATTCTGTATTTCTCTGTATATTGAGAGAAGATAGGTCTTTTGTATGACTCTTATTCAGCTATTTAAAATTTGTCATTAAATTCTCCTAGGTCACTTTTCTTAAGGCTAAATCTTTCTCTTTGTAGGGCTTAAATTTTCTGTTCTTTGATTATCCTTGCTGATCTTCTCTGAAGCTGTTTCAGTTTATCCGAATCTTTCTTAAATTGTAAAGTTGGGAACATGACATAGTTTTCGGGAACAAGTCTGATAAATATAAATTAATAGGGTGTGTCAAAAATAGATAAGAAATTGAATGTTTTCTTATCCCTAGAAAACCTGATTAAAATGCAAGGGGTAGACAATTAGATAATATTTTTAGAAGAGCAAACACTGATAAAGAACTTTGATGGGAATTTTGTAATCCATTCATCATCCATCATTTTTCTACCATGACATTCAATCACCTTTTTAGGTCCTTATTTAACCTGTTCTGCTTAATTTCAGGAAAGCTACTGCATCTTTGCTGTGATTCTAAATTTGTGCAACTCCTTATTGTTGATTTGTCCTTATATTAAAAAATCTGTTAACTTACACTTCAGAAATACATTTTATGAATTCTATCTCCAGAACCGTGTTTTCAGAAAACTAGTATTAATAATTAATTAATAACACCATGTTATATTGGGTTTTTTTTTTTAAAAAAATGTTCTATATGTTGCATACAGATTCAGCTGATTGATCAGTCATGAACTTTGAAACAATCATTATGAATAATAAAACAACTTCAATAATAAAACAACTTCTAATGGGCAAACATAGTTAAGCATATAAGGAGTTATCATAACAACCATATTTTCTGTATGGATGACATGGAGTCAGAATTTAATGATTATTTGGTATAATCACTTCATTCTCTGCACCTTTAGGCCTATTGAGTACCAGCTGTTGTGCACTGAAGGGGGTATCAGCTTCACGTCCTATTTGTGCATTTACAGAGACATTTGAGTAGCTGCTTTTGGCAACTGACAGATGGAAGAGGTGGTGGTTTTGTTTTTTTTTAAAAAAAAATCTGGCTCTTCTTGGATTCCCATATAATTGGGAGTGTTCTGTTGAATAAGTGAAGGATAGGACTAAAACCTAAACTAGATTAAAAACATGAAAGGCTGGAACATGCATATGTATTTTTTGGTCTCTTCTCATTTGAGTATCTTCATTGAGACTGGTTTTGATCCAAACTGAGTGGTATGAAAGTTCTGTCAGAAATGCTTATTTTCTTATGGATGATACTTCACACTTCAGACAAATATGTAATGAATTAGCCTGTGTTTCCTTATGACACAAAGGCTATCTGTCTGCCTGCCTATCTATCTGTTGGTTTGTCTATCCATTCATCTACAGTACCTCCTTGCTTACTGTTATTGTTTGAATTACTGTTTTCCACAAAAACAGTAAAAAAAAATCTGCAAAATAGGTTTTTAAAAAACTCTACTTCAAGCTAATTAGGACCTCTTTTAGTCCAAGAAATATTAATTATGGGAGATTCAATTAAAGCTATGACAGCTGTCCAAAAATTAAATAAAATTGTATTATGAGACACTAGATGATAAAGTACAGAAATAGTTCATCAAAACATTGTTTTAATGTGGCAATTTAAAGTACTCATCTGAAATAACTCTTGACTGATGTGACATTTAAGCTTTGTTGCCACTTGGATCTCTTGATTCCAGAGGAGAATCATACAACAAAAAGTATCTTTGTTACATGAGTCTATCCAGACCTTACATGATACTATCTTTTGGGGAATGAAAATGATTGTTTTGAAAAGATAAAATTATTAGGAAATACTTAGCTAGCTGTAGAGTCACTGAATATGTTTTGGGGGAAAAATAGCTAAATGCATGGATAGACAAAAGAGGCCCTGTCATAAAACTTGAACTGTTATTTTGGATTTTTTGTATTTAAATCTAATGGAAAAGGTTTTTTTCTCTCCTCTTCCCATGCTTTAAATAGATATTTTGCATCCTGTCCTCATTTAATGACCACAATCACCATAATCTTTTAACAACCCCATAAACCCTTGCAGGGTGGAGTCTGGGCAACTGAATGGAACTGAGATTTTACTGGCCGGATGCCCTTCCTGTTGCCAATGCAGAGCTATATTCAGCAGATATATTCTCATCATGCCCAGAGAGAGAAATACCTGCCTCTACCTAGGATTGAACTCACAGCCTCCTGATTGTGAGGTGAGAGCCCCACCTCTAGACCACTGCACCATTCATTTAGTGACCACAATGTGTTCCTTAAATTAGAAGCAGAAAGGTTACTCAGTGAAAGAAAGAGCGAGAGAGTGACACTGTAAAGATTACTGCTTGCTGCCATCTCATTCAGATGAATTTTCTGTGCCTGTGTCCTGTGCGTGACCCATTTTTCTTTTTACAGTCCCCTCATAGGTAAGAGAGGTTGCTTTAAAAAGCTATCTCTTCCTGAGTGATTTTCTAAAAAAGTGCTAACCTCAAGTTGACAGGCTCTGCTCTGTGACCTTAATTGGTTGATTAGAATGATGCCTGAAACTGACCAGACCTTAATCATTTTTACATTGATGGCTTTTGTCGTCAGATGCCCGAAATTTGGTCATAGATGCACACATTGGTTGGAAAATGATTTTTTAAAAAAATTACTGTCATATTTGTGAACGGTTGCTAAATGAGGTAGCTACTAAGAGAGAAGTGGCTGTACACCTGCTTACCTTTTAGATAGCTTGTCAAAGCTTGCTCACCATCATGACTAAGTCATATAAACATTAAGGCACACTGTGGTATATTTCAGTTTGACATAATGTAATGGGCAAAATAAGCCAATTTTGATTTATTTGACAAACCATGCTTAAGAGACCATGGTTTAGCAAGATGCATAAATGAACTCTACATATTGATATATAATTGTCAATCCAGAATCTGTGGAAGGTTTTGGGGCTCTGAAAACTATTATTTTGATCTATAAATTTGGTTAGGTTTGCTTCCATGCAAAATAACAAGAATTGTGCTTGGATAGGTCTCAGATCCACTAAGCTGAGCCCTCAAGTCCCAGTTTCAATGTTGCCTGGAAAAACCAAACAATCATTTTGCACAAGGTGTTTATGGCAGAGAGCACATAGAGGACTTTGGCATTTAAAGTTCCAGAGTCTTACATCATTGGGGACTTCTATTCCTTGCTCAGATGGATTAGTAATAAAACACAATTTGCACATTTGGGGTTCAGGGTTGCTTATTTTCAGAGAGAACGTTAACCAAATGTATTGGTACTAATAGCAGTATTTGTTGCAAAGTGCTGACATATTACTGAATTTAGCAGTGCTAACACTGCATTAGAGAATTCACTTCAGGGAAATGGAGCAGCTGTTCTTTTAGTTTATCTAGATGAACTATCTTCTCACTGTTATGGGGCTATTAAAGTGCAAATGATCTCATCATGGCAGAAGGAAAAAGTTTCTCCCCACTGCCTTCAGATGTACCTTGGTCTGCAATGCAATTATTCTAGAATCAGGAAATTCTATGAGATAACTTGTTGCATTTCCTATTGCCACAATTCAGCAATTTTTTAAAGCAGATTTGATTCTGTAGCAGGCATTTTAATTGGATCTTTAACTATCAATTTGCAAACATAATGACAGACTGGAAATGGAGCTAAGACAAGAGGGCATTAGCCCCTTTCTTTTTAAGTATCAATTAAAAAGCTAAGCTAACCAAATTATATCTCTTTAAGTTTTTAGTCTCTGGTATTTTATTTTATGTATTTTTATTTTATTATTTTACTTTTTTTGTACATATTATTTCTTGTATCAGGTACTGTTTCTATGTCAGCAGTCTCCTGAGAATTCAAGTTAGTGAATTCAAGTTAGTGAATATATAGAGTTTCTTTTAATCCGATCCATACAGCAACCTATTGGGATAGATTGTTTTAGGAATAAAGTTGGTGAGGCAGGGACTGGCAATTTTCAAGTTAGAGAGAACCACTATGCCAACCTAGATCAAGTTTCTGTAAATCACAGCCAGAAACTACAGTAGTAGTTTCAGCAACAACATGGGTTCTCATTTTACTGATCTCGGAAGGATGATGTCTGAGTCAACCTTGAACCTTTCAGAATCAATGGCTATTACATTCTAACCATTGTGCCACCAATTTTAGGCTCCATCAATAGATGCATAGTTTCCAAAAATAAGGAAAATAATACTTCTGCCATAGTCTGCTTTGATCAGACCTCACTTTGAGAACTGTTGTAGTTCTAGTTACTACTCATGGGTTGGGTCATTGCAAGTTTAACTTAAATTCAGGTGATCAGGGGGCTGGAAAGTTGGTAGTGGTGGGGAGACTGAAGAAAAAGAATAGTTAACTTTGAGTGGAAACAGTAGAGGGAGGTATAAGACCTATTTTGAGGTGTATGAAGGGATATCACTTAAAAGAAAGTAAAAACCTGTGTGGTGTCATAAAGAAGATGGTGCAGCAGACTAAAGCACTGTTAAGATAACACCAGCTGCCTGCAATTATTGCAAGTTCAAATCTCATCAGGCTCAAGGTTGACTCAGCCTTCCATCCTTTCGAAGGTAGGTAAAATGAGGACCCGGTTTGTGGGGGCAATAAACTGACTTTGTATAAAAAAGAGCACCGCTTAGGGGAGGGCCAAAAGCCCTACTAAGCAAGTATATACAAAAGTATGAAGGCTATTGCTTAACGCATTGTAAGCCGCCCTGAGTTTCCTGAAAAGGGCAGCATATAAATCGAACCAATAAACAATAATAATATGGAAAAAGGTCAAGTTACAGGATTTTTTTTTGTCAAAAAACACTTCCTAACCGCAAAAGTAATTTTAACAGTGGAACCAGTGATTAACAGAGCTGATAAATTCCTCCTTTTCTGGATATATGTGCAAGGTGGGGGCAAGATGGCAAGTTTTGCAGTGCAGGCCCCACCTCCTTTGTATATCCATGCACCGATGTACATACAGGCTGGCATCGTAAAGCTGCATTCACCATCTTGCTGGTTTGACTCCCTTTTATTCCCAGAGGCTGCTGAAATTTTCAAACAGAAGCTGGGCAGTCACCTGATGCTTAGAGGCCTGCACTGAACAGGGGGTTGGATTTAATTGCCCTAGCACATAATTCTGATTCTATTATACCTTTGTTGTTGTAACTCACTACTGTATTGCATGGCTTTCGTGAAAGTGTCCCATCCACAGAATTGGCCTGATCAGTTATAGTTCCATATTTTTCACTGGGACCAGTATTTAATGACCTTTAAGTCCAGCTGACATTTTAGTTTTAATATCTCTGTCTTTAGCAGCAGCTTTTTATTGTTTTAATATATGATTATTTTTATGAATGTATTATTTTACTTACTTTATGTAGATAAGTAATTCCTAAAACACCCAAACTAAAATGAACTAACCTGATAAGGCTACAGAAACTGACATTTCAAGTGGCTTGTTTCTAGCTCCTTAATGTTTCAATACAGCATTCTCTCTAAACAAACAGGAACATACCTCTCCCCAGTGTCATCATCTGTGGCATAACACCTGGCAAAGTCTCCTTAGAGGCATGACAATCTGCCAATTTAAAGTGTGTGTTGCATAAACTGAGATTTGTTACCATGTTTAATGAGAGAGCTTAAAACCTATTTCACTAAGGCTTAACAAGCAAACTCCAAAGCTGTACTGGAAAAGAAAGCTGTACTGGAAAAGCAGATTCTTAAGAAACATTTTCTAGAAACGAGGCTAATGAAAATCTATTTTTTGGATTCAGAAAAAGTGGAAAGCACAAGTTCTGTGTGCTGGTTAGGGCCATGCAATAATCTGAATTAGAAGAGGAAAGAATCACATAGGTGTCTAGGTATTAGCCCTTGGAAGTTCCTTAAACATGAGTTCACGGGAATTGGGTGGCCAATAATTTAGATAAATTAATAAAATAAAAAAGTCCTTTCCTGGGATCCTACAGTCAGTCTACAGCAATGGTGGGTTTTAAATTTTTTTACTACCGGTTCTCTGGGCGTGGCTTGGTGGGCATGACATGGCTTGGTGGGCATGACATGGCTTGGTGGGTGTGGCAGGGGAAGGATACTGTAAAATCTCCATTCCCTCCCCAATCCAGGGGAAGGTTACTGCAATATCCCCATTTCTTCCCTATCAGCTATGACTCGGGAGGCAGAGAATAGTTGGGGGCAGGGCCAGTCAGAATTTTTACTACCAGTTCTCCGAACTACTCAAAATTTCCACTACCGGTTCTCCAGAACTGGTCAGAACCTGCTGAAACCCATCTCTGCTGTAACCCCATTTAACCAATTTAGCACATTTCCCCTAACAATAGAAATAATCCCAAATTGGACAAGCAGCTTCCTAGCTTCTCCAGAACTGGCCAGCAAATCGATTTCTTAGGATTTCCCACTTTGTAGCCCTCAACCTCTGTACACATTTTTGTTTTTCCAATTTGGTCAGAACCTGCTGCAACCCACCTCTGGTCTACAGGGCTCATATTGAAGACAACTGTGTATGTGGTAACTCTTTTCCATGGAGACAAATTTGGTCTGGAATGCTTCATTATCTTGGCATATTCTTCATAAAGCTAAGAAAAAAGAAAAAAAAATAGTGACCATAACAGAATAATACATTCTGGAAAATAGGAAAAACATTCACCTGCATTATAACATCTCTAGAAAGTTCTTTGGGCATGCAGCTGTGCCCATGTGAACTGTGTGTAGATCTTATAATAAGCACTTTGTGGAGACAGAATTTTCTATTTATGATGGTTAGCCCTCTCCCAAGACCTCCAGTTTAATTTAGATACTTGGTTACTTGCTAATCTACCCAAGCATACCCAATAGTGAACCTCCAGTGGAGAAGATTCTGCTTCTTGATGTTACTGATATGTAGAATCTAGGGAATTGCTTTAGATTGAGTAATTCATTTAGTTCAATATTGTTGACACTGAGTAGTAGAAGTCTTTTTAGAGCCCAACCTGAAGATTCCAAGGGCAGAATTTGTTGTCTGCTTCCATTCTTATTGGGCCTACTCGTTGCTTACAGTTGGTTGCAATTTTCTATGATCAAAAAGTGTTCCTTACTTCAGGTTTTGCTATGATGTGCCCAAAATTTGTAAATGTTGATATAGTATTACTTACACAATCAGGATATTTTACTGAGTACTACTTATTAGTAATGGGTGAAGTCTAAGTAATATGTTTGAATAATGTTTTAAATTATTTATTTCATATCTCCAAAAAGCCACAAAATTTAGCAATGGAAGTATCTTTCAGTCCAACTCATTTACCTGTTGTAAGATTGGTTATATAATTTATACTTTTGTGAATAAAGATAGATTGTTTGGAATGTTTTTTTTACTGATTGGAAGCGTTTGTTTTATATCGGTTATTACCACAGTTCATCTCACATGATATGCTTAGTAATCACTACTGTATGAGGAAGACAGGCCTGCTGTTCCTGTATATAAATAAATACCAAAGCTGAGTTCATCTGTTTATTTTCAAGATACAAAGACTTAAATGGAATTCAAGAATAATGAGTACTATTTTCTTTTATTACAAGTAACTGAGGAATAGTTACTGAGAGGTAGGATCATTGGTGAATGAGCTGTAATCTGCCATGGATTAGGAATGTGATCTAACATGTACAAAATTAAACTTAGACTTTTGAGACTGTTTTATTCCTAGTTCTGAAGGAATATCATTATTAAGACTGTAGATAATCATAGTTTCTATCCTAATATACTGAGAAAAATGTTTTAATTTTCATTAATTTGGATCATTTTCAGTTGGAAAAATGAAATCCATTTTTCCAACTGAAACAAACAGTAGAATCTCCATTCAGTGAGAGAACTAGGTTGCTCCTTATTCCCCATCATGTTATCCTCCCTATATCTGTGCATGTTATTTCAGTCTTTCTGAAAATAGAGAAATAGGCAGAGGCAAAACTAAGCTCATAAACCTAAATAGGGATATATAATTTTTTTTCAAATTCATGTCATTTCAAATTCAAAACATCTCATTTTGGGATTGGGAGGTCCATAACAGCTGTTTTTTGTGTGGAATGGGCTGTTTTGATGATTTTGAAAGGATTTTGAGCTTGAAATGGGTTGTTTTATACTCAGAATAGTTAAAAAGATTTTGTAGACCTCTGCTGTTGTATCTCTTATTTACTTTTAGTTGAAGAACCATCTACAGTAGTACTAGTATTTATAAAGATTCTTTTTGCATAGCGCTTAAAATATCAGTCCTCCTATATTTTCACTTTGGGGCAGGCTGAACTTGACAGGGCAGCTCCATGCAAATATTTTTGCTTATTTTTAACTATTGTACCACACTAGTTCTTCAGGGCAGCGTTAAGAATTTTGGATTCAGATCTAGGGCATTTATTCCAAGTCTATGATAGAAACAACATGGCTATACTGGCACTTTGCATTATTTTTCAGCTAACAGTTAATTAGAAAATCGTCTCTTAATTTGTGGGAAAACAGTTTGAGCTATGGTCACTCCCCATCTTTCGTGATTAATTGCCACTTCCCAGGAGGTGGAATTTCAATCAGAGAAACAGTATGTGTGTGCGGGTATAGTTTCTCTAGTCCAATTTCCATTTGAAAATCTTGCATCCAGTTAAAGTTTCCTCAGAAAATGTTTGTTAATTCTGTAATGCCAGACCATATGCATTATCCATACCAAGGATTTATTATGGAGGTACTGAAGCCACCTAGTCTGCTTCATATAGTGTAGGAATTAACATGGAGAATTTTCCATGAACTTGAAAAGCTATTATCATTAGCAATAACTATGTTTATATCGCAGTAGCTGAAAATATAAAAAGGTTATAACTTCGTGACACAATCAATTTTTTATATATAGGAATTGGCATGTTCAGTCTTTAGTTAGGCTAGCAAACATCTCAGGTTTGGATAAGGCAGTGTGGGAAATTATTGAACCATTATTGTGATTCAGCTACAGAAAAAGCCAGGATACCATATACCAATTTAACACAACAATTTTGTTTTCTATTTCAGTGATTGTGCCGGCAACTGTTCCCTCAGGTTGTGTGCCTGTGACCAATAAGACTAATATACCCAAGCCAGCACCACGACTCTCTATTTCATCTCCTCGGGCAACTGTGATTGCCACTATGGAAACCCCCTCACAGGGTTTGCAGACAGTCATGAAGTGGAAAACAGTGGTAGCCATTTTCTTTGTGGTAGTGGCCTATCTGGTCACAGGAGGTCTTGTGTTTCGTGCTTTGGAACAGCCAGAAGAAAGCAGTCAGAAAACCAGAATTGCCAATGATAAAGCAGAATTCCTCCAAGAGAACAACTGTGTATCCCAGCAGGAGTTGGAGGCATTGATTAAGGTGAGAACATCAGAATGGATACCATATATTGGGAAATTTACTTTTAATAAATCTAAATGAGGTATAGTAAAAAAAAAATGTTTCCTGTGCTGCATGTTTTTTTCCCTCTTCTGTTTTGTTGCTATGAGAAGGAGCTCCAAAGTCTCTGTTTTTGATTTTAATGATGTCTCCAGTAAATGTTGTTTACCTAACCATTTGAGATTGAAGATTCCTTTCGAGCCCTGTGCAACTTGTTAGGAGCTGCACTTGGGTTTGGCAAAGAGAGAGAGACTATGGGAAAGGCAATCAGAAAACTTTCTTGGATGCTAAATCCACATGGTTTCTTTTTTACTTTCTGCTTCTCCAACACTAATAGTGCCTCTTGCTCACATTCTAATTGCAGCAGATATTGTATTGTTCTGTTTATCACTTAACTTTGTGAAATTAGCAATTATGGCTTGGAAAATTATCTGCATTAGGATGTCCTGAGAGGGAGAAAAGCATGCAGGATAGAACTTTCCCTCTTCATCAACTGGCAGACTCCTATGTCCCCTGCAGTGATAGATAGAGCAAATTTTTGGAGTGAGCAACTGTACATCTGATGAGTTAAAAAGAAATAGCGGGAATGGTATGGCTGAGAAAAAGAATACTGGAAATTATATAAGGCTGACTGCAATGTGAATAGTACAATAGGGTGAAGCTATACTGTTGTCCAAGAATCATTGAGTTGAAAGGACTATTTAGGCCATTAAGTCCAATTCCCAGATCAATGAAGGAAGCTAGGTTCATATATTCTTGCAGATGGCTCTCTAGCTTTTTCTTGACGATATACTGTACATGCAAGGAAACTCCACCTGATTGCTCTGTTGAACTGCTTTATTAGGAAAATTATAAAATCTAAAAACCTTTGGTTTTATACCTGTATGCAAAAAAATAGCAATCTCTGGTCAAAATGTTTTTTCAGCAAGGCACTAATATGAAACATACCTCCAAATTAACAATAAAGTGCTTAGAGATAAGAAAAAATAAATACTATGGAATGGCCTTCATAGTCCCTAGATTTGAACAGTGCTGAACGTCTATGGGAAGATCTCAAACACACAGAAAAGCCTAAGAATATTTTTGGGTCAGAAAAGTTATGCAAATAGGGAAAAAAGTTCTGCAGATGGGGAAAATGATCCAGAACCAAAAGTAAAAAGATTACAGGAAATGTTGGGAAACTGTTATTTCTTATTACTGTAAAGCGGGATGAATACGTCACATGCTGGCCACGCCTATACCCGATTTAGCAAAGGGGAAAAAAAGTCCCAATATGTCACATGATGCCACCATGACAGCGTGAGTTTGACACCCCTGCTTAAAGGTTTCCAAGTTTCTCACCTGTCATGTTTGTTGTTTTTTAATTCTGAATCTGTAAACAACGGCACCTAAATAATACGTTTTCATATTTGCAGAAATAATTGATACAGGTTGTGTCAGCTTCTTTTCACTTAAGAATTAATTGAAACATATCATTTGACTAGGAGTTCCTAAATGTAAGTCACCCAGAGTTACATTCTGTGAGATAGGCAGCTGAATAATGGAATAAATAAATTAATATATACATACAGTTTCATGAGCTATTTCACTTTTATGGATGCAAATTTGAAGCTAAAAAAAAAGAAAAAAGGAAAAACGGTTAGCAGAATGACCATACATTACTAATCAAAGAACACTGCTGCTTTTGAGGCTCTGAAGGTAATAGGTCAGAGTACCAACACTGAATGTAACTAGCTTAATGTGTCTAGCAATACATGATTCCTAAATTTGCAGCTATCTTTTTAGGTGGCTCTTAAATTGGAATTAAAAAGTCTATAGAGATTCAACTGAATGAAAACTTCCAGTTTAATCTCTGGATCTGAATTCAGCACATTGGAAGCAATCTAAGGCAATTATGATCTGACAGTAAAATTCAGATTGTATAAAATATATTTCATCATCTTGCTACGAGGACTTTAATTTCTGAATTAAAGTTGGTTACAGTTAGTGCACATTAGGCCAGTACAATTGACAAAACAAAAACACACAAAAAATCTCAAATACATGTCGATGAAAACAAAGACATATTAATTAAAATGAGTGTTTTATATAGAGAGGAAAGAAGAATGAAAAACGTATACCTTGTATATATTTCATAAACAATATATATGTGTATATTTTACCCTATTTTAAATTGTGAAGAAATACTGCCAATGTTTGTTTACTTGTTTCTAATCTATACTAAACAATGCTGCAGTCCGGATTGTTATTTAATTGGTCCTCTGAGTGACATTTGGTCTTCTGAGAGAAATTGCTCAGATCTGAGTTTGCTGCCAAAAGAGGAATATGACATAACCTTTACAATAGCTTAAGTGCAATTATTATACGTCAGCATTTTAGTTACCTTTAATGATGCTTATAGTAGGAAATAAAGCATGGAAAATGACTTCATACTGAGTAATGTACATTGCATTTGCCTGCAATACATGTTTTACATTTTCTGTTAAAGGCAGTCTATAAAATGTTTTTCTTAAGTCAGTTGTACATTCAGTTTAAAAGGGAAATGTTCAATTGAAACTGAACATATATTCAGTTTATATATGCTTATTTTTCCTTCCAGACAAAGGGCGAATATAACCCTTGAAATAAAGCAGAAGTCTGGCATGAACATTCTACCCCAAGCCATTCAGAGTCTGCAAAAGAGCCTCAGTTAGAGGCATTTCTGCTATATTCATAGTAGCTGTTAGAAATAATTATCATGGTTAATGAGCCTGAGTTTATTTTTGGATCATTATAAAAATTAATAAAAACAATTTTAGTGACATTGTCCCAAACTCTATAACATCTTCTGGAAGTTGCACCAGAAGACAGGAGATATCATTCACAAATATTGAGAAGGAAGAGATGAAGATGAGAGAAGAAAAGCAAGATCTCTCTGTCCCACTCCTTCCCTCCTTCCCTCCCCCCCTCTCTCTCTCACACATGGGGGGGGGGGGAGAGACAAAAAGAAAGAAAAGAAGAAAGAGAATGAAAACTGAGAATAATTTAAAATACCGATTTTGAATTTTGTGAAAGAAGACATTTAGATAGACGGTTGTTTGACCTTTTGCCATTCTTTGAGAGCTTAAAAAGGCTTACATGGGCATACCTCTTCAGTTTTTCCTTTGAATGAAAGAGAAGATGGAAAGTAACAAAATAACTGAAACATGGAAAGAGATCATAGAGAATTGAGACAGTGGAGGATGTTAGAAAGGCCCAGAAAATAGGAAGAGGTTGGGGGATATGGTAAAGGGAGACTGCCTAGAGATTGTTCCAGCCTTAATTAAAAGCAAATCAGACATCCATGTTGTCTATTCCTAACCAATAAGGCTATGAAATGGACATCTCCAGGAAGTTTTGGAGATATAGTAATCTTAAAATGTTTCTTATATAGCAATTGAGAGTTTCTAGATTAGAAAATACTACTACTATTGCTATTAAAGTATTGGCTTATGCCGATGTCCCTATGGGTTCAGATGTCTTGGGCATAACAGTCATTACCCATAAGAATTGCCTGTCTATACTAACTCGGGAGATAGAAACTTTGACTAAAAATGATAAATCAGAGAAGAATATATCCTTAATGTGGATATCCAAGACATCCAAGACAAAAGGGACACGGTGGCTCAGTGGCTACCATGCTTCGAGCTTGTCAATTGAAAGGTCGGCAGTTCAGCGGTTCGAATCCCTAGTGCCGCGTAACGGGGTGAGCTCCCATTACTTGTTCCAGCTTCTGCTAACTTAGCAGTTTGAAAGCACATAAAAAATGCAAGTAGAAAAATAGGGACCACTTTTGGTGGGAAGGTAACAGCATTCCGTACACCTTTAGCATTTAGTCATGCCGGCCACATGACCATAGAGACGTCTTCGGAGAGCACTGGCTCTTCGGCTTTGAAATGGAGATGAGCACCACCCCCTAGAGTCGGGAACGACTAGCACATATGTGCAAGGGGAACTTTTACCTTTACCTAACATCTTAAAGTTGTACAATTGGAAAAGGCTATTTAGGCCACTGAGTAAGCCCCCTGCTCAGGGCTGGAATCCAATGAAAGCCAGAACAAATGTCTAATGAGTCTCAGCTTGATCATATCCAGCTAAAGAAGCCAATGACCTTTCCAGATAATTGTTCCTGGTCCCCCCACTCCCCTTGCATTATTGTAACCTGAGCTGTATACAGTATTGTGATTCTGCTTTGGGCCAAGCATGGGGCATTTTATCCTGTCCTTTCACCTCAGTCTGTTAAAGAATGACCATTTTGCTAATGAAAAGGCAGGTTGTTTCATTGTAAAAGCCAGGTATTCTAAACAAGCTTCAGCTCAGGGGAATTCACTTTTGTCCTACGGCATTTTAGGGACCCTCATGGGAACTGTTTTTGGAAAAGTAAAATGTCAGAAAGTGTAAGTTTCTGGAATGGATTTTAGACAAGTAAAGAGGCAAATGAGAGTAGCTGCTAAAAATAGATAAGAAGCAGAGATTCTACATATAAAATGACCCCCAAATTGGCCATCTGGGAGAAATGTGTGGAATGAATAGGATTTAAAGAATCAATCACTTTGCAATTTATATCAATATGGATTTTTAAAATTAGGGTCTCTTTGTAATGGGCATAGCAACATTTGCCATTGCACCAGGTTCTGTCTGCCTAAGGAAAACAAAAGTTTAAAAGAATAAAGTTAAAGCTCTGATGGCTCCTCAACCTGTCTCTACAGTGCCCTGGACCACTCTGATGGGCAAACTAAAGGCACACTATGCGCCTGCTCCCTCTCGCATGTCCCGGCGATTTACATTCCACCAGAGGGTCCAGAAGGAAGGGGAGTCCATTAACTCTTACATGGCTTCCCTCAGGGCCACTGCAATAGATTGTGAGTTCCCAAACCTAGATGATTCCCTCCTTGAGCAGCTGGTGTGTGGTGTGAGGGACACGAGACTACAACGTCGCCTTTTAGCAAAAAATGACATCTGCCTCCAATCCGCTTTGGATGAGGTGTGCGCATATGAGATGTCAGAAAAATCTGCGGCTGAGATGCACAGGGCTCCATCCGCACTTGCAACTGCCCGGTCAGTTCACTATGATGATGTCTTTTCCGATGACCTCACAGACGAGGAAGATGATGTGAGTCGCCTCAAATCATCCCCAACAAGCAAACAGCAAACAGAACGAAAACAACAACAAGCACCTTGCCTCGGCTGCGGCGAAAACCATCCTCGCTCATTGTGCCGTTTTAAGACCGCAGTCTGCCGACGATGTGGCAAAAGGGGTCACCTGGCTAAAGTCTGTCGCTCCAGCCCACAGGACAACACCCCTCGCTCAGCCAGATGCTTCCAAAGAGGCCACCAAGCCACCAGAGAGGATTGTTTCACCATCACCAGAGAGGACACCAACCCTGCAGTGTCGATCAGCCATTCATCTACAAGCCCCAACAAAAAACTTTTTCTAACTTTCAGAATAGAAGGGGTGCCCTGCAAGATGGAGGTGGACACGGGCTCCTCCAAGACCATTGTTGCCTGGAACACACTACAAACAATAGTCCCTAGCTTCTCCAGGGGTCACCTAACTGCCTGCAACACCAGGCTTCGTGACTATCAAGGGAACAATATTCCCATTCTGGGGTGTGCCAAATTTTTAGTGGAGAAAGGCGTGTTCTCAGGGCGCCTCCCATTAGTAGTTGTAAGGGGGAACCTTCCCAATTTGCTAGGGCTTGATTGGTTCAAGGCCTTGGGCCTCAACATCACAGGCATTCATGCTACCACCACTAACGATTTTGAGGCCTTGACTACTAAATTTGCTGAAGTCTTTGATGACTCCCTGGGTAAATATGTGGGAAACCCTATATCCTTCAACATTGATCCCCAAGTGTCCCCTATCCGGCTTAAGCCTCGACGGGTGCCTTTTGCACTACGTCCTAAAGTGGACAAGGAACTGGATAAGCTGATTGCACAGGGGGTGCTTGAGCCCACAGATCATTCTAAGTGGGAGACACCCATTGTCATTCCCACCAAACCAGATGGTTCCGTGCGCATCTATGGTGATTTCAAATGCACACTGAACCATGCACTGCAAGCACACCCTTATCCAGTCCCCGTGGTCCAGCACCTCCTCCACTCTTTGGGTCAGGGGTCTATTTTTGCCAAGATGGATATGGCACAGGCATATCAGCAGCTCCCTGTGGATGATGCCACAGCTGCTGCCCAGACTATTGTCACACACAGAGGTGCCTTTAAGTGCCGTCGCTTACAATTTGGAATCAGTGTGGCTCCTGAGTTGTTTCAGGGTCTTATGGAACAGCTATTACATGGAATACCGGGAGTCATCCCTTACTTCGATGACATTTTAATCTCGGCTACCAGCCAAGTTGCCCTTATTAGCCGCTTACGACAAGTTCTCACCCGGTTTCAGCAAACGGGCCTTAAGCTCAAAAAATCTAAGTGTACAATTGGGGTTCCTAGGGTTGAGTTCTTAGGGTTTCTGATAGATGCTAAAGGTCTGCACCCTACCCCATCAAAGATGGAGGCCATTAAAAAAGCCCCTACTCCGATGTGCAAAGCTGAATTGCAGGCTTTTCTAGGCTTACTCAATTTTTACAGTGTGTTCCTGCCACATAAGGCATCTGTGGCGGAACCTCTTCACAGGCTATTAGACTGTAAGGCTCCCTGGGTATGGGGCAGGGCCCAGGCCTCGGCTTTCACTGCTGTCAAAGATCTCCTTACCTCAGATGTAGTACTGGTCCAATACAGCGACAGTATCCCCTTAACTTTGGCTTGTGATGCCTCTCCATATGGCATAGGGGCTGTCCTGAGCCACCTACTGCCAAATGGAACCGAGGCTCCAATTGCTTATTTTTCTCGGACCTTATCCTCGGCCGAGAGAAATTATAGTCAATTGGACAAAGAGGCCCTGGCGGCTGTTGCTGCTGTCAAGTGGTTTCATGACTATGTGTATGGCCGTTTTTTCCAATTGATAACTGACCACAAGCCCCTGCTGGGGTTGTTAGCTGGCAACAAGCAAACACACCAGATCATGTCCCCTCGTCTATCTCGATGGTCCATCTTCCTTGCAGCTTACAATTATCAGCTGGTCTATCGGCCTGGCAGAGAGCTCTCCAACGTGGACGGCCTTAGCCGATGCCCTCTTCCTTTAGCTGTGGAAGACCTGGCTCCTGCCTCAACTGTGTTTTTGATGGACGAATTTCCTACCTTGGTCACCACGGCCGACATTGCCAAATATTCTAAACGAGACTACACCATAGTGCAGGTTCTTGACTGGGTGTGCAGGGGGTGGCCACAGGGACATCTGCCAGAGGAATTCCTGCCATACAAAGCGAGACAGCATGAGCTGTCCATCTTGAAGGGTTGCTTATTGTGGGGCAACAGAATAGTGGTCCCCCCTAACTTACGCACCCCCATATTAAAATCTTCGCATGAAGGGCATCCTGGCATAGCCAGGATGAAGGCTTTGGCTATGTGTGGTGGCCTAAGTTAGATCAGGCTGTCACAAAGTGGGTAGAGGGTTGCCAGAGCTGTCAGCAGTCCCGGCCAGCACCCCCCACAGCCATCCCTACAGAATGGGAGACCCCCAGAAACCCATGGTCCCGAATCCATATTTACCTGGCTGGCCCGGTCCAGGGGCAAACCTTTTTGGTAGTGGTTGATGCATACTCTAACTGGGCAGAGGTGTGGCTACGTATGCCACAGTTTGTGTATTCTTAACAGATCTTAACAGATTAATAGAGTTGGAAGCAATGGTGGGTTGCCTCCAGTTCGGACCGGTTCTATAGAATCAGTAGTAAAACTGGCGGGAGGCTCCACCCACTGACCCTGACATCATCAGAAGCGATCTGTGCATGCGCAGAAGCTTCTGCATGTGCACACGCGCGCAATCCCGTTGCGAACCGGTAGTAAAGGTAATTAGAACCCACCCCTGGTTGGAAGGGACCTTGTAGGTCATCTAATCCAACCCCCTGCCCAGGCAGGAGACGCTGCACCATTTCTGACAAATGGCAGTCCAATCTTTTCTTGAGATAAAAGTGAGAAGATTCTACATAGGACAATCTTGTGTTTCCCTCCAGTATCTGAAAACTTCAGTACTTCACTTTATATAAATGCAAATGTTTCCTAGATAAACATACATTTTGGTATTATTTTCAGTTTTGATATGCTGCAGTGACAGTTTCTTTCAGTAACCTGGAACAATAGCTACTGAAACATTAGCAGAGTATGTAGGTAAATCATTTTTCCAAGGGCCTACTTTTTCCCGGACAAATCTTTTGATTCTCTTAGTTCATTTACTTCCTACAGTCAACTTGGAGTTTTGATCGTCTGTTGCTAATATCGTGCCCAACACATGCACTTATTAGAAGCCTTTAATAAAACCACCAATGTGCTCTCTTTTCTGGTGGGATTATTTTATCCTTGCTGAGTGGGTCACTTTATGTCTCAGCCTGTCTCACTCAGCCTGGCTAGGTGGCTCAGTGGCTAAGATGCTGAGCTTGTCGATCAGAAAGATCGGCAGTTTGGCGGTTCGAATCCCTAGTATAGGTCTCCTGCGTGAGGAGGGGGTTGGACTAGATGACCTCCTAGATCCCTTCCAACTCTGTTAACTGTTATAGTTAGTTGTGTGCCATTGCCATTTCATTTTAACATGGCACCACAATTGCTACATGGACCCCTTGTTCATTTCATGCATGAGAATCCATTCATGAAACGAATATAAAAAACATTTGGCAAGAAAAGGTAAAAGCGCAGAGTTCTTGACCTGGGAGAAGAGCTTTATGTCAGCTCCTGGCCAAAAGAAAAACAAGATAAAAAATAAATTGCATTGCTAATGTGGGTAGGAAAGTTGAGGTGCAACCCGAAATGTCTGTGACATAACCTTTTGAAAGATAATTAGGAATAGTATAGTTCTTGATTCATTTTTTCTTTTACAAATTTCAATACCAATCATAAACTCTTGTCTAGATTAATGAAATATAGTGCACGTGGAACTAAATTTGAAGACAATGAAAGAACTTCTGTTGGCAGCATTTTCTGTTACGGATTTGTGAAGCAAATTTTTATACCAGCCAAGTAGTCTCATAAATGTCACTTGATGATAACTAAATGCAGAATGCCATTAAATTGTGCACAGCTTTAACAGATCACCACTTGTTTACTTGTTTTCACACCAACAGAAATAATGTGGGCAATTAATTGGCCACAAAGGAAGAAGGTTTTTTTTCTGCATACGTTGTCTTCTTCATGCATTGTTTCCTTTGCTTGGGACAAAAAAAAAGCTTTTGGAGAATTTGAGTTTTCTAGATTACTGAGGACTATGCAGAAGAAAATAGCTTAGAAATCAGAGGCCCAAGGGAGAAAAGCCTGGATAGCAGGGACATCCAGAGAGGAGGCCAACAATGTCAAAATTGGTAAGGGGGGGGGGCACAAGTGTTTGTGAGTGAAGCCCTGTCTTGTTTTGTGCGTGCAATGCATGCTAGTCATTTAAAAAAGAGGTGAATTTCCATGTTTCATCCTCCATTTTGACAATATGGACACTCATTCAAATTAGCACTCAAAGAGAATATATAACTGGCATGCATGTGATTAAAGACTTATTAATCTGTTGCATTTCTACATTCAAATGGGAAAATAAATCTCTTGGGAATACCAGATTCCTGTTTCTTGAATTCTGAGTACACCTTATAATATTACATATACTTGTAGTTGGGAAGCAGTCAACAATATGTTGACTTGCAAGGTAGTCTCTAGAGTATCTGGATTGTCTTCCTATATACATGAGAAGGAAGCAAGAATGAATGCAAAATTATATTGATTTGTTATGTATCATGGGAAAGTTGGCAGAATTATGCTTGCAAGGGATGAGAAGTAGCAGTGAGCAAAATTTGAAAAGTGCAACACTTTGTGCTATGCAAAGAGTGTGCAAACCAGATTTCTGTTCTTCAGGTTACTGAGTAATGTATGAATATGAGGGAAAAAGTTTATTGTAAGCTTGTCAATTTAGAAAAATAGATAAGGAAGCAAAGAGTTTTGAATTATGGAATGTTTTGCATGATTATGTTGAATGTAATAAGAATGTTATATGGTAGAAAGGAAGTGTGATAATTAAATTAAATGTGTTGGAAATGCTGAACAGAGAGTAAGATAAGAATATGTGATATTTTCTTTATTGTAGTTATAGATAAAAGTATGATATCTTATGCTTTTATATAATATAAGATGCTTGTAGCGATTGTAGATGTGTGTTGATTGAGGACATAAATGCACATGCATTTTCATGGAGCTGTGTTGTATACCAAGATTGAACTATTTGCAGTAAATGTTAGATCACATGACAAACTGAGGAGTGAAAATCAAAGTATCAAAGTAGCTGAGAGAGAAAATGGAGCAAATAATTCTGTGTTGCATATAAAAGCTGAAACGTTAGAGCAGAATTCATTTTTGTATCATGGTGCAAATGCTGGTAAAAAAGTAATGTGTGATGTATTGTGGGGAATGAATGTTTCAAAAGATACAGAATTTGCCATGCATGAAGAAATGGTTTTGCCCACTTTGTTAGAAGTGATTTACAAATTACAGATTCCAAAAATTTCTTCCCGCATGGAAGTATATTAGAGTTTATAATCTTAACAATGGTGAAGGTCACCATATAAGAGAAGGTTTAAATAGAAAAGTTGACATAAGGAGATACACAAGACAGTATGCATCTTAAATACTTACACAGGTAAGTTCTTTTCTTTGGCTTCTGTATCTTGCAAAATGCAGCATCTTGCATCTTCTTGAGATGTGTCCATGTAAATTAGTGTATTACTGGGAACCCATGGTGTTTGAAGGAATCTATTTTATTTTATACTTAAAAGAGTTACAGCTATACAACTCCAATAGACTCTGGGAGAAGCTTTGACTCAGTGATAGAGGAATATGGCTTTGTATGTAGAAATTGTGTGGGACATCTTGTATCAGAGAGGCCAAGCAGTAGACAATGGATAATTTTTTTATTGCCTGGAACTTTAGAGAAAAGAATTGGCAGCAAGCACCATCAATCTTGCATTTGGAAGACAAGATATTTTGTTCAGTTACAATATATTCTGCTCTCAATTTGCTTCTTTTCTTTTTTTGTAGCGGGTTATGAATGCTACCAGTGCAGGAGTCAACCCCGTTGGAGATTCTTCTAATAGCAGCAGCCACTGGGACCTTGGAAGTGCCTTTTTCTTTGCAGGAACTGTCATTACTACTATAGGTATCTATTTATGCATATTTATAATTTATATTTCTGAATGATTCTGTCTTGGTATGATCAGATACGGGGAAAATGGGCTTTACTGTATATAGCCTATCAACTACTACTTTCAGAGGTCTGAAGTATGGAGCCCAACCATAGAGTCTAAATCAATCAATAAAAGGCACCCCCCCAAAAAAATGAATTAATCAGGAAGAAAACTATAGAATATTTTAACAGATGTATCAATCAACATTGAATAATAGACAGTAGCCAAAGAGGGCAAAGTAAGGAGATTCCCAAGGACATGGCATAACACAATACATGTCTTGAAAGAATAATGGGAGTGATTCAGCTGACAATGAAAACAAAAAGATTTAAAGTAGGTTTATTTGACTGTCAGCTGCCTTAGTTGTTACCTTTGCTGTATTTCTTCAAATGGAATCAGAACAGTCAACAGAGGTTACTGCAAGCCTTCATTCTCTTTTGTGCATAAGTACACACTTAACACACACACATACATGCCATATTGCCTAGTTTACCTTTGGAAATAATAGAAAGCAGCATTTTTTTTTTTTACAAAGCCAAAGCTGACTTCTGCTTGCTCTGTTTATCAAACTGGAAAAAAATGCTAGTATTTTCTGGTGAAATAGCTTTTTATAATTCAGTCCTACTATTTAAGACTAGCAAGTGGTTGTTCTGGAATTAGAACCGAACTGTGGTTCATTTGAGATACAGAAGGGCTGTTGTTGCATGATGCTGTTTAGCCTTTTTTTAGTTTTTTTTTTGGGTGTTCCTCACCAGTTGAATTAGAACCTTGTTCACTGGCAGATTTTTGCAATTTTAGAATAGCTATACTTAAGTGGTGGGAAAAAAATGTCTCTGAAAAAAGGATGCATGCAGGCACACCCCTATTTCAAGTGAGTTGACAACAAGAGCAAAGGCAGATCTACCAGTGAATGGGGACTGCGTTTCAAATGCAGGAGAGGCATTCTCCCAACTGACAGATTTAATGATGAATAAACATTCCAGATCTGGAGCTGCAGGCTTACTAAGCAAATAAATGTAAGGAGCACTCAGCTGGGTTGGAGCAAAGGTCTATCAAGCTGAACATCTGGTTCCCTACAGTGATCAACCAGCTGCACCCAGGGTAGCAGCAAAGTTATTCACATATTATAATTATAGAGGAATTTAGAAATAAATGACTTCAACCCGTATTGAAGCAAAGCTTACTGAATTATCCGTGCAGCAGTCCTGTTTGTCCTGGTTGCAAATTTGGGTCTTCCTTTGATGAGCTGGCTGGGGCATTCTGGCAGTTGAAGTCCTCCAGGCTTAAAGTTACCAAGGTTGGAGACCCCTGAGCTACTTGGTCATCTAGATTTTTGAAACCCAAATACAGCAAGTCTAATTTTTATATACATCTCTGTTACTCTCCCCCCACCCCCCTCAAATGCTACTAGAGAATAATGATGGATGTTATAACTGCAAAATAATTTCTGGATATTTTTACAGCATTTGCATGTTTAGTGCTTATATTTCCAAACCAAACATAGGCAACCAATCTTTAATAATAGCTGGCTAGGGGATTCTTTACAGATTGCAGTATGTATTTTAAGTTATAAAATATTGATTACAGCTTAAAGTTTTTAAAGAACGCAACCAAACATTAAATCCAAATCTTGAATGTAAAGATATGTATTGTCTCATATTTAACAGCTCAACTTGTACCTCCTGTTTAGCCTGTTCACAATTTGCTGTGAATATTTTGTTTTAGTTTTGTTTATTGAATGTGAATTTTTAAAAAGCTACCAGCCATTACTATTACTTTATAGCAAGCTAAGTTCCATCTTCTGTTGAAGTTCCAAGTGATATTAAACATTTATGAATCCATTGTTGTAAGTATATCATTATGAAGTGCTAGAAATTTTGCCATATAGCTCATTAACCATAGACACAGGCATACAAATCCCAATCTACTTTATTTTGTCAGCAGGGACACAGTCGATAATCCCCCTTTCTCCCTTCATTTAGTCTTCTGGAGCGTATAGCTACATTGTGCATCTTAAATGTGTTTAAAAGCTTATCAGTAAAGATAAACTGAAAATATACGAAAATGAAATAAAAGCAAGTACAAGGATTAATATCATGCTCATAATATATTTCACTTAAATTGTTGGCAAAACAAATAATTAATTAAAGCATGTACACTTATAATTGTAATAGTCAAATTCCTGGCCTGAATAAGACGGGGAATATGAAGCAGTTAATATACAGGCCTCATCCCATGTTTAATCTTGGCTTCTACTGTAGTATCACATGACAAGCCGAGGCTTGAATTTCCATGATACTGTGTCCTAAGACAGGATTAAGTTAGTTTTAGATAGTTGAGGTTTTACTTAAAACAACAACAATGGCCTGAGCAGTGTGTTCTGAAGTCATAGAAATGAACAGCAATGCATTATGAAGTCACACAGAAATAGATAGCAATGCATTTTTTTTCTGTTTTTTTAATTGGTCACAGGGTTATAGCAGTGTTTTTCAAAATTGGCATTTTTAACATAGGTGTATTTAAAGTCTCCAAATTCCTCAGCCAGAAGTTGGCATCTCTTTTAGTTAGATTATATGATTTGGACAAGGGATAGATGGGGAACTCATCAAGGAGCCTGAGTGGCGTAGGAGGCTAATGCCTCCTAAGGCAGCATTTAACATCCAGCTGCCTGCAATTACTGCGAGTTCAATTCTCCCCAGGCTCAAGGTCGACTCAGCCTTCCATCCTTTCTAAGGTGGGTAAATTGAGGACCCAGTTGTGGGGGCAATAAGCTGACTTTGTATAAATATACAAAAGTATGAAGGCTATTGCTTAACGCATTGTAAGCTGCCCTGAGTCTCCGGAGAAGGGCGGCATATAAATCAATTTTTTTTAAAAAAATTTGCAGACGACACCAACTGGCAGGAATAGCCACACTCCAGAAGATAGGTTTAAGATACAGAAGGATCTTGACAGACTTGAACATTGGGCGCTATCTAACAAAATGAAATTCAATGGTGAAAAAAGTAAGGTTCTACATTTAGGCAAGAAAATCAAAATGCACAGGTACAGTATATGTGATATGTTGCTCAATAGTCGTAACTGTGAGAGGTGTTCCTCCTCACAATCTTCAGAAGAGAGAGCTCACAACCAACTTCTTTTTTCTCAACAGGTTATGGAAATATTGCCCCAAGCACAGAAGGCGGAAAAATTTTCTGTATTTTGTATGCCATCTTTGGGATCCCACTTTTTGGCTTTCTGCTAGCTGGCATAGGTGACCAGCTTGGAACCATCTTTGGGAAGGGCATTGCACGAGTTGAAAAGGTCTTTCGAGTAAGACTGAGATGTTTATTCCCCCCCCCTTTTTTCTCTTTTAGTTCTGAATCTTAATGGCAAAGCATTTGTGCTTCTGAAAAATGTGGCTTAATGGGACCCAGTGATGCCACCTGTCTCATAGATGTATTTTCACCATTTAGGAAAAGCATTGTTATAAAAGTTACAGAATTCTTAGCTAGATAGTGCTGAGGGACTTTTAGGGGAAAAAATAAAGAATGTGTGAGTTGCAATAGAACATAGGCAGTTCTGTGTTTTGCCAGAGGACATTCCTTCCAAGGCTATCCTCCCAATAGGCTGCCAGGTAACCTTAAATTAAATCTAACATATACATTCTGTTAAAAATCTCCTTTGTCACTTCCTACTTCTTTCTTTGGCATATTTCTTGACTTCTAAGGGATGATTCTCTTTGTAATTAACTCAATTCGTATCTCCTGTTTGATATTGTTTGATAACTTTACAGAAGAAGCTGAGATTTAGATCAGGAAAGGAATTAATTTATTCTGTGCAACTTGTTATCCCTGAACAGTGTGTCTGTGTATGTTTGATGATTTAATCTAGAGCCATCCCAGTTCATATTAATTGCAGCGGAATTGAAAACTGCTCACTCTTTAAAGTGCTTCAATCAGCAGATGGGAATCATCCAACTTCTGGATTTTCTTTCTTTCGATACCCTCAAAATGACAGTAGCATTCTAGGGTGTAAAACTAGTTTAATATCGTTCTCTTTGAATGCAGATTTTTTTTGTACAGGAAGGTTTTATCTGAAATAGTCTTCAGTCATGCAAATGACTGCAGTTTACCTTTACTCTACCTCCAATCTGAAATTATATGAGCCCTGAAAAAAATATTTACTTCATCTGCAGTTTTGTATGAACAGCCAAGTGTTTATGAGAGGAAAAGGCAGGAAAGATAGGAATCAATCAAAAAACCTTTTATTACTATATAATCTCAATTTAGCTTTCCCTAAACTGTACAGTCTAAGTAGTGTTCCCCAGCTTTGGCAAGCTGAAGATGTGTGGAGTTCAACTTGCAGAATTCCCCAGAAACCAGTGTGGAGTTGAAGTCCATTTTGGGTTGGTGATTGGGACCAGAGGTCTTCTGAGCTTTTGGACTTGTGCTGGAGTCCATTCTCAGGGAACTTCTCTCTATCAGAATGTTCTAGACCAGGGGTGTCAAACTCGCATCGCCACGGCATCATCATGTGGCGTATTGGGACTTTTCCCCTCTCCGCTAAACCGAGCGGGGGCAGGGCCAGCATGTGACACATCAGGCTCGCAGCCCTTGAGTTTACATTCATATTTAGACTATTCATTCTGTTAGAGAGAAATTCCCTGAGAATGAGCTCCAGCATGCACCTGAAAGCTCAGAAGACTAAATCTCTGGTCCCAATCACCAACCCAGATTGGATCCTGCACTTGTTTCACTTGTTCGGATCTCCTCAATGGAATATTTCATATTTGAAGCATCTTCTCTATGCATGGATGTATGTTTCTATGTTTGTATTTGTGAAAGGGGACAGGAAGGGAACAACAATATAATATGACACTTCATTTCATCAATGTTCTGTAACAGCCTTCTCTAAGCCAATATTGTCCGAGTATTTTGGGATTATATCGCTAGAATTCTCAGCCAGCATGGCAACAGCTGATTGTGAATAGTGGGAGTTGGACTTCCAACATATCTGGAATACATCAAGTTAGGGAAAGCTAATTTAAAGTTGCTCTATCCCAATGCACTTTATCTGAAACCAATCCTGCTATAATTGGAAGTACTGCATGCACAGAAAAGAAGAGCGAATCCCACACTGAGCAAGAAAAAAAATCCTTAGTTTTATGCTAATATATTGATGGCTAATACTAATACTATACTGTGCAGGATAAACTTCTATACTGTTGAGGATAATTATATTATTTAATCATTCAAGGGCAGGGTATGCAACTCCCTTGGTGAATAATAAAATCATCAACCTGCAATTGTTAATGGAGCTATAGGATGGCTGTGGTGTTGTGCCTTTAGGGATGAGCATGGACCCCTTCTTGATGTGAGGTTGGCTGTTCATTTGGTGTAGATTTCAGAGGTGTGGTTGAATAAATGGTTTGATGAATGTAGCTGTGAAGTACACTTTTGAAGCAGCTTCATAAAACTTTGCAGACTGTGTGACCTTTTGCAGAGATGCAGATGTGCCATTATGTCTCATGTGTAGGAACTGGATTTCTGTTCAGGCACTGTGGGGGATACTGGCCCTTATATGATGTAAAGTATTTCAGTAAAGAAAAGCATATTGTCCCCATGCCTTGATGAGCCAGACTATATTTTTTTTCTGTAGGTCCCATCCAGGTGAATTGTGCTGCCCTTTTTTGGATCTAAAGTGCACATTTCTGCAATGCAGAGTAAATGATGCATGCATACTGTATGAAAGCTCATTCTTTTCTGAAGCATGAAATCATGAATGACTAATCATTTTGTCATACTTTGATTCAAGTATACACATGCACAAAATATACTTCCATTTCCATTATTCTTTTTCTGCTTCTGCTTCTATTTTTTCTTCAAGAGCAATTGTCATGTTTTTGTAAAAATTAAGGTTTAGCAGCCACTCATTCTTCTCTTTGGAGTATTGTAAACTTTACTACTAGGAAGTTTGACAGTGGGGGAAATACTGTGATTTCATATACACAGTTGTGAGATTAAAACTTGTACAGTATTGCATATTTCTCATGTTTACAGTCCGTTTGCAATTCCTAATGAATGGATGGTTTTTAATATATTGCCAGGCAGCAATTTATGTTGTGTCAGTTTCTGAAACCAGTGCCCTGAAACCCACAAATGATGATCATTTTCTTTTTGCAGAAGAAACAAGTGAGTCAGACAAAGATTCGTGTGATCTCTACCATTCTTTTCATCCTGGCCGGATGTGTTGTTTTTGTCACCATTCCAGCTGTCAGTTTCAAATATATTGAAGAATGGTCAGCCCTGGACTCTTTTTATTTTGTCGTCGTCACTCTGACCACAGTTGGTTTTGGGGATTTTGTGGCAGGTGAGACATTCCATCAATTGATTGATTGCTTGATTAATTGCAGTGAACTACTGTATGTCCCATTTATCAAGAGACAAGTCTTACCAGCCTGCCTTACAAATAGCATGTTAAATTTGTAGGCATGAAAACTACAATATTAACCCATAAACATGGGCTTTTGTCAATTAAGTGAAGGTGTATGCTTTCAAACTGGAAACTGAAAGCATATAATTGTTTTGAAATTATTTTTTCTAGCCAGTAAGAAGGAAAAAAGTGATAGGGGAAGGGGCAGGGGTGAAATGCTCCCGGTTTGGAACAGCTCGGGCGAGTAGGTAGCGATGGTGGCGGGAAGTTCGGAGAACCGGTAGCAAAAATCCCTGCCCCCATCCCCCATGCCCAACTGAGCCGCGCGATCATCAAAGGCTTTTTTTCTTTTAAATGCTTCTGACGAGCCAAGCTCTGACAATCCAAGCTCTGACGATCCCAGCTGAGTTGCCTGCCGATCAGGCAAGTAGTAGTAGTAACAAATTTTAGATTTCACCATTGGGAAGGGGAATTACATTTGTGCTATTGCGGGTTTCTGTACTGAAAACAACATATTGGACAGAATGTGATATGATTCAATTTCGAGTCAGAGGTTATTCTAATCCTCTTATTTCTATTGCCATTCAGTTTCCATTTCTTTCACTTGGTTGCCCATGAGTGCCACAAACTGTCCATTCAGTTACTGTCCCAACATTGAAGGTGGGAAATAATGAGAAAAATTAACAAATATCCTTGGTGTTTTGACTGTTGTACTGGGGGAATTATACACATACAAGTTATCATTTTCTTCCCAGTGAAATGCTAGTAAATACTGGCTAGATTACTCATTATGAGTGAGATTCCAAATATTAACAGTAAAAGGACTTTTCAGAAACAAATGTCCATATCTTCTGTAAGAAATAAGGCTGGTAACATAAGAACCAGGAAGTCTCATGTTAAAGAACGCTATTTGCTCAATAAAGATAAGGTGCCTTTTAAGACTATCAAAATAAAGGCCAATTTCCATGGACTAGGAAAGGCAGGAGAACATAAACTTTGGCGTAAACACCTATATAAAGGAGTTAATTTTTGTGCACTGTAAGGAACACATTTCTGTGTATATGACTTGTTTCCTGTCTGCAATAATAAAGACAGCAAACAGACAGATAGACAGACAAAAATTGTGTTCAGCCTGGAAAACCAATCTCTAAGGATGGAATACTGGAAGAGATTTACAGTTGTGCATGTGTAAAGTTCAATGGCCTGTGACTGCTAAATTTGCTCATTTACTCCTCCCAAAGTTACAGAAGAGAGGCTTTGCCAAAAGAATATGATATAGGCTCTCTTGCAATGCCACTAACTGTAGATTAAATCACCAGTGCCCTGCTCCAGTATATGTACCCAGTGTCAATCCCAATTGATTTATTAGGGCATGTCACTTAACTCAACAGGTGGTTGAGTTAGCTGATATGTCCTAATCAGGGGTGAAATCTAAAATTTGTTACTACCAGTTCTGTGGGCGTGGCTTGATGGGGTGGTGGTAATGTGACGGTGGGCATGGCCAACTTTTTTTTTTAACTTTTAAAAGCATTTTTTCTACAACCTTAAGAGGTTGCAGAAAAAAATGCTTTTAGAAGCCTCTGAAGATCAGGCAACTCAGCTGGGATCATCAGAGGCTTTTAAAAGCATTTTTTTTTCTACAACCTCTTCGGCCGAAATGCTTTTAAAAGTAAAAAAAAAAGCCTCTGATGATTGTGTGGCTCAGCTGGGCATGGGGGGGGGGCGCGCAGGGATTTTTGCTAGTGGTTCTCAGAACCACCCGCCACCATTGCTATTGGGATCGGGCCATCCGGTCCGAACTGGGAGCATTTCACCCCTGGTCCTAATCATCAACAAATAATTGAGGGTTCCATATCAGTCTCCATCTAAGGCCCTGTAGCTATTGATATTTGATGCCAATCACTAGCAGTCCTATTTGAAACATAAAATAGGAATGTGGACAGGTATACTGCCTTCCTTGCTCAGTGTGAGCTAAGACCTAAAGATTCCCACTGATTTTTCTTGCATAAAGTTATAATTGACCTGATAATTGAGAAAGTTGCAAGATGGACATTCTCTTTTCAAATGTCGCAAAAGAGTTTGGACTTGGATAGCTTTATACTTTTGTCATAATTATGAGACCATGTTCAGTGATCCTGTTGAATAGGTGATCTATCACCTCTGACAGGAGAAGGGTTCTATGCAAACTCATGCAACTGATTTTTACTTGTAGCTCAGGATGTGGCTGAAATGAAAGAGGCTTTATTGAATAGTATAAAGAGGGACTATAAGATGAAATATTGGACTAAAGTCATTCATTAATGGCACCCATAGACTATCAACATTCATCTAGATCTGTTTATGTAACTATGGGAAATCCAAGGAGCAAAATGAATGGCAGAACATGGTAAGGGAAGATATCACTATTCTTATTTTTCCACCTACTTCCAACCAAATATTAGAGAATTCAGAAGTCGCAGTAGTCTTTAATGGTTACTGGCCAGAATTCTGCAACAGAATTTTGCAAGTTAACTAAGTAGTAATGAAAACAATTACACAATTTCTATTTCAAACAAAATAAAATTGCCATAAAATTATATCTGGGTCATAGAGGTTGACAAAGGAATGTCTAGTTTTACAGATAACCAAATATTGACATATTCAAGGAAACAAAATCATGGCAGTCTAATAAAAGTAACTGTACATTAAAATAAATACTAACTGTCTGGTTGCTTTCCTGGTAGAAAGTTAAATGACCTCATAGAAGGTACAATAGAAGAGATGATAGAAAGCATAACATAACAAGATATATGGGTTCCAGAAATCCTTCTCCATAAGGGCATGATTTTAACTTGACAGAGATTTTTTTTATATTTTCCTTTGAGAATAGCTGTTGTGAGGATAATAAAACATGCTAATGTTAGTTCTCTTTGTAGTTTAGAGACAGTTGTTTGATTTAAAGTATCTTGTTGGCTTGAAACCTGATTTGATTATTCGGGAATACATTCCTGGGTTGGGCAGATTGATCTAGTTGGGCTTCCAAATCTCTGGCACATTGCTTGGGAGCAGTAAATGATCACAGGCCACAATCAGAACCCATAGTTGTGCAGGCTTTGTAAGAATGTTCTTTATTCTGTTGATTTGTAATTGTCCCCAGTGAGCAAAAAACTACATCTTCAAGCAATAACAATTAGTTCACATAGATATTTAGACATTTCTGTAACTACAGATTTAAATTGGCTCACAAATACCAAATAAGTTGCATGGCCTGCAATATTTTATATCAACTAAAGCTTCTAAATGATCTTCAGGGACACCCTTGAGGAGAGGATGTTAACAAATGCATGAATGACTATTCATCTAGGGTTGCTACTCTAGGAATGGTTGCAACGGTACTTGAACAGAAGCCCTTCTAGCCACAGTTGCCACCTGCTCAGCAAAGCACAGCTATGAGTCTAGAGAGCCTGCAAATTGTGTGCTGCCTTGGAGCAGGAGAGTACAATTCTGTTCAGAAACAAAGATGAAATTTTCCTGAAATGGTTAGGTTCACAAACCCAAAGCCATTTAGTTTTGGAGAAGCCCAGTCAGAGCCTATTCCTCTCAGTCCAAACCCTGACAGCTTCTAAGCATTGAATTGTACTTTTACCATCTATCACTTTTCAGCTTGAGAACAGAATGTATAAGTGGATATCATCGGCATATTGATTATATTGAACTTCAGGCTGACAGGTACCTTATCTTGAAATTAGAAAGAATAAAGAGAAGAAAGCTCCCTGAGGCATTCCATTGAGTGGAGGTGTCTAGGCAGATGGAACAGTATTCCCCTGCTCCGATCTCTTGGAGAAGACAACCATGGTCAATGGCATTAAAAACTGTTAAGAGATTAAGAAAACCAGAAAGTTGTGCTTTTTTGATCTAGTCTCTCCATAAGTCATCCACAAGTATAAGGTAAAGGTAAAGGTTCCCCTCGCACATATGTGCTAGTCGTTCCCGACTCTAGGGGACAGTGCTCATCTCTGTTTCAAAGCTGAAGAACCAGCTCTGTCTGAAGACGTCTCCGTGGTCATGTGGCTGGCATGACTAAACGCCAAAGGCGCATGGGACGCTGTTACCTTTCCACCATAGCGGGTCCCTATTTTTCTACTTGCATTTTTTACGTGCTTTTGAACTGTTAGGCTGGCAGAAGCTAGGAGAAGTAACAGGAGCTAACCCCGTTTTGCAGCATTAGGGATTCGAACTGCTGAACTGCCGACTTTTTGATCGACAAACTCACTTAGCCACTTAGCCACCACATCCCTTATTCACAAGTATAGCCAGGTAAAATTGTCTAAAATAAAATGGGAGAAGGCTTCTTGAGCAGGAGCAAACCACAACTTCCTTTACAGTGGAAGGAGACACCCCTTTGAAGCATTGATTACTTCTTATAATCCAGTTTCCTGCCATGAATGCCACTTTCCAGCAAATGCCACTTCTGTACAATCAAATCTAGCACCTTTATTCTGGATGCCCTTTTATTAAGTATGTAATTAGAGTCTTGAGTGAACCACAAACAAGATGCTTCAGAAAGTCCCCAAACTCTGAAAACTAACAGGATCTATCAGGCATTGGCCTCTTGGGCCCAGCTGCACCAACAAGGTCTCTCATGTGGTTTCTATGGATAGTCTCTTTTGATGCCTGCAGAGTCTCATAGTTGACCGCAGCAACCCCCTCCTCATTTAGGGAGTGTCCTGCTCTAGAAATCCAATCGAAAACTGAGAAAAGATTGATCTGACAAAATGTGTTTCTTGACACATCCGTGCTGATCTCTCAAATTTATCACATTTTTTATATTGCTCACAAATATATCTTTTTACAATCTGCTTTAGAAGATCCAACTTATTACCTGAATGATTCCACATGAGATATTTATAGGCATTTCCTTTCCCCTTTCTCTTTGTCTACTATGGCCAGTCAAGGCAATGAATTTAAGTGAATGTCTGGGCTAAATGTGACTGGAGTCAAGGTAACTGCTTGTGACAGGAGTGAAGGCAATCAATTACGAAAACCATAAAATAAGCAAGCTCTGTAGTGGAATTATTTTTCATTTGCAGTGTTGCTGTTTAAAGCTATGGACTTTGAAGGAACTCCTTTCTACTTTCCCAACAAGATGCTATACACTTTTATTTAGATAACCAGGAAGAAATCTGCATCTCCTACTCTGCACAACATCTCATTTGTAGGATTCTGAAGGAGAAATAGAATTAATGTGGTACCCATGTATTTATGGTCATCTGAAAATTGTGAAAGTTACTCTGCTGTCTGACATACAGAATAATACTGGCCCATGGCAAAATAATTTAAGCACTGATGAAATTAATGATTAAAATAGTGATCAGAAACATCATGAAGAATAGTTCCATCTTTCCTTTAAAAACACTTGACTATCTTGATGGCACAGTGGGAGAGTGCAGTAGAAAAACTAAATTTGATTTCATTTCATTTACATTTACATTTAAGTGTAACTAAAATAATTAGCTATCTTGATTGTTCCCCAGGCAAATATTGTATGATTGTATGATTGTCTTAACTGCTATGTATACTATGACGGTAGATTTTGAAGGATCTCATCTAAAGCTTTCAGGGATTAGATGTGGCTTTTGAGCCTTGGGCTATATACTCCTGCAGTAGATCATTGACATTTGCAAATTTATACCAGAGTAAACTTCTTTATGTTTATCAATTTGGAAAGGAATTTGTCCTGTTAATTTGTGGGCAGCAGGGAAGAAAAATGACAATCAAACACAAAAATATTGCACTGGTTTAGCTGGAAAGTAGTAGCATTTATTTTATAATGTCTGCTTATTCTGTGCAACAGATCACAGTTAACTCTTTAGTGATTCTCCCCTGGGACCTGTGATACATGATCAGAAGAACATCATCAGCTCATAAAAACAAGGGCACAGCTGCTTGCCCTTTGTTATACCTTGACAGCTGTAAAGCCATAACAATACATCTGTTGAAAGATAATTGAAACCAGAAGCAATATTTGAGTCTTTGCCAACCTTTCTATGCTTGGATTTCTATGTGAATCTTAAATCATTATAAGCATGCTCATATGCAGGCTACTTAGAATGCACCTTAAAAGATTCATTGCAGTGTTTCAAATTGCTAACAGACTGTAAAAATGCAGAAGGTCAGGGAAGTAGAAGATGGAAGACTAAACAACATTATAACAATAAAATTGAGTTCCCTGTGTTGGCTGTATTTAAATAAGAGACATTAACAGTATACACTCACTCACTCACTCACTCACTCACTCACTCACTCACTCACTCGCTCACTCACATAAAAATAAATTCCAGGTTCTCTTGACAAGAATCTGGAGTTGATATAGAGTAGAATGGATATAGTGGTGCTAAGTGACAGCAACATCAGGAAGAAGTATGAGAAGCTGGAGAAGTATCTGAAGGAGGAATTGAGATGATGTGAAAAGGCCCAAGGTGATCCCAGGGTGGTAAGGTCACTTGGGATCTGTGACATCTGAACTTGGAGAGAGGCTCCAGGAACAGCATCAGAACTCTCTGTCCAGAAGAATGTATTGCTAGGAGCAGCTAAGATACTGTACAGAACCTCCAAACTCCCAGGCCTCTGGTAGAGGACCCAAAATTTAGGAAGACATATGCCACTCATAAGAGTGAGAAGGGAATTTTTTTATGTTTATGTAGCTGTTGGGCCCGGAGGGGACACAGTGGCTCAGTGGCTAAGATGCTGAGCTTGTTGATCGAAAGGTCAGCAGTTCAGTGGTTCAAATCCCTAGTGAGTAACGGAGTGAGTAATGGGGTGAGCTCCCGTTACTTGTCCCAGCTTCTGCCAACCTAGCAGTTTGACAGCATGTAAAAATGTAAAGTAGAAAAATAAGGACCACCTTTGGTGGGAAGGTAACAGCGTTCCGTGAGCCTTTGGCATTTAGTCATGCTGGCCATATGACCATGGAGACATCTTCAGCTTTGAAATGGAGATGAACACCGCCCCCTAGAGTCAGGAACGACTAGCACATATGTGCAAGGGGAACCTTTACCTTTACCTTAGCAGTTGGGCCCATTTTTCCTCCCTGGTGAATAAATGCAACACTGTAAGGCACGCCTTTCCAGTGAGTAAAACTTACTGTCCTTAAAACATACATAGGACTGTACTGCAAATAGCATTTTTGGGGGGACATGGCTTTAGAGAGAACACATGCTGCAAAACATTGTGTTGATAACTAGCTTGTATTCTATAAAAAAAAAATGAAAATTATCACAAAAAAGGTGGAATTTCCTTTGCAGATTAATGAGTCTTAACGTTTAGCTATAAATAACATGAATATATTGAAAGCTGAAAACTTGTATCTGATTATACTGTATATTCTTGAGCAAAAAGCTTTTGTCATAAACACGAGTGTTAAAACAGTGAACTTATTCTAATCATTTATTATTTCTTTTTTGTAATAATTTTATTAAATTTACAAATATAGAACAGAATTAAAAAGAAAAAGAAAAAAAATAAAGAAAAAAAGACATACAAAGAAATGACTGCCTCTTCCCTCAAGACAAGTGCAAACAACTTCCGTAACTTTTCACCTTCTCTGATATTTCAGTGAAATGTCTCCTCTCCCCACTTCTTATCTCTTATCAATAAACAAATTATAAATCAATTTGCTAAATATCTTTATGTGCTGTCAGGATGGTATGAACATATTGTGAACATGCATACTGAGGTGAGTTAGCCAAGAGTCTTGCTCAAATATTGAAAATAATGTGGATTGGGAACATGAAAATGAAAAAGTGTAGTTTCACTTTTAAGATATGTTTTGCATCTACACATCTAAATGTTTTCTTGTGGTTGTAGTTGTTGCCATCATCATTGTCATCATCGTTGTCTTACCATCTTAGGAGGAAATGCAGAAATCCCTTACCGGGAGTGGTACAAACCCTTGGTATGGTTCTGGATCCTTGTGGGCCTTGCATATTTTGCTGCTGTCCTCAGCATGATTGGAGACTGGCTGCGGGTTATTTCAAAGAAGACTAAAGAGGAGGTAACTATTGACAAGTAGCTTATTTATTTATTTATTTATTTATTTATTTATTTATTTATTTATTTATTAAATTTCTATACCGCCCTTCTCCAAATAGGACTCAGGGCGGTGCACAGCCAAGATAAAAACAGAGCATACAAAATTTAAAAACAGTATTAAAATAATTAAATATTTGGCCGTAAATTAAAACAACCCAATTTAAAATCAATTTAAAATTTAACTCAAGCCAGCCCAGCTACTTGAAATAAATAGGTTTTCAGGGCCCGACAAAAAATCCGGAGGTCTGTTATTGTACGTAACTCTGGGGGAAAGTTATTCCAGAGGGTGGGCGCCGTCACAGAGAAGGCTCTCCCCCTGGAGGTCGCCAGCCGGCATTGTCTGGCGGACGGCACCCTGAGGAGGCCCACTCTGTGCGAGCGTACTGGCCGGTGGGAGGCTATTGGTGGCAGAAGGCAGGATGTTTTGTGTCATGTTATAACAGCTTTCGGGTTTGAAGTTTACTCTTTCAGTACTCAATACAGCACATAACAAATTTGTGAAAAAATATCCAATATCTTAAAAAATAAAATAAAATAATCCAAATAAATTTTAAAACAACATTAAAATAATTAGTTGTTTATTAAACTTTATAAAGAAGATTATGGGCTGAAGGTCACCTCTAATTTTGAATAGTAAAAGCTGTACTCAGAAATTGTCATTTATTGGGTAGACAAATTCTAATTGAATTCAATTAAATTAGAAGTTCATATTTTTTTCATCTCATGAGAATTTGCTACATTGGAGTAATTCTTGCTTTTTAAAAGCTGCTAATTTTTTTTTTTAAAAAAACAACCAACTAATCATGAAGCTATAACTCTCAATCAGCTATTAAGTAATGATATCTTTAAATTTTTGAGATTTTACAAAAGGACTATATTTCACAAAGAAAGGCTGAATGAAAATGCTTAAGAGTTAGAAGACTTGTTATATTCATTGTTTGACTCTCCTGCCCTTACACACCCTGAAACTTTAGGAGAATTGTGTCTGTAACATATTATCTTTGTTGACTCAAAACCCATGATTTTATATTGCCAATGTAAAAAAAAAAATCAAAAACTAAATTTGAAGAATATAGAAGAAATTTAGAGAAGAGAATTTAATGCCTCTATATTGCCCAATCAATGGCCTCAGGTTCTGAGGAGTGTTAAATATATTTGTGGCCTCGGGTTTTGAGGAGTGTTAAATATATTTGTTATGACCTAAAATGCAGCAAAAATTCTCTTTAGAGTCTCTTGGAGACTATAGAGAATCTTCTTAAAACAATTGGGTCTGATCCTTTTTATGTTAGTGATGTAATAAAATTGAAGTACATTTGTTATGGGTTATGTGCTTGCAATTCTTTGTTGGCTAGTTGTTATTATTATGGTGAACCAAGTTCTTTTAAGTCACTTAAAGATTAAAACTGTTTATATTTGTTAAATTAGACTGGTTTCAGTGTAAAGAATTTAACATATATTGAGCATGGACTCTTGTGAAAAAGTGATTATATGCTTATGGAAAAATGCTGATATTCTTGTAAATTGGCTTTACAAAATTAGTTAGTTCTTAGACTTTCAAGCTTTGTATTAAAGGAGAGCCAAGATGAACAATATAATTCTGTATGGCCTATATTTATTTGAATCCTAATAAAAATATATGTTTGTTTGTGTGTATGTAAATGTATTTATGTGTGTGAATGAATAGTACGAACTCAAATCAAACTTAGATGTTTGACATCCCACTCTAGAGCTGAGGGAGAGTGACTGGCCCAAAGTCAGCTTTTGTCACTAAGAGATTAGAACTTGAGTCTAAATATTCATAGTCCAGATATATTGAATATTAATAGATACACACACAGTCACACACAGACCCAAAATTAAATTCAATTTGGTTGGTGAAGGAGGACGTTTTTAGTTTAATTTAGGTGCTTTTATTTTTATTTTTTTTAATTCCCCATTACTTTACATGCTATTAATGTAATATATAAATATTTGTTAATTATATAGGAAATTAGTGTGTATTTGGAAAACTGAATAACAAATAAAAATACTCAGCCTTTGAAAACAAATAAATGCCTGATCCTACTAATTGTTCATTAATTCCGTTTGCAATTGGAGGAACATTTGTTTGCTTATTTACTTAATCAGTTTAGATGACTGCCCACTTGCAACTCCGAGCAACTCATATAGGATTAAAATGAAAAATAATCAACAGGACTAAAACGAGCAGAGAATATATAATACAACCAAAGTCAACACAATGATAGTCTCCACCAATACACACATGAAGCTCATCTGACAGGCTGGCCCGGTGCCTGGAAAAAGGTCCATGAAATGTCAACAGGGGTGGGACCATCTAAATTTCAGGGGATAATCCTTTTTATAAACATCTGTTTAACTAATACTATTTTTTTGAATTTATTCTGAATCTTCCTCTGTTATTTTTGGCTTTCCATGACAGGTTGGTGAAATAAAAGCCCATGCGGCAGAATGGAAAGCCAACGTGACAGCAGAGTTCAGGGAAACACGGCGGCGGCTCAGTGTGGAGATCCATGACAAACTTCAGAGGGCAGCCACCATTCGGAGCATGGAACGCAGGCGTTTAGGTCTGGACCAGAGAGCCCACTCCCTGGATATGCTGTCTCCAGAGAAACGTTGTGTCTTTGCTGCCTTGGGCAACAGCCATTTCAAGGCTTCATCTCAGGAAAGCATCAACAACAAGCCTAACAATCTGCGCCTTAAAGGATCAGAGCAATTGAGCAAACATGGGCAGGGGGCATCTGAGGACAACATCATCAACAAGTTTGGTTCTTCATCCAAGCTGACCAAAAGGAAAAACAAAGACCTGAAAAAAAGTATCCCGGAAGACGTGCGGAAAATCTATGAGTCCTTACGGCACTACTCCTTGGATGAGGAGGTGAAGAAAGAGGAGGAGGATGACGACTTGGAGAAGGTGTGTCACTCGGCACACTCCAGTACTGCCATTCTTACCAATTGTATTGAACAACACATGGACCTGGAGAATGGCATGCTCCCCACTGAAACCAAAGAAAGGGAACACGAAAATAAATCATTACTTGAAGACAGGAATTAAATGTAGATCATTCTTTGACTCTAATGAGCCAGTGTTAGTCTTTTATATATGTACATGATCTATAAATGTATGTATCAAGACACGTGCCTTATACAGACCTAGTTCAGTCTGAATTGCATAGCATCCTAGAATATTTCACTGTGCCATAATGACCGAAGCTTGCTCTGCCAAAAGAAATCAGAGATAATACACTGGAGAATGGCATCTGAAGGTGGAGTATTGACAGTGTCAGCCTACACTGTATGCGTACAAGGGGGGGAAATTCCAAAGGAAGATGGTAATGCAACTGGAAAGGTGAACAGCATGGTAGGAATGTGTGAGAGCAAAGACAGACACATTAGAAGATCATTTGGGAAAGGAGGCAATGGAGCCGGCATGAGTCTTTCCAGTGGATTGCAAGTTCTTTCTCTCACTGTTGAATACTTTTGATTGAAAAGTAAAATAAGAGGCTGAACTGTCAACTTTTAAGGCAGCGTTTCTGTTTTGGCATAAGATCCAAGTATGAGGGTTCCCTCATTTTATGTTTTGAAAAATCAATGAGCCTTCAGAGATCCCTGCTTCCCAAATTAAAATGTTTTTATGCACAAGAAAAGTATCTGGATGCTGGGATGTTATCAGTAAAGACAACAGAATGTCTTTTTCAGAAACAAGAAAAGAAAACGTAAAAACAGCTCATTGTGAATATTTGTCATGCAAAATGAAAAAAGGGAAAGATGATGAAAAACTTCTGCCTTTGGAAGAAATTCATCTTATACAGTAAACTAATACTATGCTGGGGGTAGGGGGAAACTTCAAAATTTAAGCAACTGCAGAGTGTTAGGAAGGAAAATATAAACTTGTGCTTGGGTCAATAATCAGTGAAGTTCTTTTTTTAAAAAAATTACGATCATACTTTCTATTCCTGAAGGAGCTTCAGTTTTAACACTGTAATACACTAAAAATAGAAAGTTAAACCTTGCATGATGTCAACAGTTTGCTATTCTCTGTAGCAGAAATTCATTAAAAAAGACATGTCATATACGATGTATAGTAAAGGGTGGGGCAACTTACAAACCTCAGGGCTTTGTGTCCCTATTGGTGGTTAAGCTTAATGTAAGAGAAAGATGTCCAAAATTTCAGGATAGTAAAAAGGAAACTGGTGGTAATGTTTGAGTAACTATTTTAAGTGCTTAGAGCTTTAAGTGCGATTAATAACTTCATATTGTGAAGTCTTTAATCACCTATTTTTTAAATAACTTTCTTTAAAGTTTAAAGTTTTTTTTCTTATTTGATCCTTCTCTCCACAGCAACTGAGCAAATTCACTTTTAGTGTTATACCAAATAAGAAAACACTATCACTTATGCATTTGTTGTTCTTTCCATGTGGAAAGCACAAATCGTTTCAGATTTCAAAACAGATGTTAAATGAAAATGTAGGAGAGAGTTGATTAATTAGAATTATAATGCTTGGATCTCTCCCTCCCCCCCACTCTCTCCCCCTCTCCCTCTCTCCCTCTCTTTGTGTGTCTGTGAGATGAGGAAAGAGAAAAAGAAATTAGTTCTTGGTGAATGTTTGAATGGAAATTTGCTTGGAATACACATGCAGATTGACATACATTAGCATCCTTCAGCTACCATTCAGAGAACATCTGTAAATACTATAGAGTTCCCCAAATACTATTTGTAATGTTTTTAAAGGATGCCAAAGCCATTGCTGCACTTTTTAATTTTCCTGCTTTCATATGATCAGCCCAACATAATTTATGGAGAGTGTATTTGTAATGCTGTCATTTCAAGCATCTCAGTTATTTGCACCAGTCTATAGTTAAAGAAATCTTTAACTCCTTCTTTCTTTGCTATTCCTGTCTAATCCATAAAACAGTGAAGATGTAGACCCAGAATCAAATCCTTCTTCAACTATGGAGTTTACCAATTGCCTTGGGAATTTCCAAGTTTGCACAATGATTATCAGAAAAATAAAAGATGAACTGAGAGAGACACATATGTACCATCCTCATCATCTTGGGGGAAAAGACGTAACAGAAGACACTTTTTAAAATGTATCATCCACTTGACTGTTTAAAATAAAAGTCCCATTCTCTGAAGCTAAAATGAACTTTCAGTATGTGGGTATTGGACAGTATGTTCCATGATATCAAAGGTTGCAGGTTAAGGAAAGCTGCAGCTAATAAATAATGGAAGAGAGTTTCCACCGTCAATTCCCCCAAAGAAGGCTCATGCTGTTCTGCATCTTAGCTCACACCGAGAAAGAACATTTGGAGCAAAGAAGAAAATTGTATGAAAACCACAATGCTGCTAACGGGAGAAGAAATACTTTTAAATGACCCTACAGCTACACACTACACATAATTTAAATTGCATTTTGTGTAAATCTTAATCTGATAATCATAGGTGTCAATTCTATGCAGGAGAGTGTGCAGAAAAAGGGAGAAGAGATGGAATATAATGTCCTCTGTTCCAGGTATAGAAAATAATGAATTTAGCATGCAGCTGAAGACTAGGAGAAATGGCCGCCTATTCCCAGCAGCTACTAACATTTGGCAGTTTATTATATTCTCTGTATGAATCCAGAAGCCCAGTTAGTCCAAAATACAGTTTCTGCCTTTACAAACCAGATGCTTAATAGGCACCCCAAAAGTAGGACATGAGAACCATCACATTCTATAGCTTGTGTTTGCCATGGAAGGTTTTTTTTAAAAAAAAATACTGTCATAATTTGAATTATGATGAAAATCTTTCCCACACACATAGACATGCACACAAGCTATATTTGCCTTAGGTGAGGATTTAGTCCTGGTGCCATTGTATATGAAAATGGATTGACCTACTTGTGTTCACCACAGTGCATGGCTTTCAGTTTAAAGGAAACATGAAACAGATTCATATTTCTGTTGAGTGAAGACATTGTGATGTACCACATAGGAGGCCAGATACAGAAACCTTTGTGGCCAAAATGGGATGATTGGCTGTTAGATTGACATTTTTGGGCAAGCAACCTGAAGCCATGTGGTTCAGAATGTGTCAGATAAAAGAGTGATGCTGTATAAATTCATATATTAAAAATGCAGAGTGATGTCATTTCCAATGCACACTTTAAAAAAAGGCAACCCTTCTTTACAATACTTGAAATCTGTGGATTTAGAGAACTAAGATAGCTGCTAATGCTGCCCAGTTGGCCTGCATAAGCAGAGACTGGGAATCAGTTTAACATGCAATTTTGTATGGTACAGAGAGTACAGACTAATCTAATTTGCTCATATGAAACTGATATTTTAATTTTAAATGCCTGATCTTTCAAACTTGGAACATTGTGTAACATTTTAGGAAAATAAAGGTAAAAACTTGGTTAAATTAAACCTGACTTCTGGTGGCTTCATGGGCATGACAGAAACTTTTTTTTTTTTTTTAGTAATGTGCTTCTGGGATGTATTGAAGTGTGTGCCAGTCTGATTTACAGCCCTGTGGTATCCTGGAATTTGCAGCATGAAATAAAAATGTTGCTTACATTTTAAAGGGAGCATCATTTTCACACTCTATACAGCTAAAGCACAGAAAGGCCTTTTTTTCTTCAAATGCCAGGATAAAATTGTTGAAATAAGATTGCCCTACATGTAACACACACTCTGCCACATGTCAGTGATATCTCTCTGTCTCTGAATGATGCCTAACAAAATATGCAATTCATACAGTATATACCGGTTTTCAGCCCATCCTTTACAAACTCCCAAGGTCAAGGAGAAAATGTATGTTCCCACCTAGTAAGGGAAGAACATGGCATGGAAGTGAACTTCAGTATGTAGAACAAGACAGATGTAGATACATGACTCATTTTGAAATATATTCCAATGTTGATGTTTATATGCAACTTTACTTCTGTATGTTCATTATTCATCCAAGCCCAACTGGATAAATTCATCGTTTAGTATAAATGGGGATTATGTTCACATCTGATGTAAAGCTGGTGCAAGATGTTTTATTCCCTTAGGTAAAGTAGTTGTTCCTGAACATATTCCATGCACGGTTAATGGAATGGTGTTTTTTTTTACCATGCCACATGAGTATACTAATTTAGATGAACCCCTCTTCTTCTTTTCAGTATAAAGGAATATCTGGAGTTTAGGAGGAACAACCTGAACACTCTTCCCTAAAAGCTACTGAACTTGTCTCTGCTGTTGGCTAAGGATGATTGTTTAAATTTTAAGAGGGGATAAACCCTACTTCAGGATAAAAATGTTCTTAAACCAGGGGTGAAATCCAGCAGGTTCTGACAGGTTCTGGAGAACTGGTAGCGGAATTTTTGAGCAGTTCGGAGAACTGGTAGCGGAAATTTTGAGTAGTTCAGACAACTGGCAAATACCACCTCTGGCTGGCCCCAGGAGTGGGGAGGGAATGGAGATTTTGCAGTATCCTTACCCTGCCATACCCACCAAGCCACGCCCACCAAGCCACACCGCACCCCACAAGCCACACCCACAGAACCGGTAGTAAAAAAATTTGGATTTCACCACTGTCTTAAACCTAATTTCAACATTTGAAGATGAGGTTACCATTGTTATCATCATATTTATGACTTGAATGAGTGTTGATTTTTTTCCAAACCCAGAAGATTGAACTGATGTTCATAAGTCACATTTTACTGAATAAAGCAGAAATCTTGATGCGGGGATTGATATTAGCTGAAGTTTAACAAAGCACAACAGTAGAGATAATTGGGCATATAAACAGTCTCCCCCCCCGAACAATTACTAACAACTGCTTTTTCTTTCAGAAACACTTTATGTTTTCTCTTATTTTGTATTTTTTTCTTCCATGATGCTCGGCAAAAAGCATTTTCAGAATAAAAAACATGGATTCTAAATCCTAAAAACACTTGTTAGCATCTCAGTGGCTTCTGCTATTATCCTTTAAAAATAATTATAATGTAACATTTTTCAATAAGGGATAAAACTACAACGAAGACTTCCTGGAAGATAATAATTTTCCCTGTTGTTTTTCTTCTCTCAAATGTTTCCATAGTTAGATCCCTTCTGTTTACCTTTTGAACTTTAATATCCATGTGTCATCAATATCACTAAAAGGTTGTGGCTTGGTGAACAGGAAATGATCCAGATGTTACAGCAATTCTCTGAGGAACAAAAGTAGAAGGGCATAAAATTAAGTGTGGCATGTGCGGAAAATGAATAGAAATATTGTTCTCTCTCATAATATTACAACCCAAGTAAGCTGATGAAAAGGAACGGTTGGATATTCAGGTAGCAACTTCATAAATGCTGTGCTTTCTCAGCATATGTTGCAGGGATATCAACTGAAGACGGTCATAAAGTCATGGCAGATGTAATTTTAAGAAGTTCTGTCCCCCCCTTTTACACATTTTGCAGATGTCATACCCCCATCCTGACTTTTTTTAACTTCCTTGTGGACACCCCTGCAAGGTAGCATTCTCACAAATGCACTCTGATGTTCATGTAACACCAATTAAACAGGCATAATCAGGGTCTCAATGCATACATGATATAGTTTGTTAGATGTAGGGAAAATTTTTGACTCTTTTTAATAGAGAAATCAGGGGAGGGCAGTGATGGTCAATGAGGGTTGTTTTTATATTAAGAATGGTATAAAATCTAACATACTAGAAAATACTGGAAGACCACGTACTTCCATAAAACAGCATGGATACTAATATCTGTTTACAAATGTAGATTAGATGTGATCAAAAATGTAAATTAGGAATAAACTATTGAATCTGTTTAAGCTCAAAATGCTGAGAGTGATCTTTGGATGGTGAAAGAAATTAGAAATGTGAAAAAAGAAAAAAATTGTACCAAATAACACACACATACTAATAGGTAAAATTACTGGCTACTAAAAGGAAAAATCAGTCACTCTATCAGTGAGATGGGCAGTCTCCAAATTTAATATTTTTTCAATAAAATTCATAAAAATAGATAAATAAAAATCAGTAGGGTCAGATCTGTTCACAGGACTTATTTAAATTCACAATAACTGAAGTTTAACCATAATGCCTTCTAAAATATACAAAAAATGTCCACCAAGTCTAATAGGTTTTAAGTATAGAGGTCAGTTTCCATGGAGTTTTTGAGAATCAAAAATTGCAGATAGCATAAGAGATACTTCTTCTTGTTGTGCCATATTCATCATCGGATGTTGACGATCATGTTGGCGATCCTATTTTTATCAAAGAAGTTTGGAGTTTTGTCCAAACCAGTCCCTTAGATTTTGAAGCCACAATGTTCTTCTTCTGCCTGGACCTCTTCTGCCTGGACTTCTGCCTTCAATCTTTCCTTGGAGGATTAAGTGAAGTATGCCGTATTTTTCTGGGTGTCACATCACATGTCCAAAATATTCTAACTTTTGCTTTTTTATGGTTGTGATGATTTCTCTTGTCTTTCCCAGGAGCCTTATCACCTCTTCATTTCTGATTTTGTCAACCCAATTTATACGTAACAGCTACCTGTGAATCCACATTTCAAATGCTTCTAATCTCTTCAAGTGGCTTTCTGTCAGAGACAGAGATTAGTAAAGCTCATTTGCCTACGCATATTATGTCCACAACTAGATTCCCATTAAAATTATGAAGGAAAGTCACCCACTGTTCATAAATTGACTAATCTCTCTTCTTCATACAAATGGGTGGACTGTATAAATAAAGTCACATGATAGATTTCCAAATTTGTAGAGGAGCTCTGGGGAGGCCCAGGTGCACACACTTAATTAAGATATGAACTTTAAATAGTTGCAAATTGTATCTGTATTTGCTTTAAACCTTTCTTATTGAGTAATAGGACCTAAAAATACTTTTCTTTGGCTGGGTTGTTTGTGCTGAAAATTCTAATTTGTGTTGATGATGGATGGACATGACATAGAAGAAAATCTGTGACTCCATCTTGTTTTCCAAAGAGAATGTTGTGGGTCTGAACAGCAATTTGTCACAATTTCCTATTATTTTCATAAGGTTTTCTTTAAGCCAACCCATCACAGCAGGGAAAGAACAAGAGAAAGACATTGCCATTAATAATGCAGTTTATTTCATGCTTGGGTTTTAACATGACCTGATTTGCTACTGTAAGCACTTATCAATACTGTAGCATTTTCCTCTCTAGCTTAAGCTGCTGAACAAAAATTATTTATAATCTCTCCCCCCCACCCAACACACACTTTTATTTGGTTCTTATTTAACTTCTTCAATTAGGCAATGTCTACATAGCTCTGTAGTGGTCAACTAATGAATAATATCTTGTTGATGGCGACCAGTTCACTCATTATTACTATGTAAATATTTTAATTAAATCCCTTTCAAAAATGATCCCAGACATCTACAATAGTTCAGGTCAGCATTTTTTCTAGATTGGTACCACTTATTCAGAACGATACTTACTATTTTGTGTCTCAGGCAAAAATATTTCTTGACTTGTGTGTCAAAATATTCACATTATGGATAGCTGGGTTACCTAATTCATAATGTATATATTAGCAATGGAAATTCTGGTCCAGACTGTGCTCATCAGTTGAGGACTACCTGTAGGTGAACTCAAGTTAAAGTAGTAGGAAGTGTAAGTAAAAGTAAGAGATCTAAATGTAATGATGTTTAAATTAAGATAGATACACATAGTAAAACATTCCCATAGAATATTTATAGCTAAGAGTTATTTATAATATAATATTTATAGCTAAGAGTACTACAAGAGCCTGTAGTACAGTAGACTAAAGCACTGTTATTAACATCTGCTGCTTGCAATTACTGCAAGTTTAAATCACACCAGGCTCAAGGTTGACTCAGCCTTCCATCCTTTCAAAGGTAGGTGAAATGAGGACCCAGATGGTGGGGGCAATAAGCTGACTTTGTATAAATATACAAAAGTATTGCTTAACGCATTGTAAGCCGCCCTGAGTCTCTGGAGAAGGGCGGCATATAAATTAAAGCAAAAAAAAAAAAAAGAGTTGAACTGTAAAGTTCTTAGCACTCCCTAACTTAGTTGTACATTTCCAGATATTTCATTATCTGATTAGGTAACATCATAGGTGCACATGAGTGTGGAGTTTGCTCCCTGTTTACACTACCACTGGTGTTCATGTGGAGTGATTTTATCATTGGTAATTCCTTGATTAGGATATTGATTTATTCTTGGTTGTTTGTCTGGTATTAATTCCTGCTTATCTGGATGTTGGATGATGGAGAAGATGTGTTCTGGTCTTTTTCTTTTCTACTGTTAGGAATTACTGTTTTTATTATTTCTTTGAATGGTTATAAATGTGGTCTATCTCTATATATTTATTGTTGGCTGATTTGTCTGAATGCATCTACTGGTACTTGTAGAAAAATTGTTGGAAGAATATGTAGGAGTTCTAGACTTCCTGGAATTGTTGAAGTTTTGGATTTAGTTTAGTCTAGGATGCTCACAGTTTCCCAGTTGAAAGTATCTTGAGACTGTAAGATTATGGAACTTTCCTTGTATCTTTTGAATACTACTTAGTGTTCATAAATGCACTCTTCTGGTCTTCAGCCTGTCTGTCCTACAGGAGCAGTTATAATCTTTACACCGTAGCCCAAGAAGAAAAACATACAGTATAAGGCCACACCTCATTTGGTTAGTGTTGTAGTGCAGGAATAACGAGAGGCACAAGCAAGCTCTTTAATTCAGGGTGAGACTTCAGTCAAGAACCACAGGCAACACCCCTCCTTATACACAGTTCTGAAACACCCATTAACCAATCACAAGCATTGTTGCATTTGAATTTCCCGCACAAAATAGATACATACATAACAGTTAGAATATCTCCAGACAAAATGATGTAAATGTTTTAGTGTTAGAACTTATTCTAACAGTTATTGTTATTCAAGAACTTGCCTTCCTTTTGAAAAATGTGCTCCAGTTCACAACTAAATAAGTTTTTCTTTTGTTCATAGAGTTTCAGAGTAGATGTATAGATCCAATGCAGTTTCCATGGCAGTTTTATAGTTCCTTTGATTACTGTTCTCAGACCCTGGCATGTTCCATTATAAGCATCTATTAAAAAAACAAATAAAATGAGATTTGTAAATCAGGTACCTTCCCTGTCTTTAAAATTTATACCAGCACTAAATCAGAATTTCCTTACAAAAAGACCCCAAAGGACTAAATTTTTCACAACATTCCTACATGTTCTTCCAACAATTTTTCTAAAGCAGATAAAATGGAAACACAAAGTCCATGGGATCTATACTATCACATCCTTTCTATTATTTTTTTAAAAATAAGATTGTTGTATTCTCAAATTACATTATATTGGAGCTATTTCCCGGATCTGAAACGGAGTCTAATGTTTACAAAGCAGAAGAATCAAACAATGTCATAAATTATACAATTTTAGACCGGCCTTTTTATATGAAGATTAATCACTCTTTGAATGTAGGAACAAAAGTCTGCACCAGATTGCTCTCTTTTGAGCTACTTAATTTGGTATTTTCTTTTTAAAAATAATTATACTGAGCTTGCCAATATGGATGCTGAAATCTATTTGAAAATTAGGACAATTGATCTTCAAAGTGTCACATTTTTATGTGTAACACTGTATTCTACCACATCTAAGTGATTATTATTTTATTTTTAGGAGCTACTTTTTATGTTAATTGGACACGTCTGAACAACAAGTTCAATGTTGTGTATTACATCATGGAAATGCAATTTAGTTTTCAGTCTGGGATGACAGACCTTATGTGAATTTATAGCAATGGTGCACACTTCAAATAAAAGAATCTGACATATTAAAAAAAAGATTGAAGAGTTAACAATTAACAGTTAACAAAAAGGGGATTCCCGTAGATAGAGAATACTTGGCCATTTCAAAGATAGACTTGGTATATATAATTTATCACTTATAATTGAATGCTAGGAAGAACCTTGAGTCCTCTCTGTCTTTCCAACCAATTTGCAACCCAAAATTATAGAGAGTGTAGAATCTACTTTCCTTCCTTCCTTCCTTCCTTCCTTCCTTCCTTCCTTCCTTCCTTCCTTCCTTCCTTCCTTCCCTCCCTCCCTCCCTCCCTCCCTCCCTCCCTCCCTCCCTTCTTCCTAGAATTTTCTATCATTCAAGAAACCAATGTTTTAAATCAAATAATATAAAATAACAAGACTAGCTACTGATGCTATGTTATCTCCAAATTAGCATATCGATGGATGTCCAGATATGTATTGTGTTTGAATGTTTCTTCCTCTCCTAACTTTCTTTTGCATTGCCACAGGTTAAAGCTGGAAGTTTAAACCAATCATCTGTATACGAGTAGTCCTGGACATACAACCACAATTGAGCCCAACATTTCTGTTGCTAGGCAAGGCAGTTGTTAAGTGAGTTCTACTCCATTTTACTTCCTTTTCTGCCACAGCTGTTAAGCAAATCACTACAGGCAGGTGTTAAGTGAATCTGGCTTCCCCATTGACTTTGTTTGTAAGAAAGTTGCAAATGGCAATCACATGATCCCAGAACACTGCAACTGTCATAAATATGAATCAGTTGCCAAGCATCTGAATTTTGATCATGTGATCATTGGAATGCTGCAATAGTTACAAAGGTGAAAAATGATCATAAGTTACTTATTTTCAGTGCCCTTGTACCCTCAGACAGTCATTAAATGAACTGTTGTAAGTCAAAGACTACTGTACAACTTTTCACTACATCCTGTCCAGTGGTGGGTTGCTCCCAGCTCAGTCCGGTTCTTGCGAACTGGTAGTAATGGTGGAAGGAGGCTCCGCCCACCCACTTGGATGTCATCATGGACAATCTGCAGAAGCTCTCATTGCGAACTGGTAGTAAAGGTAAGTGGAACCCACCCCTGATCCTGTCTCAATTAGAAGCAAAACTTTCCCATCAGATTCCTATAACTGGGTGTATGGGAAGAGAAAAGAGGCAAGCATACCAAAAAACAGACCTAGTCTGGGTAATTAAATGTCTGCAAAAAAACAACCAAGCTCAGAGAGCACTAAGGACCCCTCAGAGGTTCATTTAGGCTCATTCTTTATAAACAGTCACGAGAATCAGCATTGCTAATTTCCAGAAATTGTGCCTGGAGGTGGAGCCTGACAATTTTAAAAAAGAATCCCAAGATCTGCATACAACCTGCTGCCTCAGCTTGTTCATCCAACCTAAAGAGTGAATGTGTTTTTAGAGCACTTCCACAGGAGGATTATACATTGTTTGCAGGCAGCTTTGTCTATGATCTCAGCAGGTCAGTTCCAATGCATTTGAAATGGCTGCAAGGTAAAGTCTTTCTGAAAAAGACTACTGTTAGATCAGGCGCAGGAAATGAAGACGTGACCAGCTCAATACATTTAGTAACTTTATTAGCTACAGTAACAAGACTGGCTGTGCGCTGCCGGAGCTCTCCTTATATTCGCTCCGGCAGACGCACCGCCCCTAGACAGCTATTCAAACTTCCCGCCCGATGGCTGGCAGCCAATCCGGGTGGGTGTCCTTATAAGGACATAACACTCCTCCCCTCCTAGTTAGAAAACAGTCACTCAAAGTTAATGAATGTCACGTAATCGCGCAGGTACGTAGGACGCCTCGGCACCCTAGTTGACCTGCGCAGTCTCACTTCTTCATCGACGCCGACCTGGACGGACGGGGCTCCTATGCCTCCTGGTTCCCTCCCCGGAACCGGACTCAGTTCAGCTGGTGAGTGTGCGGGGTCACTCCCAGCACCTCCGGCCGAACCGTGGACCTCGGAATGCTGGTTCTGATGGTCTTCCTCCTGGCCTGTGCATCGGTCGTCTCGGTGTGGCCGCTCGGTGCCGACCCGGGAAGAGCGTCTGAGTCTTGGTAAGTCCCTGGTTGTCACTTGCTCCTCCCCGGTCTCCCAGGCTCTGTGGTTCAGCAGTGGTTTGGTTTCTTGTTGTCGGGTGTGTGTCTTGGATCGGTGCCCTCTGGTCCGGTCTCTTGGCGGTGGGTGGTGCTGACCTTGGTCGTGGGGTCCGACCTTGCAGGGGTGGTGCAGACCTCCTTGGTCGGGGTGGCGGAGGCCTTCCTTGCTGGGCTGGCATTGGCCTACCCCATCGGGTCAGCGGTGGTCGTCCTGGTTGGGTTTTTGTTGTGGGGCTACCTCCGCGGGGCGGTGGAGGTCTCCCCTGCTGGGGTGGCGCTGTCCTCCCTGGTCGGGGTGTTGTAGGCTTTCCCTTCGCCCTAGTCCCTGGTCTACTGCAGGTTGGTGGCTGGGGTCTTCTGGGCTGGGGTGTTGTTGCTGGGCTGCCCTCTGTGCTGGGTGGAGGTCCCCCTCGCCGGGGTGTTGTGTGCCATCCTCACCCCTGAGCTGTGGTGTGCCCACCTCGGGCGGTCCCCGGTCTACTGTGGTCCTTGGCTGGCAGTCCTCCTTGCTCTGAGCCCATCTGCTGCCCCAGCCGGGTGGCCGGGGTTCGCCCTGGTTGAGAAGTCCCCGGTCTACTTCTCTGGCATCCTGCTGTCCTGGTCAGTCGGGTCTTTGCTTCCCCACCTTGCCGGGGTGTTGTTGGCCAGCCTCGCTGGGTGTTGTAGGCCTACCTCGCCGGAGTGTTGTAGGCCTACCTCGTTGGGGTGTTGTAGGCCTACCTCATTGTGGTGTTGTAGGCCTACCTCGTCGGGCTGGTTTTGTCCTACTTCCCTCCACCTTTTCCAGAGCTGGTCGATGTGATGTCTACAGACCTGTCCATCTTCCAGTTCCACTGTGTAGGACTTCGGGCCGGTTGAGCTTTCTATCTTCCCCTTCAGCCATTTTGGAGAGCCGTGGAAATTCAGTGCGAAAACCGGATCTCCTATGCTGAAGGCGTGAAGCGGGCGGCTGGCCGTTGCGGTCACTTCTGGGCTGTATTGTGGGTGCAGCTGGTCCAGTGGTGACCTCAGCCTTCTGCCCATCAACATCTCAGCTGGGCTCTTGTGGGTGGTGGCATGCGGCGTGATGTGCTGGGTGAGGAGGAAGTTATCAATTCTTTCCTGCCAGTCGCCTGTGCCCATTTTGGTGAGTGCCTCCTTGGTGAGTCTCACTATCCGTTCAGCCTGTCCGTTCCCAGCTGGCCTGTAAGGGGCGGACAGGGCATGGCGGATGCCCAGTCCGGCCAGGAATGCCTCCATGGCCAGGGACGTGAGTTGGGGCCCGTTGTCGGAGACCAGCACATCCGGCAGTCCATGGGTGGCGAAAAGGCAGCGTAGAGTCCGGATCGTCGCTTCAGTTGTGGTAGTGGCGGCAGGTCGCGTCCCTCCATCTGCAGTTTGCCCTGGGGTGGTTGCCTTTGCAATTGCCGCATCGTTCCCCCCAGTCACCATGTTGAGGATTTTCCCGCCTGGGGGGGGCAGGAAACGGCCATTTCCTCCTCAGATTCCGATGGCGTGGCGGAGTCATCTGAGGAGTTGGAGCCCAACTTGTGGATCTTGTGGACCCCTCTGGCCTTCACCATCACGGCGGCCGCTTTCTCGGATGTCTCGGCGGCTGTGGCTTCTTCGAGGACTTCCTTGAGCGGAATTCTCTTGTGGCTCAGGAACTTCTTCTGGAGCCCCACATCTCGCATCCCGAAGACGATCCGGTCCCGGATGGCATTATCCACGTTGTCGAATTCGCAATTGGCAGCAATTTGTCGAAGCGCCGCCACGAATTCTTTGATGGATTCACCTTCCCGTTGATTTCTTTGCTGGAAGGTGAATCTGTTGGCAATCGGGGTGCCTGTGGGTGCATAGTGTTCCTGCAGGACTTCCTTCAATGTCCCTGGGCGCCACGAGGTTGATGGCCATCTCCAGGACATCGGAACCGCAGTGGGTCAGGAACAGGGCTCTCTTGCGTTCATCGTCAAGGTTCTGGTAGCCGTTCCCTCGGAGGAATTGCTGGAACCTGACCATGTATGACCTCCATTTCTCTCTTGCGGGGTTGAATGGGTTCAGCGAAGTGATCGGTGCTTGCGGGGTTGCCATTCTGTGCAGTGCCACGGTTGTGTGACTTCAGCTCGGTTAGGCGATCGTGCCACGAGTCTTGCTCAGGTTCTCTTCTCTAGTCCTTCGTCGCCAGTGTTCGCTCCGGCAGATGCACCGCCCCTAGACAGCTATTCAAACTTCCCGCCCGATGGCTGGCAGCCAATCCGGGCGGGTGTCCTTATAAGGACATAACAACTACATTCTTATTCTACCCCTTCTTTGGCTTCCAAAATTCAGATCTTATAAGGGAAATGTTAGTTTGGTTGCTTTGCAGATCTACTTCAGTAGCCTAAGCTACTGAAGAGCCATGAAGGCATAGTGGTTAGAGTGCAGTATTTCAGGCTAACTCTGCTCACATTGCCAGGAGTTTGATTCCTTCGATCCTGACCAGCTGAAGGTTGACTCAGCCTTCCATCCTTCCGAGGCCGGTAAAAGGTGGACCCAGATTGTTGGGAGCAATAGGCTGACCCTGCAAACCGCTTAGAGAGTGCTGTAAAACACTATGGGGTAGTACATCAGTCTAAGTGCTACTGCTATTGCTAACAGCAGTGGTAAAATTGATAAAACTCGACCACCATGCACTGACAGTAAGAAGAAAACTGTTTCCTTCCAGCTATTACTCACCTGGAGTTATATGGCAGCCCTAAGCACTTTTCTCTTCAACAGTGGAAGAGCTGGCATGCAAAGCACCAGGTTAATGCTTGCTTGCTTCCTTGGAGAAGAATGAAAGGCCAGGCAACAATGACTTTGTGGTTTTTAGATTGCCTGTGAATTGTTTGAGGTTTGTGGGATGAAAATATTGGTGGGTGTGGAAATTCCTTGAGTTAACGTTCTTTGTATGGTTAAGCTGCCGTCTGAAACAGCAAAAATACTTACGCTAATTTTGTAGCAACAACATCCTCTTTATTTAGAAGTGAGTTTGGGAACTTCAAGTCCATATTGGGGAATTTTCAAATGAGATATTTAAATCTTCCAAATGTCAATCTTTGCCCAATGTTTCTTTTTAAGTGTGTGTGTGTGTGTGTGTGTGTGTGTGTGTGTGTGTGTGTGTTTACAACAGAGACTCTGAAAATTTGCTTGGAGAGGAATTTTTGGGTAAAAATTTGGAATGTTGAAAATGGGAATAAAGTGTTCATAAGAACAATAATATGTTCTTACGCTAAGTGGAAGCATCCAAATCTTTCTTTCTTCACTCTGTTACAGATAGTCATTAGTAAATGGTATTGATGGCTTTTAATTATTTAGCATGCCTTAAAAGTCCCATTTCATAAAAGTCCCACACCACTGTAAGCCCTTATTTGAGGAAACAAACTCTGCATAGGACTCTATAATAAATGAGAGATTATTTAAACCAGGTTGGGTAACTGCAACTTTGGGTTTAACCTGTATAGGTTGTGCAACAATGACAGGGTGTTTCTCATATTGGCAACCTACATGGAAAATGGATCACAATTACTTCTATGGAGATTCTCAGTCATCCAGGTCATCCGGTCTGAAAAACTGAACTGAAGAAGCTTCTTGGATGAGAAGTGAAAAGTCTTCAAGGAAAAACAAAGAAAGTCCAATTGCCTTTTGAGAAAGCACCTTTAGGACGATCACAGTTTCTGTTGTCATTAACTTTCCAAATATGTTGTTTGCTGAGTAATGGGACTTGTAATTGATCACATCTGTAGGTCGCCTAATTGGAAAAGGCTATCATATTCTCCCACTTTTCTTGATTATCATCAGAGCTTTGTTTGTAAATTCCAGATCTGCTTAGATACTAAATGATAGCAAGAGCATTTAGGCATATATATTGGCCCATAGCGCTTTACAGCAGTTTCTGGATAGTTTACAATGTAGAAGCATTATTTGCATATTGCCCCCAATAATCTGGGTTCTTATTTTACAAACCTCAGAAGGATAGAAGGCTGAGTCAACCTTAAGCCTTGTTAGGAATAAACTCCAGGCTGTGGGCAGAGTTTTCCTGCAATACTGCACTTTAACCAGTTTCCTCATGTGCATGTTTCTGCTGGCTTAATATAATAACAAACACAGTAATTAATATTCAATTACAATTATCAAGAGTTTTACCATGCCAACCCTCTTTCTCATTTCTGATTATTTTTCTGCCTAGATGTTAAAATATTTGCCTTTGATTTTTTGGGGGGGAGGGAGGGAGGGAGAGAGAGAAGGAATATTATATTAGAGAGCTTTTCACTTAGGACAAGAAGTATGACCATAATTGCATTTCAGCATAATTTTCATTGCAGTGAAAGATCTTCTTACTGGCAGTGAAAAAATGATTTTGATAAACACATTTCAAACATTTAATACTGATTTTTTAAAAATAAGCAAAATCTTCTAATAACCCAGCCGTGACTTTTGAATGATCAAGTATGGTACTAAGGATGTACAATTACTGTTTCGCGTCAAAATTTAAACCTGAAAAACGAATACTAGAATTACACTAATATATAGCTTTGTAGTTAGCTGATTTTTTAAAAAAAGAATTTAGTTGTTCATGCCATCCAGCTCCCCATCTGTGCTTTCTAGCAAAATAATTCTAAGACTACTCAACAGAGTTGCTGATCAGCTATGGTTGATCGTTGCTGGTCCTGCAGTTTCTTAAGTCCTAAATTTTAGCTATTATTCCTGTAACAAAGGTGTTGCTTTTTTGCACTGCTTTAATGCAGTGTCATTCTACTGTAGAAAACTTACCTGATAATTAATAGCCTGACAGATGAACTAGGATACCCTAAAACTGGGATTTTTCTCACTCCTGACTTTTAGTTAAAAATACATACACAGTCAATATGTTATATTTTAAAGTGACAGCAAAGAAAATACCATGCTCTTTTTCTAATTTACTGTAAACTGTTTACAGAAACAGTTTTTCAAAAGCCACATCATGTCTTTTGTTTGCAATGAGATAAAAAAAACAAGCTTCCTTAATCAGTATAACAAATTTATTATACTGAGGAATTGGAAAGATAATATTATTCCAGACATGAAGAACTGGGCTCTGAGAAATGTGTAAGAACAGACAATATTTTCAACTAATCAAAATGAGGAAACATATCTTTCTTAGGTATATATTTTATGATATTTTACAACAGTGATATTTTCATGTAGTACTTTTACATAATATCTTTTTTATTTTATATACTTGATGATATAGTTTTATAAGGCAGTTTTTTAAAAACTAGTAACGCTATGTTAAATATATCTTAGATTTTTAGTATTGAAATCTGTTACATTTTGCTGGTCATTCATCATTTTATTTTCTAAGAATGCCCCATACAATCTATGTGGGCCTAGAAGAATTCTTTTATGTAATCATGATTTTCTGCTAAGTAAAGATGATGGCTTTAATCTACCTGATCTTTAATGTTACCACTAGTCTTTATTTTAACATCTATATTCATGTGGAGTGACAATTACTTTTGTTTCTAGAAGCTCTCTACCAACTGTTTAATTACAGATTCATGACATATTACCAAATGTGATAACTTTTCACTCTAAATGCTAATAGGTGCCATAGGACTGATACATCTGTTAAAACTATTAAACATATCAAATAAAGTAGGAAACAATTTTAGCTATGTTAACAAAATATCTTGCTATTAACAAGTGATTAATATGAAATGAAACCTGATTGAATACATAACTTTTCATGATAAGAATGTAAACTATCTGATTTAGAATTTCAAAAAACCACTTTTATCGCTATTAGTGTGGAAACTGTTTCGAGCTATCCTTGATACCTTTCTCATCTTAGATTTAAACAATACAATAAGATCAAATTTATCTCCTCCCCAAAGAAATAAATAAAAATGGTCCATTTATCTGTATCAAAAAATCTTTCTCTAGTTTGCTTTATTTTATCTGAATACTTTATTTAGAATAAAGTCTGATCAAAATAAATCCACAAAACACAGACCAAATCTGAAAACACACATTTAGAATTATTTTTGAAAACATTTAAAGAAGAATTTTTATTGCCTGTAAAGTTCCTTTGCAGAAAAATATTCTTCGTGCCCCTAAGCGGGATAGAAATAGAACAAGGCATTATAGCTCTTATAATAAAATCAATAAAAAGTATTGATTTTCATGAATTAATCCGACATCATCAAATGCACATTGAGCACATACACTCAATGATGATGCATTAATCTGCTCATTTATCTTCTTGTAATTTTTGACATAGCTGCAACCAGCAATGATTGAGAGACAAGCTGCCTGGAGCTAAACATGATCTGAATCCCTGATAAACAAAGCAGTACATACAATTATTAAATTGTATTCCTCTCAAATTAGAGAGCAATAGTTTCATTAAAAAATATTTTTTCTTAATGAAACTATTAAGCTATAATAGTTATAGCTTAAACTATAGCTGCTGCCACTATCCCTGCCACCTGGAATGGGCCAAAAATGAGGCGCACAGAGGCCAAAAATGGGGTGTGCAGAGGCTGAAAATGGGGCACACGGAGGTAGCGATAGGTGACAGCGGCGATAGGCAGTGATGGTGGTGATGGGTGATGGTGACCCCCATAGCCTGGAACAGCTGATAGGCGGTATTCCGAGAGGCAGATCCAACCGCCAATCAGCTGCTCGTGCAGTCAGGCTGTGCTGAAGCTGACCAGGCTGTTTGCTGTTTGCTGCAAGGAGGCAAACTGCTGGGAGGCAGAGGCAGATTTTTTCCCCTTGTTTTCTTTGCCAAAAGCTAGGTGCGTTTTATAGACTGGAGCGTTTTATAGTCTGAAAAATACAGTAATCAAGGAGAGAAGAAATCTCAAACTAAGAAGAAATTTCCTGATAGTTAGAACAATTAAGCAATGGAACAACTTGTCTCCAGAAGTTATAAATACTCCAACACTGGAAGTTTTTAAGAAAAGGTTGGACAAACATTTGTCTGAAATGGTATAGGGTTTCCTGCCTGAGCAGGGAATTGGACTAGAAGACCTCCAAGGTCCCTTCCAACTCTGTATTGTATTGTATTGTGTTGTGTTGTGTTGTGTTGTGTTGTGTTGTGTTGTGTTGTGTTGTATTGTATTGTATTGTAGTCTATTCTATTCTATTCTATTCTATTCTATTCTATTCTATTCTAATCTAGTCTATTGGGATTTTTATTTGCCGTTAGTGAAAGATAGCAGTGAGGTTCATTGCAACCCCACCCCTTTTATACACAATAAAAAAAGATTTTAGTGGAAATGCATTTGCATTAAGATGAGGACATTTCTGTCTTTGCTAAGAAGACAAGGTTTCTAATTTTATGAGCTTTGTAATTATGTTCAATTACAGAAATGTAGCTTTGTTACAGAACTTAGCATAATCAAATAAAGCTTGTGGTTGGACCACATAATTTCCCCCTTTTTCTTATATCTGGACAACACAATTTTTCTTATTTTCAGATGCTGAATTATTAAACTTGAGATAGAATGTCAAAATCATTCTGGTATAATCATACTAAACTATGTACAAAGTATTAAAGTGATATAATGTTAATGGTCTTACTGTTGTAATATAGCATATGGCTTATTTTCTTGGTCAATTCCTGATGACTCACTAAAATAGATTTAAAGAGTTTATGTTATAAAGAGTTTCCAGCTGATGCAGACTTCAATCTGAGCAATTTGTGTGCCAATGCAGGATAATACAGGCTATTTTTCTCCCTAACTATTTAATCTGACTTCAAGGTGAGTTAAATTGCCTATGCACAACCCAGTAATAAGTGACTCTGAAATTAAAAAAGTGTTGTGGGGACAGAGGGCAGGGAGTAGGTGATTAAGACTATTAACATTGCTAGTTGACACATATACCTTTTGCATTCTGGGACAGTTTGACTGTTAGCGCTTTAATTGGAGTGTTTGATTTTCCTGGGGGAATAATTTGCAATCTTCAAATCAAATGGATATATAAAATTAGAGCAAATGCACAACTCCTGCTGTATCAATTTCCCTCCTTAGAAACATGTTTTTTTTTGATTGGATGCAATATGTGATTTGCTGCTGATTAAATTACATTGTGTGTTTATTGTCATAGATTGTAAAAGATTCTTGCCTGCTAATCTTATACTTCTCAAATTAGAATAACATTTAATAATTGCTGTAGGCACCCATTTTAGCATGTTTCCACAGATAAATATTTTCAACAGCAAAATACCAGCTCTTAAATATTTGGACTGGAAGGCGTAAGAGTTTGAATGCTTCCTTGCTAGAGGTGCATAATTGCAGATTTCCAATCTCTTGTCCTATTTTTATTCACAATGGACAGTTGATAGTGAAGGATCAGTTTCAATTGTTTAGAGCAGAGGTCCCCAATCCCAGGGCATGGACCAGTACGAGTCTGTGGCCTGTTTAGGGACCGGACTGCACAAGTGGTGGGTGAGCAAGTGAAGTTTCATCTGCATATGTGTGGGATCTAGGTTGCATGCAAAACAATCTCGTCCCGATCCATGGAAAAATAATCTTCCATGAAACCGGTCTCTAATGTCAGAAAGGTTGGGGACTGCTACTTTAGAGTTTTCTAAATGCTATATCCTTTTCTGCAAAAGCTGTAGAGAAAAAAAAGGTGCATTAATGGCACTATAAAAATAATGCATAATATGAAATTGTTTTAACTAATACTTCACCATGACCCAGACCAGACCTCCAGCTGGCAGTGACCCTTTGGGATCTCAGTTAAAGATGATTCCCACTTTGTCACATGTCTATTTTTTTTTTTAAGTTTCAAGTACTAGGGATTGGACTGATTTTCTACCTCTTCAGTCTACTGAAGCTCAGTTTCAAATTACTATCATTGTCTTAAATTGATGAATTGAACTACTGGCTCATATTGTTCGGTATGGTTTATTTACTTTGACAATTGTTTTCCAAAGTGTTGAGCAGGTATCTTTGACATTAACTGTTATTTTTGTGTATAAGTGTGCCTTTAAGAGAGGTTGGACACCTGGCAACTACATGGGACAAGTCATTATTTTTTTCTTGATGCATTATCTAGCAATGGTTTGCCATTGTTTCCTTCCTAGGGTTGAAAGAGAGGAACTGGCCCAAGGTCACCCAGCTGGCTTTGTTCCTAAGTTGGCATCAGAACTTGGGGGTCCTCAGTTGTAGACCAGTGCCATAATTGCTGGACCAAATCAACTCTTTTTGTATGTGTATGTTTATCTAAACTTGGGGCTTTCTGCCTATAAAATGTGCTCTGTGGGGAAAAGATGGCCCTTTTGCTTGGTTACTTTAGGAAATAGGATTCTGTCTTTGACCTCATCCCGAAGAGATTCTTCATATCTTTTTAGGTTGCAAATCCGAGATAAAGGACAACAATCGAGGAAAACCTGTATTGAAAAACACACATTCTATTTGTGACTTCTTCCTTGATAAGCTTTCTTTCCAATTACCAATTTAACACAATCCTGCTATAAAAATAGCAAACAGGAATTGGTATGCAACTTTTTAAAAAAGTTAGTCTTGTATTCAGAATTTATCTTTTTGTATTCTCAGCTGAATATTATGAGGTCATTTGACATTTTTGCCACTTAGAAAATAAAACACTTCAAGTAGCAGCCTTATATTTACTCAACTAGTAAGCTCAACTGATTTCAGCTAGATTTACTTTTAAGAAAATGTATACATAGAATTGTATACATTTAAAACTTAATTATTAAAGACAAAGTCTTCCAATTTCACAATAAACATTCTCCAGATAGTGATGTTACAATGAAAAATAATAATGTTTTAAAATAATATGTGATAATTGAACAAGACATTCCCTTTTCTGCCTCTAATTGTTGAGTTTTTGAATGAGTTTATACAAGAGAAAAAGCAAAGGGTTAATTTTATTTCTAGTGTAAATTGATAGAATCAAGTAAAACTTGAAATACATATAAATCCAAAACTCTGACGCTATAGTTATATTCAGGATTAGATTACTTCTTGACAGGAAAGATGAACTTTTTTTGAATTGCCTAAAATTAAGCATTCAAAGAAGTAAATGTGGTTGCCATAGTAACTGACATTTCAGATCAAACCACAGCTGATAAAAATTTCTTTTGAAAAAAAAAAGACTAAAAAAATAGGTGGAATTCTTATACCAAAGCAATTAGATTCAAAACCATTAAAATAGTAGTAGATCTGAATACAGTATTTACTCTCATTTGTTTCCTTTTATAACTTTGCTCTAAATTTTAAGGTGGAAAAAAGCCTTGGTTTTTAAGATGAAGAATGAAATGTTCAAAGTATGTATTTGAAAATGTAAATGATTCTTTCAGTGCTCATCTTATTCTTCTCCAAATTACACATAAGAGAAGCTACCAGTGATGAAAGTTAGCTGGGAAATTTTATTTTGTCCATTGTGTGTAATGCACAGTTCTGTCATAACATGGGGCTACGAGGGGAGCCATTTTTAAAAATGAACCAATTTGGCATCTAGCTGAAACAGAAGTCATTCTTTTCCCAGCATAATTCTCCCGTGATCCCTTTAGCAAATGTTGTTGAGAAGGAAGGGATAGGATTGTAAAAATTCTGGCAAATGAACAGCAATATATCCCAAGGGACAATGGCGCAGATGCTTCTGTGTCTTCTTTCTAACTACCTTCCTGCAAACTAACAAATCTTTTTATTGCTAATGAAGAAGCTTGCAGCTGGCTATGTACCTCCTGACCTCCTCAATCTTTAACAGTCTGGGAACTATCCATTAAAATGTGATCCCATTCAGTATTTTTGCTTGTATAGATAAATTTCTTCTTAATTTGGGAGCATATGGTCAAGAGCACAACCTCCTAGTCACTCAATATATATATTCTAGCTTTCTTTTCTGTTTCAGACTTACCTGCTTGAGGAGCAGAGAGCATCCTATAGTGGACAGGTCTAGAGAATGCTGGTGTCTGCATTTTATTCCAGTAAATGATAATATGTAACTAACATATAAATATTCCATCCATGGCTTGGCAGCATCTAGAAGCTGTTTTTTCTACAAGCCTGCTGCTGTTTCATCTTCAGCTATCTGAAATTCCATAGCAGATATCAACTATGTTACATAGGACTCCTCCTTTCTTTGAGATATTTACATATACCTAATAGCCCTGTAAGGGAAATTGAAAAAAACAAAAACAAATCAGCATATGTTTGCATAAAAACACAGAATTAGGCATGCAATAAGAAGAGCAACTATTTCCCATGCTCTCTTTCTCCTACCGATTCTTTTGGCTGCCTCCCCCCAAAAGGTAATATCTGGATCATAGGCCATGTACTTAACAGCTAAAGGTTGGAATAAACTATGACATGTACAACAGTGGTGGGATTCAATTTTTTTTAGAACCGGTTCTGTGGGTGTAGCTTGGTGGGCATGGCATGGCTTGGTGGGTGTGGCTTGGTGGGCGTGGCAGGGGAAGGATACAGTAAAATCTCCATTTCCACCCCACTCCAGGGGAAGGTTACTGTAAAATCTCCATTCCCTCCCCACTCCAGGGGAAGGTTACTGTAAAATCTCCATTCCCTCCCCACTCCAGGGGAAGGTTACTGCAAAATCTCCATTTCCTCCCGATCAGCTGGGACTCGGGAGGCAGATAATAGATGGGGGCGGGCCCAGTCAGAAGTGGTATTTACTGGTCTCCGAACTACTCAAATTCTCCATTACTGGTTCTCCAAAAATGGTCAGAACTTGCTGAAACCCACCTCTGATGTACAACTGAGAAAATAAAGTTATCCTCCTTTCTCAAGGGTGGGAGGGAGGGAGGGTAGAGAGAGAGAGAAAACTTGTGATTGATGAATTTGAGTATTAGAAAGCGTCACCTATGGAAAGATAGAAATTATGATGCAATCTTGGGGTAAAATATAAATGCTTTTCTAATCACAGACAAGGATTGGGAGCTACTGCTTTACAATTTATTACTATTTCTGTTTTCTTATTCATTATTCCCTTCAATTTTCTTTATATATTATCCAATATTTGTATTGTTTTTATCTTGTTAGATAATTATTCAATAGAAAGTCTATTGAAAAAGTCAAACAGTGCTTTCTCAGTCAGTTTTGAACTGTTTCTATTTTTGAGCTCTTTATCTTCATCTGAATTCCAATGCTTCTGAAGGACGGATTTTGTGCAGATCCAGGTATTCAGCAAATATTGCATGTGCATTCAGCTTTCCCTTCATCTATGAAGCAGGTGACATCAATTGTTTCTGAAAACTTAAGTGTAATCTTCTGGGAAAGCTATTTGGATTGAGAACATTCACTTTTTGCTGTGCCTGAATTTCTTGATATTGTATATTTGGCGATGGTGCCAGTAACTCAGTTCTGCTATGAACCCAGGATTGTTGGGTAAATATTTGAATGAGATTAAATAAATCCTTGTATTTTTTAAAAGACAGAATACAAGCTTTGATGACAGATAGGCAATATCCACTGCATGAATATCTCCTTTGGTCAACATGGTATTTGCTGAGCTAACAAAGAAATATTTTGAGTTTCTCTCTTTAAAATATAATGCAAGAGAATATGTTTATAGCATTTGTACCCTATCCTGAGTAGAAACTAAAAACTGTAAAAGGCACACACACGTAAAAGCTAAAAAAAAAAAGCCCAGTTACAATAGCACATTTTGTAATTAAAGACCCTTAAAATACAAACTCCAATGAAACCACAAAATATTAAAATTTAAAATAAAACTTACCAACAGCCAGGGATAATTTTTTTCTTAGCTCCAGATGTGCTCTAAAAAGGGAAAAGAAAAAAAAAGAACATAGGAAAGTCAGCAATGCAAAAATCTAAAGAACTGCTAAACAACAACACAGTCTTAAATATTGAGGTATGTAATGTTTTGGAGTTTCCCCTCAATGCTAGTTGTGTTTTTATATATATAAAACACAACTAGCATTGAGGGGAAACTCCAACTCACACAGACACACACACACACACACAATTGCATGGATAGTGCTGTTTTTTCCTGACTTTTAATGCCAGCCAGACTCATTTTGGTCAGCCTGTAAATTTGACAGATAAACAAAGAAACAAATTGTGATCAAGTAAAATGATATAAAGAGTAGATGGGAAGAAGGGGTACAATAATAAAGTCAGAAAGTTTAGATAAAATATGCCTTCAAATAACAAAGAATAATATTATGAATGAGATACAAAAATAAAATAAATATTAGTCTCAAGCTGTAACTAGATTTAAACCATCTTTAAAAGATGATGTTTGGTACAGATTCTTTTAACTGCACAAATTGATTTTGGAAATTGTGTCTATAGAGAATAAATCCAGACACCAGATAATCCCTCATCACCAGAATTTCTGAACACCACTAAAACCTAATCTTCAAGGTTTGCTTTGCTCTGCACATTTTTATTACAAAGGGTAATTTGTCATTTTCAGGGGCAAGGTACAGCTTTTTGAGGTATTATAAGTTATGTTCAAAGTGACAGGGAGTTATTGGCAAGAAATGGATCTTTAAGTTGGTTGGCTAAGAACAAAACTATTTTCCAATTTGAGAAATACCAGTCAATAAGTTTTACACAATTCTCAGGAAGGATCTATTCTTGAGCAAGATTGGAGTTGTTGGATTCTATGGCCAAATATAGGTGCTTCCAATATTTGCCATATCATGAGAGGACGTGTATATTGTATCCCAGCCATTGAAGATATTGCTCATGTTTTGTTCAATTGTCAACTATATGACAACCCCTCCTTCCAGTTTAGGTACTTATGATTCCTACTTTAAAGAACTGCCCACTGGAATCTGAATTGCAGTTTGTCCTATTTCTTCCTGGGCTCTACTATGTACTGTTTATATTTTATAGTAATGCAATTAAGCTAAGAACCCGATACATCGAATAGATTAGATTATCCTATAAAGGTGATGTAGTTATCTGAACGTTAATTCTTTGTATATCAATATATGCATTTTATTGCTGTGTTTTCTTTTATTTATTTTACCCAAGAATTAGATCCTGTGTTTTATTTTTGGTGGGTTTTTTATGTGGTGGTAAGAGTTAGTAATAAGTAATAAACTATCTACTATATGTTATGCTTCTCATGTAAATATGTATTTTAATGCATATTTGGAAAAGGTTTTGATTTAAAATTGTTGGGCAAAGCAAAGCATAGGAAAAGATGATAGAACAAGCCTTCAAAGCTTCCCATCTGGAGCCAAGAGAAATTGGAAGTGTCCTACTCCAACTTAAAAATGCAAATGTTCAAGACGTAAATTGAAATCTTAATTTTTAAAACCGTTTTAAAAAGTACCTTTCTTTTCACTAGCATTTCTGCCAGTGTTGATTCTGATCTATTTTGGGAAGAGGATGGAGTAGGACACAAACTTTGTCCTCTCCTAGAAAAGACCCCTCACACTGGCTTGGAGGAAGTGCCAAGAAGTCTACTGCTTGGCAAGCTTGATATCTCTTGGGAATGACCCCTTCAACACTGCCGGTACTTAGTTGTTTCAAAAGTTATTATTTGAAGCCAATATAATAATACAGTGGTAACAGCGCTGTCCCAAGATGTCTCCGTGGTCATGTGGCCGGCATGACTAAATGCCAAAGGCACACGGAATGCTGTTACCTTCCCACCAAAGGTGGTCCCCTTTTTTACATGCTTTTGAACTGCTAGGTTGGCAGAAGCTGGGACAAATAATGAGAGCTCACCCTGTTACGCGGCACTAGGAATTCGAACTGCTGAACTGCCGACCTTTCGATCCACAACCTCAGCATCTTAGCCACTGAGCCACCGCGTTCCTCTATTGTCAGTATAGAATCCAACAAATTTAGAATCCCAAAAGATTTTCAGGAGAAAATTGGTCATGCCGAAAACTTAGACTTATTCAGGACTACATGAGAATAATTTGATTTTCCTATACAATAGGATTTCTTTTTTTAAAAAAACCGCCAGTTAAAAAGCTGTTTGTTGGATCGTTACATGTTTTCTTTTTAATTTACCCTCACTTCCATATACAGGTACTGTAGTTCTCAAGTTATGACCACAATTGAACCCAAAATTTATGTTGAAACATTTGTTAAGTGAGTTTGCATGATTTTATAACTTTTCTTGCCACAATTGTTAAGTGAATCATCGCATTTGTTAAGTTAATATTATGGTTGTTAAGTGAATCTAGCTTCCCCATTGACTTTGCTTGTCAGAAGATCGCAAAAGTTGAACACATGACCCCAGGATACTGCAGCCGTCATAAATATGAACCAGTTACCAAGCATCTGAATTTAGATCATGTGACCATAGGGATGCTGTAACAGTTGTAAGTGTGAAAAATGGTCATAAGTCACTTTTTTCAGAGCTGTTGTAACTTTGAATGGTCACTAAATGAACTATTGTAAGTCAAGGACTACCTGTAATTTGTTCAGACTAAAATTTAATGTAAAAAAGCAGCTCTGTGCTAGTTAAAAGCTGAAAATCAAAACAATTTGATTGGTGGTAGAAGTTCACCATAACCAGCAGAATGTTTGAGAGCACTGGGACAAGGATCATGCTTCGTATAACACTATCTCCTTCAAAGCAAGTGGGATCATCTTCTGCCTCAAGGATGGATTCCCCACTATTTAGAACAACCCACACGTCATCTTCTGGAAGGCCTTTACTAGCTGAGGGAGAGATGGAACTAATATGCTTGTGGTGAGGTTCATAACCCTGAGGACTTGTTCCATCACCTCAAGACTCACAGGATCAAACTCTTCCCAGGTAACATGGCAAAGCTTTATCTCAAAAGGACCCAGGGGTGGACTTCAAAAATTTTAGCAAGGGGTTCTCTTCCCGGTTGCTGGGTGGGCATGGCCATGGTAGGCGTGGCCTAGTCAGCCTCCTGCACCATGGCATGGGGGGGGGTGTTTTTGCCCTCCCTGGGCTCCGGAGGCTTTCTTCAAGCCTCCAGGAGGGCAAAAACGGCCACCCCAGGCTCCTAGGCCCTCTGGAGGCCAGAAACGGCCCCATTTCTGGCCTTCCCAAACTTCCGATAGGCCCATTTTTCACCCTCCCTGAGCCTCTGTGTGCTTCCTGCACTTACCTGCATCTAAAACAGGCCGCGTGGGGACTCTGGGAGGGGAAGGGTGGGGTGGGCAGGGTGGGGCGGGGTCAGCCAGGAGTGGGATTCGAGGGTTCTTCAAACTGCACAGAATCTTAGCTAGAGCTTCTCCCGAACCCCTGCGAACCTCCAGCAGCCCACCCTGAAAGGACCTATCTAACTTAGATCAAATCTGTGTTATGCCTTGTCATATGTCTGTTTACAAACAGAGGGGACCAATTCTGATTCTTCAGTAGCAGATCCCCAGTGAAAGATATTCTACATTTTAAGGAAACTTTATGCTTCAATCAATATTTGAATGAATAAGGGGAGAATAATAAGTTCTCTAGAATCAAATATTTTTACAGAAGTGGAAAATAATATAAATAACACACTTCATTTTTAATGCTGAAACATAAAGTATTGAAATACCAAACCGAAAACTGAGACTATAAATTGTTTGGGGTTATTGCCTCAGGCAGCAGCAAAACAACTCACATTGTTCAGATACCTTTATGAATTGTTCTTATTTGTCCATTAATCATTTTTATGGATCCTATACTACTGGATGCTAAAAATGAATGCTTATTTACCTTCTGTTTTTAGTATCAAGTTCATTGAAATCTATTGCTTTACTGATTAATTTAAAAATTATATCTTGTAGATTGGAAGGAACTATACATTATTGGTATAATGATGTAGAAAATCATGAATATAACAGCAAAGTAATGTGGAAGAACAAAGCCGAATTCCATAATACAAATTTTATATTTTGTTTTGGCCTCACAGGTCTTGCACTCCAATAAGAGTCATTATTCACTGAAATAATCTTATAGTCAGATTATATGTGGAAAGTATTGTTATTTTTGGCATTGTCTCTTTTAAACTGGCGTTATTTAGGAAGATATTATGGGGAGATCTCTCCCTCTCTCCCTCCCTCCCCCCCGTCTCTTCTTCCTATTCTATTTATTATGTGCAACAAAACTCCACAATTCAGCTTTACCCTCTAACTTAGATAAGGTGATAGTACAATAGAATTTTAATGCTTTTATTTATGATTTGAGCATTCATTGAACAGAGGGCGATGGAGTGTATACAGTAGGGTAAAATATTCTGAGATGGATAGGATTATGAATTGTTAATCTTCTATCCTTCATGACAGCCTAGTCTCAAAGACTATAAGACACTGATTGCATTGTAATGTTATTATGTCTTCCTCCAGTCTAGCAGGGACCCATAGCTGAGGTAGAAATCAATCCAATTTTCCATTTCTAAAATCCTAGTTCTTCAGGTACCAAGGATTTTAAGAGAAGATACACATACCCAATATATTAGTCTTTTTTGACTGAAGATAAATAGAAGAATGGTAGATTTTCTGCTTGACTAATTATTCTAATAATATTTGGGGGAATACTTCCTTCGAGAAATGCAACAAACATACATTCCTCAGGAACATTCCTATAATTCAGCTGCAACTAGAATGGCTTGACTCCCTCTTCTTTGTGGCAGCCCTTGAGATATTGGAACACTGCTATAATGTCGCCCCTAGTGAATGCCTGGATGGATCCATTTGTTCTCTTCCCAAAGTTGGCAGAATGATTTAGGAAATGATGGGTGCATGGATCCTGATTTAAAATAATGTATATACTGTATATGAAAATGAACAAAATATTTATACATGTGGTACAGATCATAGGACAATCCTATTATATGGAAGTTTAAAACACAAATAAAAATTAAAAATATCTTATAATGCCACCAAAATTGGAAGGATTTTTGATTAAATATATAATGCCCCAGGTTATCTACCTAAATATCAACACAGAATGACTGAAAGATATGTCTCTGATATAAATCGAAGAGGACTAGCAAATGAATAAAACCAAAGCTTTTTATGGGCTAAGGTTAACTCTGAATGATTTCTCAGACATGTCTATGCAATTTTCTTGGCAAAAATATCGCATTGTTTTGCAATTTAACATTGCTTTGAATGTTGGTTCATTATTCTACTTTAATTCATGGTCTATCCCTTAGAGGCATACCATTCAGTTACTAACCAAGTCTGATCTTGCTTAGCTTCTGAATTTACACAAGGTTGACCATCTGCTGCACTTTTATACAAACCCCTGGAGCAGTGGTGAAATCCAATTTTTTTTTACTACTGGTTCTGTGGGCATGGCTTGGTGAGCGTGGTGTAGCTTGGTGAGCGTGGCTTGGTGGGCATGGCAGGAAAAGGATATTGCAAAATCTCCATTCCCACCCCACTCCAGGGGAAGGATACTGCAAAATCCCCATTCTGTCCCCATTCCTGGGGGAAGGATATTGCAAAATCTCAATTCCCACCCCACTCTGGGGCCAGCCAGAAGTGGTATTTGCTGATTCTCCAAACTACTCAAAATTTCTGTTACTGGTTCTCTAGAACCTGTCAGAACCTGCTGGATTTCACCCCTGCCCTGGAGAGTCTTTGGCAATAAATGCAGATGTTATTAGATGAATTAAAGATTTTACTCAACATAAAGTAGCATCTAGGTTTCCACAGAAGTCTCTCAATCTCATTCTCTATCTATCTATCTATCTATCTATCTATCTATCTATCTATCTAATCATCTCTAGCTATCTAATCCAGTGGCCGCCAAACTTTTGGGCACCAGTGACAGGTTCCGTGGAGAGAGGTTGGTCCACCTGGAGAGGGTGTGTGGTTTTGCGTGCTGCCTGTATCCTATAGATGGGGATTTGCTTGTTTGCGTGGCGCAGTTTCTGGCATGCTGCGAACCAGTGCCAGTCCATGGACCAGGGGTTGGGGACTCCATCGAATCTATATCTATCTGATATGCTATATTAATAAGATATTCAATGATGTATTATATTCAGGTCTATCCTACCATTAATATAATAATATAATTCTTTGGAAAAGGAATTTACATTCAAAATTTATGTTAATAAATTATCTATATTATTAACTGACCTACAATGTGAGAGTTGCCCCATGTGTTCAGATTTTCATTAATTGCAGTTAAGTTGGTATACTTCAAAAGACTCTTGGTGTCATCTTGGGGAATGAGACACTTTTTCAGGAACTGTATCTAAATGACATCTATGGATTGAAGAAGATTTCTTGACAATTTTGATGATCAACTGGACTAATTTCACATGTAGGAAAGTGTACAATTAAGATAGACTGGGAGTAATCATTTTAGCCACTATGATTGTGATAAAGTTATATTATTATCTCATTTATACATTAAACATGAATCTCAGTCAACTGAACGTTTAAAAATATATCACAAATATCATTGACTGGTGCTGATGGTTGATACGGGTTGCTGCCAGCATCCTAAATGTCAATCAAGTTATATTGTTGTTGTTGTTTAAAGCAGTTCTTCTTTAATCTCTAAAGTCTTGGACTAAAAGTCTTGGTATAAGGAACAAGCCTGAAATGAAATGGATAGCTCTGGTCCCAATAAGAGCTCGTACAGAACCCCCCTTTCCATATTATTTTAAAACATTCTAGAGTTATAGATGCTTATGTTTATTACTAAACTCTATCTATTTTGACTGCCATGCTTCTGCTATAGCTATGCAAAAAAAGCCTCCCTATAAGTACTGATAGTCTAGTCATTTTTTTTTTAATGGAGATCAATATTCTGTTTTCAATATATAGATTTTAGATTAGTACATAAAATATCTGATTATTGCATGGCATTATATTATGCCTTGTTGAAAGACTGAACCTTGACTGATCCAGGACCAGAAAACTGTTTGCTGTTGAAATAATAGGAAAAAAAAAACCTGTTTACTATTGTTCTGAAGGAGACCATTGCAAATTACATAAATATATTTTCCTTATATCAGAAGGAATCCATGTTCATGCTGTGTTTTCAAAATCCATGTACAGCAGGGCTGTCAAACTTGCAGCCCGTGGCCCAGATGCGTCACGTGCTAGCCATGCCCACACCCAGTTTAGCGAAGGGGAAAAAAGTTGTGATATGTCACATGATGACACCATGATGACGCAAGTTTGACACCCATGATGTACACGGTGCATTGTTTGGAAGAACCTTAAAACAGAACGTTGACTGTGGGTGAGATGTCAGTGTTTTTTCCCATTGTGTTTTAATGATCACTCTCAATGTGTATTACGCGCATGTCAGAGATAGGAGCCATACAGGTAGGTTCCACTTACCTTTACTACCGGTTCGCAATGGGATCATGTGCAGATCGCTGATGATGACATCCAGGGCAGTGGGTAGAGCCTCCCGCCGGTTTTACTACTTCTTGCGAACCGGTCCGAACCGGGGGCAACCCACCACTGGATCCATAGCCATATGCTTCTCATTATGACTTTGGGAATTCTATATATTATGCATTATTCTTTTTTTTACTATCTTCTTGTTTTTGTCTATCTAATAAGGTACTAAATCAGATTTATAAATTCTTCTCAGCAGAGTTGTATCATTCTGATTGTAAGATATGGACAGTGGAACTAATCACAGATACCAGAGACCATATATTTTGCAATAAGAGCACCGCAAGAAACCATATAACCATTTCACACTTTCTCTAGAGAATGTTATTGACCTTTCAGGCAAAATGGATAACCTGAAAATCTAAGCTTTGCTAGCATAATGGGGAATCACAAGAGAACAATTGAATTTCTACTTCAGATGATAGGAAATCAATCTGAAGCAGCCACGGAAGAAATAAGGATTCCGTCATTTTATCTAAAGTTTAATTTTGAAAGAGAAAAAGAATGATTAAGATATATACAATACTATTTTGAAAAATGAACAGGTTTGATTTTATATATTCTTGATAATAATATCTATTTTCTAGGGTGATTGTGGATATATTACCAGAAAAAGGAAATTCATCACAAAAAGAAAGTAAAAAATGACCTTGATTTTTATGGATAAATGTGTGTGTGTGTGTGTGTGTGTGTAATTGCTCCAATTTTACGTGGGAGAAGACCCGAATAACCAAAGACATACATACAAACACCCGCGAAAACCTGAGAAAACATATATATATATATATATATATATATATATATATATATATATATACATACAAATTTAGACATAATTGTTTACTATTAATTAGAAATATCTTATATATTTCTATAATAGGGAAACTTTGATCAAATGACCCAAGAGCCTATTTAATTTGCTATCCAAGTGCAAACCATTAATGATCACCTTAAATCAGACTTCAGAGAGAGGACACCTTCAGACAAAAATAACACTTTAAATAGAGAAGTCTTTGTAAACTGATATGCAGTCCTGTATTATTCTCTGATATTGAAAACTCTATATGTAGATAAGAAGACTGTCTTTTTAGAAGATAGTAGAGGATCATGCAAGAAGAACATCACATCTGAATAAAATAAGAATTCAGAAAGGAAAAATAGAGTCAGATGGGACACCCATCTCATATATCCGTGGTGGCGAACCTATGGCATGCATACCAGAGGTGGCATGCAAAGCCCTCTCTGGTCTTTGGGTCTCTGCTGCGCATGTGTGTGGGCGTGGGGCACATGTGTGGGGGCCACACATGCATGCATGGGGGTGGGGTGCATGCAGGGGGCCACGGGTGCATGCGTAGGGGGCGGGGCACATGCACGGGGGCTGGTCGTGGATTGCATTTTGGGGCTTTGCCCACACACGCACACTTTGGGCACTCGGTCCAGAAAAGGTTAGCCATCACTGTCATATACCATGATAATTAAACAGAATATATTCAGAGGTAGTATGTTTCTAAATGTATTACTTTCGTGCCATGCATTTGGTACTTTTGGAAACAGAATGCTGTACTCGATCACTCTTTCTCAAATGTATGAGTGCAATTTTTCAATACAATAACACTTTGTGGGGATGTTGTGCATGCAGGTGTATGTGTAGATATATATGTACACACACACACACACAATTTTTCTTCTCAGAGGTTATTGATCCACAAATGAAGCAATACAACATTTTGTGCAGAATGTATCAATTAAGTTGTGGCAAATCATTACAGAAGATAGTTTGTAAACTTTCTAGGTGTAACTGAAGGCCCTTTCCTCAAAAAAATTACATCATTAGCAGGCTTGCTTATCTACTTCAAATGCAATCTCTCCCTTTTTCTCTCTGGGTGCCTGAATTCTCAGTCACTTGCTTGGCTGGAAATCCTAATTGGGTTGTTCTTAGTGCTTTTACAATAACTATTTCGGTTTGATAGAGTTTAAAAAATATTTTTATATTTTGAAAAAAGGGAAAAGGAAAAGAAAGCCTTGAGACTGTTATGCCATGCAGCAGGAGAAAGAGACACAAGAATTTCAGAGTTTGATTTCTTTTTAGCTGTCACTGAAATGCCTTTATTGGTTTTGCAGTAAATTTACTTGTAAAAGATCTATATCTTTGCCTCATTGCTGCGTAACTTCCTCTTCTGGTATCAGCTAAGAGAAAGTTGACATTGTACTCAACTTGCTCCTTCCTCAGTATCATAAATCCCAAGATGATGTGTTCAATTTCATACACGGTTTTTACTAGTTTCATCTCCTCAGCCATCTTATCCTATTCCCAGTGATCAGATTAAGATGCATTCTTCTGCTTTGGGGAAGATGAAACTGTCAACAGAACAAGTCAAGAACTTCTTAGATATTTCATTTAAGCAGAGTTGGGCTTCCATCAAATATCAGAGTAGTATCTTATCGCTGCTAAACTTTTAATAATCTGAATTATTAAAGTACCATTCTACTATTCTGCCAGGCTTGATAGTCTGAAACATAACACATAATACATAATTCCCATCTTTTAATTTTTACCCAGATAAACTCAACAGGTTTTCCATATCTGGTCATCCTATGGATATCTATATCCTTTGAGCAGCTGATACCTTTCGTTTCCAATATGTCAAACAAGAGATTCATTTAATAGCTAACATTTCAAGTTCATCCTGTAGTTCCATATGTCATATGTCTGTCTGTCTGTCTGTCTGTCTGTCTGTCTGTCTGTCTATCTATCTATCATAACATATAATATAAATGACATTTTAATTTCTTGGAAGGCCGTAATTACACATTGGATCTTCTGATGCAAATTCCTTTCTTTGAGAATAACCCCCTAAGGTCAACGTGTTCTTTTGGATCAGTAGCATTTGTAGGAGCTAAAAACCTTTTGTGCATAGGCGCAGAATCCTGATAAGGGCAGGGCTGCTTTCATCATTCAGATCAGTGGTGGGTTGGTCCCGGTTCGGTCTGGTTCTATAGAACCAGTAGTAAAACCAGCAGGAGGCTCCGCCCACCTGCCACGATGTCATCATAGGTGATCTGCGCATGCGCGCACTCCCACTGCGAACCAGTAGTAAAGGTAAGTGGAACCCACGTGATTCAGATCCTGGCCCCCAATGATCCCTGTTCACTATACTCTAGTGTTCCATTCTGATGTCAAATTTGTGCCAACTACTGAAAGTTTCAGTATTTTTATTGGGACGTGGACAAGTGAAACTTCAATGTTGAGCCTGACATTATTAGATCCTACAATAGCCTGTTGTCTATGTAGGCAAGCTTTTCAAAGTATGTGGTTCCTATAGCCTATTATGTAGCTGCTGTTGATAATAAATAGCTGTTTGAGTTAAGAGGGCTGCCTGTAAAATAGGACAGATCTGTCAAACAAGTCAGGAAGGAAGTATTATTGTCCATGAAAGGATGTAGATCATAGCAAGAGTTGCTTGTTCTTCATCTCTCCCCCCCACTTCCTGCATTCAGCCTTATGAAAATGACAAAATACATCCATTAGTATGACAGATGTGCTGAGGCAGACAAGCCCCTGCTACATTCCATTGGACCAATTGCCCTTATTTAAATGTGGTGCACATGTGCGAATACTGAAAGATAAATGATCATTTATTTTCATGATATTACCATTTATTTTGAAAGTTTCCCTGGAGACAACAATCTCACAGTGATTGATTCATTCACAAAATAACTACGAGACATTAGAGGCTAAATCATATGTAGTGCATGCGTTAAAAAAAATGTGCCACTTTTTTCATTACCAGTAAAAGCTATTGAGGAGAATTATTTATGTGAGCAGTTTAGCTTCTGCAATTGTAGTTGGTACATTTCTTTGTCTCCCAAAACTTATAGTCAAATATACTATTTTGTTGACCTATTCACGTAAGATTTAAAAATAGACTTAAAGCTCAAAGATTCCTGAAACAGCACAATGTCAGACAATGTAGTTTTAGCTATTCTGTTTCTGTAATTCCAGAAATTACACTAAGCTTCACATTTAGCAGTGTAAATTTAGGATAAAGCTCAATGCTTGGTTACCTCCTTCCAGAAATTCTGCCCATTGTGGTTCAGTTAAATAATTTTTGGTGTGCAAATCCAGATTTAAACTCTTTAAAGTTTGTTCAGAACTAAACACATTTGTCCTTACAAGACCAGAAAGTAATTGGCTAGATAGGACTGCCCCTAAAGCCTTGTGGAATTAGGATATTCAAATTCAAAGAAAAGCAGGCCTGCCCTTCCTAAGTTCTTCCTGGGTCAGGAGTCAAGAAGTGGTGCTTGCAAGTGCAGTAGTGCTCATGAAATCCTTAGATCAGGGTAGGGGTGAAATCTACTTACCTGTCCAACCGGTTTGGAAGTGATTGCTTTGTCGTGTGTGTGTGTCACATGTGCACATGGACCCTCTTTGCATGTGCAAACCCTTCTGCGCATGCGCAGAGAGTAAAAAACAGGTTACTTCCTGGTTAAAACCAGGAAGTAACGATGACCAGGCAGATGGGCGGAGCCTTGCGCCACCATCGCTACCCGTTCTGTGAACCACTGGCCACCATCGCTACCGGTTCGGCTGAACCAGTCTTAATGGGAGCATTTCACCCCTGGATCAGGGGTTCCTACATTTTTTGCCATCACACCAGTGGTGGGTTTTACTTACCTTTGCTACCGCTATATATACGGTATATATATCCTGAATGGAATATTTTTTGGTTTATAGGAGCCAGATTTAAGCCAAACATCCTGTGATACTAAAGGGCTTTTAAAAATTACTACCTGAATAATGAAATTACATACTTTAGCCAGTATGTGGCACTGATGTTTATTATATATGCAGATAGATGCAATGATTTCCTGCTGTTTTAGTCTTCTTGTTTAAGGAAAACAATACACAGTAGTTCGTCCTTAGCTTCTCAACTGGTGTGTCTATATCTCTTCCATGATAAATATCCCATCTCATGGTACTAAAATGTGCTTTTATATGGTCTATTAAATCAATATTATCAGGACTAGAGCTGTAATTACTTTTCTAAATCTTGCACTTCTAAGCAGAGAAAAACTCTGCATGGTTTGAACTTTGAAAGAGACTTATCTAAACCCTAGATCAATGTTGTATGTCAAAGGTCCCATTTATGGATCTTATGCCTGTTAGAAGTATGAGGTCTAATTAGGCTGACAAATAATATAATACTTTTCCTAGCATGATGCTAAGCTGCTCTCTGGTAAAAAAAATGCTTTAATTTATTCTGCTTAACATTAATTGGATTTGCATTGCTAGGCTGAGTGGTCACAAGGTTATATTTCCTTCTAAGGAAGCATGGCATGGAATATTAAGCAGGTACATTTTCTACCTTTTGGCTGGTTGGTAGTGCTCACCATCTTTTTCTTCAATCAAGCCTCATAATTACTCTATCATTTGAGGAATCACATCTTAAAAGGCATTTAAAATGGATGACTAGTTACACATTATTATAAAACTGGAAGTCTAAATAAAGGAACATTAAGACAATGGAGGAAGGATGACCATTCCACAGGCTGTATGTGACTCCATACTCCCACAAGTTTGTGCTTCTGAAATTAAATGGCAAGTTGCTGGAATAATTTTTTCATTTTATTCTCAAATACAATGCCACAGAGATGAGGGGGACAACCTAATTTCCAAAACACCCGAAGGCCAGACAAGGAACAATGAATGGGAACTGATCAAGGAGAGATTCAACCTAGAAATAAAGATACATTTTCTGACAGTGAGAACAATCAACCAATGGAACAGCTTCCCTTCAGAAGTTGTGGGTGCTCCATCACTGGAGATTTTCAAGAAGAGACTGGACAGCCACTGATCAGAAATGGTATAGGGTCTCCTGCTTGAGCAGGGAGTTGGACTAGATCAGGGGTCACCAACCTCAGGGACCTCAGGGACCACTAAATTAATAATTTTAAATCCCGTGGATCACTAATATGAATTTTTAAAAAAGATTTTAAAAAATTGCATTTAGTGCAATATAAAAAATGCAAATAATTTTTTCTGCGGACCACCAAAATTTTCTCATGGGCCACTAATGGTGGCCACTGGACTAGATGACCTACAAGGTCCCTTCCAAGTCTGTTATTCTACGATATAAATCTTGATAGTAAGAGTTAAAATAGTTTAATCCACGAGTTGATTTGAGACACCAAGAAGAAACCCAGCCCTCCATTTCAGGTTAACTCCTTTGATGAATCCCTGTCATATTTGCGGCCTCTGACCCGGTCCCGATTCCTCGTGGCTCCTTGGTTTACTGAGGAGCTGAGGGAGATGAAGCGCCGGAAAAGACGCCTGGAGAGTGGTTGGAGGGCCAGTCGCACCGAATCTGACTGAACACTGGTAAGGTCGCATATTAAGACCTACCTAGTGGCGATAAAGTCTAATTACTTTTCCGCTCTTATTGCATCATCAGAGAACCGTCTGGCGGCCCTGTTCAGAGTGACCCGCTCCCTGTTTCAACCGGGAGTGCGGGAGAACCCTCTGGAGGGCAGGGATGAGGATTTCGGACGGTATCTGTATGACAAAATCGCTCAGATCCGGCAGGATTTGGACTCTGACTGGGTAGTTCCGGGCAGGATGACGAGGAATAGTCTTGAGAATGTTATCTGGGAAGAGTTTGACTCTGTGATTCCGGATGACGTGGACAGGATTTTGGGGAGACTTAATGCAATCACATGTTTACTGGACCTGTGTCCCTCCTGGTTAGTACTGGCTTCCCGGGAGGTCTCACGAGGCTGGCTCCAGGGAATTATCAACGTTTCGTTGAGTGAGGGTCACTTCTCCACTACCTTGAAAGAGGCGGTGGTGAGGCCTCTCCTCAAGAAGCCCTCCCTGGATCCGGCAGTATTGGCTAACTATTGTCCTGTCTCCAACCTTTGCTTTGTGGCAAAGGTTGTTGAGAGTGTGGTCGCATGACAGTTCCCACAATTCCTGGAGGAAACGTCCTGTCTAGACCCATTCCAGTCGGGTTTCAGGCCTGGGCACAGCACGGAAATGGCATTGGTCATGTTGGTTGACGATCTCTGGAGGGCTCGGGACAGGGGTTGCTCCTCTGTTCTGGTCCTATTAGATCTCTCAGCGGCTTTTGATACCATCGACCATGGTATCATGCTGCACCGGTTGGAAGAGTTGGGGATGGGGGGCACCGTGTTACGGTGGTTCTCCTCCTTTCTCTCAGACCGGTCGCAGTTCATGTTGGCAGGGGGGCAGAGGTCGACCTTGAGGCCTCTCATCTGTGGAGTGCCGCAAGGGTCGGTCCTCTCGCCCCTTCTGTTCAACATTTATGTGAAGCCGCTGGGCGAGATCATCCGTGGCTTTGGGGTGAGATACCACCAGTACGCTGATGACACCCAGCTGTACATCTCCACCCCAGGCCACCCCAGCAATGCCCTTGAAGTGATGGCCCAGTGCCTGGAGGCTGTACAGATCTGGATGGGAAGGAACAAGCTCAAGCTCAACCCTTCCAAGACTGAGTGGCTGTGGTTCCCAGCATCCCGATATAGTCAGCTGACTCCATCGCTGACTATCGGGGGTGAGTCTTTGGCCCCCGTTGAGAGGGTGCGCAATCTGGGAGTCCTCCTGGATATGCAGCTGTCTTTGGAGGAACATCTGACGGCTGTTGCCAGGGGGACCTTTTGTCAGGATCGCCTGATTTGCCAGTTGCGCCCCTTTCTTGATCGGGATTCCGTGTGCACAGTCACTCATGCCCTTGTCACCTCTCGCCTGGACTACTGCAATGCTCTCTACATGGGGCCCCCCTTGAGGAGGCTCCAACTGGTCCAGAATGCGGCCGCGCAGGTAATTATGGGAGCTGCATGGCACTCCCACATAACACCGCTCCTGCGCGAGCTGCACTGGCTCCCAGTGGTCTTCCGGGTGCGCTTCAAGGTGTTGGTTACCACCTTTAAAGCGCTCCATGGCATAGGACCTAGTTATCTCCGAGACCGCCTTCTGCCACCGACGACCTCCCATCGACCTGTGCGCTCCCACAGAGAGGGCCTCCTCGGGGTGCCATCAGCCAAGCAATGCAGGCTGGTGACCCCCAGGGGGAGGGTCTTCTCTGTGGGACTCCCACCCTCTGGAATTAACTGCCCCCAGAGATAAGGAGAATCCAAGACCTCCGTGCCTTCCGCTGTTCCCTTAAAACTTTCCTTTTCCAACAAGCCGGGCTGGCCTAACAATGCCTTTTAAATGATTTTATATTTGTATGTTTCTTAAATTTTTGGCCAAATTGAGATATTTCCTTTTAATTTGTTCTTAATGTTTATATTACGTGTTTTTATCTGGCTGTACACCGCCCTGAGTTCCCAGGAAGAAGGGCGGTATATAAATTCGAAGTAAAATAAAATAAAATAAAATAAAATAAATATCTTTTCCTCCCAAAGCACATGCAATCCTTTGCTACAAAATGGATGTTTAGCCCTACATTAAAGATACCTAGGGGGATTTTTGCATTGCATATGTTAGTAGAAATTCTTAGTGTAATCGGAGCTGGGATTTCTGAAGGATGCAAGACATGGAGTCACAGCAATGGAAGGCTACCTATGAAAATAAATAATAGAATACTTTATTTGGCCAAATGTGATTAGAAACACAAGGAGTTTGACTCCGGTGCAGAAACTGTTAGTGTACATGCAAAGCAAGAGTAATCATCATCATAATACCAATAAAGGGGGGGGGGCGGGGGAAAGGAAAGAATATAAGAAGAAGAAAAAATAATAATAGTAAAACCACACTACTGTGAGAATTAGGTGTTCAGTAGAATGATGGCACGAGGGAAGAAATTGTCCCTGTGTCTAATTGTTTTGGCATGCAAAGTCCTATAGCGGCATCCCAAGAGGAGAAGTTGAAATGTTTATGTCGAGGATGTGAGGGGTCTGTAGATATTTTCCCAGCCCCCTTTCTGACCTGTGCAATATACAGGTCTTCTATGAAGGTCAGGCTGGTTGCAATGGTTCTTTCTTCAGTCCTAACTATCGGTTGGAGTCTACCTGTCCTATTTGTTTGAAAGTTTATATTTTGTCCCCTGAGTTTGTTGTAATCTTTACAGAAGCCAAATAAATACTGTGAATATTTGGTCCAAGTGCAGTCTGGAACTCTGCTTTCAACCATGACCACCAGTAAGTCACTCCATCAGGAATTCTAGATGGAATGATAATAATAGAATGATACAAACTGTTGTTATTTTTACAGTGTTGACACAAGACTTTTTGTTCTTGGTATTTGAGCAGCATGGTGATCCCCCCCCATCTTCCTATCAAAATATATAAGAATGAAATTAGCTGTGTTCCTTTGTCAATTAAGATAGAAAGTCTTCATAGCATCACTTCACATTCATGAAAACTGAACTATAATAACAACGCATTGAAATATAAATGACAGTTTCCTGAAGATCCAAGACCTACATGCCTCTTTTACTGTAATGATAAAGTCCTGTGGATTCATAAAAGTTAATAATGTTTGTTTATTTCTTTAAGTATATTTGAGGCTTGATGGATATACCTCCTCAGGAAAAAATAGTTTAACTACTGCAATCAAGAGACTCCACCGCTCCTTTTTCCGTAGTAATATTTTCATAATCTCATTTTATATCCAAATATTAAGCTGCCCTCTAGTGAAAGAAATGCACAAAAGCTTTTTGAGCTACATTGCAGAACAAAAAAAAAAAAAAAAAAAAAATGGAGGAGAGAATTTATAGAGATACAAGTGATATAGTACAGAAAGTTTGTCATCCAGAGTCACTTGATATATTACTTGGTAGTAATATAAATTTATATCAATATAAAGAAATATAATTATTTATGTATATTTATTATATAAGTATTACTTAGAAGTATAATAAATAAATATAAAATAGAAATCCTGTGTTTAATTCATGTTGCTACGATCACTGAATTTAAATGTTCACTGTTTTCTTTAAAAAAGAAATAGACTGCCTTTTAGCATTGTTGTTTCTAGGATAACTAGCTGTTACTTTAAATTCAATGGGGGTTTTTGCACTACAAAGAACCTGCAAAGCACCTGAGTGTTCAGTTGAAAATGATTTGTGTGCTTCCCTAATTATTTCCTGGCTGTTGACTAGGCTGTTGGTCCTGTCTTCTCTAGTCACCCATACTTGGAAAACTCAGGTAGATCATAAACGTAACCTGGGAGCCATATAACAACTAGCTTATTTATTCTGAATTGAACTGAACTAAATTTAGGAGAGTCATGCTGTGTTTAATGAATGGAAGCCAATTTTTTCCAGGGCAATTTAGACATTAATTTAATGTATGTATTTGTTGCCTCAGTTAGGCAGACATTTATTTGAAGTTATTTATGACTACCTTAAATGAATAATTAAGAGAATTGCCACCAGAATTGCCTCTGTGCTAAGGGTAAAGTCTTTAGAACCTGAAATGGTCTGCCGGTTTGATGTCATGACTCCTCTGGAGGATTAGGATGTGTAAGGATACTGGGACGTAGAGTATCATTCCCTTCCACGCTAGGTCATCTCTTTTTGTCAAGGTGTGTTGGTTGTCTCAGAACCAGAGGTCTGCGAGGAGCTCGGTTTTGAGTTTTGTGGTTAGATCGCTTGCAGGTTGGTCTTGCTGGTTGCGGCATTGTTGTCTGGTGGTCACTTGGGCAGCTGTTTGGATAGGGGGGACGAATAGATTCCATACAAGCAGATAATAATAATAATAATAACCCCCCCACCTTGGCAGCATCTCTCCAAATTTTTATGAAGAGGAACAGGAATCTGTTCTACTGGTACTTGGAAGTGTTAGAAAAATACAAAGCCAGACCTACCAATTCCATTAAGGCCTATGGAGAAACTCTGGCTAAATCACCTATTCCTGACATGCACTCTGATAAAGGACAAGCCATTATAGTAAAACAAACTGACCAAATTGTGCAACAGACAAATGTTTGTATTGATTAATCCTCATTCCCTGACAAGGCAAAAAATTATGGTTCCATACTCTTTTGATACAAAAGAGGCAATCCTTCAAATTAATTACTTACTTCAGACACAACAAATTGTTCTTTTGATCTCTCTGAACAGTCTCAACATCGGCATTCTAGGGGAGCATCTGTAATTTCCCTAGGACAATTTCTTCATTGCCAACAGACAGATTTATGTGCTGTTGAATGCCTTCCAAGGCTTCAAAACTGAAAATGGATTTTGTTACCTCTTAATCAGCCTACTATCCCACAAATGTTATTTAAGATGAGAACATACTTAGCAACATTTCAAACTTTTTCCACCAACATCTTTCATGAAGTAAACGTTAATATAAACAATAAATCATTTTTATTGTTACTTCGGCTCAGCCCTGCTAAGATTGAGTGGCTGTGGGTACCGGCATCTCGATCCAATGGAGAGGTTCCATCGCTGGCTATAGGGGGCGAAATTTTACCCCTCGTAGACAGACAACGCAACTTGGGTGTCCTCCTGGATTCACGGTTGAGTTTAGATGATCACATAACAGCTGTGACCAGGGAGGCGTATGCCTAGATTTGTCTGGTGCATCAGTTGCGTCCCTATTTGGACCGAGATGCTCTACACACAGTTACTCATGCGCTAGTCACCTCCCGTCTTGACTACTGTAACAATCTCTACCTGGGGCTGCCCTTGAGGACCACTCGGAGGCTTCAGCTGGTGCAGAATGTGGCTGCGCGGGTTGTAATGGGAGGGTCCCGATACTCCCATGTTATACACCTCCTGCGTGACTTGCATTGGTTACCGGTTGCCCTCCGGGTGAGATTCAAGGTGCTGGTGATGACCTATAAAGCCCTATATGGCTTAGGTCCAGGATATTTGTCGGACCATCTGCAGCCAGCAACAGCTTCCCATCGCCCGGTACGTTCCCACAGGGAGGGCCTTCTCCGGGTGCTGTCGGCTAGACAATGCCGGCTGGCGACCACCAGGGGCAGAGCTTTCTCTGTGGGCGCTCCCACTGTTTGGAATCAACTCCCCCTGGGGCTTCGGTTGGCTCCTGACCTTCGCACCTTCCACCGCAAATTAAAAACATGGTTGTTTACATCGCCCAACCTGGACTGAGGGGGTTTGATTATTTTAATGGGTTTTAATATATGTTTTAAATTTATATTTATACATTTATGTATTTTGTATGTATTTTATGTTTCATTGGGTTTGTTTTTATTGCTGTGAGCCGCCCTGAGTCTACGGAGATAGGGTGGCATACAAATCACATAAAACAAAATAAAAATAAATAATTTTTTTGAAATATTAAAAAAATAAAAGCATGAAATTTTAACCCTAGGTCCATCCTTTTGAGGCTTTCTACAAAAGTTAGATGAACTTGCAGTGCACATAAAACTAAACTGGCTTCATTTCAGTCCCTCCTTGTGAAGTGGGGTCGTGGGGTGCAGATGGGCCTGCTGATCATATACTTGGCTCCCTGCTGGGTGGCAACGGCCCTGCCCGAGCTGCCTGACATGATAGCCGGGGTGGCGGTTGATACCCCCAGGCTTATGGTTATGGGGGATTTCAACCTGTCATCTGTCGGCGAGACGTCTATGGCGGCTCGGGAGTTCTTGGCTTCCATGACGGCCTTGGACCTGACCCAATTAGTTCAAGGCCCTACTCACATGGGGGGGACACACTCTGGATCTAATTTTTGTCTCTGGTCAGTGGCAGAGTGATCTGGAAATAGGGGACTTAGTTATCGAACCCTTGTCATGGTCTGATCACTCCCTCCTGCGCATGGACTTTCGAACCACTAACCCTCGCTGCAGGGAGATGGAACCGACCAGGTGGTTCCGTCCCAGGCGCCTGATGGATCCGGATAGGTTCCGGATGGAACTTGGACCATTCCCTGAGGCTCTGGCTCATGGCGTGACTGAAGAACTGGTGGCCGCCTGGGATAGGGTGGCCGCTGGAGCTCTGTACTGTGTCATGCCTTTGCAGCCTCTGACCCGGTGCTGATCTCAACTGGCTCCCTGGTTCTCTGAGGAGCTGAGAGAGATGAAGCGCCGGATCTCATATTAAGATCTCATATTAAGATCTACCTAGTGGTGATAAAGGCGGCAAAATTTAATTATTTTTCCACTCTTATCGGGTCTGCAGAGAACCGCCCAGCAGCCCTGTTTAGGGTGACCCACTCCCTCCTTCATCTGGGAGCGAGGGAAGACCCCTTGCAGGGCAGGGCTGAGGATTTTGTGCAATTCCTGCATGACAAAGTCACTCAGATTCGGGAAGGTCTGGACTCTGATTGGGTAGATTCAGATGGGGTGACGGAGAGGGGTCTTGAGAATATTATCTGGGAGGGGTTTGACCTTGTGACTCCTGAGGATGTGGACAGGATTACTGGATCCGTGTCCCTCCTGGTTGGTGCTGGCCTCCCGGGAGGTTACACGAGGCTGGCTCCAGGGGATTATTAACGCTTCTTTGAGTGAGAGCTTCTTCTCCCCTTCTTTGAAGGAGGCGGTGGTGAGACCTCTCTTCAAGAAGCCTTCCCTGGACCCAGCTGTATTAGTGAATTATTGCCCAGTCTCCAACCTTTGCTTTGTGGCGAAGGTTGTTGACAGTGTGGTGGCACGACAACTGCCCCAGTACCTGGATGAAGCTGATTATCTAGATCTGTTCCAGTTGGGCTTCAGGCCGGGGCACAGCATGGAAACGGCATTGGTCGCATTGGCTGATGATCTCTGGAGGGCTCAGGACAGGGGTTGCTCCTCTGTCCTGGTCCTATTAGATCTCTCAGCGGCTTTTGATACCATCGACCATGGTATCATGCTGTGATGATTGGAGGGGTTGGGAGTGGGGGGCACCGTGTTGCGGTGGTTCTCCTCCTTCCTCTCCGACCGTATGCAGTTTGTGTTGGCAGGGGGCTCGAGGTGCCTTGTTTGTGGGGTGCTGCAAGGGTCAGTCTTCTCGCCCCTTCTGTTCAACATTTATGTGAAGCCGCTGGGCGAGATCATCCGTGGTTTCGGAGTGAGATTCCACCAGTACGCTGATGACACTCAGCTGTACACCCCAATGATGCCCTTGACGTGATGTCCCAATGCCTGGAGGCCGTGCAGATCTGGATGGGGAGGAACAAGCTCAAACTCAACCCTTCCAAGACTGAGTGGCTGTGGTTCCCGGCATCCCAATATAGTCAGCTGGGTCCATCGCTGACTATTGGGGGCAAGATCTTGGCCCCCTCAGAGAGGGCTCGCAACTTGGATGTTCTCCTGGACACCAGGCTGTCTTTGGAAGAGCATATGATGGCCGTAGCCAAGTGAGCCTTTTATCAGGTTCGCCTGATGCACCAGTTGTGTCCCTTTCTGAACCGGGATGCCCTGCGCACAGTCACTCATGCCCTCGTCTCGTCCTGTCTGGACTACTGCAACACTCTCTACATGGGGCTCCCCCTGAAGAGCACTTGGAGGCTCCAGCTGGTCCAGAATGCGGCCGTGCGGGTTGTTATGGGGGCGACTCGGTGCTCCCATGTAACACCCCTCCTGCGTGAGCTGCACTGGCTCCTGGTGGTCTTCCGAGTGCAATTCAAGGTGTTGGTGACCACCTTTAAAGCGCTCCATGGCTTAGGACCAGGGTATATACGAGACCGCCTTCTGCCACCAACAGCCTCCCACCGGCCAATATTCCCCCACAGAGAGGGGCTCCTCAGGGTGCCATTGGCCAAACAATGTCGACTGGCGACACCCAGGGGGACAGCCTTCTCTGTGGGGGCACCGGCTCTCTGGAATGAGCTCCCCCTAGAGCTTCGTCTTAGCCCCGACCTGCGTGCCTTTCACTGCGCCCTGAAGATCCTTCTGTTCCAGCCGGACTGGCCTAATATGAATTTTTAAGGGGTGTGTGTATGTTTTAAATGTTTTAAATTTTTGAGCCATTTTATATATTTGATTTTAATTGCTTTTAAACTTTGTAATTCTATGTATTTTAATATGGCTGTACACCGCCCTGAGTCCTTCGGGAGAAGGGTGGCATAGAAGTCTAATTATAAATAAATATAAAATAAATAAATTTCAATCAAATCAAAGGAAGCAATTTTTTTCTTCATCTAGAAGAAATTTAAGAGTTTGTCCTTCCTGTTTCAAAGTATCTCTCACAGGCTGTAATTGTAATAGGCAGAAAAATACTAATGAAGTAAATCCTCAGTGCAAATAGAGATAGTCCTCAGGAGCCGTGGTAGTACAGTAATTAGAAGTAGTTCTGCAGGCTACTTCTGCTGACTGCCGGGCTGCCAGCAGTTCGGCAGTTCGAGTCTCACCAGCTGAAGGTTGACTCAGCCTTCCATCCTTCCAAGGTGGGTAAAATGAGGATATGCAATATGCTGACTCTGTAAACCACTTATGGAGGGCTGTAAAACACTCTGAAGTCTATATAAGTCTAAGTGCTATTGCTATTTATCAACCACATGATCATGAGTTGCTGCAACCATCAGGACTGTGATCCAGTTGCTAAGCTCCTAAGCACCATTACATGACCAGGGGATGCTGCAACAGCTGGAATTTGAGGACTGGTTACATAAGCCCTTCTTGTTCATCACTGTCATAAGTTTGAACAGTTGCTGAATGAGTGCTCATAACCTAAGGACTACCTGTAAGCATTTGGTGAGCTTTATAAAAGTGTACATTAATTAAATACTTGTTCTAGTTTCAAACTGCCATACCAAAGTAAAAATCTAGCTATTACTTTCAGATTCCTGTCTCTCTTAGTGTGCAATTTACAAATCAACTCTTGTAGTTTCTTAGATTCCAAGGAAATAGAGAAATTCAGACTGAAAAGTTAGTCTACAGTTTTCAAGATAGCGGTGCATATAGATGCTGCGGCTTTGAGCTCCTGGTGTCACAGTGATTGCACCAGTGAGGCTAAAATCAGTTTTGTTGTATACATGATGTACAATGACAATAAAGGCTATACTACACTTTGAAACAGATTTCTACCTCCTTTAACAGCTCCCAGTGTTGCCTGACCAAGAATTTGGGCTCCTTTAGAGAGAAATGTTTATCAGACCAGAGCAGGACTTTATTAAAAGGGGTTTTAATCGAGGGTAAGCAAATTTCTCCTCATTTTAAATGAATGGGGATTTATAGATTTTATTGGGATAAGGAGAAATGAAGGATAGTTTTGTGTGAGGTATTTCTTGGCTGTAAATTGGTTGGAATCTTAGTATCTTGAGTGATATAAAATTATAAATACATAAGTAAGTAAGTAAGTAAGTAAGTAAGTAAGTAAGTAAGTAAGTAAGTAAGTAAGTAAATAGCCCAGAATATTCATTAGTTGCCTGAGGAGATAATTCAGCCATTTCTATTCTAATCACTAATGGTTTGAATTGTTTTGTGTTTTTTGAATTTGTCTATTCCATCTTTCAAACCATCTGTGATGATATATATCACTGTATTTTATATTATGTTTCAATTGTATTTTAATTATGAGAAATGCAAAGAAGTCTTCCAATAAAATATAAGAGGAAAATCCAGAACTTTGCTCCAATTTGAAGCTGAAATTTCTTAAAATCAATGAAATTTCCCAAGGCCTTACTTTTTTATACATTAAAAATATGTATAAAGAGAATACGGACCTAAGCTGCTACCTTGAAAGTTGGATTATTTTATCCTTTCTAAATGATTTAGGGTTATTCAAATATCCTCCTAATCATGGTGGAGAGAAGCCTCATCGAACCATTAAACTAATTATACTAAGCTCATTAAATTACATTAATTTAAATTAAATTAATTACTCGTTAAATTATACAGACAGGGCAAGCTATTCTATGTAAACAGGGAGCAAACCGTGCACTTACAGGCACTGATGATATTACCCAGTCAGGTAATGAAACTGCCAAGCTCATGGAGCACCAAGGACTCCTCATTAAACCATTTGTCAAAGACACAAGATTGTAATCAACCTGCTTTGGCCTGTTGTGAAGGCAGCTCCACCCATCTTTTGTTGCTCTATTTCAAAAGTGGTATTTCCACTTCAGCAAAACAACTCTAATGCTCCATTCCAATTGGACAGTGTACTCTGCTGCAAGTATAGTCCCCCCCCCCACTTCATTGTTGGCTGCCGTTTACAGCCATTTCATCTTGGACTGTTGGCATGTCTGCTTTCCCCACCCCCCAGGATAAATCCTTCCTATGTAAAGTCTAGACATGATTTTCATTAGCATAGGGCCTGCGGATGTCTTTTTACAAAAAACGTTCTGAGAGTCCCGATCACTCTGACTTGAAATGTTCTTTATATGTTTGAAAACACTCTGTCAACTCTCAAAATGAGTTTAGCTGATGCCATATTCTTTTTACTTCTTAGTTGCCATACATACTGTATGGGGGGAGGGGGAACTATTGGGTGTGGGATAACTTCCTCCCAGGTGCCACACATAACAGTGATAAGGCCCATAGGAATCAAGGTCGCCTCAATGAGAGCTCGTAATGACTGGAGGGAGTAGCTGAGCAGCCCACCAGCCGCCTGGTTGGTTAACGTGACGAGTGACACTAGGGGGGAGGGTGATATCTATTTCTTTTATTATAACAAAACATGGGAAATATTTAGAGTTGGTTTCACATTTGAAAGTGCTGATATCATGTACCCAATAAAATGGATCTTTGAGAAAAGCCACAGCCTCAGCGTCTGGAATTGATTAGGCCCATTATTTGGAACCATGACACACTCATGTTTTGGAACTCTGTGAGGCTAGTTCCTATATGTGCCACAGGATAATTCAAGAATTCCAGTCTATGTACATGGATAATATGACAGTTGCTTTCACATGATTGACCCTTTGTGTCAATGCAGAAAGGCAGTATCATTCTGCCTATTCTAACACAATTTTGTATACTCCAAGGGATACCTCTTAACTGTTAGAGCCACTTTCTGCCAGCATTTCTCCCAATATTTGAGATATTTGGGAACTGGGATGAAATTGACAAGAGGTTTGCTGGTCAGTCCTCCTAGTCCAAATGATGAAAAAGAATAGTAAACCTATCTAGCAGTCTGCTAGATGACTGATTAACCTTTGGCCAAGAATATCTCAGCTGACAGAATAACAGATTGGATGATAGCTGGGAGATTCATCCACCACAGTGATCTTTCAGTTGAGATAACTTGAGGCAGAGGTTTATCAGTGAAGATTGGTAGATAGATTTACTGTTCTCCCTGTCACTTTGGCTTACAGAACACCAGTAGAACTGAGTTCAGAAATAGTTGAAGTGATAAATTACTGGTGTGGAACATTGCTACACCTCCATTTGTACAACTTGTCATTTGGGGAACCTGTGTACTTGGGTAACTTATCACTTGAGCAACTTGAAAATTGCCCTCCTTCGGGTACCCTTCTCAGACACCCACTCTTTATCCTATTTGGCCATGGCAACTTTGCCAGACTTTAAAAACAGTGATTAGTGTCAGAGGAGAAATAAGCTGGAGAATCTTGCTACAGGTGACATGTGAAGGGAGGAGGGAAAGATGAAAATGGTTCTAGTAGTGCCAGCATACTAATTGTATGGAGTGATAACTCTGTGGAAGAAAGAACTGAGACCCAACCATTTATGAATTTTCTGCTGCCAGTACTGGAGGCATTCCTCATCTTGTTTCTGTCCTCTTCCTAGCTTCTTGTCTGTATAGGAGCCCTGTATTCTTACTGGACAGTCACATTTGCACTCTCTACTGATACATTTCAAAGTGCTACTCAAAGTGCTGGTTATTATCTATATAACTTATATGACTCAGAGCCAGGGTATCTTTGAGATCATCTATCCCATAAATTCCAATCCAGGGGCACATAGAAAGCCTGCTGAAGGACTCCACAATGGAGGTGCAATGCGACAGAGGGGTGGGGGGGACCTAAAACAAACAATTTTTGCGAGGGTCCCTTTCTTTGGAACAACTTGCTCTCTTTGACAAATATAACTCCTATTTTTTCTAGAAAATGGTAAACAAAAATTGGCTGAAAAAAGGACTTGGGGATTTGAGTGCTGTAGAGTTTCTGGAGCTGGGGATGTATTAATTATAATTTTTGAACATAATTATATATTGTATTTTTTGCAATCTACAGTACCCCCCCCCATTTTTCTGAGCCCCCCTCTAGCTGTCTGTTGATCTTGCATGTATAGATCTCAAAAAGTAAGAATTAGTGAGCAGTCCCTATCTTCTCCAACTCACTCTTGTGATAGCATTATAGAGCTAGCCTCCTTGGGTACTATAGCATGGTTGTTTGAAGTGTGTGTGTGTATGTGTATGTATGTATGTGTGTGTGTGTGTGTGTGTGTGCGCACACACACACACACACACATATATATATATAGTTGGAAAAACTGATTATGCCTCAAAATAGTTGAATACTGTAATATCTTTCAGTTTAATTACATATTTTTTTACACAATGATGTAGGACAAGATATAAACCAGCCTTTCTGAAAACCAAATAATTTCGTTTCACAGCATAAAAAATGCAAACCATAAGTCCATTCCAAAGATATTGCCTGGGTTTACTATTTATGCAATTGTTTTTAATGAAAGCCGCAATGGGTGATAGAATGGGGCTTTCTTCTGATTCAGATTCCTTCTTCCTGAGAGAAAAACAAACAAAACAAAAATTGCAGGAGAACTCAATAATTTTAAAATGTGCTGTGAATCCTCATAAGCAGTCTCTGTGTTGATTTGAAGATGGACCTGGCTCTTGGTTGATGTCAGGACAAATAAAACTTTCCTGGCATTTTATTTTGGCAGAGTGCATCATTGAGCCTTGGTAGTACAGTACTACCAAGAGCCTTGGTAGTACAGTGGTTTAATGCACCCTGTTATTAACACAGCTGCCTGCAATTTCTGCAGGTTCGAATCTCTCCAAGGCTCAAGGTTGACTCAGCCTTCCATCCTTTCTAAGGTAGGTGAAATGAGGACCCAGTTTGTGGGGGCAATAAGCTGACTTTGTATAAATATACAAAAGTATGAAGGCTATTGCTTAACGCATTGTAAGCCGCCCTGAGTCTCCGGAGAAGGGCGGCATATAAATCAAATTAAAAAAAAAAATTGAAGATATATCGAGGACAGAAACCGCTTGATACTCCATATGTTGGTGAATCATATCTCCCATTGTAGTTCAGCAACACTTGGAAGACCGCAAGCCACTTATTCTTGGATTATATGAATTCTGCAGATTCTGAAACCTTTATGGTTCTGTTTTGTGAAACACTGGATGGCTGTGTTTCTGTCCGGCTGACAAAAAACCCGCATTTGAATATGTTCCAGATATCTGCTCTTCCAGTTTCATTCACAAAACAGTAAAGAATTGGGTCGGCTATACAATTTATGCTTGTCAAGGCTGTTGCAATTCTATAAGGTACAAATAGAGACTCAACATAAAAGCATTTACCTGGTTCCAAGATACTGCGTAGAAGTAGGACAATGTGATATGGAGTAAAGCAAAGAAAAAAGGTTATGATGATGCCTAGTAATAAATTATTGATTTTCTTCTTGTCGCAGTCTTGAGTTGCTTGATTATGCTTCACAGCCTGATATATTTTGAGGTAACAGAAGATCATGACAGCTAATGGGAATGCATACCCCACACAGATGCGGTAATAATTGAAGTAAGCTTGCCATTTTTGTAGAGGATATGTGTCATAGCATGAAACATGCCTGGTTTTATTTGCAACTTCGTAGTAGAAGTTTGTTCTCCATAAAATCTGAAAGTTTGACATTATTTCAAAAGCCCAAACTAAAAAGGACATCAGCAGGGCAAATCTTCTTGATCGCAAAGACTGGAACCTCAAAGGATGAACTATGGCTAAGTACCTATCCAAGGAGATGCAGGTAAGAAATCCTGAGCTGGTGTAATAATTTAGATATTGAAGAAAAGCAGATAACCTACAAAGCTGTAGAGAGAAGGTCCAGTCATCCCCGTTTTGAGCATAATAAATCCATAATGGTAGCGTCATTGTGTATAATAGGTCGGCTAATGATAAACAGAAGAGATAGATGCCCAGCTCATTTTTTTTCTGGATTTGACAGTAGGAAATGTAAAGTGATAATAGATTAGCAGGAATGCTGATAATCATCAGGATGCTGTAGAAAAAAGGAAACAATTTTGTATCTAGTTTGTCATAAAAGCTGCAGTTAAGATTATAGCTAATGTTCATTGTTAATACCGGCTGAGTCAACTGGGAAGGAAAAGCACAGACGATTATGTATTTTTCATGGCTTTCATAGGTGGAAAGCAAGAGAGACGATCAGAGATTCCTGTTCTTTGGATTATAACTGTTCAATTAAAAATTCCATCACTTAGCCTGCAAGATAAAAAGAAAACAGCCAATAGGTTATTGAGCTACTTTGAGAAAGAGAACTTTCACAAAATTTCAAAGCATTTTTTTAAAGTGATGAAATAATAATATGTCCTCCCCTCCATCCCAACCTGGCAGATGGCTTCAAATCTATTTCTTTCCTTTTTAAAAATAATGTATTAAGTGAACAAAAAGCTGGATTGACTATTGAACTACATAAAGGATTGGCTACACAAAAAGGCAAGAAAAATCTCTGAGAGGAAAAAAACCCGCTAGTATTATATATTCTCCTATGCTTTGGCAGTACTCAGAACCACATATAAGAAGAATCAGAACAGCAATGAAAAGTTTTTTAGCTGCATTGAGTCAAATGGGAGAAGACATACAAGCAAAATAGTCCCATAGACTGCAGGTTCTTCTTCCTTGAGCTAAAGTTTCTGATGGCGGAAGAATAACTGTTTGTCTCAACTATCTCTATAATAAATGTGCTATTGCTTTAATTTTGACTTCTGCACTAAGCAATGTTTTGGACGATGGCCTAAATGTTCTTTTCCAACTCAAGGGATACAATGATTCTACTAATTGTTGCTGCATTTCACCCCAAATGTCATGTATAACGTGTGCTATGTATAATTATACCCCAATATATTCATGTGACTTCCTTTTTGTTGTTATCTATTACTAAATGTCTGGACTAGACATCTTTCGTTTCCTCTAAGACCAAATATGTCTTAATGCAACCTAGACAATGTATACATAGTCTAAAAGTATAAAAGCAACACCTCTGTACACCCTTCGGGGTTCAGACAATTTGCTGTGTTAACTGCTGTTTGAACCTTATGCATAATAAACCTTTCCTGCATTGAAGTGCTTGGTCTGGTCCCGTGATTTTCCTACAACAACAGGAACTAAAAGAAAGTGTTCAGAAGGGCCAGGAAGGAAGGTGTGCAGGGTTTGTAGACATCAATGTGTAAGCATTTGTCGCTCCAGAATTGGCATATTCTGAAACAAATGTACAAGCTGGAGAAAAATGGTCATTTCCAAACAGCTCAATATTGTGAATTTGTTGAAAAAAGTTGTCTTTGCTAGGGTGGCATCAATTAATGTTATCTGGAAGCAACCTTGAAATATTAACACAGTGCTATTATGGAGATTTACTGCTTGATTTGGCTTCTAATAATTTTCAACCTAGTAACATTAATTCCACTTAATATAAGCATAGTTTACTTTTTTGCTACCCCCCCTTACAAATCATCAAACCGTTAAATTGGAGGTGACCCAAGAGGTCATCAAGTCCAACCTATCCCAAGCTAGTGCAGGATTCACTACACCATCCCTGATAGATGACTATATATCCTTTATTTGAAAACATCCAGTAAAGAAACTATTCCATGAGTTAAACTATTCCACTGATCGATAGCTATGACTATCAAGAAGTTCTTCCTAATATCTAATCTTCATCTACTTCCTTGTTTTATCCCATTCATTCTAGCCTTATCTTCTAGAAGAAGTGAGAATAAGCTCAAATCTTCTACATTTTGATAGACCTTCAATTGTTTGAAGACAGCTATCATGTTTCCTCTCAATCTTCTTTTCTAAACATATCTAGTCTTTTAACTGCTCCTTGTAGATTTCTAGTCCTCATGGTAGGCCTTCTCTTGATTTACTCCAGGTTATCAATGCCCCCTTTAAAACAGGGGTGTGCAGAAAAGAACACAATACTCTGTGATGTCTGACTAAGGCAGGGCAGACTGAAATAAGTATTTTCCACAATCTGAATTGTGTGTCACTCTTGATCTTCAAGGTGTTGCTGGCCTTCACAGCTTCATTACACTGTAGATACAAGTTGAGTTTGTGATCTAATAGTGCAACCAAATCCTTCTCACATGTGCAAGGGAAGATTTTCCTTGTTCTGTATATGTTTCTTTTGTTGTTTTTACCTAGATGCATGATTTTATATTTCTATGTATTACATTTCATTATATTTGTTTCTGCTCATTGTTTCTCCCCCTGTCCTGCCAATTATTAACCAATCCTCCTAACTCTGTATCATCAGCAAATTGGGTAAGCATTCCCTCAAATCCATATCATTTACAAAAACATTGAACCATATTGAACCCAGGACAGAACACTATAGCACGTTGCTTGAGCTGCCTCTCCAGGTAGATTTGATGCCATTTATAACCACCCTTTTAATACAATCCTTGAGCCAGTTGTGAATCCACCTAATAGCACATTGTTATCATTTTTTAAATAAGGATGCTATGAAAAACTTTGTCAAAAGATTTGCTGAAATCTAAATACTCTATATCTGTGGCAACATAACCAACCAGCCTATAGGACTGAAGAGTTTTTGTAGCCTGTCAGTCACATCCTGATTTGGAATTTCTGGAAAGCAACATACAGTACCTCACACAATGTCTTGTCAAGTCTATATAGAGCAGTTTCGGAACTTGACTAGTCAATTTAGTTGTGTTTATGGTCTTGTTTTCTTGTTTACTCATCTTAGTAATCTTTAGAAATTATTGCATATCACTTGATACAAGGTAGTCTTTCACTTATGACTACAATCAAGATCTGAATCTTCAGTCATTGACCAAAGCAGTCATTAAACAAGATGTCATTTGATGTCATCCTGGTTGAAGTGATCTTTTGGGTCGCTAAATGAATGGAGCCAAAGAGTTCCTGCTAGATGGACTCAGTCCCATGTGGAGCTGAATCCCTCCAGCAGGCAACCCTGTTGCTCTCAAAGGGGCTGTCTGGAAAGCTCCATCCAAAATCCAAGCAAGATTTTTTACACAGCGTGTTTGCAGCATGGAGAGTTTACAGCACAGGGTATTTGGAGCCTGCCCCTAGAGAGAAGAAGTCTCCCTCTGGTTTGGGAGGGAGAGGTTGGTTGCAAATGCCCTGTGTTTCAAATGCTCCGAGCCAAAATCCTGCTTTGATTTCAGCACAGACCTTTTTCGGCCAGTCCCCAGAAACCACAAAGAGTCCTCTTAGCAGGTGCCAACAGCTTGCAGCCTTCAGTGCTAGCTTCCACATTGATTTTCTGGGGAAGCCAGCAGGAAGATTGCAAATGGTGATCACATGATCACGGGCTGCTTGGCAACCAGTTGTGTGTCCGAATGGGTTGCCAAGCACCCATATCGCAATCAGGTGACCATGGGAGTGCTGCAATGGCCAGAACTTCAGCAGAAGTTGTAAGTCCTTTTGTTCAGCACCATTGTAATTTTGAATGGTTGCTGAACAATGGCCGTTAAGCGAGGACTACCTGTATATCTATGAATCTATGAACCTAAGAAAGAATCTGCTTGTATTTAAGTAATTCTATAACCCACAAAGTCTGCAAAATGCAGAACCAAAACATCACGTATTCCAGCCTTTGATATAACTCTTTTTGCAAGAGCCCTTGAGAACTTGAAAAATTCTGGCTGTGATTGATATAAATCCCTAGAAGGAATTTTTCAGACTATTTCGTTAATGTTAGACATTTTTTGGTTTCTTGGTATCATAACAAGAGAATGACTATACATATTGAAATAAATAATTAATAAATAAATAAGTTCTGTGAAAAGGTAATTCCTCTTCACTGGAGATCTACAAATAGTGGATGAAATATTTTGATAGATTCTGAGCATTGAGCACAGTGGGTGACCTCCATAGATATAGCAATAGCAATAGCATTTAGACTTATATATCACTTCACAGTGCTTTACAGCCCTCTCTAAGCAGTTTACAGAGTCAGCATATTGCCCACAACAATCTGGGTCCTCAGTAGCAAAAATTTGTAGTAGTTTGGAGAACCAGTAATAACATTGGCTGGCCATGTCCCTGAACCGGTCCCCGGCCCGGTTGCCGCTTGCTTACCCCACCCACCTCATCAGAGGCTTTTTTTTTTTTACTTTTAAAAGCATTTTTTCTACAACCTCTTTGGCCGAAAAAATGCTTTTAAAAGTAAAAAAAAAAAGCCTCTGATGATCGAGTGGCTCAACTGGGATTGTCAGAGGCTTAAAAGCATTTTTTCTACAACCTCTTCAGCCAAAGAGGTTGTAGAAAAAAAAATGCCTTTAAAAGCATCTGGTGATCCCAGCTGAGTTGCCTGATCGTCAGAGGCTTCTAAAAGCATTTTTTCCATAACCTCTTCGGCCAAAGAGGTTGTAAGAAAAAAAATGCCTTTAAAAGCATCTGGTGATCCCAGCTGAGTTGCCTGATCGTCAGAGGCTTCTAAAAGCATTTTTTCCATAACCTCTTCGGCCAAAGAGGTTGTAAGAAAAAAAATGCCTTTAAAAGCCTCTGGCGATCCCAGCTGAGTTGCCTGATCATCAGAGGCTTCTAAAAGCATTTTTTCCATAACCTCTTCGGCCAAAGAGGTTGTAAGAAAAAAAATGCCTTTAAAAGCATCTGGTGATCCCAGCTGAGTTGCCTGATCGTCAGAGGCTTCTAAAAGCATTTTTTCCATAACCTCTTCGGCCAAAGAGGTTGTAAGAAAAAAAATGCCTTTAAAAGCCTCTGGCGATCCCAGCTGAGTTGCCTGATCATCAGAGGCTTCTAAAATCATTTTTTTCCTGCAACCTCTTAAGGTTGTAGAAAAAATGCTTTTAAAAGTAAAAAAAAAAAAGTTGGCCATGCCCACCCAGTCACATTACCTCCCAAGCCACGCCCACAAAATAAGCCACGCCCACAGAACCAGTAGTAAAAAAATTTAGAACCCACTCCTGAGGCTGAGTCAACCTTGAGCGCGGTGAGTTTCGAACTGCCAAATTGCAGACTGCTGGAAATCAACAGAAGTAGCCTGCGGTACTGCACTCTAACCACTGCAACACCATGTATCCATTCCTAATTAGGAGGAAACCAAAATGATGAAATATGCATTGTGAAGTCATGGCACAAACATATTTGTGCAGGTAAAGGGAAGTTTGCTTTGGAACACCATGTCACATATTTTGTCACTGCCTTCCTCCTTCCTAAGCTCTGAGGTTTCTTCCAACTTGGTGAGACTGATTTTATGGACTGAAAATCAATATCAGAATACAAGACTTGCGTGATGACAATCCCAGGATCAACCCAGGGCATCTACAAAGAGACTTGGGAAAGATCTCTGACTGGAATCTTAAACAACTGTGCCATTACTTTAAACCAGAATATCTGTGATGTTTGAATGTGTATTTGGAGTTAATGGAAACTAATTTAAATAAATACATTGTATACATTAAGTACACATATTTAAAAATAAAAATGGCTAAGATTTAGAGATTCTAGCAATCCTACATAAATGTGAAGTTATCATTTGTCAAATTCTCAGTGGTCTTACATGAAAACTCAGGAATGATTTCGGAACAGAGAGTTGCAAATTCTGGGCTGTTTTGGGGGCATTTTTTACTTTAAACAAGAAAGTCAAGTCTCTTAGAGCTTGGCTCAAATCCTGGGTCTTTGAAATGGCTTGTTACTGTTTCCCTCTGGGTTCTTTTCCAATGCCTACAGCCCTAGGATTTCCTGATGTCTGATTAAGGTAGTCCTGATCAGGATGTCCTGATTTCTAGATTTCTTCTAGAGCATCCAAATTTGGCTTGGTGCATCTTCCATTTCCCACTCTTGTCTGCTGGGAGACATATGGTAACTCACATGCAGCTTTAAAATAGGTGTAACGGGTTTATTATTTAAAAGAAACCAAACTAAGCTATTGAAAAACTGCTTCCAAGCCAGATGACCGCAACTACATACAGTAGGTCACAACTGTAGCCTCAAACCTATGAACCATGAAAATTTTCTCACACCTGCTTTAGAGAATTTGATGAAAGACCACCTGCCTGCTTGACTCCTGTCTCAAAAAAGAAAAAGAAAGGAAAAAAAAGAGGCTCCATCAGCTCCTTATATTACAGTATATTATTTTATAGTTGGTAGCAAGATCTCTTAACAACGCAAAACTCTGATGTGGATTCTGAATCATCAGTGAAGTATGACTAACGTAATTATATTTAAAAGTCACCATTCCAATTAAGGCAAAAATAATAACTGATACTATAATGGTCAGGAGCGAATAATTTTCCTTACCTTTTGAACTATAATTGACTATTGTATCTCTCACCCTGTATGCAGATTAATCTTCTTGTTCCAAAATTTCAGGAAACCATGCTGCAAGGTACAATTTGAGAAATGTGGTTGTTTCTTTACATGTTTGAGGCTTCTGATTAAATTTGATTCTCACAGAGAACAGGAAACTGTTGTGGGCAGGCAAAAAAAGGGGAAGCCATCTAGGGAGGAGACATTTAGCTCCCCTATCCCCACCCCCACACTCTTCAACAAAATTTCCATTTTTGCTCAGGAGATCTGAGATTTGTGATTTTACTGTATAGAGTTACCCTCATCCAATTTTTTTCTCACATATTAAAAGTAAAGCAACAATACATATTGTAACACAGAGGTCTTCAAACTTGGCAGCTTTAAGACTTGTGGACTTCAACTCCTAGAATTCTCCAACCAGCATAGCTTTAAATTTGAAGACCTTTGTTGTAGCATAATATACAATTTTATCAAAATTAATTTACAATTAAAATCTCTTTATCTACATCTTCTAATGTGGAGGATGTTCTTGTGCAATAATAAAACATGAAACCCTTTTTGTAAAAAATAAAGTTTTATTAATTTTCTACTATTGCATTAAATTAATAAACATTGTTTTGTCTGGGTTATTTTGTTTGCTTAACAATACAAATTATATTCCTAATCTTACCCCTTTTTTCAAGCCATTGATAAAATAAATTCCTTGTTTGGTAGTTCTATATCTTCTTTCTGTTTAAGTCTGTCCATTTCTGCACAGTCCAATATCGTCTTAATTATCTCTTCATCTAGCGGTATTTCTTCATTTTTCCAATGCTGTGAAAATAAAATCCTCGCTGCTGTTAATACATGCAATATTAAATATACACTTTATCAATTTTTTCTGGTACTATACCTAAAAGAAAAAGTTCAGGTTTAAGATCTACATATTTCCCTGACATCTTTTCTAACCTCATCTAACCATATTTTTTCTCAATTTTTTTTTTTGCTTTAGCACAAGTCCACCATAGATGATAATATGTGCCAGATTTTTGGTTACATTTCCAACATTTACTAGACATGTTTTTAAACATTTTGGCTAGTCTAGCAGGTGGTAAATGCCACCTATGAAACATTTTATGTAAGTTTTCTTTATAAGAAGTTGCCATTGTTAATTTAAAATTTCTTTCCCATATATTTTGTCATTTCTCTAATTCTATATTATATCCAAAGTTTTTTGCCCACTGTATCATTGTTTCTTTTACTTGTTCATCTTCTATTTTCAAATTTAATAGGAAGTTATATAGTTTCTTAAATCAGTTTTTCGTTGGAATTCAACAATATCTGATCGAAGATTGTCTGTTCTTTATAAAAGCCATACATTTTCGCATCTTTCTCATATGTAGATTGTATTTGCAATTGAGGCCACCATGATAATTCAATACCCTGGTCTTCAAGCTCTTGTTTAGATTTTAATTTCCCTTCAGTATTCAAAATATCTTTATAAGTCAGAATTTTCTCAAATTTCACCAGATTTGGATGGATAAATGCTTCCATCATTGAGAGCCATCCTGGGATTCTCAAGTAGATTTTAGCTTTATTTTTTCCCCCACAAAGACAATAATGAATTTCTTACATAGTGACTTTGGAAATATCAGTGGCTTTTATTCTTCTCATACCCATAAAAATGCATGCCATCCAAGCTGTAGGTCATGTCAGGGGTGAAATCCAGCAGGTTCTGACAGGTTCTGGAGAACCAGTAGCGGAAATTTTTAGCAGTTTGGAGAACCGGTAGTGGAAATTTTGAGTAGTTCAGAGAACCAGAAAATACCACCTCTGGCTGGCCCCAGAGTGGGGTGGGAATGGAATTTTTGCAATATCCTTCCCCCAGGAGTGGAGAGGGAATGGAGATTTCGCAGTATCCTTCTCCTAGAGCAGTGGTTCTCAACCTGTGGGTCAGGACCCCTTTGGTGGTTGAATGACCCTTTCACAGGGGTCGCCTCAGACCATCGGAAAACACATATTTTCAATGGTTTTAGAAATAATTCTATGGTTGGGGGTCACCACAACATGAGGAACTGTATTAAAGGGTCGCAGCATTAGGAAGGTTGAGAACCACTGCCCTAGAGTGAGGTGGGAATGGAGATTTTGCAGTATCCTTCCCCTGCCACACCCACCAAGCCACGCCCACCAAACCACACCATGTCCACCAAGCCACGCCCACAGAACCGGTAGTAAAAAAAATTGGATTTCACCACTGGGTCCTTCTAAATATAGTAATCGTTTGCATCTAAGGGTTATCCATTCTTTTAGCCATGTTAGAACACATGCTTGATAATATAAAAGCCAATCTGGTAATCCGAATCCCCCATTTTCTTTGGATTCTTGTAACATTTTCAGTGTAATTCTAGCTTTTTTTCCTTGCCAAATAAATTTCAAAACCAGTGTATTCAGATCCTCAAAGAATTTCTTAATTTTTATAGGTACTATTTGGAACAGGTAGAGCAGTTTTGGTAAAATATTCATTTTCACAGTAGCAATTCTTCCTAACATTGATAGATGTAAGTTTTTTCATTTTTCCAGATTCAGTTTTATTTGATTAAGTAATTTTATATAATTATCTTCTTTTATCATTGCACATCTTGCTGTTAAGTATATTCCCAAATATTTAACTTTCTTGACTATTTAAAAGTCCACTTTTTCTGACAGTTGTTCTTTTTGTTTCTGTGTAAGGTTTTTAAATATAACTTTAGTTTTTTCTCTATTTATCTTCAAACCTACTACTTCTCCAAATTCCTCAATCCTTTGTTTGCCAAGGTAAAGTAAGTTTGTTAAATGCTCTGATGCATAGCAGATTACATTAACACTCTAGGATTTTAAAACATTCAATTTTTTTTCCCACCTATCCCCAGGGTTTCTCATCTACTATATTATTCAAAAATTTGTGTTGTTGCTATTCAAACCTGGTTTAGTATCAAGTTCAGCCTGATATCTTTTAATGTAAGTATTTCTTAAATAGGTTATTACCTGGCACAGTGACTTCTTTAATTGCAATCCAACACAGACAGATGTGCTTGCTCAATAATGCTCATTGTTAAAGGCCCTAGCCATTTGTAAGTAAGCCTGAGAGCATTTTAAGGAATGAGAATACTACTGTTTTACCACAGTGTATGACTAATGTGGAAACAGCTCAGTTCTGCTTCAAAAAAATTAGCACAATTCCACCCAATTCACAGAAACCAAAAAGAAGCACTTCTTTTAGACAATGCAAAGCATCAAAGTTTATATCTGGGAAAAAAAGGTTTGTAAAAATCAGAGTCTGCTTAGAGCTATTATTAGGTCAAGTCCACAATGAAATATGCTGTTGTCTGAAACATTCCTATTTATTATACTCCATTCCATCCCTCATTCTCTCAAGGCATTCAACATTTTGTAGGCTTTTCCTAACAATTACATTTAAAAAAATCCTTCCAGCTTTTTATGTTCTCAGCTCTTACAAAACCAGTGGAAAAGATATTAGTACTGATTATTTTATTTACAGAGGTTATGGACTTCTCCAATTACCCAGATGCTGGGTGGCACAATACTCCCCATATCGATAATTTGGATCAAAACAATACATAACATGCAAAAATTTAAGCCAAGTACAGTATAAACAATTATGTGCAAAAGTTCCCAAAAAACCCCAACATTGTGGCACTGTGGTTAGAATGCAGTATTGCAGGCTAATTCTGCCAATTGCCAACAGTTTCATTCTCACGGGCTCAAGGTTGACTCAGCCTTCCATCCTTCCGAGGTCTGTAAAATGAGGACCCAGATTGTTGGGGGCAATACGCTGACTCTGTAAACCAATTAGAAAAAGCTGTAAAGCAGTGGTATATAAAGCGGTAAATAAATCTGTAAAGCGGTATATAAATCTAAGTGCTATTTATAGAATTTATATGGCTGCCAATTTCAAATATATAATTCTGGATGGCAAATAATTCTTAAAAACAGAGTAAAAACAATATAACAAAATAGCCAAGTCATCACCAATTCTTGAAGATCAGGAGAAAGGAACCCATCCAAATATCTGGTCCAATGTTCTTATGTATCACTTTAAAACAACAAAAAGGGATTTTAACTTGGAATTTTGTAAATATGTAAATTTGTGGAGTTAAAAAGTAGGAATTAGTTTCTACAAGGAATAGGAAGGAATTTGGGAAGAGTTGGGAAATTTGGGTGCTGCATCTTCAAATTTATGCTTCAGATTTATGTGCCATCAAATTGTTTTTGACTCCTGGGCATCACATACAGTAGATAGATTTTCTCCATGATGACATGAAACCCAGATTAAGATCTGTCTTTCAAAAGTCAAATTTCCGACAAACAACTTATTTCTGTAGCTTTCAGCAGAATGCAGAATGCTTCCCTTCTTATTTAGATTGCCTAAGACTTGATGATTCATAATTGTAACTGTGTGAACTGACTTTGTGACCTGAAAGTTAGGAAAGGGAACAATCATATCCTTTGTTCTTGAAGACTGAACATAATTATATATTAACATCTCATATTCTGCATTCAGTTCACAATGATCATTTTGGCAATGACTTTGAACTTAACTGGCTTAAACTGGTTTAAAAATCTGGTCCAAATTTTCTTGTACTGTCTTGCCTAATGAAGAATTCTGGAGGCTCAACATCTTGCACATCCTTTTTTGTGGATCCTGATAAAAGTATCACTCATCTCTAAATCTTGAATATTTTTATCCTATGGACCAATAGGGCTGCAAATGAGACTTCTGGAAAAATATTGCTCGTAAGTGGTACAACAGCATTGGAAATTGTCTCATTTTGCCAAGCCAAGGTGCTTCTCTATTAATTACCATAAAAAATATAACTTTTCTTCCTGTCGCCTTTAATTGGGTGAAACCAGGAGTGAAATCAACTTACCTTCCCTACCGGTTTGCAAATGTGCACATGCCTTCTGTGCATGCGCAGAGGCTGAAAATCATTGCAAAAAAGGGACTGCATGACATCTGTGTGGGTGGGTGGAGCTTTGCACAGTCGGCCCTACCGTATCATGCGATCCAGATAGAACCGGCTGAATTTCACCCCTGGGTAAAATGGTGTATCACATTGCAACAATTTTTGAACCAAGGTACCTTGATTAGGTACCTAATAGGCTAATTTGTAAAGTGCATCCAAAATCTGGAATCCATGACTTCCATGGAATTGAAATTTGGCAAATTTTATAAAATATTTTAGGACATAAAAATAATCATAAAACAGTTTATGACATAATACAAAATGCCATAACAAATTTTCCATGCTGGTGTTTGACTATACTATACAATTCAACATGGGCTATTTTCAAGGTCAAGGTACGTCTTTAAATATGTCTCAGCTTTTCCAGTGAAGGCAGAACATTAGAAGTTCTGTCATTGTTGAAGCCATTCTGGTAAGGAAACATCTCTGAAACAATGACCCAATGGGGTCATGGGGTGTCTACTATAAAATAAAATCACGTGTTGCTAGCAGTGTAGATATGGAAACTGAAAGCTCAGAGCCTTAGAACAGAAATTCAATATATTGTACTATTGAAGGCCAGACATAATTTTTTTTATCAGAATCAGAAAAATTCATGACTACTTCTAACCGAGAGTAGAAACACTGTACAAATAAAATTAACTGATAAGTTTACTGCCTTTTATGACATTAAGGCAATTTGCCTCACTCAACCTAAAACAGATCCTACTGTGTGATATTCTAAATTTCTTTAGAATATAACTTTTGCCAGCACAGCACCACCTGCAGCTCCCCCCTTGATGTTGCTTCAATGAACCAAATCCAACAAAAAATAATACTCTGTGTAGTTTGCTTTGGGTTCACTGCACATGTCTCTTTCTCATTGACATACAAGTGCTGAGGCACCAGACATAGTAGTGGATTTCTCTTACTCATACAGAGAGCAAAATAAATGGCCTTCATCTGATACATGTCATAGTTGACATATATGATTAAACTTACTTGAACCCTCCCTCCCTGCCAGTAATACATGCAATACATTTGGAATAATTATGTGTCACAGGACTAGGGCAAACAATTTGCAACCTCCTTATCCAAAACAAGCTTACTTTGGAAACAAATGCCATTTATTTTAGTTGTGATAATAAGCAAGTCTAGACTTTATTCAGTTAGTTCTCTAGATTTTGGCTAGGGAATAGGTCTTACTTTTGCTCAATGGAGCATTCTTCTAAGGAAGATTGCTCAAGATTGTTGTCCAATTAAAGTGATACTAGGTAGGGTTAAAAATCTAGGCCTAGACATTTGGAACAATTAAAATGAGGAAACAAAAGTGACATTTTGCCACATAAGTCTGTCTGGTTCATCTTTTATAACCTGCATGTTACAAAGCATAAATAATTAATCTTTCTAGATAAGAAGCAATTATCTTTCAGCCTTTGGCACAAGGTCAGTGTAACTTCAGGCCAAAGAAAGATCAAACGTATTGACTATTTTGCTTTGGATAGCCATACTGTTGTATACCTTTTCTTTAACTAAATTATTTAATTCTAAATAATTAAAATTAATTACTTTGATTTTATTTATCATTAAATGGCAGTTTACAATAATAGGAGAGTTAAAAGCAGAAACATTAAAAACAAAATTAAAATAATAAATTATATATCAGTTTAAAAATGTTTTTTAAAAAATTAGAAAATCTAAAAAGATTAATCCCCTCAAATCAGTAGAGCGACCTCAGCTAGTAGAAACAGCTTGTAACCATATTGCAACATGAGACCCTACAGCAACTTTAGGGTATCCTCCTCAAAATATGTCAGTGATTAGTGGTGAGTGGTAGGATCATATAGAAGCAGCCATTTGGTCCGACAATTTGGACCCATATTTGCTACCTTTTTATATTTAATGCTGGAAACTAATTGGCAGTAAATATAATATCTTCAGTACAGAGGTTCTTGGGAGATATGAAAGAACAGTCGTAGCAGTGAGGTGGAAGCAATTTTTGGAAGCAATTTTACTCCATTCCAGTGCCAGTTACCTTGTACCTGTTGCTTTTTAAGGCAACAAATGCATTTAAAACAAAACCAAAAACCTGTATCATTGACCTGTTCTGAGGGCTGATCTATTTTCTCATTTGTGAGAATTATTTGGTCTGTCTTTTATAGGGTTGCCAGGTCTGCCTTCAAAAAATAGCGGACAAGCGGGGGGAGGGGGGGGGGTTAAGTAGTAAATTTTTTTTAAAAAAAATTACAATTAAATTATATATTTTCTTACAAACATTTTAACACGTATTAAAATAATCACTTCAAAACTTTACTTAAAATTCAAAACATCAAATATATTATAATAATATATAAAATATTAAATTACATTTTACTTTGCTGTCATGTGTATTTTTTATTTGACTGCGCAGCTTTGATCAATTCTTTGTGTTTAAGGAATAATTCTTTAATTTCAGTACAACGTTGAGAAATATTAAAAAATATACAAAGTTCACTTTGAACTGATGGTACAAGCAGTCGGTTACATTAGTCAGTCCACAAATTTCCCATGATGCTGAAAATTCGTTCAATGTTTGCATTTGATACCGGAATTGATGCACAATACTGGAACAGTTTCAGTAAACTTGGAGCTGGCTCTTTCTTGAAAAAGTACGTCCACTTATCAAGGGATGAATCGCCCTGCAGATGAACATAAACTTCTTCTAAGGCAGAAATTTCATCGAAGAGAGTGTTGGGTGGAAGTTCTTCTCGCCATGGTGATAATAACCAGATGTTCGTCATTTCTTCTAAAGTTGGAGGTTTATTGCGATCAATTAGATTGAAACAACTTAGCGTCTCATATACTGAATCGGTGAAATTATACCACTTTTCTAGGTACGCAATGGCTCTTTGATACACGTTGATGGCTTCTTTCTTGAACTTTTGCACGACATTCTCAGGCAAATGTTTTTTACGTAAGGCAAATAAAACTTTCATTCCAAAAAACTGCTCATCGTATTTTTTGTCTCATTCTAACTTATGAAAAAAAAGACAAAACGCGATTCTCCTATCCTTATTCTCTTAGACTGTACAGCTTTAGATTACGTACCATTTCATCATAAAGCTTTTGAATAAAAAAAATGTCCACTATTTTGTGAAAAAAAATAGTGAACATAATGTGAAAAAAGTGGACTGTCCGCTCAAATAGTGGACACCTGGTAAGCCTAGCTTTTACCTTTTGAGATCCCACTGCAGTAATATGCTGACATAATTAGAAAAATAAACCCAGTGCAGATGTGCTGGTACTGTTGTGACCAGGGGTGGGTTCTAAATTTTTTTACTACTGGTTCTGTGGGTGTGGCTTGATGGTCATGTGACAATTCTTTAGGATTTAGCAGAGGTACTGGTCTACCAGGCTTTTAACTGCTTGCAGAGCTGTACCGGTCTACTCATTTGTTTTTGGAGGCATTGGTCTACCCATTTATTTTTGCAAGCACTGGTCTACTCATTTGTTTTTGGAGGCATCGGTCTACCACCACACTGCCTTTTAACACTGATCAGCCCCGCGGCAAGAGTTTAAACAGTTTTTTTCCTTCTAGCCGATCAGCTAGGACTCAGGAGGCAGCAATAGATTGGGGGTGGGGCCAAATAAAAGGTAAGAATAACGCGGGGGGGCAGGGAGGGTGGGAGGGGGAAGAACCGGTTCAGTGACATCATATCGTCACCGCTACTGGCTTGGCGGAACCGGGCGGAACCGGGAGGAACCCACCACCGGTTGTGACCGAGGCCCATGTAGTGATTACCAAACACAATTCAGTCCTGAACAAACTTATTTTATTAAAACAGCTGAAAATTAATTCATTCTCAGCTTAGTCCAAAACAAGTTCTTCATAACCAATCCGTAGGCCTTATCACCAATCTTTGATGTCTTTGGCAATCTGCCAAAGGCTTTTCTTGGCAACCCCCCCCCACAAAGTTCAAGAGACGCTGACAAAAAGCACTGGAATCAATGTTGCTTTTCTACAAAGAACCCAACGGCTCGTTGCTGCTCTTTTAAGCCTTATGGGAGTGGCCAATCATCTTCTGGCTTTACTCCCGAGTCACCCTTTTTGCTTCAGCTGCTTTTGCCTTCTGGCAGCTCTTTGCATGCATGCACTAGGAACAGGCTCCTCCTGTTCCTCTGGCTCTCTGCTGTACACCTCTGGAGGCTCAGGAGTCCGCACATCGCTCCCAGGTGGTCTGGCCCCATCTTTGCCTCTGACACAGAACCCTCGTCTGAGCCTTCCCCTGACTGCAGGACTGGCCCATTGTCCTCCCCAGCCTCCTCATTGTCCGACTCTGCTGCCAGGTCCGCAGGCTGCTGGCGGACCACAACAGGTACACCAGAAGAGGGGAAGACCTCTTCTGTGCCTGGGAACACTTTGGAAAAAAAATAATTTTTAGGTGCATCCCAGTGCAGTGGAAGGCATGAAACATGGCGCTCTGTTCTTGGTTGGCTTGAGAAGGAAATAAGAGAAAACCATTGTGCTTAGAAGATTGTGCACAGAAAACTGTGCTTAGCTATTAGCCAGAAAGGGTGTCTATTGAATTGCTGATGGTTCTCTACATAGCTTGGGCTTCAAACTCATATTATCATTCATATTATCTCCAAATAACCAAAAGAATCTCAAATGCATTTTAAATTCAACTAAGAATGGTTCGGAGGTGGAAAGACTGATCAGCACCCATTAGCACCCTGAACTAGATGGTTTCTCTATAGGTCTTAAAAGGGATGGGAAGACTTCAGATTTCACATAATCAAAAGTATAAACATGATATACATATACTTGCATCCTAACCTACATATACTTCTATTACTACAGGTAGCCACATTTAATGGTGACAATTGGGATTGGCAATTCCATTGCTAAGTGTCATGGTTATTAAGCAAGACATCAGGTAATTGTGATGGCCTTACAGGCTTACTTCCTCTGTAGTTGTTAAATGAATCAATCAGCTCATTAAGTTAGGCATAATGCGACTGTGTCTTGTGATTTTGCTGCTGGCTTCTCCATTGACTCTGCTTGTCAGAAGCTGGCTGTGAAGTGTGCCAAGGATGGCGATCCTGTGAATACAAAGTGCTTTTTCAGGAGGCAACCGGACTTTCTTGTTTTTCTTTGAAGAGTTTCATTTCTCATCCAAGAAGCTTCTTCAGCTCTGTGAAGCTTCTTGGTTGAAAAGCTAAACATCTTAAAAACAAAGCAGAGCAGAGCAAAATGTCCAGTTGCCTCCTGAAAAAGCATCTTTGGGACAACCATGACCTGGATGACTGAGATTCTCCATAGACATTTAGTCGTGCACTTTGGGATGAACATCCTTCGAATGGTGCAGGAATGTGACTGGATTTCCAGAAAAATCGCAGACTACAGGAACCATTTGCACTTCAGTTTGAGATGCAGGCAATCAGACTCATCTCCAATAGTCTGCGCCTGTCTTCAACAGTGAAGGGACACGGGACAGAAAACATCCTGCAGGCAAGAGCCTCAGGAAATGGCCCAAGCTCCGTCTGGAACCTATCCGGGTCCATCAGGCACCTGGGGCGGAACCACCTCATCGGTTCCGCCTCCCTGCGGCAGGGTGTGGCGGTTCAAAGGGCAAAGCGAAGGAGGGAGTGATCTGACCATGACAAGGGCTCGATCGCTATATCCCCTATCTCGAGACCACTCAGCCACTGACCAGAGACAAAAACCAGGTCCAGAGTGTTTCCCCCCGTGTGAGTAGGGCCATGAACTAATTGGGTCAGGTCCATGGCCGTCATGGAAGCCATGAACTCCTGAGCCACCTCAGATGCCTCACCGACGGATGGCAGGTTGAAGTCCCCCATGACCATAAGTCTAGGGGTATCAATCGCCACCGCGGCTATAACGTTGAGTAGTTCAGGCAAGGCCGCTGCCACGTGGCAGGGAGCCAGGTACGTAACCAGCAGGCCCATCTGCACCCCATGACCCCATTTCACAAGGAGGGACTCACATCCGGCCGTCTGATGAACAGTGGCCTCCCTCGGACCAAGACCCTATTTAATGATAACTGCCATCCCCCCGCCCCTTCCCTGTGACCTTGGCTGATGAAATGCCCGGAAACCGGGTGGGCACATCTCTACGAGAGGGACTCCCCCCTCCTGGCCCAACCAGGTCTCCGTAATACCCACCAGGTCCGCTCCCCCCTCCTGAACAAGATCACAAATGAGTGGGGCTTTATTTACCACGGACCTGGCATTGCATAGCATCAGCCGAAGGCCCAGGGCCTGAGGGTCTGTGCCACCTGGGGAACGAGAAGAGCATTGGGGGCCGGAGCGTGCCACCGCTTGAAGACAGTGAGCACGCACTCCCGCAACTTGATGTGGCCCCCTACTCTCGCCATATCTGCCCCTCCCACCTACAGTACTGATGTAATGTCTATCAACAGCACAAGCTCTAACCCTCTCCTTGGCCCCGGATTCTGCATCTCGTCCGCCGTGCTCTTCAGATGGACTAGACCCCGTCCCACGTGGGTTAATCCCTGAACCCATACAACCCACCCCCCTCCCGGGAGGCCCCCCAGCCTCATTATTTACATTATTATTTAAAACCAATTAAAATCTTTATATTGATAGTCCAGCCTGACGGAACTACAATTGAACTACATATGCTAGTTTTGTGGCCGCTCAAGAAAAAGTCAGGCACAGGAACGATTTTGTGGCTCCCGGTGTTTTCTTTTCTGTGGGAAACTGGTCCAAATGGCTCTTTTGAGTGTTTAAGGTTGCAGACCCCTGGTTTAGTACAAATGTGGGGAAAAAACATAGGGCTGAAGATTGTCCATCAGCAGCAAAACTCTCCCCAAACAGGAATAGGACCACATTTGGTGGAGAGAGGGAAGGAAGGAGGGAGGAAGAGGGAGAGAAAGAGGGCAAAGAGTTGTCCAAAGCATGGGTCTCCAACCTTGGCAACTTTAAGACTTGTGGACTTCAACTCCCAGAGTTCCTCAGCCAGCAAAGCTGGGAGTTGAAGTCCACAAGTCCTAAAGATGCCAAGGTTGGAGATTCCTGGTCCAAACTGTGAAGGGAAGAACACACACAGGACCGACTCCCCACTCCACGTCGTTCCACCCAAGGAAATAAAATCCTCCAGTGGTGTTAGAGGGGAGAAGCCACGCTCTGCATGCTTTCCCCCACTTTATTACAAGGAACATGGTTCTCATTTGCTGTTAAAATCACCGCAAGGCATATTAATCTTTCAACTCCTCAAGGGCGTTGCAGCGCCGACGGTACGCAATGGTTGAAAAAGCGCAAGGGCCCCGATCTGCAAGCCCTTTTCCTTAATAACAATCCAGTCCCCGCACGTGACCTGGAGATTACGTCATCGCCAAGGCGTGGGGGCGGGGGTGGGAGGCGCGAAACAGAGCCGCCCCGCCGCTCAAAAGACTTAGCTCCCTTTTCTTTCCGCGCCGCCAGTTTTGCCCGCCTGGTCACGTGATCGCGTGTCACATGACCGTGCTTCCGATAAGGAGCGGGGCTTCAGCCGCCTCCCGAGGATTTCCTCCGAGAGAGGGGATGCGGTCGGTTGGCTGTCCCTGGTCGCCCTGAGCGCGGCGGTTCCTTCGACCTGCCAAGGATGCGGCTTTGGTCTTTGCTGTGGCTGCTGGGCTGCAGAGCGGCTGCTTGGTGGAGCGACGATTACTCGCTGGATGATGCCGTCGGGCTGGGGCGGCAGTTGGATGGCATCGGAGCCATTAGCGGCGGCGGGGTGGGTGAACGGAGACCCCGGGCGGGCTGGGAGCGGGTCGGACAATCCGTTGCGGTTGGGTGGGTGGTGTTTGCAGAGGCTTTTCACAGCCTGACGGAAATCGTCCCAGGAAAAATCCTGCGAATGTGAGAACCCGAAGCTCGGGTCGCTTCCTAGTTGGAAGCACTGCTGATGTCCCGTATCCTCTGCTTACCTTGGGGACAAAGTACAGTAACAACCGCGCTCAGAGGCAAAGTAGGCAAAATAGAGAACCCGTTCTGAACTCAGAGGCGTTTCCTGTAAAAAAAAAGAAAGATCTGAGCTGTCAAGTTTGATCAGATTCTTCTTACAGGAAACGCCTCTAAGGAGATATGAGCGTGGTTGTTACTTAATTTTAAGTCGTATATTATATGCACATATTAACTCAATTTATTGCTCCTGTGTTCGATGCATATAATACTGTACATTAATAATAATAAGTAGCTTCCAGGAAAAGTTGCTGTAACTTGCATGACATTTTTTATATTTTATTTTTCCAATGAGGATGAACAGGGTTTCCTTACAGAACTTATAATACCTAACAGGCAAATTTTATTATCCCAAGTTGGGAAGCTATTACATCAGGTAGGGGATATAAAGAAACAGACATAATTGGGCAGTGTGTTGCATTATGTGCTTAAAGGTAAGATATATTCTCCAGCTTTGTTCAGTGGGGGCAGAGGAGAGAGGGAAATGGGCAAGGAAATGTCTTTGTTTTTTTTTAGAAGCTGGATTTGAATTTTTGCCATTTGGATTTCAATGGATGAAGCTTTGTACACTGGTTTTCTAAAATAACCAAATAGAGAAAAGGGGTGTTTTCAGGTAAGAATTTGGAGGCAGGAGAAAGAAGTGATCAATGTCAACAATGGACATGCAGGGATATATTTCATTGTGAGCAGTAAAATATAGGAAGGTAATGGAAACTGATAAGACAAGTGGGGTAAAAATAAGATTTTATTAGGTAAAATAAAGGCACACTCAAGTTGAAACCTTATTTCTAATTATTTATTATTTCTTGGACAAATCCTTTTGATTTTCTTTGACAAGAAATTGGAAGTAATTTGTTACTGCTTTCTTTGGCTAATTTTTTTTTCTGAATTCCTTGTCAAATTTATAAGGGATTTTCTGTTGATCTCCACATTTGATCCTACATGGTATTTTGAGATCAGCATGGTTGGCTAGCTATCTGTTAAATTCAGTATTTGCAGAAAACATATGTAGAGGCTAGGGCAGTGATGGTGAATCTTTTCGGCGCTGAGTGCGTGCATGTACATGCATGTGCATGTGCTGGAAACCCGAAGACCAGCTGGCTGGCATGCACATGCCTGTTTTTTGGCCGTTTTCCGGACCATTTTTTGGGCCGTTTTCATGCTGTTTTCCGGTGCTCTGGCACCCTCAAAGACCAGCTGGCCAGCACGCATGTGCGCTCCGGAAACCAGAAGAGCAGGTGGCAATGGCATGCATGCCTACAGAGAGGGCTTTGTATGCCACCTCTGGCATGCGTGCTATAGGTTCACCATCACGGGGCTAGGACAAGATTTTTTTTGAAGACAGGAATAATGAACGAAACATGGGAAAATGGGCATGGAAAATGATTATCTGATACTTCTGATCAGTAGTATCATTATGTATAAGTATTAATTCCAAACATTTTTCTTCCTAATTCTTTTTCTAGGCTACCTCACGTCTTTTAGTGAATTATCCAGAGCCTTATCGATCTCAGATTTTAGATTATCTTTTTAAGGTAATTATTGCCTTATTGGATTGATTTTAAGTAGAACTTTAATTGTTTTCTGAGGGAGAGAGTGGGGGAGAGGGAGGGAGAGGAAATGCCATTGAGTTACTCTTTTAGCCCAGAATCTTAACTACCAGAATGATTCAGAGACCCAATAATGAATGAGAAGGATAAGAATTTGCTTATAAATCTGCTTATAAAAATATGTTTAAAATACTTCAAGCAAATCCCTTCATATATACATGTACCAAAAAAATGAATATAAATCTAAAAGCATGATTGTGATGAAAGTTTGAGAGAATTAGTGAAAGATTCAAGACTCTTGAGATGTTCTGAATATGGGCCAGAGCACCTTTTGCTATATCAAGAGGTGATAATGGGAGCAAGTGGACATTGAAGAAATTGTAAATAAAAGAAATTAGAATGAAAATTGAATGACTGAAGGAAGAGAAAACACAAGTACCTTATCAAAAAGCTAGAACAGAATAGAATAACAGAGTTGGAAGGGATCTTGGAGGTCTTGTAGTCCAACCTCCTGCTTAGGCAGGAAACCCTACACCACTTCAGACAAATGATTATCCAATCTCTTCTTAAAAACTTCCAGTGTTGGAGCATTCACAACTTCCAAAGGCAAGTTGTTCCACTGATTAATTGTTCTAACTGTCAGGAAATTTCTCCTTAGTTCTAGGTTGCTTAGAACTAATTAGTTCTTAGAACTTGATTAGTTTCCATCCATTGCTTCTTGTCTTGCCTTCAGGTATTTTGGAGAATAGCTTGACTTCCTCTTCTTTGTGGCAATCCCTGAGATAATAGAACACTGCTATCATGTCACCACCTAGCCCTTCTTTTCATTAAACTAGATATACTCAATTCCAAAGCTATTAGCAGGTAGATTAATCTCCCAATAGAAAACAAATGAAACTAGACATAAAGAGGATGTGGAAGCTGTTTGGAACAAAATGAAAAGGATTACTAATGGAAAGTATGAAGATGCTTGGTAAAATGATAAAATTACAGAGAATGTAGATTTTCCTTCCCTTTCCCTTTCTCTTTAATTTCTTTCCCTTACAAATGTATTCCTCTTCTATACTTTACATATCATTACTTGCCTTGAATGAAAATAATATGGTGGGTATACAATCTGGTTGAGCAATGGGATATATTTTTGGAAGCACTTGAGAAAAAAAAATACTAATGACTGGAGAAGGCAGAACTGGTTTTCTTCCAACAAATTTTATAAAATGTTTTCAGAATTTCTTTAATAATTTTGGTGTTGCTTGGCAGTGAGCTCTCATATGATCTAAAATTGGTTATCTGAAGGATACATCTGGTATATAGCCAATAATGTCTATTACACCCACATGATCCTGTAACAATCTCAGAAATTATGCAAACTTACATTCTTGTACCATTACATTAAATAATGCAAGTACATAATTCATATCAGTTTCCTGGTTTGTCCCCTTTATATATTGGCTGTCTTTTTTCTTAATCTTATGGCTTTTTACTTGGAAGTTCCTTTAGGGCTAGTTCTTGTTTTTCTCCAATAGTATTGGATGATATACAGATAGTCCTCGCTTACCAACCACAGTTCAGTGACTCTTTGAAGTTGTAGTGGTGCTGAACAAGTGGTACGACTGGTCTTCTAACTCAACATCTCACCACTGTAGTTACATGATTATGACATGGGCACTTGGCAACTGGCTCACACTTAATAATGGTTACAATGGCCCTCAGTGTCAAGTGAACAGCATTTGCAACCTTTCTTGTAAAGTTAAATCTCCCCCACTCAGCGGCAACCACCCCCAAGCCGCAAATTACTCATAGGGTGCTATGGGCACCGATGCAATTTTACTCACATTATGTTGTGCATTACAACCACATTGGTTAGCAATCAGAATTCCAGTCCCAATGACTTGACTGTCGTTAAGCAGGGACTACCTGTGGAAAAATCAAACATAGTCTGTTTGAACTTTCTGAAGTAATCCAGAAAGAAAATGTGAATAGAAGCAGAGATTGGATTCGCATTGTACTTAAACCAGTGATAGCAAACCTTTTGGCTTGGCATATCAAAATATGCCTAACTTGACTTTGCTGGCATGTCACACACACACATGCACACGCACACACACGAATACACACACGCACATACACACACACATGACCAAAAGATAATCATTTCTCTATCTTCCTCCCATCTAAACCACTCTAAACAGCGGCATTCAGCAACAGTGCCAGTGCTAGAACTGAAGTAGATACACAGACCTTGTCTTCAGTCCTGGTGCCACTGCTGTCAGTCACTCAAAAAGTGGAGGGTCTGCGGTGGTGGAAGAGTATGACCCTCTTGCACAACTTCTAGAGAGCACAGGAAAGCACACCCATTCTTGTGTGACCTCTGCAGTCTCCAACTTTCACAATAGGATGGGACATTCTTTTGAGAACAGTTGATGTTGGATGCTGGTAAATGCTGGTGTGTCCACCAAAATACTGTGGCATGTCATCTTTGACATATATGTCTTGGTTCACCACCACTGTATGGAGTCATAGTATGTTGACATGCCATTTGTGAACTACAGAAATTCAGGCAATATCCTAGAAGGCAGCAAAATTATGAATGCTAACTCTTTGCTTCCCTGTAAGAGTCTTCTGGAGTTTTGCAGTTGAAATATGGACTTGGGTATTGGGATTTGTAAGTCATAGTTAGATCTTAGCATTCCATGTGAATTTATTCACTATGATGCAAGGGTGAAATCCAGCAGGTTCTGACAGGTTCTGGAGAACCGGTAGTGGAAAATTTTGAGCAGTTCGGAGAACCGGTAGCGGAAATTTTGAGTAGTTGGGAGAACTGGCAAATATCACCTCTGGCTGGCCCCAAAGTGGGGTGGGAATGGAGATTTTGCAATATCCTTCCCCTATGAGTGGGGAGGGAATGGGGCTTTTGCAGTATTCTTCCCCTGGAGTGCGGTGGGATTGGAGATTTTGCAGTATCCTTCCCCTGGAGTGGGGTGGGAATGGAGATTTTGCAGTATCCTTCTGCCACGCCCACCAAGCCACACCACGCCCACCAAGCTACGCCCAAAGAACTGGTAGTAAAAAAATTTGGATTTCACCACTGCCATGATGTATGAATCCTACTTAGTGGGTTGATATACTTGTCTGAACTATCTGAAACAATATAATGTTTTGAGGAATGAATGGAACATTTTAAGAAAGTTGACCTGATGAAAAAGAAGGAAGGAAGGAAGGAAGGAAGGCCAATGTAGAGTGTTATCATTTTCATAAAATGTAGGGAGGGAGGAAATAGTGTAATTATTCTTTTTAGAATCATGAGGAGTTCATGTTAATTAGGAGGAAGCCTATTAACATGAGTGTGATAACAGTGGAATGTTGTTTACCAAACATAAACATTAACACTTCTTTTTTATTCTTTTGTTTCAAGCCAAATTTTGGTGCCTCCTTACAGCTCCTCAAAGTAGAGATTGGTGGTGATGCACAGACTACAGGTATTTAAATTTGGGTTTTCAGGAAAGGTTTGTACCATCAGCGAATGAGAGCCCTTGAGGTAATAGTGCTGATATGTATTCTTCTGCAAATGAATGGTTTTTTATAACACACTCCTCCATTCCTTTCTTGCATATATTCTGGAACAGGGGTCCCCGACGTTTTGGACCTCAGGGACCACCGAGTTCATAATTTTAAATCCTGTGGACCACTAATATGAATCTAGCACGCCGCTTGTTGAAGCGCCTGGACTCCCAGTGATAGGATGGGGTCCTTCAGGCACTCTCCCTCCTTTCTCTCTCTTTTTCTCTCTCCCCCCTCTCTCCCTCTCTCTCTCTCCCCTTTCTCTCCCACTCATTCTCTCTCCCACTCTTTCTCTTTTATTCTCTCTTTCTCTCTCTCCTCCCCTCTCCCTTCTCTCTCTCATTCTGATTCTCTTTCGCTCTGATTCTGTTTCATTCTTTCTCTTTCTCTCTCTCCTACTCTCTCATTCTAATTCTCTCTCACTCTGATTCTGTTTCATTCTCTCTCTTTCTCTCTCTCACCCTCTTTCTTTCTCATATCTCTCCCACTTTCTCTCTCTCATCTCTCTTTTTTTCTCTCTCTCTCTTTCTTTCTCCCCCCTCTCTTTCTCTTTCTCTCTCTTTCCCTTTCTCTCTCTCTCATTTTTCTTCCCCCTCTTTCTCTTTCTCTCTCTCATCTCTCTTTCTCCCCTTCTTTCTTTCTCTCTCTTTCTCCCACCCCCCTTGCACCATTACTTCATTCCCACCAGCGAGGGCTGTGCTGCAAAGTTGCAAGTTGCACTCTCTCTATGGCGGAGATTTACAGCTCCACTATGAGCTGCCTGGCCAGAGCTCTAGTCACAGGACTGGCCATTGCTCATCCCGGAGCAACTCCTCCACCTGGGTGTGCCTGCGGACCACCAAAATTTTCTCGCAGACCACCAGTGGTCCGCGGACCACCAGTTGGTGACCACTGTTCTAGACGGTGTGCATGGAAATTCTTAGGGGGAGCCTGGAATCCCCACAGAGCGCGTCCCTGTGTGGCGGATTGGGGGCTCCTACCCAGTATAGCTTTTATGCTATAATGGTGGGTTAGAGGGAATAAAATACTGCCCATGCACCAACAGGTCTGGTGAGTGGTAGATAGCTCATCAGTATTGACTGAAGGCGGAGACCTCATTGGTCAGAATGACTTCTGAAGAACAGCACATGGTGTGGTGGCAGCCACTTGAACAGGGTGTGTACAGCAGTGTAGAAAGCAAAGGAATGACTACTACACTATATATTTCCCAAGAAAATCATGTTAATTGTGGCAAAACCTAACAATGACCCCAAGTACGGGGGGCCCTTAAAGAGGGCAGGGGTGCTAAGAATCTCCCAGTCCGCTAGAAGCATGATAAACCCAAAACTACTACTGGGAAAGCAAAGGGAAATCATCAAAGCCATTAAAAAGCGAAAGTTAGAATATTTTGGAAATGTGATGCGACACCCAGAAAAATACGGCATCCTTCACTTAACCCTCCAGGGAAAGATTGAAGGCAAATGAGGTCCAGGCAGAAGAACACCATGGATTCAAAACGTAAGGGAATGGTTTGGACAAAACTCAGCAGCACTTTTTCATACGACTGTTGACAAAAATAGGATTGCCAACATGATTGCCAACGTCCAATGACGGATATGGCACAAGAAGAAGAAGAAGTGCATGGGAGATCCTGTAATATTCCAATATGTGCTAGGTTAATATTGGATAATGTATTGATAGATCCTTAATTCTAAGTGATACTTGCAAACCTGCAAGTAAGTTTTGCATGATATAACATGCATTTTCTCTACTTCCCTCCATATGATTGTATTAACTGTACTAATTGAACAAAATAGGGCCACTTTGTTTAAAAAATCAGCAAGTAAATCTGGTGCCAACTGTTAGAATTGTGAGGTTGCTCCTTATGTAGCAAGTTTATTTCAGGCACATAGAAAATGGAAAAACAAGTTTAGCCTGTGGTAAAGCAATTTTATTAAAGACTTAGTATCTGCCAATGTAGATAATTGAAGAACTATTTAAGGATCTGGATGGTTGATAGGCAGAGTGTACAACTGCTCATAGTGATTGTTTACCGAAGAAAACTCTAAATCTAGTCTGAAATTTGGTATCATGCTTACAGTTCCATTTTTAAAGTTCCATTTTGAAACTTATGTCTAAAATATAGGAGTGACTGTTCTTGGCACATAATTGTTTTCTATTGAAAAGCTTTGCAATCTGTTATTACTAGCTAGTCATACAATTATGTTTTTAAAATGAAGATTATAAAGATGAATGTGATAGAGACAATTACCTGTATTAATGCTTCTGCCCTTGACATTATCTTGTGGGCTAAAATAGAATAATGTTTTCATATTCAGTTTCATTACACATATGTATTTTCATATGTTTTTGGAAAATACGCTGGAGTAAAAATAATTGAAGGTCTTGCATTTAATGAAATACAAAGATGATTTTTATTTTCCATTCCTAGATGGCACTGAACCCTCCCACATGCATTATGAAAATGATGAAAATTATTTCCGTGGCTATGAATGGTGGCTGATGAAAGAAGCTAAAAAGAGAAATCCTTCCATTAAATTGATTGGTAAGAACTGGAGGCCTTTGAGATATGATGCTTTGGTATCTTGATAGTATAATTTGAAAACAGCTTGGTGATTCATTTTTAATTATAATCTCTTAATGCCAAGTGAAATATCCAGTTTATGTTATAAATAATTTTATTTTGTACTCATCTGGATTTCAGACTAAGCCAAATTCCTAGTTGCTGTCTTTGTATCCTGGCTGGCAAAGCGTAAGGAACAGAAACAGGTTAAAAAGGGGTTTGAGGCTTTCATCACATGCTTGCAGCAATCATCTCATGTTCCACGACTTAGCCTCTTCTATTTCCTGTTCCTGGCTGGGAAATAAACCCTGTATATTGCTTGCCACTTATCTAATCAGGGAACATGGGGACGTTATTTGGAATGGAGAAGTAGCCATGAGCATCGGTCTTGTACTCTTGGCCATTAAGCTGGTTCAAAGTAATGTGTGAATATGGCGGTAGCAACCTACACCACATTCTGAAATAAAAATGTTCTCTAGAAGTTGAACTTTGCTATTTTTCTGAAAGTCTTATTACAGTGCAAATACCCATGTTGCAATACATCCTGAACCCTGTGATTTGTTGGAGAATCTGCTGACTAGATTGCATACCCTACATCAGGGATCGACAACCTTAAACACTCAAAGAGCCACAAAGGTCCTAACCGGAAGCCCCCCACTCAATTCTGGAGCTAACCGGAAGCTCGGTTCCCCCACCACAGAGTCTCCTCCTAGCGAGGTGTCATTTTTTTCCTCTACGGGTCCTAACTGAAAGCCCTATCAATTGTGGAACTGACCGGTGACAGGGAGCCGTAGCAGAGAGATGAAACAGCCACATGTGGCTCCAGAGCCGCGGGTTGCTGACCCTTGCCATACACAATGTTTCTTGACATTCATGGACTGCATGTGTTTACTGGTTTCCTAGCAAAAAGTCTAGCTTTGTGTTGCTTTGTATATAATAATACAGGTAGTCTTTGCTTAATGAGGTTAAACATATTCTTAACATATTCAGAATTATGAGACTGAATGAATGATACTTATGTCTGGCTTTTGAAGTCATGGCCATTGCAGTGCCCTCTTGGTCATGTGGTCAACATTCAGGCACTTGGCCTCCCACCTGCATTTATGATCATGAGATGCATTCCATCTTTCTTCCCCTCTTTCTTTTGATTGCCCTAGGCTCCATCACTCTTGCCACCCTGCAATCATTGCCCCTGCTGTTCTGCAGCATTTGCTTCACTGCCTTTGCTGACCTTTGCTCCACCATTCTTGTTGCCTCAGCTGAACTTTTCTGCCTTCTTCCTCCCTTGCCAGGGACTGCTGCCGCAGCATGACATCATCTTTTGATGTCATGTGTAGCCCTCCTGAGATCTTGCAAGGTTTCTAAGACACCTGCAATCTTGGCATAGATAGTGACTGAGTGCAGGGTGGCCTAAAGAGCAAAAATAGAGAAGATAGGTGAATGGGAAAGTTGAAGTGGAGGCAAGCCCAGCAGGGAAGAAGAAGCCTGAGGTCCTACAGTGGCATGGTACTGGCTTAACAAGTACAACTGGGGCTACTGAAACTATTAAGCAGTGCAGTCATGTGATGTTTCCCCTAACAACTGCATTGTTTAGCAGCAAAAATTCTGGTCCCAAACAGGGTTGTTAAACAAGGACTACCTGTAAGGACTTGCTTCAGTTGTGGTTCTTCTGTTTGGCCTACATACTTCAGCCTGCCTCTGATATCTCCTTGAGCATTGTGGCTCTGTCCACTGACACAGTAGAGCCAAGCTTGGCTCATTACTCATCACTTATCCCTTCCAGCTCAAAACAAGTAATTGGAGAAGGCAGTAAGCCAGAATATGCTTTCTAGGGAATCAATCCTATTGCATCAGATTGGAATTTGCCTCTGATCAGATCTCTCCCCAGTCATTGTAAAGCTTAGAATGAAGGAGTCTGTACTTTTTTAAAGAGATATTTGCTGATGGATAATACCAGAAGGATTGTTAATTAAGTAAATCTACAACGCTGAAAAGTGTAGTCTGAGCCTGTTTTCTGGGAGTAATTCCTAAGTGTGCTGTAGTGGATTGAATTTTGAATACTTTTTATTATTTTATTATCATCCTAGATGAATAATACCATCTACTTCTTCCTCTGCAATAGCACTAGGCTTCCCTTTAAGGGGAGATGGGCATAAAAAGTTAATAATAAATACAATTAATAAAATAAAAATTTATTAGCGCTGGAATCAGTGATAATTGTGCTTCCAAGGTCTTGCTGCATTCGTGAAAATACTGAAAGCAGCACTGTGGCAAACCCTGTCACAATTTCACATGTATGTTTGTCATAATGCACATAGAAAATACACATAGTTAGGCTTAGAACTGTCAGCCAGTTCTGACAGTTCTGGAGAATCGGTAGCAGAAATTTTGAGTAGTTTGGAGAACCGAAAAATACCGTCTCTGGTTGTATCCTAAAGCAACAATATATTTATTTAAGCTTTCCCAGAAGGCGGAAAAAAGACTTGGTTACTTTAAAACAACAAGGTCATTCAGCATTAGGGTCCTTTTGCATTGTTAAAAGCGAATTGCTCTTCCCCCAAATCATTTGGAAGTAGCAGCATTTATTTGCTGCCTCTGGAGTCCCAGCTGATCAGAGTCCCAGCTGATTGGCTGGGTCTTCTTTTGTTGCCCTGCACAGGAGAACAGAGCTGGAAAGCAGGTTAGTGGGGTGGGGAGGAAATGGGGATTTTACAGTATCCTTCTCCTGTCACACCCACCAAGCCACACCCACAGAACTGGTAACAAAAAAATTTGAATACCACCACTGGTTAGGCTGGTATCATGAAATCACAATCTTCCTTTGATTCCCTTAGGCTCCCCTGCCTGAAGATGCTGCTCCTTCCAAATGATTTGGGAGAAGAACAATTTTCTTTTAACAATGCAAAAGGACCCTAAATGTTGAATGACCCTAATGTTGAAGTAGTTATTAGAGCTCTGTGTGCTTTGAAAAAGATTGTGAAGTGCTTGAAACTTTGCATGAATCGCACACTGCTTTTGTTCCTTGTTGTTTTAAAGCAACCAAGTCTTTTTTCCGCCTTCTGGGAAAGCTTAAATAAATATATTGTTGCTTTAGGATTTACTTTCCTTAAAAGCACCATCTCTTTTTCAAGATTGTGGAGGAGCCTGGAAAAAAAGTGCTTTTGTTAGTAACAATACTCCTTTAATTACATTTATTGTTATCTCTCCTAAAGTATTTTTTTTTTAAATTTAAATTTGCATTGTGAAAGTAGTAGTATTAAAAATAAAAATGGTCTGCTTTTCAGGTAAATGCGATTAATGCAGTTGATAGTATGTGAGAACAAACTAATTTGGGGTGCTAATCCTTGTTTAAGAACCATTTGTTCAGCAAACTTCAATTACGAAGGCACTAAAAAAATGGTACTTACATCCAGTCCTTGAAATTATGGCAGTTGCGCCACCCCGCTGTCATGTGACTAAAATTTGTGTGCTCGGCAGCCCAAATAATTTCATAGAGCACTTCAGCTCCCCACACTCGCCCATCTTCCCCCATTTCTGCCCTTTTGACTGTCCTGCACTTTGCTGCCTTGCACTCCACCATCCCTGTTGTCCAGCCACTGTGCCCTCCATTGCTGTGCTGTCCCCACCATCTTGCTTATATATCACCTAGCTCCTCTTCAGCACCTTCCATCCCAGCTGCCCCTCGCCATTTTCTTCCTCCTGCTGCTTATGAGGTGTGCCTGGTGGAGGGGCACTGGAGTACAAGTGGCCGAAAGGCCAGTGGAGGAAAATTAGGTGGGGAGGGAGTTGAGGTGCACCCTGTGATCCTAAATGTGGGTGAACTGCCAGGTGTCCATTTTTGGTCACATGACTGTGGGCCGGTGCAATGAATGTAACTTCGAGGACCATTCGTTCAGCACTGCCGTAATTTTGAACACCTACTGAACAAATGGCCATTAAAAAAGCACTCCTTGTATAACCCATACACACAGAAGCTTTTTTGGAAAACACTATAATATATAAAAATGGGAAGAAGTCCTGAAATAATAAAAAATGAAGAAATAATATACGTACATAGATATGCCAGTCTTAAATACACTTAGCTTGGAATCCAGGAAATTAAAATTGTCTACCCACAACAAGTAATCATCTAACAAAGAAAAATATTTTTAATAACTTCATCATTGAATTACATCCGGCATCAACTGAATTAACTTTTATTACTGCTGTTGTGCTTTCTGTTCATATCCTCCCTATCCTCTTGCATTTCCCTCTGATTTACTCAGAAAGATCCTCTATCTCTCAAGCAAGACTTATTAGCAGTACCTATTCTGCTGGCAAATGGATGACATTCTATGCATCCATTTGCCATCCACTGATTCTTTTCTTAAATCAACTGTTTTCATCACCAGTCTTTTGCTTATTACTTCTATGTGTCTGATTCCCACTTTTCAGGCATGTTGCCTGCCAGCTGACCCCTCTCATTCTTTCTCTGTTTCTAGCTCATCTTCATTTCCCTGACTTCTAATCAACTCATTGGCCAAGGGGCATATGAGAGGAATGAGGAACCACAAAGTAGGTGGGGCCTTATTACATATGTCATGTTTGTTTGTCTGTAGAATTTATAAGGCTTCCCAATTCAAAAATTACTCTGAACAGTTCACAATATTGAAAAAAAAAAAGACAAAAGGCAACAATTAACAGAAAATGATAGTGATACAGAAGAATCAAAATGTTCCCATGTAGACAAGACCTCTCTAAAGGATCCCGCCATTCAAATTATCACATGACCTGGGAGAAACAATGGTTTTCAGGGCTTTTATAAATAAAGGCAGAGGTAATGTTTAAAACAATAACATGCCTTTTTATGAAGCAGTTTTCATAAGCACAATGTGACAGTTTTCAACAAACGTAATCAGGGCTCTGAGGTTTCGGAAAAACACACTCCTATTTATCAGCTTGTTCTTAATTCTGTTAATTATTTCATCCAGTGCTTGCTAGCAGTTATTTTTACCGCTCATTCTTCCCATTTCAGTGAATTACCCTGTTATTAATAATGCAAACTATAACACTAGCATTGTAGAAAAAGAAAGTAAAAAATGTGTAGAATCTAGTGACTATTGTAGGGGTCCTAGAACATGTGAACAAATTAATTTCTTTCTACAATAACCCTGACCATTTAGTACTTTTCACCCCACATTATCAACATTAAAAAAAAAACATTTTAGCTCTGTGAAATTGATGTGTTAAGCATTTTCCTTTGTGTTGTTTATGTTTTTTATGCGTTCCCTTGCAGGCTTGCCCTGGGCTTTTCCAGGATGGATTGGGAGGGGTATGAGTTGGCCTTATACCTACCCGGATGTCACTGCATATTATATCATCTCCTGGATTATAGGAGCTAAAAAATATCATGATTTGGACATTGACTACATTGGGGTTAGTAGAGGAGTTTTTCGTTACATTCTGTTTTTTGTTAAAAATTAAATACAACTTGTACCATATGGCTTATAATGTAGGTATGTTTACCAAGTGTTTTTTTTTAATCCCCTTCTTTCTGCATTAAGCAATTTATTTGTGGGCGATTCAGTCAAAAGACATAATTGGGGTAGTAAAATAAAAGTTAATATAAAAGGCAATTGAACTAGTAAAGTGAATTTGGACTTACACTAACATGCATTTCATCCATAAGTAACAAAATAATTTAGCTTACTTTGGACTGATTGCAGGAAAGAATCTGCATGCCAGTAAGTCATGTTCTTTCTTGAATGCTTAGAATGTAGAATGCAATTGATTGATTCAAAGTAGCTTTTTAAAAATTTCACAAATGCTTATTTGTTTGTTCATTATTAAATTTATATTCTGCCCACCTCATTATCTGAAGCAATTCTGGGTTTTTTAATTAGTCTACATAGATACTGGATTTAAAACATATAATTTCTTCAAGTGGAGATGGCCAGATAATCCATGTCCGTCTGTTAAAACCATGGTACAGTATTTGGGCATCCTAATAGGTTAGATAAGATGGGCGCACACAAGATCCCCTCCCTTAAATATTTTCACATGATGGGACCTTCACCCCAGCCCTCTAGAGTAGCCTTCCATCTAGATTCAAGGGATCGCTACCCTTTCAGCCTTCAATCACTCAGAATAGAGCTGGAAGGGACTTTGGAGGTCTTCTAGTCCAGAGGTCCCCAACCTTTTGGACCTCAGGGACCACTAAATTCATAATTTAAAATCCTGCAGACCACTAATATGATCTACCTAATGACCAGCTGGATGGGCATGTGACTGGGTGGGCATGGCCAACTCAATGACACTCGCGTCGAGGGGCACCTCGCCGGCCTCTACTTGCCCCTCCCCACCCATCCACTCCTCGCCTGCCCACCCGGGCTCCTTAGGGCCCCAACAGGAAATAGTTGTTGGAGCTAAGCAGCCACCACAAGAAAGAATTGGCAAAACAGCTCAATTCACATTGGATCTGACCGAGAAGGAGGCTCAGCAGAAGCACCTCACTCAGGATTACAAGCATAGGCTTTCCAAGCAGAGGGAAGACTGCGGCAGTGCAAGGCAGGTGCTGGAGGCTCAGTGGGCTGAGATGATCAGCTGGTTCAAGGCCATGATGCAGTCCCACTGGAACGAAGCCCTCCGGCTCTTTGCCACCAGCAGCACTTTCCTCCAGCCTTCGCCCAAAGCTCAGCAGCAGGAGGCTGAAGCAGACTTCAAGTTGGAATTTCTTCCCCCCTCCAACCCACACAAGAAGACCCCAAAGGGGGAGACTCTCTGCAGCAACACAAACATTTATTACACGTATCTGGCTCAGGGGCCATAGTTTGAGGACCCCTAATTTAGTGCAATATTAAAAATGCAAATAATTTTTCTGCGGACCATCAAAATTTTCATGCGGACCACCAGTGGTCCACAGACCACCAGTTGGTGACCGCTGTTCTAGTCCAAACCCCGAGACCCTAGACCATTTCAGATAGGTGACTGTTCATTCTTTTCTTAAAAACTTCCAGTGATGAAGCATCCTACAACTTCTGAAGGCAAGATGTTCCAATGACTTATTGTTCCCGAAGGCCATGAAGACCTGGCTCTTCCTCTAAGCTTGGGCTAGGTTGGGGTTGAGCTGGGAGAATGTTTGGTCTGGCACCTGAGGAGAAGGGTGTTCTTTGAGGGGTCCTTGATGCTCTCTGAGCTTGCTTGTTTCTTGCACACATTTTATTACCCAAACTATCACTGATGATATTACCTAGTTTAGGTAATGGAATGTCTGCAAGAAATCAAGCAAGCTTAGAGAGCACCAAGGACCCCTCATGTCAACCCTCAGCTACAAATATTTTCCTTTATTGGGATATTCTTTGTTTTTAAGTTAGGTTTCATGGATTGTTGTGAGCGGCCTAGAGTAATTGCATGAGATAGGTGGCGATATTAGTCCTGTAAAAACATACATACATACATACATACATACATACATACATACATACATACAGTATATAGATACATGGCATAAGCTTGAAACTAGTCTAAATTTGTTCATTATATGCTAAACTTGGATTTTGTGTAATATCTGAAAATTAATCTTTGAATTAAAGAAAGGTGCCTCTGGATATATAATAGCCTAGGAGGCTATCCACTAATTATTTCCCCATCATAAATGATAAAATAAATTGCAAGATTATAGTCGCTCACAGGAGTTTTCTTTGTAGCTAGACAATATGTTAGAGACTTTAATGTAGAATTTAATTTGACATTTTTGTAGACAATGTGTCCTTGCTTTTAAGACTTCAGCAAGGTCAGAGATGATGCAGCATGAGTGTCTATGGTAACAGACAGTTTTGATTTTTATTTTAAGATTGAGTTTTTGATTTGAGAACAAAGTTACATCCCAGAGAAGAATATATATAACATTTAAAAATCAGTATTTAAGAAAGATCCAATAATAATGAAGCAATATCAATTATTTTCTAAGAAATAAGTGACTTGGCATGCTTTAGTGTAGTTATTTATATTTTGGAAAATAGTACAAAGACATGTTACACAAAGATACAGAGGATCTTCACTGGCAGAATATTCTTGATACAAAGACCTTGTCTCACTGGAACAGGGCTTCAGTGCTAAACTTAAAAGAGTATATATTTTTTAATGTGTTGTGAATGACCTAGGGAAGTATTGTCTGACCTTGGTGACCTTAAAAAGTAGGGATTTTAACTCTAAGCATTCCCAAGCAAGATGCTGTCTAAGGAATTCTGGGAGTTAAAAGTTCACTTAAAGTTGTCAGTGTTGAGAAACACTGACCTAGTCATGCAGACTTTAAAGAAACACTGTGGCTGAGATATTCAATTGTTCCATTTATGTTTCATTCCTAATTGTTAGGGTTCCAATTCAAGTTATTGTGCTTCGGGGTTCCACTGGATTTAGTGGAATTTTCTTGTAATTCCTGTTCTAGTCTTGCTGGCAGTTAGATTTTATTACTAGTTTTTAAGCAACATTATAACACTTTTAAACTTTGTTCCTTTTTTTTCCTTGAAGATTTGGAATGAACGACCTTTTAACAGTACATATATCAAGGTATGTCAACAACTATCCTTCACTTATTTAACCAAATAGGAGTCTTGTTCTTGCTTTAACATGGAACAAAATTATGCAGCAGAGCAAGAATGTGGGGTTACGTTACTTCAGGTAAACAACTAACCATTTGCATGACTTGATGTGTACTGAAAATATGCTTGCCTTTGTTGCCTAGTTGCTTTACATTTGCATGCTCTCCTATTCACTAATAACATCTGAGCCATTTTGTGCTATCCATATAATACTGACTGGAAAGTAAAATGTAATGCTGTTCATTTTGTGTGACATTTGAGCTGAAATATTCTCAATTTGGGGGCCTTTACTGGTTAGTGTCTGCTCATTATCCTACTGGCTCAAAAGGTACTATTCTGATTCCAAGGTGTTTAGGATCTTGACTACCATAGCTAGAAACATGATCTGGGCTTAGTAGCTAACTAGCAACCAGTGCAGGAACTAACCTATCTTAGTTGCTCCCACCATACAGCTGCAGTTTGTGGACCAAGTATAAGAACAGTTTTATACTGAATACTTTGGAATGATCTATGGATGAGGCTATGCATCCATAAACAATTGTAGCTGGGTTGTCCCTCTCCAGAAAAAGCATCTAGGTCTGGGGTGTCAAACTCATGTCGTCATGGCAGCATCACGTGACATATCGGGACTTTTTCCCCCTTTGCTAAACTGGGAGTGGGCGTGGCCAACATGTGATGCATTCGGCCCACGGGCCGGGAGTTTGACAACCCTGATCTAGGTGGTATATTATCCAAGTTGACATTAAGCATTCTTAGCCATGGATAGAGCTCGGGCCTTTAGTGATTGATTAATCTAGGAACTTTTATATAGAATGTAGATACAGTATCTAGAATCTAAAAAAGAATACTTATTTCTTTATAATATTCATGTATTACTTAATTGATTTCTTAGCTTGAAGGATGTTGCAGAACTTAATCTAGAAAAAATGATTAGGTTTTAAAAAAGTATTTCCTACTTTGATTAGATACAACACTTATACATTTAAATATGTCTGTTAGTTTCTATTATGGAGTTCATTATTTGCTTTTGAAAATATACAGTTTAGCGTACATATCTAACTTGCTAGGGTTCATCAAGTTTTGGCTAATTTAGATAAGGTTTACTTTTGATTTAAAATGTAAGGAAGGCTATGGAATGTGTAAAAGAGATGAATATTTGATACCAAGTGACCTGAAGGCTATAGGCACTTGCCTAATTCCTAAGGGGAGATCTCTCTGAGTTGAAATGTGTGGGAAAGATTTGCTGTTTAATTTTTTAGTAATTTAAATTGCAGCTGGCCCAGAATGTGGCAGCAGGTGTGTACAATGGTATTTCATAGGTCACCTATGTTGAACAAGCTATACTAGTTGCCGTTTGTTTTACGAATGCAATTTAAGGTGCTCGTTGTGGTGTAAATGTTTCTTTCATGAGCTCATATGAACCTCAGGTTTAAAAAAACTTCTTGTAGGACCCACCACAGGTACATCTACAATTGACAATAAATTCTTCTTTCTTCTTTTATTTTAGAGCAGGTGGCTTTGATGTAAATTTGCAACTTTAGTTAAATTTCTATATACAGCTAGTCCTCACTTATTGCCCACTTGCTCAGCTGCAACTTGAAGTTAGAGTGGTGAAGATGAGTGGTACTTATGACCAGTCCTCAAAGTTCTGGCTGGCACACAGTCCCCTTGGTAATAGGATCACAGTCCAGGTGCTTGTCAGTCAACTCACAGTTCTAACCTTCACTACAAGTTTTCTATTCCCTGGACAGAGTTGATTCACAGTCTGGGCCGGTCCTCCTGGATTTATGCTTGTGGAGCAGTTGGCAGCTGTGGCTACGGGGGACCCTGGACATTTGTGCCATAGATAAAACAAATTATCCCCAAATTATCTCAATTTCATTTTTTTTAAAAAAGCTTTGTTTGTCATAGGAAAATAAATAACATATATCAATAACCCACTTCAGTAATTCATGTATTTATTTATATCCCAACTTTATTATTTTTACAAATAACAAATTTATCCTTTCAGTGTTATATATGATAGGATCTTTACAATTTTGCACATGGATCAAAAAAAGAAGAAGATATTTTGATAGATTCTGGATACTGATGTAACCCCACCAAGTAGATCAGACCAAGCTTCAACTGTACAGGAAGGTGGTCTAATTTTATTGAGAAAAAAAACTAATAACAAAATCTTGTAATTGTGATTGGGCTGTGCCTCCTCCTTTGTGAATTTCTATGTGAATTATGGAGGTGTGTATCTGAGCCACTTATACCTAGAGCTAGTCCTTGCTTCCTGATCATTATTCAATGATGTTCAAATTTGCAAGGGTACAGAAAAACGAGACGTTACTGGTCCTTAAAGTTGTGGGCATTACAGCATCCCTGCAGTCCCAATTCAGCTGTTTGGCAACCAGAATGCATTTTATGATGTTCCTAAGTTACATGATCATCATTTGTGGCCTTCACAGCCAGCTTCCAACATGCAAAGTCAATGGGGAAGCTAGAAGGAAGTCACAAGTTACCGTCATATGACATTACATTTTACAACCTGTGGTGATCCACATATTGACTGCAGCCAACACTGACATTGTAATTTGGTGCCGTCACATGACATTGTGGTTAACAACTGCTCTGCTTTGTAACAGCTGCCAGTGGCTAATTTGCCCATTGTAGTTGGTAAGTGAGGACTACCTGAGGTGGTGCAGTGGTTAGAGTGCAGTACTGCAGGCTACTTCTGCTGACTGCTGGCTGCTGGCTGCCTGCAATTTGGCAGTTCAAATCTCACCAGGCTCAAGGTTGACTCAGGCTTCCATCCTTCTGAGGTTGGTAAAATGAGGACCCAGATTGTTGGGGGCAATAGTAAGACTCTGTAAACCGCTTAGAGAGGGATGTAGAGCACTGTAAAGTGGTATATAAGTGCTATTGCTACCTGTATTTCTGCCTTTCTGTATTTCTGTTTTAAATTTAAGCCATGTATTTCTCCTTGTTGCTTTAGTAATGGATCTAGTGTATCTCTCTCAAGGTCATCTTCCTGGCTCTGTACATTTGGAGATGTAGCCAAGGAACAGACTTAATTCCGTGCCTGAGCCCTCCTCCCAACTGGGATGGTTGCTGTCCAACAGTGATTTGGAACAAGGCTTTTTTTGTTCAGGCAGATTAACCTCTTAGCAATCATCACTTGTTCTAGTTTATACAGTCTATGAAAAAGCACTGTCTTTCTTAAAATGGGAATTTATTAGATAGTAAGTAAAATAAGGTTTAATATTTCTGGGGAATGTCTGTGTAGAACACTGATAGTAATTTAATTTATCTTTTAATTTAAAACAAGATACTTAAAAGAATTCTCAAATTCTTGAGTTCAACATGTGCTTCTTAATAGCCAGGTTAGGTATTAAATTCATATTAAATGGTCAGTGCTCAAATTCTGAAATAAGAATGGGCTCTGGTTAGGTGGCATTGGTATTGATGCCATCTGAATACCCTTTGAAGTAGTGCATATAATGCATACTTTCCCCCCCTGTTGATTACTTATAAAATAGATTTGGGGGAGTAGATCAGTAAGGTTTCAGTCTCATGTGCCACCTAAATTTCTTCAGATGTGTTTTGAATCACTGCCTCTTTGTTTAGCCGTGATTTGTGTATTAAGTAGCCAATCTTATACAAGTAACGTTTCTTATTAACTGATTATCACCAAAAAGTGCACAGTTCCTAGTAAGGACTATGAAATCTAGGCAAGCCAACAACATATATTATTTTAGCTTTTTAACAATTCGTTTCAGAACTCGATTACCTTGTCCTTATTTGTTCCTTTAAGCTAATGTCATGTTCCTTAGTTGGTGAAAATTATTCTTCAAGTAATATTATCTGTTAACAAGGTACTTCGCAAAACTTTGGACAGAGTGGGTTTAAACACCCTTGGCATCATTGCTGCGGATGGAACTTGGAACATTGCCAATCACATGCTAGTCGATCCTTATCTATATGACGCGGTTGAGATAGTAGGGTAAGTGTGGAAATACAGAGGAACAGTTATTCCTCTATTATATATATAAAGCTTTGTATTAATTAGAATTTGGACACAAGCTTGGTTATCCTGCTTTTCTTATGCATGGGCTGCAGTATCATTTGTTTCCAGTCCTGCACCTGACACTAGTTTTACTTCCAGCTGACTACGGTATAAGTTGTAGCTTAATAGGATACCAACATCGTTCTGCTATCTTCTGTAACTATGTGACTTTTGTTTTATATAGTATATTCCATGGATGTTTCTTAAATAGTAACTTCCTTTCCTATGGGTACCATAAGAACCTAAGGCTTCATATCAATAGGCAATTCTCAGTACCTTCACTATGTGTTGATCTTTAGGGGAAATTTTGAAAATTGGTGGCATAAAGTCTAAGAGTTGTTAATATACTTGTATATATATAGGATTGTGTGGAACGTTAAAACACTATTGACTATCTTATTAAGGAACCAATAGAAGAGAATAGGAACTCTGAGGAAGTTTCTTGTGATTGCTTGGACCTTTTCAGTGATGGCGGTCTTACCGTAGCTTAAGAATACACTTCTTGGGAAAATGTCCCATTTTGTTTTGTTTTGTTTTATGTTTTAGTCTATTGTGTTGGTATTTTTAATATATTCATTTTGCTTTTTGATCTGTATCATAGTTGCTTTGAATGCCAGAGATCAGGGTGGATTTGATTTAAATCAACTCAATTTAAATCATAACTTTTAAAGAGCAACTATCATCTCTGTCCCGCAGCGGCTCCTCCTCTGGCCCGCTGTTGATTCACCGACAGTCCCATTCACTTTAATGGGATGACTGGTGATGCGGCAGTGACACAACAAGGTGAGGGATGTGGCGGGCTGCAAGTGAGTGGATGCCTGCTAACAGGGCTGCCATGATAAATCTGAAATGACAGGTGCTCTTTAAACTCATTATTGCTGGTAGTTAAAATCTTTAATATTATTATTTGCAAACAAAATGAAGCTTTCCTATTTAGAGTGCATATTACCTCTGTTTGCAGAGCTTGGATTCATTGAATGAGTTTACCCAAAATGTACATATTGCAGAATATACAACTTCATGCTACATAGCTAAGCTCCATTTCATGCTGAATAAACTAAATTATTAATGTATCTTAAACAGAAAACTATCTTTAGATAGATTGTTTACTCCAAAAGCATTTTATTAAAATAAATAAAAAATATGATTTAAATAAAAAAATATGATTTAAATTTTAAAAATCTGATTTTTAATTTAAAAAAAACATCTATTTTATCCACCCTGCCAGAGATGCAGGACTGTGTTGTACATTATGCTTTTAAATGTCACCTTTCCAAAGTGAACACACTACCTGGAGATTATCAGTGATAATTTTCATGTCTGATTTACTAAACTGTATCATCTAATCTTATTCTCTATATTCTCAGTGCTTTGATTTTATGGCTATCTAATACGTTGTGTAGATGTGCTGCATTAATTAACTCATTGACTAAGCTAAACCATTAGAGAGTAGTTGTATGCACTCAAAGGGCCATTTCAGTGGATAAATTTTAAGACATTAAAAATGGAACAGTGTTTGATTTCTATTAAAAATGATTTTTATGAGAAATGATGGCACTTTATTAAATAATAACCACAAAATTTATACCTGAAAATTTGAAAATTTATAAATGAAAGTTTATACTTATGCATTTATAGTAAGGCTGAAGATTGTTGTGGAACCTAAGCTTTGCAGTTTGATTTTCTATTGTTTCTTAAGAATAGAAATAGAAACTTAGAAACTTTGGATATGAGAGTGCTTCTGAAGCTGATACCACCTCTCTCGTGATCAAACTCCCAAGTGTCATTGCTATCATTGCCATTTACGACTGTTAACAATTATTCTGGCTGACAGTTGTCCCCCGCCATTCAAGGGGCAGGTGTCATCACTTATAAATGGCAGGGTGCCTGTCTTTCTTCTGATCCCCCCAAATATACGGCCCTCTGATGATACTGCAGTTGAGAAAAGTTAAAATTGGTACCCTAAATAACTGCTTGGCTCTCATCAAACCACCATTTGCTACTGATTATGTATATCTAAGAAGAAATGGCTGAATCTCAGTTGCAGCATCACTTTAGAACTTCAAAATAATAACACTGAAATAAGTTAAGCAAAAACTCATTGATAGCTGAATTTTTACCATCAAGCTTGTCATTACTTAATACTGAGGTACTGTATAAAATGAGAATAAGGTTATTGTAGAGTTCAAATCCAGCATTATCCTGAACCTATGCACTAGGTGTGCAATATCATGTTACTACTAACATAGAAAGAAAATTGTTTAACACATAAGATGAAATGAAGACATAATTGGACTCTCTCTCTCTCTCTCTCTCTCTCTCTCTCTCTCTCTCTCTCTCTCTCTCTCTCTCCCACACACACACACACACACACACATGTATTGAAAATCTTATCAAATCTTAAAATGTCACTTTTCGTAAATAAATGATTGGATTTATAGCATCATTTTACTATCTAGAAAAAATATTTCTCCCCATTTAGAAAACATTTTCTTTTCTAAAAGTTACAAAATGCAGTAGGGTATAAAAACTTTCTAGAATTCCCCTATTCCCCTGTTATCTTAGCTGTTCTGTTTTTTAGAGTGTTGCATACCTTTTCTTGATCTTTACAGTATCTTATTTGATTCCAGTATTTCAGTGTTTATCAAGTCTCCAATTCATTTGTCATAGTCTATATGCACGTTATAAATTTGGCTCAAATTGCAATCCTGTAGATAATCTCAAGTCTTGAGCTTTATTCTGGGTGTCATCTGATAGCTTTGCAGAGAATTGGCTATTCAAAGTTGGTTAATGGTCTTCAGTCAATAAGTGTGCAAGAGTGCTCTGTGAGTTTTTATTGATATTTCTTTCGTAATCTGAAATTCAATTTCACTGAAGATGTTGTTACACTGTTAGCTAAATATGGGTGGGGAAATTGTTTCATTGACAACGCTAGAGTACTTCCATCAGTGGAAGAGAGAAATTATTTTCTCTTCCTCTGTCTCCATCCTCCACCCTGTGCATCATTAGCATCTGTTCTCTGGTCCAAAGGTGCTTTTTCAGGAGGCAACTGGACTTTGTTGTTTTTCTTTGAAAACGTTTTGCTTCTCATCCAAGAAGCTTCTTCAGCTCTGATTGGATGATGTCTGAAGAAGCTTCTTGGATGAGAAGGAAAATGTCTTCAAAGAAAAACAACAAAGTCCAGTTGCCTCATGAAAACCACCTTTGAGACCACTGTGACCTGGATAAATGAGAATCTCCATAGACATCTGTTCTCTGGGCTGGAAGAAACTTCTGGGGTAAATTGGGGCAGGCGGACCACAGTGGGGAGGAAGGGGGAGAACATTCTGTGGTGTGAGCAGACATTGGATTTTGTCCTGATTTGTTTATTCTTCGACGTGTTCTTATTCTGGCATCTGAAATGACAGGTGTCTGCCTACAAAAGACTTTTAGAATTTTGCTGCAGGAGATATATATCTTTGTTTGGAGAATGAGGCTTGCCTCTTTGTTTCCCCAGCCTGTCCATGGAGGTTTCTTATTTATTTAATTAATTTATATGCCATCCATCTCACTATCCAAAGCAACTATTATGAACTTTGTCCATTTAAAACTTTTAGAAATGAAGCAATTTACTGAAGAGAGTGGCATCTTGCTCTATTTCCCCCCCCCTTTTTTAAAAAAAATGATTTATATGCCGCCCTTCTCTGGAGACTCAGGGTGGCTTACAATGCGTTAAGCAATAGCCTTCGTACTTTTGTATATTTACACAAAGTCAGCTTTATTGCCTCCACAAACTGGGTCCTCAATTTATCTACCCTAGAAAGGATGGAAGGCTGAGTCAACCTTGAGCCTGGTGAGATTCGAACTTACAGTAATTGCAGACAGCTGGTGTTAATCACAATGCTATCAGTCTGCCGAGCCACCAGCATTTGTCTGCTTTGGCAGACAAATGGTTGCGTTTACTTCAAGAGCTCTGGTGGTGCAGTGGTTAGAATGCAGTATAGAAGGCTAATTCTGCTCGAGTCTTGAGTTCGAGTCTCACTGGCTCAAGGTTGACTCAGCTTTCCATCTTTCTGAGGTCGGTAAAATGAGGACCCAGATTGTTGGGGGCAATAGGCTGACTCTGTAAACCACTTAGAGAGGGCCATAAAGCACTGTTAAGCGGTATATAAGTCTAAGTGCTACTGCTATTCACATTTATGCACTTGTCATAGAGAGAGATACGTGTTTTGTTGCTAGACATCAGCAAAATAAATTGCACATTTTGGCTTTTTAAATATTTATTTCTTACAACTGATGGGAAAAATGTTGCTTGGCAGAGATATGGGTGGCATACAAATTTAATACATAAATAAATAAAAATGAGTAAAATGCTACTTTACTTGTCTCTTTATTTTAAAAGATTTTAAGGTACGCTTTGGATAAGCAAGACCTTCAGCGAGTGCAGATCATAGCCAGCGATGACCTATGGGAACCAATATCCTTTTTCATGCTCACTGACTCTGAGCTCCATGAAGCAGTCAGTATTATTGGGTAGGGCATCTTTACAAAACTGATTCTTTCCTCATAACCCCTTGCCGTCACATCTGATAGAGGTAGCATCTTTTGGGAGAAGAAAGAAAATCTTTCTGGAATATTAAGTAGTTGCAATCTTTAGACTCGTGAGCTTTCAAAGTGTCAAATGACATATGCAAATATGACCACATCCCTGACAGTCTTTTTTTTAAAAAGTATTTATTTCTGTTTGATTTCATGTCCTTTTGTCCATAGGGACAAAAGTGCAGTTGTCACAAACTGGCAATTTTGCATAGGAAAGTTCAAGGAAATGCTTTCGTTTTCTTTTTCCATCTTCTTTTCACTGCAATACCCAGGCTGCTTATTCCCTTCAGACTCTTACGCAGGTAGTGTGAAGTTACTATGACAATTGGGACTGGGATTGCCATCACTAAGTGATGTGGTCTTAATGTGCAACATTATGAGTTCACATTGCTTAGCAACATCAATCCAGGTAGTCCCAGTTGCTCTTGTTGCCCGTAGGTTATTAAGCAGGAAATAGCAGGACTTTAAAATTAGGACTGTGAAGATGATGTGATCAGTCGTAAGTGCGAGCTGGTTGCCAAGTGCCTGAATTTTGTTCACATAACTGCAGGGGTGCTGCAACAGCTGGAACTTCATACAGCACCATCATAATTTCAAAATCACTGAATGAATGGAGATTAAGTAATGATTACCTGAATTCATGAGATTTAATGTATACATAATATTGGAAGAAGGGATTGGAAACTTCTTTTTGCCTACTATTTTCCCTCAAAATTAACTCTTCCCCGAATAGTTTGATTGTTTTTTGGTGCATTTGTACAACTTCGTCATAGTTTTATGTTGAGAAATGTAGAAAGAGTTTTCCCAATTCAGGTTATTTATTTTAGATAGAAACAGATTTGTTGACATGTAGAAGAGATGGAGAAACCTTGGGTCACCCAAATGTTCAAACTATATCTTCTGTAATCAACAATTGTGGGCCATGTTGCCTAGATCTTATGGGAGATGTAGTTTCAATTGTATACTTTCAACTCAGATGATATGCTGAGGTAGTCCCAAAAGACAACTGGACTTTGTTTTTTCTTTGAAGACATTTTGCTTGTCATCCAAGAAGCTTTTTCAGTTCTTATTGAATAGTGGGGAATGGAAGGATTTATCATATGATTGCAAAGAATATAAATCCTTCCAATCCCCACCATTCAGTCAGACCTGAAGAAGCTACTTGGATGAGAAGTGAAACATCTTCAAGAAAAAAACGAAGTCCAGTTGTCTTTTGAAAAGCACCTTTGGGGCAACCATGATCTGCATGACTGAGAATTTCCATAGACATATGCTGAGGTAGCACCTCAATGGCTCTCCAGTGAATAAAAGTTGCTCCACTTGTTTTTCGTACTTGGTTATTATAATAGTTTGCATTCAGCCCTGGTTTCCTGCTGGCTATTTACATATCTACATAAAAATCAACCAAGTGCCTCTTCTAGCTATTAGATAAGAATAGGGATGGTTTAATTTCCTATAGAAAAGATTTCCAAAGAAAACTATTCTGCTGACATTAGAAGTGAAAGATTAAAACTCATCAGATGCTCTGAGAAAGAGATCTTGGAGAAAACTTAAGGGAGATGTGTAATGACCAGCATCTAAGATGATGGAAGACAGCTCTGGCTGTTGAAAATTGGCTTTTGGTTTTAGGAAAACACATGGATGTCTGATAAACCTAACATGGGTTAGACCAGGGGTTTCCAACCTTGGCAACTTTAAGACTTGTGGACTTCAACTCCCAGAATTCCTCAGCCAGCAAAGCTCTGGGAGTTGAAGTCCACAAATCTTAAAGTTGCCAAGGTGGAGACCCCTGGGCTTGACAGTGTCACTGCTAAAGCTTTTTTGGTTCTGGTGTGCTAGTTTCAGGCGAGTTTAAATCCTCTTGAAGCAAAGGAGAGGAAATTCAGCCTAGACCTGCCAAAGTTGAGGAGGAGGAGGGGATACCTTTCACAGATGACCACTAACAAGACTGAAGATGATGAAAGAAAAATGGCTTTACCAACCTGGGAGAGAACAAGGACAGCTGTCAGATGGATTAACAAAAGAAAACTGATGATCTTTGCTTGCATAGTGTAAACAATCTTGTTGAGGAATGTAGCTGGAAAATGAAAGTAATTGTTGTGTATTTGTTGAAAAAAAAAAGAAGAAAATTCTAAAGTGGTCTTCTGCTCTGATTTTTATCAAAATGAACCAATAGAAATCCCCAGTCACAGTTATCTCTAATGTTTGCTGGTCCCAATTTTTAAAGAGTTTTGAACATAACTTTTAAAGAGGCAGATATTAAGTCTCTTATGTTTTATTGGAAGGATTTAAGTTGGATTGACAAGACTGTCCCTAGCAGAGATTTCTGTACCAAGTGTTAGACTTCAGAATATATTAGTTGTTAAATGAAGACAGAGGTTTGAGTTATTTTGCATCTCCTCATTTCAAAAGGAATCTAGACTCATGTTTTAAGATACATAAATTAAAAGCACTGAGACATTTAGGTCTCTAAATTCTGCTCAGTAGTAATGAGAGAATGCTGCCACATAGTGAAACCCTGGAAATCCTTTTTAAAAATTTTGTCTTTCCTTTGATCTTACTAGATAGCCATAAAGAAAACTAAGGCTAAAACTTGCCAACTGCAATCCAGGGATTATCGTACTGATTTACTCTTCCTTTTTTTCAAACATTTCTGACTTTTAAAATGCTGGATAAATGCTGAGCATTCACATTGTAAATGGTAGCCTTTAAATGTTATTCCTGAATTCATGCACGAACACTTTTATTTGCTATGCCACAGATTTATCATTGCTGTAAAAGTAAACGCTAAGGAGAATAGATGGGAGCAAAGAGATTGCTGAAATGCCCTTGAAAGAGCTATGAGTTATTTAAGACTAGTTGAGATTCCCAATTTTCCATATAACCATCAAAAATTGAAGCCTTGAGGAAATACCGTTATCAGAAAAGACACCATGCCTTCTATACTTTTCTAGAATGTTATTTAATCAAATGCATATATATTGGAGTTAAAACTTATACTTTTTTCCCCTGCCTAGGGCTCACTATCCAGGGACAGAAACAGTGAAAGCTGCTCAATTAACTCTAAAGAAACTCTGGTCTTCTGAGGACTACAGTACCTTCAACAATGAAGTGGGTTCTGGTTGCTGGGCTCGAATCCTGAATCAAAATTATGTAAATGGGAACATGACTGCGTATGTATCGATATGTCTGGTGATATAAAAGTGTATTTCATGACAATAATGTGGACCTATAATGTGAAAACCTTGCTCAATTCTTTTGGCAGTGACAATTGGATCAATATTTTTAACAAATGAAATAATTGTGCTCATGAAAGTTGGACCAACTATTCCCGCCCCCCCCCCCAGATGAATTATTCATAACAAGAACATTTATTCTGCAGACATTCCCCCATAAGAGTGTTTCTTAATATATGATTTGGTAAATACTTACGTTGTGCTTGATTGATCAATATATAGTAGCTCTTGGGATGAATTAAATAGGTGGATGTTTGCTTGGCCACTTAACTGTCTAAACATCTGTGAAGCCCCTTCCTTTCGATTTTTTGCGCTATTACCATCAAGTGAAAAGTTTCAGAAGTGAGTGAAAGGCAGGCAGGTAAATAAATACCTCTCTAAGGTTAGTCTGTGTCAGTATTTTCACCTTTGGTAACCACCTCCATTTATTTATATACTTATTTATTGAGATTTTATTAATGATTGCTGCTATCTCCTGTAAAATCACTTGGAACATTTTGGTTTACGAATAGTGGAATATAATTAATAATTTCCTTCCTTTTTCTTATTCCTTGTTCTTAGCACTCTTGCTTGGAATTTGGTGGCTAGTTACTATGAAGAATTACCCTTTGGAAGGTGTGGTTTAATGACAGCACAAGAACCATGGAGTGGACATTACTCTGTGAATTCTCCTATATGGGTCACAGGTACATTTTAAAAGTTAGACATAAACTTTTCCAGTTATCAAATGCATGTTGAGCTGTTGAGTAGCATATTGAATATCTATTGTTTTGAATCGTAATACTTGTTGGAGTATAGCAGAATCTTTCTAAATGAATAATACATAGCTTCTTACTAGAGATTATAAGAGAATGTGCATGGAGTAAAACAGTTTTGTTTCAACATGTGTGCAAGATTTTGCACAATGGAGTAGCTTCATAGGACTACTGTTGATTTGAAATAATTTCAGAGATTTTGTCCTATCAAAATTGAGGCCATAGGCTCATTCTGTTTCCCATGTACAGATTTCTGATTCAGTCAGGTTTGGAATTCAGACCATTAAATGTACTGATTCAATGCTTACATTTTAATAAGCACATAACTTTATGAAAAAAGTGTGAGTTGTATGAGAACATAATGCTGTTCTTACTTTATTGCTTAATCATTCAAAATACTTTTTAATTCAGAAGTTTGACAATTAGGACTGGAGTCTAGCCTGGAACCTTCCAGTTTACAATATCTGATCTGTCTGGGATTTATAGGCCGTAGAATCCGGAATAGCTGGAGAGCACAGGCTGTGAACTGTTGGTCCAAACCACAGTAGTTTTATTGAGTCACAGACTGGTATTGCATTCATGATCCTGCACATTATGAAGGAGCTCTTCTGAATTAAACCCATAACCATCTGCATTCCTATAAGAAGTTATTCCTGGACCTTTCTTTGACTTGTAACTATATATAGGTACTGCAATCAGAGCGAGATGATTGCTTACTTGTAAGACAATTGAGCTATCTCCTTTCTTCATGTGATTTTGTGTTGACCTTATTATTTTTTCTTCCCATTGAAGCAGGTTTCAGTGTTTTGTTTTGTTTTTTGTTTTAACACAGCACATACAACACAGTTCACCCAACCAGGCTGGTATTACCTGAAAGTAGATGGGCATCTGAAAAAAGGTGGAAGCTTTGTGGCTCTGACTGATGGGCTAGGCAATCTGACCGTCATCATTGAAACAATGGTAGTGTTATTCAGCAAAGTCTAATGTAGAATTGATTTCACACACTATAAAGTTTATGGAAGCATAACAGGACGAATGCTATGGAAGTATACTGTCTTTGAGTTGCTCTTGGCTCCTGTTAATTGCATTAATGCATCCATGGAGTATTCATGGCAACAATATGAAAATGAATTGCTGTTGCATTTCTTCAAGGTGTCTCCCCCACCCCCGACTTTCAGTATAGTCTATAACCCAAGTAGTCTCTGATACTCTCCCATCCAAATAATAACACTGTTTAGTTTTTGAGCCCCCACAAAATCAGTCAAATGCTGCCACCTGCTGATTTATATTGAAAATAAATGCTTCTCTAGGAGGAGCATTGTATTAGTGTCTTTTCAGTTGGTCTAATATAGTCCCTAAGACTAAGTTGTGAATGAGAAGTGCCTTCTTTGAGTCTCAGTTCTGACAGGCCTCGAGAAGAGGCCTTAGACAAACAAATTTGTCTTCTGGGGATATGTTATATTGATTTATTTTACAGGGTTGTAGTATAAATTATTAGTATAGTATGTATAAAGGATTTTTTTTAACATTTTGAAATGCAATACTAAAGTCAAGTTATTCATTTATATATTAAACAAATTTATATTTGTTTATATTGAACCACATCTTTGTAACGGGAATTTTTTCAGATCCTGAGTAGACAATAAGAAGCTTATGATTGTGGTTCATTATATTCTTTAACAATTTTCAAGTTGTGATCTTAAGGTCTTGCATTATGCTCTAAGGATTCAGCAATGCAAACCTGGTCTGTTTTTACTGATTATGTTTTGTGTGTGTGTATTTTTTTTTCTGTTGTGTGTTAGTGATGTATTTTCCACTTCCTGATTTGGCATATCAGATAGAATAACCTAGTTCCCGGGATCTCCTCACTCCCAGTCACTACCACAGTTCATGGGGATATCCTAGACATAAGTTGCAAGCAGAATTATTATTGCAGTGTATTGCATTATGACTTACACCCTCTTCAGAATGCTGTCTTAGGAGAGAGACAAAGACAGACAAAGATGGGGTGGGGAAACCTTGCCCCCTATTCCTGTGGTCAGTATTTCGTGGTCACCAAACATAGCTCAGTTCTCATTGAGCTATTCTTGGGATTTCTCTCTTCTCTGTCCTTTTCTTTTCACCCTATCTTTAAAAAAAGTAATACATACATACATAATGATTTTCCAGAATTTGATAATTATGCTTTTATGTGGGTGACACTCTTTATCTAAATAAGCAATGTCATATACAGTCTGGATGATGGAAATAAAAGGAATTACATTTTGAGGTGATGTTTGATCTGTGCAATTTATTCTTTATTTTTAGACTCGTAACCACTCAAAGTGCATCAGGCCACCACTTCCTCCCTATGTTGTGTCACCCCAAAAGGCAGTTTTCCACTTGAAGGGATCCTTTGTAAGTAATTGAACTGTACCTCAATCACTCTGTCAGGTGCCTTAAAGAGTAGATGATCAAAATAAGATAAGACAATAGCTTGTTTTGTTTATTTATAGCAATTAGAATGATTGGCATTTTTGAAGTGACTATGTAGTTGAATGTTACATAAAACTAATTGAGGGACAAATTCCATTCCTATGCACCCAGTCTTATTGGCTGTTGTCAGAAGTTGTCCATGAACAAATAAACGTGGTGCAGTTCAGATTCATGGTACTGCAATGTTTTGCTTCCTGTGGTTTGATTATAGTACTAATTTCTGCTGTGTAACTCAGATTTCCAAGAAAGACTTAATTTGAACAGGGAAATTCTGGATATTTGTTCCTTCCATTAAAAAATAATTATTAGCTTATTAATGGGTTTTAAAATATTTAAGTGGAACTATCAGCAGCAGAATTGATGATAAATGAACCAGATTTTAATTTATTTTGAAGTAAATAATAATTGTTTTTGTTGTTCTGATTTTAAATAGTATTATGAGGCCCATTTATTAATCTCAGTCATGCATTGGAATGGAAACAATATTGAATAAATATCAGAGCCCTAAGCTGGGCTCATCTTATCGGGACAATTATAGTAGTTATAATTATAGTATAAATTTTTCTTTTATTTTAAAATGGGTAGCAGTACATTTTTTTTTAAAGTCATGGGCTCATAATACTCTTAATCAATTGTTTTTAGAATTTAGAATTTTAGAAATGCTATTAGTATTTTTGAGATTCTGAAAAGGTTTTTAAATAGCAATAAATACTGTTAAAATTTTTGTTATCTATGCAGTTTGCTACTTTTCCCCAGCATTCAGAGTTTTTTTTAAAAAAACAATTGTTTGGGTCTATTAATATGCTACATTAGTAATAAATTTCAAGGAATGTTGGTAAATATGTAATTCCTTATTGGTCATATATTATAGACATGATGAATCAGAACTTTTTAAAGGCAATTAATTTAACAATACATTGATATTCTTAATCCTTATCTTTCAAAAATGTAGAAATGTTCAATCCTGGAAGAACTTTGGATATATTGTGCTTGGATTCAAAAAAGATGATCTTCTACATATGGAAGAATAGTTCAATTCTAAACTAAATATTTAATTTAATAGAATAGAATATTCTATTTAATTCTATTAAATTTGTCAACTTTGAAGACTTTGAATCAGCTTTGTATCAAGAGAGGCAAGACTAGAGAATGCAATTTCATATGGAGTAGATTCAATTCATCATAAACAAACATGGTTAAACAAATATTATTAATATTATTAATATTAATACAACTGATATTAATGCAACAAGTATTGTTGTAAATACCTTGATTATTATTTCCTAAAATGATTTGTACCCAGAGAACACACTGTTCAATTGAAATTGGAATTTTTGTGTTATCAAATAAAAAAAAAATTATTACAAAAATAAAATAAAATAATTAATTACAACATTGAAAAATTAAAGAAAGTTATGTAATTTCAATAGTCTGATATTTATCCATCTATATAAAAAGGTGTTTAGATGATTGTTATTTTGACTTCCTAGTTTAGAGTTTTGTTTTGTTTTAATTTTCTGCTGCTGTGCCACTGCCTCCTGTCTAAGCAACTACAGAAGAACTGTGGTGGCTAGACTAAAGGTCAATTTAATCATATCCAGTGGCTCACAGTGGCTAAAAAGATACCAGTGGGGAGCCCACAAAGAGGATATGAGCAAAGTGGTATCTTACTGCTCATGTTCTATTTAGTAACTAGTAATTAGAGTCACAATAGTCCTGATGCTGGCTAGTAGATAATATTAGTCTTCTTCATGCCTTTAATTTACAAACCATCTATGTTGGTGGCTATAAAATTAAATAAAATTAAAAATTATATGTAAACTTTTTCTCCTCCAGAGCAAGCTGAAATCTCTTCAGATGTGGTATTCCAAGCTTGATTTTTCTACTGCCAACTCCACATTATTTCAGTCACTTGGCCCTAAAAATGTGAGTACACCATAAGTTAAAGGGTTAATATGACTATGATACAGTTAATGGATATTGCCTTTAAGAGTCTATTGGAGGAACTAAAGGTATTCAAAGGAAGAGCATTTGCCTGCATGCCGTCTTCTACAAAGTTGCTTCTATTTTATTTTATTTATTTATTTAGTTTGTCAAACATGTACGAGATAACAGGAGTAAATATAACATGGATATTAATACAGGAAATGGGTACGAATAATGGGGACAGTAGGACAGGGACGGGAGGCATGCTGGTGTGCTTATGCATGCCCCTTACAGACCTCTTAGGAATGGGGTGAGGTCAACAGTAAATCATTTAAGGTTAAAGTTATGGGGGGTTGAGGATGTAATAACAGAGTCAGGTAGTGCATTCCAGGCATTGACCACTCTGTTGCTGAAATTGTATTTTCTGCAATTGAGCTTGGAGCGGTTTACCTTGAGTTTATCTATTTTGTGCTCGTGTATTATTGCAGTTGAAGCTGAAGTAGTCGTTGACAGGTAGTACGTTGTAGCGGATAACTTTTGTGTACTACGCTTAGGTCGAACCGCAGGCGCTGTAGTTCTAGGTTGTCCAAGCCTAAAATTTCAAGCCTGGTGGCATAAGATATTTTGTTGTGAGCAGAGGAGTGGAGTACTCTTCTCGTGAAATATCTCTGGACTCGCTCAATTGTATTAACGTCTGATATACAGTGCGGATTCCAGACAGACAAGCTGTATTCGAGAATTGGTCTAGTAAAGGTTTTGTATGCCCTAGTTTGCAGTACAATGTTACCGGAGAAGAAGCTTCACAAGATTAGGTTTATAACTCTTAATGCCTTTTTGGCAATGCTTTTACAGTGAGCTCCGGCACTTAGATTATTTGAGATGAGTATTCCTAAATCCTTGACAGAGTGAGGGTCGTCTATGAGATCATATATGCTCAGCTTGTATATGGTGTTCTGATTTTTTTTGCCAATGTGTAAGTTGGAGCATTTGATGGTTGAGATTTGGAGTTGCCAATTGTTTGACCATTCTGACACATAGTCAAAGTCACTTTGTAGGGCAGCAGCATTGACAGTGGTGTTGAATAGTTTAACTTCGTCAGCGAAGAGGACGCAGTTGCTTATAATATGATCTCAAATGTCATTTATTAAAGTATAAAGAGTGTGGGTCCTAAAACACTGCCTTGGGGTCACCGCTGTTAACTGGTTCAGGATTTAATAGGGCGCTCCCTATTTTGACTACTTGTTGCCTGTTTGACAGGAACTCAGTATCCACTTATGCAAGGATCTGGAAATGCTGTAAGAGTTTAGTTTTAACAGTAGTTTGTCGTGTACCACTGAATCAAAGGCTTTACAGAAGTCTATGTAAATTGCGTTTATTGCTTTACCCTGGTCAAGTTGTATAGTCCATATGTTTTTGCAATGTAGGAGTTGTAAATTACAGGACAAATTTTTCCTGAAACCAAACTGCTTGTTAGTGAGGTTATTCTGTAACAAAAAAGTAATGCTGTTTAAGTAGGAAAGGTATTATGAAGTTCCCATATCTGAAATGCATGCATCTTGTCATAGCAGGCAGCATATTTCTGCTTTTAATGAGGCAGCTAGAATTTAGAAAGAAATATGAGCACTCTAAATGTTAAAACTATAAGCCCTAATCATTTTAAATTGATTACAGGTGCCCAACTCCAATGGCCTCCAGGTGGTGTATAAAACCAACAGTTTAGTCTACCTATAACTCCCTACTCTCTCCTAATAAATGGCTGATTTGGGAATGTAGTAAATCACTTGGAATGATAGTTTGCAGCTAAAACTCATTTCTTTAGAGTTATCTGTATATATTCTTCTTCCTCTTAGTTTGCCCATAACAACAACAACCCTGTGAGGTAAATCGGGCAGTGAAGGGACTGGCCCAAAGTCACTCAGCTGGCTTTCATGTGTAAGGTGGGACTAGAACTCACTGTCTCCTGGTTTCTAGCTTGGTACCTTAAGTGCTAGACCAAATTGTCTCTCATTCTTGCCAGTGGTCCAAAAATGAATCCTTTCCAATGCCCTGAAAGCCTTCCCTGTATGTACTGCTACTACTTGGTCACTTGTCCTCCTTGCTATGCAGATCTCTGAAGGAATATTGGCGCTAAATTTGGGCTTGGATGAAATCTATACTTTGACAACTCTAACAACTGGCCATAAAGGTTCTTCCTCAGAACCTCCTCCTTCTCAACCTTTTCCGTCCATTTACAAAGATGATTTCAACATCCGTAAGTCAACATCAAGCTATTTTGAGGGAATTCTTTATTTGATGATCCTCGGCTACTAGTCATTTTTGTCAAGGATAGGGTCCTCATCGACAGTATAAATTCTCTAACATTCCCTATAGTAGAGGAACAGAAACGTATAATGGGAGAATCTATTGACAATCTTAATTCTAATCCCTTGTTCGGACAGGGATCCAAATTAAACCATCCATGATAAATAACTATTTAGCTCTGCTTGGTGATTATTGCTGCAAATTGGTCAGTCCATGCATTTGTTCACTGAACTTCTTTCTGCAGCCTTTTAGTTTTGAAAGCATCTTAGTTGGTGTAAATCACAAAAAACATGAATACTGAGATCTGAGCCCACTAGAGTTCCCAATCACATACAGATTTCAGTTGACTGTTCTTGGTGGTCTTTTTTTCATTTAGCTTGATAACTTTGAAGAGGGGACCAGTTAAGACAGTAAAAATGAGTTTTGCAGTACTTATGACGATAAACAATTACAATGTGGAGTTTTTTTGGAACTAAGAAATTTCTACTTTTGTATAATGTGAACACCTATGACTGTGAGGAGTTGAAATAATAAAATTTATGTTCTTCAAATAGGCAACCCACCTTTCAGCGAAGCACCATACTTTGCTGATCAAACAGGAGTGTTTGAATATTTTATTAATGCTTCTGATCCAGGGGACCATGTCTTTACACTCCGACAAGTGGTGACTCAGAGACCTGTAACCTGGGCTCTTGATGCAACGAACACAATCAGCATTATAGGCAACTATAAGTGGTATGTAGTACATGTATTGTAGTACATTTTCAATTTAGTCCAAAGTTTATTATGAAACTTGGGCATAGCAGTGAACGTACAGTTGCAGAGAATCTTTTCTTGATAACTTGCTTTATTGTGGTTATTCTTTATTTTAGTTTTATTTCATACATTTTACATAGCTGCTCCCCATTTCACTTATATGACTTTGGCATCTCATGAGTTAAAACAGCAAATACAAACTCACAGAAATAAACTAAAATAATTAAAACAAATAACTTTTTTTTAACCAATCAAGGCCTGATCTTGTGACAATGGCTTCAGGGACTTTCTAAGGGCCAATGAGGTTGTAGCCAATCTATACTGTCACATCAGAAAAAGGTCTCCTGGGTGCCATCAGATGGAACTCCTTTGTAGATAAGACCTATAACATGCCTTTTCTGTTGAATCCGAGGTGTTGTCATTTTTATGTAAATCTTGTGCTACATAATGTTTAATCTAAGATTGCCACCTAGTGCCTCCTTCAGTGTAATGAGAAGCTGATGAGTAGAAGCCATTGCTAAAAGAAAACTGAACATATTTCCTATGACAAAAATTATCCTAGCTACCGGTAGTATTCTTGAAAGTAGGCTTGTTACAAGGATATGTCTTATATTTCAAAGTATGAATTATTTGATCTCTTGAATTCTGGAAACAAAATTGCTGTAAATAAACTTACTTATTTTAAGACACCGTGATGCCCTTCGATTTTAAAAATGAATCTACAGAATGGTTTACAAATAAATGATAAAGAACATACTGATAATAGTTTATTGTCTTCCCTTTTGCAGTATTCTTTCCCTTGATCTCATCTTTGATATTGTTTCTTCCTTAGCTATACCAAACTAGAAAAGAAAAAGCACCTGGGAATAAAATGAAGGTTCATATACTATAGCTACAAGCATGGTAGCCAGAGAAATGGAACATTGCATAATATTGTTGATTATCCTTTTAGATTCAGTTCTCCTAAAGAGACTGATAGTTGCATCTCTGTTGCTCTTAGATGTATTTCCAGAGGTATTTTTAGGTGCAGTATTTCTGTAATTGTATAATATATGTAATATATCACTTTCAGTATAACATTTTCAATAGTCCTAGATAGTATTGAATGCATCCCAAATTAAACTTTAAAAACTCTTAAAGTATTGTGAAGTGTTGGCTTTGTTGGAAACAAAATTTTTAAAATCTTATAAAATATCAGGCAGTTTTGAAGGTGTATTTTCCCCGTTGAATTCCAGGGAATTCCTGACCGGGCTCTAGCCCTCCCAGGGCTGTTTGGGGAAAGGAATGTGAGCAGAGAAAGAGAAAAAGATAAGCGATTGGAATTAGTGTTGCTCCTCACTACTCTTCATTTCCATCTGTAAAGTCCAATAAGGTCCAATAATAATACTTTAAGCTCATAAATGCCAAACAAGAAACTTAAATGGAGGCTTCACTTCAGAGAAGGTGTAACTCCTTTTTATACAGTCAGAAACGTCATAAAATAACATCCTGGCTTCCTAATTAGATTTGTGTATTCCTGCAAAAAGGATAGAATACTCCTCATTAGTCTTATCAGTCTAATCTCTTTCCTTTGGCCATTTGGCCCCCTGGTGTATTGGGAACAGATCAAAACTGAATGCGTTCTTAGGCAGAAGGGGGAGGCTCTGATCAAAGGTGAGACATCTGTTTTGACAAATGCCAGGTACTCCCAGAAACCTGGGAGAAGCAGAGAGGTAATGAAGAGGTGGGGATAGAGGTTAGAAGAGAGCAGGGACAGGTGGGTCTTCAGAAACCAGGAGAAGGAAAAACAAAAGATCTTCAGAAACCAGAAGGAAAAGCAAAAGATCAGGCCAGCCATTTCCGCCAGCTGGTTGCAAAAGCCCCACCTGATGGATCCCTCGTCCTCTACAGTCCTCCTCCCCCTGCGCTGCTTTCATCCGCCAAGGGAGGCTCCAAACTGACAGACAGGAGGCTCGTGGCCAGGGTGGGGTGGGGATGGGGGTTTCAGAGCCTGAAGCACTACTAACTAGGGCAGCCCCGGTTGGGGTAGAAATACAGTTGCCGCCTCCCAGCCCCCTCTTCCACAGGGAGAGGCCCTGGGAACCTCTATTGCCCCTCTCCACCACATCTTTTGTGGCTAGATCCCTCCCCCGCACTGCTCTTGGGCGCTTCAGGAGGCTCCGAACTGACAGAGCCTCCCTCTGAATTGCAGCCCCCGCTTTACTCCCAAAGCCCCCGAGCCCCTGCACCGATTGGCTGGCTTCGAACTGTCCTATGTGCCCAAAAGCCTGACACAACTGTACTGTGACGAATGGGTCACGCTGAAGGGACTGGGATGGAGGGGTCGTGGCCCAAAGTGCCGAAGTGTAATAATAGGGAGGCGAATCCCTGGTGGAGAAACAGGCAGTGCCAAGAGTTCGAGCCGAAAAGTCCTAGACCTGTCTTACTTCATCTTTGCTAAAAATTAATCCAAGATGAAGCAGTTCTCATCTGGGAAGTCTTATATGGAATAACCTTTAGCCTCAAATAAAGCATTATTTTATTTTGAGAATATTACTTTAGATCAGGGGTGTCAATCTCATGGCGTCACGATGGCGTCACGTGACGTATCAGGACTTTTTTCCTTTTCACTGAACCAGGCATGGGTGTGGTCAGCGTGTGACGCATCCGGCCCGTGGGAAGAAAATATCACTCCCCTGACATATTATAATTATGAACTGGATCACCCTTCTATTGTTACAAATTCTGATTTCAAAATAAGCAAGAGAAAAGACTATTCAAACATTAAGCCAATTAGTATCCATTCCTAAAAAAAAAAAAATCAGTCCAAAATTTAACCATCTTCCATTTATTCCTGCAGGGTAAATTTCATAATAACCTGTGATATTTATATAGAATCAAATAAAGGAGGAGCATTCATTGCAGGAAGAATTAGCAAAGGTGGCATATATGTTCCATCTGCCCAAGGAATTTTCTTCTGGGTTTTTCCTGATGGCACATATCGAGTCACAAGAGATCTCGGTGAGTTCTTACTTTTTAACTTTTGCAGCATGATGGGGGAGGGTATTGGATAGGTGGATTGCCCTTTATTCTCAGAGGCTTGATAACTGCCCTGCAAATCTTTCATGTTACATATTTCAGAATCTTATGCAACCTAGTGTCTCCAGATGTTAGGAAGGTTAAAGTTGTATATAAGGTAAAGGTAAAGGTTCCCCTCGCACATATGTGCTAGTCGTTCCCGACTCTAGGGGACGGTGCTGATCTCTGTTTCAAAGCCAAAGGGCCAGTGCTGTCCGAAGATGTCTCAGTGGTCATGTGGCCGGCATGACTAAACGCCAAAGGTGCACGGAACTTTGTTATCTTCCCACCAAAGGTGGTTCCTATTTTTTCTACTTGCATTTTTACATGCTTTCAAACTGCTAGGTTGGCAGAAGCTGGGACAAGTAATGGGAGCTCACCCCATTATGCGGCACTAGGGATTCGAACTGCTGAATTGCTGACCCTTCGATCGACAAGCTCAGCATCTTAGCCAATGAGCCACCGCGTCCCTTAAAAAAAGTTTTTTTAAAAGTTGTACATACTGCTGTGTAAAAGCAAAATGTTTTGGTTGTAATGTTTCTTTCTGTTCTAAAGAGAGTCAGAAGTTGGTGCCTTCTTTTTTTTCCCTCCCATTATACTATATCCCTTGTTTTCCCCTCCCTCTCTTACTTTTCCATGTTTTTTGCTTTGTATTTTATACTTGGATAAACTAATAAAAAGTTAGATCATAAAAAAAAGGTAGAAGTTGGAACATTTTTTTTTAATATTCAAAACTCAAAATGGACTCAAAATGTGGTATATATCACATACATTACAACACCAAATAAATTACAATATTGAAAACTATCTTTTATCCTTAGCTTATCTTGAAATTTATCGCTGTATTTGAATTTGTTGTTGTTGTTAGTTGCAAAATCGTGTCTGACCCATCGCAATTTGAATATATTTGAATATAATATACTAATAATATATATAGGTCTTTGGTTATTCGGGTCTTCTCCCACGTAAAATTGGAAGTGTCTTGGCGACGTTTCGACGAAGTCTCATTCGTCATCTTCAGGCTGGTGTTCTCGGCTTCGTGCTTCCAGGAGCAATGTGAGATCGCAGCTGTCTCTTCCTTTTAACTGCTAGTGGGGGTGTGATCTGATTGGGTGGGAACTTGGCTGTGTTCTGATTGGGTGGAGGTGTGTTCTGATTGGTTAGGGGCTTGGCTGTGTTCTGATTGGATGGGGGGTTGGTTGTGCTCTGATTAGCTGGGGGTGTGTTCTGTTTGGGTGGGGGCTTGGTTGTGCTCAGCTTAGTCTGAGTTGCAGGGGGATTTGAGCTGGTGAGCTGCGTTGTTGTTGTTTGGCTTCGTGTTTGTGGCCGTGCGAGCTCTTCATGGTGGGTATCAGTCTGCTTCATGTATGGATTGGAGGGTTTAAAGTGGCTAATGATGCAGCTGCGGTCTGGCTTCTGGTCCTTGGTCGTGGCTCATTATCAGTGTGGATTTGAGTCTGCTTTCTGCATGGATGTGTGGTGGTGACATCCTGTGTGGCTCTCGTGAGTGTGGGTCTGGTGTCATTCGTCGTGTTAGGGACTCGTTTGTCAATAAGGGCGGGTTTCCAAATGGCTGGTAGGCGGGAGGTATCGTCTCGTTTGTTCATGCTGTGTGGGCATTTTTCTATCTCGATGGCTTCTCTGATTATTCTGTTGTTAAAGTGTTCAGTTTTGGCGATAGTTCTGGTCTTTTTAAAGTCAATATCATGACCTGTGACTTTAAGGTGTTGGACCAGGGAAGAAGTTGGTTCCTCTTTTCTGACTGAGTTCTTGTGTTCTTCTATGCGTACACTTATTCGTCTGTTGGTTTGTCCAATGTATGTGGTGGGGCAGGCGGTGCATGGGATTTCATATACTCCTTGACGAAACGTCGCCAAGACACTTCCAATTTTACATGGGAGAAGACCCGAATAACCAAAGACCTACATGCAAACACCCGCGAAAACCTGAGAATATATATATATATATATATATATATATATATATATATATATATATATATATACACACACACACTAATATTATAATATAATAATGTATTTGAATATAATATACTAATTATATTGTATTCTTGTATGTTTTTAATTTTGTTTTATTTAATTTTGTTCAAATTTAGAGTTTGTATGGCACACAATTTCAATTCACTTTATAAATAGAGAAAGCATTTTAAAATGTTATTCTTTTGTAGCTGGCGTTGATATCTTGATGAAAGGGTTATCTGGTGTGCGAGCAAACAGATGGCATACACTCACTCTGATTCTGAAGGTAAGCATTGAAGTGCTATCCAAATACTGGTAAGCTGATTAACTCCTAAAGAGGAATAAAGGCCTGCTATCTCATTAAGCCACAGGTATTAAAATTCAACTACCTGACAAGCTGCAATTCAGTAGTATCATGCTGAGAGAGTTCCTTTGTTCAAGAATCGCCTCTTAGAGATTAGTACAAGAAACCCCAGCAGGTTAAAACCTGTCTATCCACATATTTTCAGAGAATTGCCCTTCCAGAAGTCAGATTTTAATATATAAGGCATTCCTTGGGATGCATTATAGTTACGTATTTTCCTATTACTTCTAAAATCTGAACTGTACAACATAGGGTTACTTTTGGGACATGTGTGTGTTTGTGTGTGTGATATTCTGATTTATTCCTCTGAATGAAGTGAATAAAGGAAATAACATGTGGATATCCCCCACTTAATTTAGCTTGTTGTTCCTGTGACATTGAAATGATAGGAATTAATTCATCTGGAAATAACTCTGAAATAGCAATTTCCCCTAACTGTCAGCTTCCCACTCCCCAGTTCTAATAGTCTAACTTCCAGAGGTCTCAGAAAGGGTCAGGCTGGCTGGGGAATTCTGAGAGTTGAACTCCATCTCTGTAAAGTATCCAGATTATGGATAAATATGCCTGGTGCAAATAAAGGTCAGTGGGAATGGTTATAGACCATTGGTTATAGAATGTGGCCATGATTTGTTTTCTGGTTTCAATCCAGTGTACGTATTTTGTGAATTTATTTTCAGTGGAGAGTTTGCAATGCAGATCTCCCTCAAAATGGAAGATCTAGTATTTGCCTTGTGGGGAAATATTTTCCAATTAGTTTAGAAAGATTTATTTTTTGCCTTATGATGTGCTTCATCATTACACTGAAAACAATATTGACTCCTGAATACAAATTTGTACTTTTCCCTTCTTTTTGACAGGGATCCAATATCTCTGGCATGTTGAATGGCTATCCTTTGTGGGAGAACATCACCACACACAGTCCAGAGAATGGCTGGGCAGCTATTGGGACCCATTCTTTTGAACTGACACAATTTGATAATTTTCACGTTGAGGCCAGCTGAGGTTTCCATCATATATTGTCAGTTCTGAGTGTGCCCAGACAAACCTTAATTTAATAGTTAATTATGCTACTGGAGATTTTTTGATCATTTCCTGCTAATATTAATATACATTCAATGTTCTTCTGACAATAAATTGCTTCTTTCCCTTCTTAAAATCAGATCTTTGTTAAAACATTTTTGTGCAAGCTATAAATGGAAATGCAATCATATGGAATGCCTCATTTGTTATGAAGCATGGAATGATGGAATAAGGATTTTAGTGGATTTATATGTTTTCTACTAGGACATGAGATTTTACTCCTAGTTTTCTAATGTCTTAATACACTTATCTAGTTATAATGAAGAAAAAAAATAGCCAGTTTACGACTGGCTGGCTTATCTGTGAAATGCCTTATTTTAAACTACCTCTTGTTGATAACAGCATAGCAAATATATTGAAAATGCCTATTACTAATCTTACGTTGGTAACCCAATAACCCACATAGCTTTATAGTTTTCTTCTTTGTTTTTGACTAGATACATTGAAGGAGAAAAAAGTGTAGAGTTGGTCCTTAGTGAAGTTCAAAATTATGATGGACCTCCCAAGAGCTATTTACAACTTGTACTTGCAGCTCTGATGGCTGCACCATCTCCAAAATGTGTCACATAATCACATTTTGGGGTCTTGACAACTGGCTTGAATTTATGGCTGTTTTCAGCATTTGGTGGTCACGTGACCATGATTTTTGGTATTTTTTGCTGGTTTCTGGCTTTTACTTCTGATTTCTGACAAAAAACATCTATTGGTGAAAGCAGATTTGCTTAATAACCGTGGCATTTATTTAACAACTGACACAAAGAAGGATGTAAAATTGGGCACTGTCACATGGTCATCCGATTAACAACTACCATGACTTACTACCATGAATCCAGGCTCATTTATGTTGTAAGTCAAGGACTACCTGTGGGTGATGAAAATTCACGAGACCTTGTTTTACCTCTTGTCTGCAGGCCAGCATCCATATGAAAGTACTATTGCAAAAGGACATTACAAGCAGTTAAATTGTGAAATTTATAACCCAAAGAGTTGCACAAGCATCAGTATCTGTGGATGATGTACATAGCAAGGCCCTAACTTTCATGAATAAGAAGGCATGCATAAAAACAATAGTTCACATACATTAGCTTGCAAATGCCAATGTTCCTTTATGCTTTTTGGTGAAATTTAATATTGAAGGGTAAAATAATTTGCTTATTTATTGATCTTTTATTAGTTAACTAGTTTCAGTTTATTTTATTACTTAGTATTCTGAAGTGTACAGGGTAGGTGCCAAATACAAAATAATGGAGAATAAAACTAATACAAACTGGCAATTTATAGGGCAGAGCAAATAGCTCTCTATGAGAATGTACTAAGTTGTCCTGAATATATAATTGCAAAGGTATACTGAATAATTATAGTTGGGAAAAATATTAACACAGAATTCTAAAACTGCTCAACAGAAGTCTATAAGGTTCTGATCAACATCTGATCAGTTGTTGTTCATAATTTGACAAATGAAGCTGAGAGATAAATAGTCTATATAAGACAAGTTATGCCAGAAAGGGTTGTGGTTGTGGATTTGTTTTCTTTGTTTGTTACTATTGATAATCAGAAAGATTTGCAGTGCTGTAGCAAATTATACAGATTGTACACCTGAATCTTGTTTTACGTTTTCTCACCTTTTATCTACCATTGAAGAAACACTAATATGTTTCTGTTTCTGCTAGCGTTATGGATTGCTGGCTTTATAGAAAGAATAGGTATCTTCTTAAAACTGTGCCCCTTTATAAAAAATAGTTCAATTTTGTGTCTCTTTTCATTTAATTCTAGGCAATGTCATGACATTCAGTAAAACTAACTGGATATGCTACTTTGAAAGTTGATTCTGACTAAATTGTGTTTATACTCTAGATAGCATTACAAAATATCTTTGTTAAGTGACACACAGATATATTTCTCTTCTAGTTCAAAGAGACTTCTGAGACAAGATATTACAGTTGATAATGTATTGGTTTACAGAACAGAATTATGATTGTTTGTCTGTTCCAGACATGATTAAACCACAAGCCCCCAATTAAACATATTTTTTTCTTTCTTGACCAAAACAATTGTTTACTAGCCAGGATATTGAATTAAATTTCAAACTTGAACAGTTTAGTTTGTTTGTAAGTTGTTGATTACCAGTTAGGCAAAGACAAAATTCTGGTTATTGAAAGTTCCTGGGATGAGTGAAATGCTTGTTTATGGCTTAGCTTAAGACAAAAGATGATCAGATTGGCCAATGGTACATATATACTTGCATGCAGTTAATAAACTAATAATAATATATATGCTTGTCTGTTTTATTAGTTGGATATTGTTTGGTATCAAAATTAAACACATATTTTTAAAAGGAAAAGTTTTTTTTTTTGAATTAGAGATCAAAAAAAGTAACTTTCCCCATTAAAGACTAATGGCTTAGCAACTAAATAAATTTTGATATCTTATATTGGCCAGGTGTTCAAAACTGGAGGTTGAAATGATGTCTACTTTCTTTTCCTTTGTAGTGTGGGAATATAAAGGATAGACTACACAGGATTTGTTTTTTGTTTGTTGTCATTTTTTCCCCAAATAGACTTTAAAGTTGCAGATGAAGTAATTCATACCATCAGAGCAGACAGGGTCAAAATGTTTGGCTTTTTTGTTTCGTTCTACATGATAGAACGAAGCCCAAGAAAATGGGTTTCTTAAATTTTTGTCCCTTAGTACCCCCTCAGTCCGAGGATGGATTTAAGATTGAAGCAAATGCCTTAAAGTTATTAAGTTAATGAATACTATAAGGCTGCAAATTTAAGATTTCTATTTTGCTTTCTGAGGATTGCAGAAAAATTACTAAGGGCACATGACATCCTTTGCATATAGTTATCTCCCCCAACCACTTCATTCTGGGAATTTATGCATTCCAAGCAGTTTGAACACTAGTTGGCAAAGACTAATTCAGGGATAAGCATGCTTACCTGCCTTTATTACAAAGGCTTTAATATTTATGCACTACATTAATGGTTCTGGTTTTGCATTGTGCACTAAAATTGTGCAAAATCAATTCTTGTTAATTTATGAAATTACAGATGTTTGTCATAAAATTGGCTTGTTTAATTAAGAAACTGCTTTGATGTTTCAACAATAGTTTGATGTATGTGATTGATTATTGCAATTCGTAATGTTTCAAACAAAGAATAAATGTCATTTAAATCTTTGATTTGTTTGCGTGTGTGTGTTCAAGTCCATTCTCAGCCATGAAAGTTGTCTGGGTTAGTCATATTCTCTGAGCTTAACCTATAGAGTTCTTGTTGAGAAAAATTGGAGGAGAGAGTGCTGTGTATGCCTCCTTGAAGTCCGGGAGGAAAGGTGGGATATACTGTCAAAATAACTACAGATGAAATTTTCAGAGGTCACCATATTATATAGTGCAGAACATGGTTCAGAAATAATACTGGGAAAGAAATTTCAATGATAGAAAACAAGTAGAAGGTTCAAAGATAAATCTCTGGTAGATTAAATAAATACTGTACAGTCTGAAACTTATGCCTGTCAATAGCTGGGTTATACATGATTTGTTTGGTTTGGCTTAACAATAAACTGTGGTTAAAGAAGGGCGTAGTGCAGTGTGCAACACTAGTGTGCAACACTAGAGTATTGACAATATTGGGCTAATATTTTAAATTAATATTGGACTACTATTTTAAACTAAATATTTCCTGAGACCTTCTGTAACCTGAAGAAATACAGAGGAGAAGAGGAATTGGGAACACGATGCAAAGAAGAGGAGCGGGATGTGACTATCATTAGCAATGCTTTTGTTGCAGGGAAGAGATTTAATCAAGATATTTAAAAAGTAATTGCAACAGCCCTTGGGACTGATTCTTCCATGGTCTCCAAATCCAGAGGTTCTTATTCCTGTGTAGATAGTCCTGGAAGACCTTCTTCAGCCTGAGTGAGGATTTCATGATTCTAAGTCAGAGCCATAATTCTAACCTTTAAAATAACCTGTTCACCATTTTATTATTTAGTATGTTTTAATGTATTACATTATTTTGTGCAATTTACAGTTTTTCTATCTTTTTACCCAGAATCACATATTTGAGTTGGGTGGCTGTATATATGCATGCATACCACATGTAAATCTTCATCTCAGTGAGGAGACTCTTCTGGGAGATGGTACAAACCAGCAACAAACAGGCTGTTTTTATTTTCACTTTGTTTCCCCAAGGAGGCTTTTAGTTTTTAAAAAATTAACAAACTTATTTTCTACTTCACCACTTATTCCTAAACTATGTTATCTTAATAAGGGACATGGTGGCTCAGTGGCTAAGACGCTGAGCTTGTCGACCGAAAGGTGGGCAGTTCAGCGGTTCGAATCCCTAGTGCTGCGTAACAGGGTGAGCTCCCGTTACTTGACCCAGCTTCTGCCAACCTAGCAGTTCGAAAGCATGTAAAAAATGCAAGTAGAAAAATAGGGACCAGCTTTGGTGGGAAGGTAACAGCGTTTCATGCGCCTTTGGCATGACCATGGAGTCGTCTTCGGACAGCGCTGGCTCTTCGGCTTTGAAACAGAGGTGACCACCACCCCCTAGAGTCAGGAACGACTAGCACATATATGCGAGGGGAATCTTTACTTTTACCTTGTTATCTTATACTACAGCCAGACTGACATCTATGTCTGTACAGTATATATGTGTTTCTTATTTCCTAAATAGTCTATTTTTGTTGCTTGAGCTTGCACCAAAGTCTTTAGCCATCATTTAACCACCTTCTGATTGGCTCATTGCTGTCAGCTGCTGTTCTGCACTGGCATGACAGTTTCTCAGTCTGTGCTGAGGTAAAAAAAGGAAGATAGTTTACCAGCTGCTGGCTGGCTGTAACTTCTCAGCATTGCTGCTGAAGCAGTGAAACTGCTGGGCTTTGTCTCTTCATTCAGTTCGTTTGCCGTTGGTTTGCTGAAGTCCAAGCCTATTTCCCCTATACTATCACTTGCCAGTTAAGCTGATAACTCCACTCCCTCAGCTATAAATTCTTCCTTTCTTTTCTCCCACACAACACAAATCTTTCTCAAAGCACATAGACATGCCCACACTTGTCTCCTCAGTGTTTTCCTTTTATAATTTGAAATCAGGTATGGTCTTCAGGCTGCCTTTAAAGTGCTAGGGGAGGGGGAAATGAAGGGAAGATAACCTCCCAACCATCACCATTTCTGGAACGCTGTGTCTCTGCAGACTCCCAAACAAATAAGAGTGAAGAGCAGAGTTCACTAGTTTATTCACTGAAGAATAGTGACTTGGATAACTGTATTTGCATAACTCCCAAAAGCTATCTTGTTAGATGCTGTGTGAGAAAGGTATATGAGCTTAAGAGATGTGGTTGATAGAGGCAGGTCCACACAACTTTTCCTCACACCTTTTTTTAAAAAATCACTAAGAGAGCAAGAAGCAATTTCAGCCAAGTTTTATCAGAATAGTTAAGCACTGACTTTTCTACCTGCAAGCCTCACTAACTGTTGTGGTCATATACTTGTTCTGAATGATAGCCTGTCACAAAAATACCAAGCAAGCATTTCCCCCCACAGTCTGGACTCTTAATGTCTAGCTCAAAGCCATTTTAAAATTGCATTGCGTAGAAAGTTATATAAACTTGGGAAATACATGTACCCAGCATGTATGCAACTTTTTCTATTTGCTAAATAATAGAACTATTTCTATCTAGAATTTAAAAAGAGCCTGAAATTATTCTAGCAAGCATTTTTTCCCCATCAATCAGACTGGCAGTTGGTTATCTGACAGGCATGCCTTTGATCTTATTTTCCATCTTCAGGTTCACCACAAATTTTCTGACTTGAGTAGAAAGATCCCTCAGTGTCTCATATTTCGAGTAGTGCTCAAACAATTCTTTTTGGCAAACTTTTTGACATTTGTCCACAAATGCATCTCCATCAAATCCATCTCGTTTATCCTTACTAGGTTTTTCAAAAAACCATTAGTCACTCTTCAATAGCCAGCTGCTGACAAACTCGATTTTAGCTGCCAGCCATCATCTTCATTTCCAATCTTCTTCCTAGAGACATTCCTGATGCTATTTGACTCCACATCTAATGCCAGTGCAGATCTGGTACTGATGCCAGCCTACTTGCATCTGATTTTTCCTGTGTCAACTTTCATATGAGAATCTAAAGTGGTATTCTCAGTTCTTTAGCTGCAAAGTGAGAACAAACTGTTTTGTTTAGATAGTTGCATTAATATATGAAGAGCTGGTAAGACTAGTAGAGGACAGGCTTATCCCGTACAGTATTCCTGCATTTCCGCATTACAGCTTTCTACAGAGGGAAAAATGATGTTGATCTCTGTTGACAATTTTGCTGCATTTGTCTTATTTCCCTTGATGAAACAAGAGAGCACCCGGCATGTGGCTCAGTTTCAGTGATTTAGCTCTACAAGACCTAGCTAATGGCAGTCATTGCTAGAATTTTCTTCCTTGTCTTTTATTTTTACTTGGTATTTTGTTTTTTTCTGTCTGAATTAGAACTGTGCCTTTATTACTTGTTTGCATTAGAAACTAGTGCTCAATTTATTAAAAAAAAAAAGTAGACATCCATTTCTGATTGAGACGTGTTTCCTGTTTATTCAGTTAGTATTATTTGTAACTTGCAAGATGCCCAGATGAAGGAAAGATAGATGAACTATCTCTAAGAGGTTTACATTATGTTTTAAAATTGTGGAATTATGCAATGCTGATTCCATCCATGCTGCAGTGCCTAGATGATGTATGATTTTTCTGTGTCTGCCAACATGCTGAAAGTGGACAGCAGTAGAGAGAGGGGGGGGAGGGAGAAAGGGAGGGAGGGGGAGAGAGAGAGAGGGAGAGGGAGAGAGAGAGAGAGAAATAACATATTTGCATAATTGGTGTACCTGAAAATTTGGCCAAAAAGCGTTTGGAAGAGAGTCGCAGTAGATGCACTAGAGAGAGGATGAGAACTGGTGATGCAGACGGCTGATTTTATGAGGGCATTGTTTTCTGCTGACACAAGGAAGGGTGGATAGTGTTATAAATCAATTGTGAGGAAATAGCTTGAGTTACCTCTTCCATAGCCAAGCCACTATTTGATCTCTGCCTTTATTGTCAGAATATTGACCCCAACAAATGAGATTTTCTATACCTCTTGGCCTCATTGGGCTGGATATGAAGGGGCTGAAGTTTTCCTTTTTGTACTTTAAAAGCTTTTCGAAAACTTAAATGATAAGGAAATAGTTATAGTGCACATTTTCTGTTCTCCCAGTATTTCTAAGTATACAGAGCAAGGAAATGCAGTCAGAAGACCTGTGAATTGGCTTGGATGACCTGAGCTTAGATGTTCTCCACCAAGAAAATTCTTCCCTTTCTTTCCCACCCCATCTTTTTATTGGTCAACTTAATAAATAGGAATTAATCCTATTAATTAATCATACCAATTCATTCTCATATGTACTGTTTTGAGCTTCTTAAAATCGCAAGGTGCAAATATAAGCCAATATTGGTGTCTGTAGCTGCAACTTTTATAAATATTGAAACTCAACATGAAAAGTTTTCTTAAGGAAAGAAATATAGTGCTGATGCTTTAATTTTTCAAAGAGTTATAACTGAATATTAACAGAATAACATGATGGTTCAGTGATGCTGGAAGTGGATTTCATTCCACATACTGAAATGTTAAGCAAGATTATATTGCAATGTTTTGGCTTGCCAGAAATAAGAAGGGCAGGAAAGAATAAATCTCAGAATAAATTTCTAATGTTCTGCTTCAAATAGATATTCATGGAAAACTGGATTTTTTTCCTCACTCTGCATTACATTAGAGAATTGTGCATAACTGCCTACTGTCAAACAAAACAAATTCCTTTTCATTCCTGTGACTCTCTTACTTTGGTTGAGATGCACTGAAGCAATAGAATTGGTGAAGAGCGTGGCTGGTGAGAAGTAAAACTGTTCATGCAGCTAAGATTATTCATTATGTTCTGCCCTTTAGCCATCTTTTAAGGCTTCAAATGCATGTTCAGTCAGCACCAGTAGGAGGGATTATATCTACAGTACGCTTGTTATCTCTCCTCCCAGATTTTATAAAGGAACCACTAGGATTATCTTGTCCAATTCTCCAACTGTGCAGGAAAGCCACTTCAACATTCAGAAGAAGTGGTTCTCCAGCTTCTTCTTAAAGGCCTTCAGAGATGGAGAGTCTATATTGGAAAAGGATAATATTAAACATCTTTGATACAGTTGCCATGTAAACTACATGGATGTATTTTTTTAAATACCGAGGGAATGGAAGTGAAATGCTGCTTCTAAGAGTATATCACAGAGGAAGGATATGTGCCAGAAGATAGGCTACAGGGGCAACTTTAGAAGGACCTCGATTGCAGGTCTTGATGGGCAAAAGGGTTCATAATGAAACAGATGAAACAGCATTTGAAGGTCAATGTCAAAAACCTTAATTTGTGTCTGATAATGCCATTGGCAAGCAGTGCAGACATCATGTCATCTCTGTAGCTTGCATTCTCTTTAAGTGGTCAGACTGACATATGTCCCAGCTATATTAGATGTTGCTTTGAAAAATATATCATTCCTTGCAGCCATATATTATAACAGACAAAATCAGATCATTGATCAGTACTAAATTAAATGTTTTTCAAAATAAAAAATAATAATTTACAGATTTTGTGCAATGTTCTAGAAACGCTAAATCTGTGAATGTATTTAGATTAACTTTTACATGTCGTTACATGCTAAAGTCATATCTCGCTGATATATGGGAACTAGCCTTTCAGTTCGGCTATAAATTAAGTTGTCACTCTCCAAGACATAAAACATGCTGTCTCAATCAGCAGGCTTTTCTTTCATCCCTTTCATCCCTGGCTTTCCTGTATTAACTGTGCTTTTTCACCATTACAGCCTGTCATAAGTTCCTAGATGGTATGTTTAGCAGAGCTTGGTCAAGAAAAGGTGCTGCATTTTGTTTTTCATTACAAAGATGGATTGCAGCAATTCTCTGCTGTCCAGGCTCCCTGATGAGGCCTTTCAGCATCCATAGCTTTTCTTGCTGCCAGGCACTTAGTCTTATTAGGTCATCTCAAAAGCAAACTTCATTTCAAGGCGTTGTGTGGTGTCATATGCAGCAGTGTGTCTTTTAGGCGACAGTTTTTATTTAATGTCACAAATTAACTTGCCATTTCTTCACTCAATAGATTGCTTTTTAATCCCTGTTTTTTCTGTACATGCAAGCCCCCTCTCCCCCCACATCTTTTTTTTAAAAAAAAAATCAATATAGGTAGGATGAAGGAATCACTGAACCATTGAATGAATGAAAAGATGATTTGGCACAATTATTTTGGGATTTGATTTTGTGAATGTGAAATTGATCCGATCAAATTTTAAAAATTCCCTGATTGTAATGGAACCACTCAAGCATTTACTTGATTTTCATCATAGACACTTCACATAGGTATTGTTTCAGACCAAAATAAATAATTGGATAGATCACTCTTGAAATTGTAGCATTTCCAAGGTATAAAACAAGTGACTACAGCAGCTAAGATCTCCTTGTATATCTGTCTACTGCAATGATGTTGTAGCTGGTAATTGAAGAAATCCATTATGTAATAGAAGATCAGGATATCTGGACTTGTTTATTTGCTTTTGTTTCATGTTCATTTTGTAATATGTCAATTAGTATATAAAGTATAAAGTCTCTATTTATTTATTTATTTGTTCCACCTTTATTATTGTTATAAACAACTCAAGGTGGCAAACATCTTTAATACTCCTCTCTTCTCCTATTTTCTCCACAACATCATCCCTGTGAGATGAATTGGCTGAAAGAGATTGACTGGCCCAAAATTATCCAGCTGGCTTTTATCCAGAAGATGGGACTAGAACTCACAGTCCCCTAATTTCTAGCCTGATGCCTTAACCGCTAGGCCAAGTATGAAGCACATTGAGGCAATGTATTCCTAAGGATAACCAGGCAGCAGTTGTGATGACTAATATGGTAAACTTTCCATATAGCCAAGTTTGTCATTGTCCTAATTCAGATTAATTTTCTCTTTTCTGCAAAGAAAGAACTTTACCTTATCTCAGCTGCGTTGGTAACACCAATGGAAATAAGTAATGCCTAGTTCATATAGTACATTTCATTTCATTTCATTTTCATTTATTGGATTTATATACCGCCCTACTCCCGAAGGACTCAGGGCGGTGAACAGCCACAGAATAAAACACATAAATACAAAATTTAAAAACAGAATAAAACCGAAATAAACAATTTGGCTGAGACAAATTTAAAACACCCAATAATTTTAAAAACAAATTAAAATTTACATTTTAAAGGGGAAAGATTTAGGCCAGGCCGGCTTGATGGAATAAAAAAGTCTTGAGAGCGCGACGGAAGGTGTGCAGATCCGGGATCCTCCGTATCTCCGGTGGGAGATCATTCCAGATAGTAGGTGCCCCCACAGAGAAGACTCTCCCCCTGGGGGCCGCCAGTCGACATTGTTTGGCCGACGGCACCCAGAGGAGATTACATGACAGTAATCTATAATGATTGAATTAAAATATTTTACTAAGCCTAAAACAAACCAACCATGCTCCTTTCTGTTTTGTGTTTTTTGGAATCAAAGCCAATGAATGGGATAGACATAGATATGGGAGAGTAAAGTAACATGCTATGGTTTGTAGTCTTGACATTCATTGAATGGTTGTGAATGTCATCATCTTTGTATCAGTGTTATTATGTAATTATCACATACTGTATAGTTTTGTAGATGTCTGATACATATCTGTGTCTGTCTGTGTCTGTCTGTCTGCCTGTCTGCCTGCCTGCCTGTCTCTATTATGCCTTATTCCTATACAAGGTGGACAAAGATAGAAAAAATATGAATGGACACAGATGAAAACATGACAAGGTAAGGATGGAAGATGGAGTTCATGTGGCACAATCAAGCAGATCATATAAGAAGAATGCCTTCTTCTGAAAGATTTTAATTCTCCAGCATGTGGAAGAATACCATATGAAGAGACCTCCAAGAAAACAAAACAAGATATGCTTCTAAGGAAATTGGATATAACAATGAAATTCAAGTGGAAAAATACTTAGATGTAATAGAAAAGTACCAAGCTGGGACTGACTGAATTTATAAAGTGAATAAGAATGGTATTAAGTTGCAGCCACCATGTACACTGATTTCTAACATGCAGGGTCAAGTTTATGCTGGACTTCAGCCCCAAAATATGGAATATGAGCTCCAAATGTATTGACACAAAATGTTAAATTGATTTTATCAGAAAGTGTTTAGGTATAATCACCAATGTATACCTGACCTCATGCTAGATCTAGCTGTAGTTGGATTTTTAAACCTAATCTTCCAGTGATTTCAGGCTTAGGTTGATTTCACTTTTTAGTTGTGAGACAGGAAATAGACTGAGATTCACATTTAGTTTGGCTGATGTAGTCTGGCTCCTCTGAAGTTTTGTTAATCTCGGAACTGAATGCCATATCTTACAGTTTGCAGCTTATAATTGTATTTCTTTCAGCTCAAATTGCATTAGAGACTGAAGTACTCCTATATATGTTTTATGAGATGGTATGAATGCATATTTAATGTTATTGATCTTTAATTGATCCATCATTAAAACACTCAGTGAATAGCTGTATTGATAAAATCCAGTAAAGTCTATAGATCCTGATAGCTTGGAAATGCGTAGAGCAAGGAACCATGCATGATAAATTTCTCCATTTAATGAGTTTGGACCTCAAAACTAGTCTGGCTAGCCAGGCCTTGAATTGGAGCATGCATAGACGTGTGTGTGTGTGAGAGAGAGAGAGGGAGAATAAGTAAAGGAAAGATTTAATGTTTTCAGTTCAATAAGTGATCGATAAAACTTGTACTGTTCCATATCTTTCTCTATGCATTCTGTGTGTCTGGATGAATAATAATAGCAAATAGCACTAGATGTATTATCTTTTTACACTGCCCCCCTTCCCCCCAAGTCACATGGTTAAGACAGAGTTTATTCCTTACATGTGGCATATCTGCGGACAAGATACATGGAGAATTTCAGCTGGGTCAGTTCCCCATGTATTAATAAATCCACTCATTTTCTCTCTGCCTAATGTAATGGATACAATTATTCAGAGGATTAAATGGTGTTTTTTGGAAAATGCTGGCTTCTTGGCTAAGAAACAGAGATGAGCACCTCTTCCCCTAGAGTCGGACATGACTGGACAGGGAAAACTTTTACCTTTAGTTTAAATTGTTATCTAGGTCATTATCTTGGCTTGTCATTTGTATTTCCTCTTTATTGCTGTCTCTATTTGGTAATCCACAATTTCTTTTTAATCTGAATAAACTTGTTTCATCTCTTCATTCTATAAGTCGTTTAAAGCATTTTCTTTAACAACTTTCCTTTCTTCTTTTGTAAATAATATAGTCATATAAATAAACATTATTTCTGCCATTGTAGCTACAAGTCTCTGTTATCATTCTTCAGAAGTGTTCTGAAATGACTCAGATTTCACAGCAATATCTATTATTCTTTATAATCCAATGTTTACTCTCCAATTCAAAAATTCCCTTAGTGTCTAATTTTTGAAACCATAAAGGCTCAAATCTCTGTTATTAGTTTGATAGATTAAACAAAATGCTATTCCCATGAAGGTGTTATATACCACTTTTATTCCCCCCCCAAATCATTTAGCAAAAATCCTAAGGTTCAAAAGTCCATGTATATGTTTGTTAAATTAAATTTTTATTTAGTCTTTTGCTATTTGTTTTTAATTTTTAATTCTTAAGCTTATTTATTTTTCTAATTTCTAATTTCTAATTTATATATATAAATTACACACATATGTGTGTGTGTGTCTTCTCTCTTTCTCTCTCTCTCTCTCTCTCTCTCTCTCTATATATATATATATATGTGTGTGTGTGTGTGTGTGTGTGTGTGTGTAACAAACATATATATATATATTTCCAATCTCCCCCACACACATACTGTATATTCTAATGTTTTTAATATAAAAATAGCAAAAATGATTAGAAAATGACCTTAGGCTTTTGAAATTAGGATATGAGACATATGTAAGAACAGCTGTAACTTGTTCACTTCTTGCCTTATGATATTTTTATGCCTCGCTGATAAGGTGAAATCAATTCTTGATGAAAAAAAGTCAGACAGAAATATTGCAAGAACCTCAGTGCAACTGCTAAGGTCTTCCTTTGTAATGCTGTTCTTACCATATACTCGATCAGTTCACAATAATAGATCTTATTTGTCCATTTAAATGTTATGGATTGATTGATTTTCATTAAATAACCAATTAATTAATTACTAAATTCTATAAATGATTATGAATATGAGCCACCCCCCTCAAATTTCATTTTTCTCACGTGTTCTTCCTGTGGTTTTACATTATTTACAACCATGGCATTTTTTTTCCAGTCAAGATGAACTGTTCTGGGACTCTCCTATTTCTTTCAATTATCATAGCTGAGAAATATCAGTGAAGAAAACGGCTTACTTGTCAGATAATTTTAAAGAGCTAGGTAGATACAAATACTAGTCATATCTAATGCATCTATCTGTTTCTGTTTGTTGATGAATAATGATGGGGATCTATTTTTCTTCCATTTAGGGAATAAAAATATTCCCTGAATTGCCTTTGACTTCAGGAATGTTCAAATATCTCTTGCATAATAATGAAAGAATTACATTATATATTTTGGTTAGAGTAAAACAACAAGAAAAGAGTTGTCACTGGTACACTGTTGTCAATAACTAAATTTTAAATCTATTTTGAAGAAACTGTGGGTAGTGAATTCTCCATCTATGTAATAGAATGATTATTGCTACATGTTACAATGAGCTGTTTTCCCTCTCTTCTGAACATCTTCTAAACTTCAACTGTAAAAAGGTAAGCAGCACTATCACTCAAGTGTATTAAGAAAGACTGACATTTTTCAAAAATGTAATGAGCAAGAATTTTATGCCTCTGTCTAGAAAAAGGTGGTTAAAAAAGAAAAAAAGATCACCACCTTCTAACCACAAAATTATCCTGGAATTAGAATGAATGAAAAATATCATAAACATTGCTTCCCTATATTCAAAATAGAAAGTTGGCATGAAACGTGGATAGATTGATTGATAGACAGTCATGTATAAACGATTAGGTTTTAAGTATACGTTTTACAGTAAATTGCCACTAGATGGCAGCATTACTTAGGTTAAATTTCAAATAGCGTGTTTAAAAAATTGTTCTCCCTCTCAGGAAAACAATTTAATGTATGGCTACTTTAAGATGTCATTCTCTGTAGTTTTGAGATAAACACAATTTTGAAATGCTAGACTGAAAGAAAGTAACTGAGTGGGCAATAAATGATCAAGAATCTGTTGGGACTTTCTAGCCTAACTTTTTCATCTTTGTGTATGAGTATGGCTTGAAAAGGAATTTTCTCTGCTTGCCCATTGCTTATCATCCAGGTAGTTGCTCCTGTCAATAATTCCTTGAAAAACCAGAACGAAGTTTGGCAAATGGAATGGAGAAGAAGACATAAACACCACATTTGTGAACCATGTGTTGTTTGCTCATATCCCAGTATTTAATGCTTTTGATTATTACTTGGAAACTCCATTTTGCAAGATTGTATGTACATTAAAAATAAAATAAAATATTGAAAGTGGGTAATGAATGACCAAGATGGAGTTAATTCTAGACAAGGCAAAGATGCTATTGATTAGGTGATACCCTGATGGAACTTGGAATTCCACCTGTTCTGTTTGTACTTGGTCTGAATTTTGTATTTAGTATCATTTGCCTTTCAAATTTAAAACTTAAATCAGAATGCATTTGTCTGTTCCATAATTCTAAAATTATCAATTGAGCAGAAAAATGACTCTTTTAGCGGAAAATATATGAAAACACAGTTTCAGATATTTTGAAACTTCAGAATTAGAATGGAGTCAAGTAGCTCTTACAAACTACAGTCTTACTCGAAGACAGATAGCTTTTTATATGGTATACAACTTAATACAATATGTGAGGCTAGCCTGCTGTGGGTTAATTAATAAACCATAATGAAACAATAGCTTACTGTAATGTGCAAGTCCAGCTGTTTTATTATTGCCCCAAATACATATTTATTTCAGTTGATTTCTACATCAGTTTGAAAGTTGAACCAAAAAAATTTGCACAAAATTTCCTTGAAAATTTCATTCACATTTTTCTTAATTAGTATTCTTCTTATGCTGTGGCATATTGTCCCCCAAATTTTCCCTACTGTAAAAGCACTGTTCTCTGCACAATTTCTTTTAACAGCTCCTTTCCAGATTACTGTGCCTTGATAATAGCTCTGATTCTCATTATCATGAATCTTTTTTTTTTTTGCCAATTGTTATTAAGGTTCAATTCAAGGTACTGGTTTTCCCTTCTGAAGTGGTGGGCCTGGCTATAAAAACATTAATTGTCTCCTTATATACCTGCCTGCTTAAAACATCTACAAGAGAATATTTTTTTAAAAAAACGCCAGTAATATCCATTGGGTTATTTAGCAAATAGAGAGTGCTCTCTCTTGCACCATTCTGAAATGCATTGCTTTTGTAGATGGTTAGATCTTCACCTCTGTGGACTTAGAAGAAAGTATTAAAAGATATATCTTTTAAATGTAAGGTTTCAAAATTTCTTTATCAAGGAATATTATTAGATAATTGTCTAATTGTTTTTAAGTATTATTATACTGCATCTTGATGATTCTTTATGAAACAGAAGGATAGATTGGTAAAATAAATAATGAAGAATTTGGGACATTCATGGAAGACCAGGGATAAAACTTTCCTTTGTTTAGAAAAATAGACATAGACTGTTTAAGGGACAAGGTTAGAAAACATTATCAGGAGGATCTCAATAGGCTGAAACAATGGGCAGAAAGCGACAAAATGAATTTCAACAGGGACAAAATGTAAAATCCAACAGAGGCAGAATAAAAAACAAAAGCATAAGGTGGAGAAAAGTATACCAAGCAGAAAAGGAAAATTATCTCAATGTGTTGGTAGATTACTAGGTAAACATCAACTGACAATATGATGCAGCTGCAAAATAATAGTAATAATAAAAAACAAATGCACTAAACCAGAGGTGTCAAACAGGCAGCGCATGGGCCGGATGTGTCATGGGCAGGCCACACCCACCTGAGCTCCGCGAAGGGAAAAACGTGATACGTTATGTGATGGCAATGTGACGCAGTGAGTTTGACACCCATGCACTAAACATTAAACTGCCTCTATAGACGTATTCCTGCAAGTTCGAAGAACTGTCATCATAGATACGATATGAGTGTTGGAAGGGACTTTAGAAATTAGATAGTCCAATCTCCTGGCCAAATGCAGGAATCTTCCACTATAACACTCCTTCCCCAGACATCTCTTGAAGCAATTCCAGCAAAAGAGAATTCATCACCTCTCAAAGTAATCTTGTCTATTGTTGAACAGCAATTATCATTTGGATTTTTTTCCCTGATATCCATTTGAAATCTTGATCTTCATAATTGAAATCTACTGTTGTTTGTTGTGCATTCTGGAGTTAGTCTACCTAACCTTTTATACAACAGACCTTCAGATACTTGAAAATAGTTTTATTCTCTGTCGTCACAGTCTTTCAGCAAGTTATTATACCCAATGACTCCAATAATTCTTGATAACATTTTTTTATTCCAGGCTGTTTAAAACTTGGTTCTAGAACTCTTAGCTCTTGATTGCATTTCTATTGAAAGCAGATTCAACAAGATGATTTCTACAAATCCTTCCAACTTTTTATTCTATGATATCCCCAGTCAGTCAAGATAATCACATGTGGGATGAATTGATTGGAGTAATGCACCATTTACATCACATTTATATGGCTGCTCATCTCATTCTGTGCAGTTTTTGTAAACATGTGGGCAGACTTTATTTCTGTATTAGAAAAGTCAACTGGATCCAGCAAAACAGAGGTGGGATCAGTTACTCCAGATAATCCACCTACCTGGATGAACTATATACAAATACAAACTAACTTACTACAACTATTGCAGGAGCTCTCTTTAGGGGAACCAGACAAATGTGTTTATTGCCATTGCTTAATTCTAGAAACCTTTGGTATAAATTTTCTAGCAATCTATCAGTATTTACCCTCTGATTGTTGGAAGTTGAATTGTCCTATGTACTTGTGAGCATTCCTAAGAGAAGAAAGAATTAAAAGGTTTAAAAAGAGGAACACCAAAGGTGTTGTTCCAAAAGTCTTTTGGACTTTCTTATTTTTTTTCACCTTAAAACATTTAGATTCTTATCCAAGAAGCTTCTTATTTCAGCTTCTTGGATGAGAAGTGAAATGTTTTCAAAGAAAGAAAAACCAAGGAAGTCCAGTTGCCTTTTGGAAAAGCACCCTTGAGACAACCATGACCTGAGAACAGGGGTGGGTTCCACTTACCTTTACTACCGATTTGCAACAGGATCGCACACATGTGCTTCTGTGCATGTGCAGATTGTCCATCCGGGTGGGTAGGCGGAGCCTCCCACCGCCATTACTACTGGTTCACAAGAACCAGACCGAACCGGGAACAACCCACCACTGCCTGAGAATCTCCACAGACAATAGAATACTTTCAGGAAATCCATTATAAAAACAGGCAAAGCCTAGCACCTAGCTAGCTGCATCCTATGAGGAGAAGAGTCCAAGAGCCTGTGCTGTATTGCTGTGTATCTGGAAAAAGAAAGGAAAAAGAAGTGCTCTCAGATTAATAATACAATAGGCAAAGAGCAAGCAGCCTTTTCCTTAAGATCAAGTGTGGATAAAAGGAACTAATTTGAGAATGTGCTTTTCTGTTAATGATATGAGCCTTTTGCTTGCTGATCAAAAGATGGGACATAAATAGGCTTTATTGGGTAGATCCTGGGTTCTCATAGTAGGATAGATTTCCTATTGACTGTCTTAATCTTTGTGGTCCTTTGGGAAAGTGAACAGCAAATGCCTTGTAATACTTTTGTACTGTTCAGTAGGGAAGGCTTAGACAGCTCAAAGTATTAGTCTAGGAATAGATATTATTTTAACTGGCATGTTATTTAATCATCTTTGAACTGAATAAAATGCAGGAGCAAGTTTTCGTTTGTAAAGCTTTCTAGATTACATGGCAATTGAGGAAATTTCAAGGATACTTTAATTGTTCCAGTGGTATTTTTGAAATGTTCAAAACACAAAACAGAAACACAAAAACAGTATTACACTTTAAAAGAAATGGAAGAAGCTGGGCTGAAATGAAGGAAAAGAAATAACATTAAGTTGCCATTTTAGAGAGCTTCAAATGTTTGAGAAAATGCTTTTAAAATGATTTATTTGTATTTCCTCCAAAGGAATCCGGAATACAATAAATATTTCATTTTGCTAGTTGCAGAATATTATTCCAGCAAAAAGATATTATAAAGCTGTTGTTATGCCCAACCTTCAATTTCAAATGTGAATGCATGAATTATGTACTTATCTTTACTAGATCTCTGAAATATCAGAAACAATTACTGTGTCCTTTCCTTAATTTATTTAAGTCTGACTTTAAAAAATAACTCTAAGGCTGTTGTAAAGAGTAGTATAAAAATAGCCTGTCCTTTCATTCTCCATGAACTTCAAGTTAGTCTAATTTTTTCTCCTATCATGAAGAATCAGATGCTGTGTTACTAATTATTAAAGGATGAAGATATCGTCTTCCTATAAAATCAAGCCTTTATTTCCAAGATCCTTAAAAAAGAATTCATCTGCTATTGGTTAGATAAATATTTTTAATGATGAAATCATCTAAATACTCTATTTCTTGATTCTATAAACATGTGGATATAAATATTCTAAAAACTCTATTAGAAAAAATAAAATCAAACCACTTTATCCACCAGAAATAAAGATGTTTTAGGAAAGGGAGAAGTTAATATTAGGCTAAAGCAAGAATGGGAAAATCTTTTATGTGATGGTCATACCATCACATTCTATTGTATTATTTCTTTAGCATTTGATGGCCACAGAAGTTCTGGCAGTCATGTGGTCATGTTACTAGGAGGTTTGGCTGATTTTTGTTCTCTCGTTTTTGCATTTTTCCCCCAGGGGTTGGAGAGGTAAGTTGCCTCTGCCTTTTTTCCCTTTAAAACACAAGTATAATGATGCATTTTGAGAATTTTGTGAAGGTGGACTGCAAAAAAAGTGGGGAATATGGAATTAATTGGCTATGGATGGCCTGGCTTGGGCTAATATATGGTGAAAGTATCCTCAAAATGAAGACAATTCAGTAGCAGTTATCATTGTCCAAGTGCTTTGAAATACTGTCTTTGAGTAGAGTATGCATTTACAGAAGAGGTTTTTCATTTGTACAGGAGAAATGTCTTCTACAATTTGAAGCTTCATCTATCACATAAATTGCCAACTTATTCATTAAAAACAAAGTTAGACCTCACTTTTCCTCTCTTATTAATGAATTTCTCACTAAAGATCATTTGCCAAGGCTACTTCACTGCAGTCGCTGCCCAAGAAATGCATGAGAATCTACATCTTAATGAGCCTGTGAAGCCTTCAAAGAAATGGCCTGAAGGTCACCTTTTTCTCAATTTCATTCTTCACTATTTGAAAGTCTGAATTCTTAGAAGCAAATAGATTCCAATTTTCTGTCTTTTGTAGAACACATAGACAGTCCTATTCTACTTGTCCATCATTACTTCACTTGATAACCATATATATTAGTAGTACTGTTTAGTTAAAAGCTGGTTGTGGATCATCAACATCATCATTGGAAAGGAACACAGGAGGCACAGTACAGCTTTTGGCCATAACAAAATACAATATTTTCTGTGAGGCAAGTTAAGAAGTGCATTAAGCAAAACACACTACTTTACCGTCTTTATTGACCTGACAAAGGCATTTTATGCTATAAACTGGATTGTTCTGAGACATTATGGATGCTCTAGAAAATGCATGAAGTCAATTCAGCTCCTCCATGATGAAATGACATGACATATCCCTTACAGTGGTGATATGCCAGCAAAAATTAAAATATGATTTTGAACAAGAATAAAATAATATAATATACAATTTTAACACCCCCTGTTTACTTTTTTTTTTGCTAATTGTCAGTTTGGATAACTGCTCCCAATCCAGTTCTATTTCTCCTCTCCTCTCCTCTCCTCTCCTCTCCTCTCCTCTCCTCTCCTCTCCTCTCCTCTCCTCTCCTCTCCTCCCCTCCCCTCCTCTCCCCTCCCCACCCCTCTCCTCTCCTCTCCCCTCCCTGCCCTTTGCCTCCCCTCCCCTGCCCTCTCTCCTACCCTCCCCAGGTAATCCTCATCTTAAAACCACAATTGAACCCAAAATGTAATCTTGCTAAGTGACGCATTTAAGTGAATTTTGTCCCATTTTACAACCTTCCTTGCCACAGTTATTAAATGAATCATCACAGTTAAGTTAGTAACACAGTTGTTAAATGAATCTGGCTTCCTCATTGACTCTGCTTGTCAGAAGGTTGCAAAAAGTGATTATATGATCTTTTGTAAGTCTTTGTAAGATTATACGATCTGTTGTAAGTCGAGGACTACCAATACTGTTTTACTGTTTTATGATAACTAATACATTTTATAAATATCCAGCAAAGAAATCAAGTTTAAATAAGATTATCTTATTTACAATGTGGAAGTTTTCTATGATCTCTGTGATTTTCTTAGACAAGCTTTGATTTTTTTCATCTGTGTTCTTTTTTTTTTTAATAGAGAGATGACAGGAAACTAATACAGTTTGTTCTTGAAGTAAAATCATAATACCAATATTTTTTTAAAAAAACATTTAAAGATTAGGGAAATTTTCAGCTAGCTCTGATTTATCATTTGTAGATATGTTGCACACTGTAACACATCTAGATGCTTTGGAATGAAATGAATTACCTGAATTAATTCAATCTGATTGGAGTTGGGGTGGAATTTGTCTTGGTTGCCTTGGTAACCTATGTATCAGGATGAAAGGATGAAATGTGAACCTGGATATCTCAGCAGCATTTAATATGCTTCTCCATGGGTTTTGGGGTAGTATAGACTACTTTGCGTTACCTCAGAATGATAATTTCAGAAACCAGTTCTTGTAGAAATTATCCCATAATATTGTTTAGCATGCTTTCTCACTTCTTACTGCTTGTACTGTGTTTCCCTGAAAATAAGACCCTGTCTTATATATTTTTGAACCCCGAAATAAGCGCTTGGCCTTATTTTTGGGGAGGTCTTATTATTTTGGGGCGCATGGAGCAAGACGGGGTTCTTCTTGCCGTCTTACCTGATTTCCAGCTCTGTCTCCCTAACACTAACCAGAGAAAATGGCGGGGACCAGCTGTGTATGCGGTTAAATATTTTCAGGGAGAGCTTATTTTCAGGGAGGGCTTATTTTTTGGGGGTGCTTATTTTAGTGCATGCACTCAAAAGCCCAATTGGGTTTATCATCCGGGGAGGTCTTATTTTCGAGGAAACACTGTAATAGATGCCTAAAACTGTTAAAAATGTTGGTGGACAAAATAATGTCACATTATATATTTTATGAAAATCTTACTAAACTCCACAGTTTAATCCTGGACTACATATATTCTCTTTTATTGAAAATCCTACTATTTTAGTCAGACCAGAATTGTGATGTTATAATTTCACATCAGATCTCTCATACTATTTAGTAGGATGCATGATAGGTTATATCAAAACTTTAAATATCAAGAACATCCTAGTTTTATTCTCTTTGTTGATTCCTCAGCAAAGATCATCAGGCTCATCAGTACAATTTCAACCCATCCTGGAGCCACTTTAAAATGGTCAAGATAATCTGCTATTGCCAATATTGCCAGAAATTGTATATTCATTCACCGTACCCAACCATAATAGGTTAGAGATTAGGCTATAATTGTCCATTGAAAGATTGAGGGGAAGTTTCCTAAGACGTCTTCTTTAAACTTACCACCTTAAGGAGGAATTCTACTCTTTTTCAAAGTAACGGTGAATCCCAAAGTAGATTCCTCAGAGAAGCCATGCCTTTGATGTCCCATCAGCCAATGACTGGATGCAAAGTTTCTCAGAGAACTGGCCTCAAGTGCTTCTGAATGGGCAATGAGGACTGCTTCAAAGAATAGTGGATTGCAATATAAATAGTAGATGAACTGGGAGTATGTATAGAAGCCCCGAGAAAAGTTTTATGGATACAGCATCTGCTTTGTTCTACTAAATGTTCTCATGGGTCTGGAATTATAGGAAAAAAGTTTTATCCATAATTTGTCAGATGAACCCATGCTAAACAACAACAGAAGCAGTAAACCTATGGATAGCAGGTTTTCTATAGCCCCCTCCTCACATTTAAAAGGAGCTACTTAAAAAGATGCAACCTTTCTTTGTTTAGCACCAGGCTACCCTACTCATCCATCCCACAAAATGTATATTAATATATTTGCCTGTTATCACAATGGTATAGAATAGAATAGAATAACAGAGTTGGAAGGGACCTTGGAGGTCTTCTAGTCCAACACCCTGCTTAGGCAGGAAACCCTACACCACTTCAGACAAATGGTTATCCAACGTCTTCTTAAAAACTTCCAGTGTTGGAACATTTACAACTTTTGGAGGCAAGTTGTTCCACTGATTAATTGTTCTGTCAGGAAATTTCTCCTTAGTTCTAAGTTGCTTCTGTCCTTGATTAGTTTCCACCCATTGCTTCTTGTTCTCCCCTCAGGTGCTTTGGAGAATAGCTTGACTCCCTCTTCTTTGTGGCAGCCCTTGAGCTATTGGAACACTGCTATCATGTCTCCCCTAGTCCTTCTTTTCATTAAACTAGACATACCCAGTTTCTGCAACCGTTCTTCATATGTTTTAGCCTCCAGTCCCCTAATCATCTTTGTTGCTCTTCTCTGCACTCATTCTAGAGTCTCCACATTTTTTTTTACATCGTGGTGACCAAAACTGAATGCAGTGTTCCAAGTGTGGTCTTACCAAGGCATTATAAAGTGGCATTAACACTTCACATGATCTTGATTCTATCCCTCTGTTTATGCAGCCTAGAACTGTGTTGGCTGTTTTGGCAGCTGCTGCACACTGCTGGCTCATATTTAAATGGTTGTCCAGTAGGACTCCAAGACACCTCTCACAGTTACTACTATTGAGCAATATACTGTACCTGACATTTTGTTTTTCTTGCCTAAATGTAGAACCTTACTTTTTTCACCATTGAATTTCATTTTGTTAGATAGTGCCCAATGTTCAAGTCTGTCAAGATACTTCTGTATCTTAAGCCTATCTACTGGGGTGTTGGCTGTTCCTGCCAGATTGGTGTCATCTGCAAATTTGATGAGTTCCCCATCTATTCCCCTGTCCAAGTCATTGATGAAGTTGTTGAAGAGTACTGGGCCTAAAACAGAGCCTTGGGGTACTCCACTGCATACTCCATGTAGATGCAGTTCCATTGAGGACTACATGTTGAGTGTGGTTGGTCAGCCAGTTATGAATCCATCTGGTGGTGATGCTGTCTAACGCACACTTTTCTACTTTATCTAGTAGTAGGTTATGGTCTACTTTATAAAATGCCTTACTGAAGTCCAAAAAAATTATATCAACAGTATTCCTCTAGTCCACTAATTTTATCACTTTGTCAAAGAATGCAGTAAGATTAGTCTGGCATGATTTGTTTTTGACAAACCCATGTTGGCTTTTGTTATTACTTTGTTTGCTTCTAGGTGTTCGCTGATTCATTGCTTGATTATCTTTTCCAGAATCTTCTCTGGTATTGAGGTCAGGCTGATAGGTTTGTAGGTTCCTGGATGTATTTTTTTTTTCCCTTTTTTGAAGATGGGAACTAGCTCTTTTCCAGTTCTCTGGCAGTTCCCCGGTGCTCCAGGATCTTTGAAAGATATAGTTCAGTGGTTCTGAGATTTCGTCTGCCAGTTCCTTCTGATTCAGAACCTTGGGGTATAATCCCTCCGGTCCTGGTGATTTGAACTCGTCTAGGGTAGACGGGTGTTAACTTACCATTTTCTTCCCTATTTTAACTTGTGTTCCTAATCTGTTTTTTGTGGTGCTGTTTTTGATAGGTTGGACTGTTTTTTCCCTTTGTGTAAAGACAGATGCAAAAAGTTCTCATGGAATCCACTTAAAGGATGAACTTTCATCCAAAGTTTTTTTATTGGCTCTAGGCCCAAAAGTTGTGGCTAATACTTTACCCATTTACTCCAGCAAACTGCCAAGTAACTTATTTGCAACTCTCTCACCCCTTCCATGCTGAGTAAATTAGAGATTCTTCACTCAATAAATACTTTGTCTTTTGCTTAATTCCAAAATTAGGTAAAAAGAATAACATTTTTATTCTTAGTGATAATATTTGTGATCACCAATATCTCTTGTCTCATTTTTCCCAGTGGTTAATGGCAAGAGAAAGGAATGTTTTAGCACTGCATTTTCCACCTGAACAAATTAATAAAATAATGCATCTCTGGGGTATTTTGAAATGTCTCTGAAAATACTTTATTAAAAGCAATATATCAAGTATTGTGATAGAAATGATTTAATTGCATCAGTTCAATGAGTTGTCTTTTTCCTTCTTTGAAAAACCTTCCTTATATTAATAACTTTGAAACAAAGAACTAGATTTAATATTTCACAGCAATTTAATTTAGCACAAATATTGAGGGAAAGTTTGCTGAAATGAGTTTTGGTTTAAGTACTTTTTATAGGTTTTGCAATAAGGAGGGTTTTAAATTCATTTGATTTGATGATGGCACCCCTTCTTTTCCATTGCAATTGGGTTTATGAATATCTATTCAAGAAAGAAGCCATATTCAAGTTTATTAAAATGGCAAATTATTCATAGGTCATTACACCATATCCAAAAGGTTGGTGAAGATATAAAACATTCACAAGAATGGAAGCCAACGAGAAGAGCAAAATTTAAAATGCAATATGATTACTGTAGATACCGTAGTTGTAATAGCTGAATTAACAGCTTTAATATATCTGCTCCAATATGATATACCTGCTTATTTATTTCAATATTTTTTTCCAAATCCCACTGACAAAAAAGCTTCTAATAATCCTCTCCTCATCACTGACACTTATATATATAAGATTTAGTTTTACAATAATGGACTTGTTTCCACAAGACAGAACAAATCCAATATTTACCAGGTATATTGTTATTATTTATAACTTCTATAACCTTTTCCCATCATACCTAGTATAAAAGTACTTCAGTTCTAATTACATAATTGATTCTCTTCATGTCATGAGAAAGTTGGCTGCTGATATTCTTATTTTACAGATGAAAAACTAAGAATGTTTATACATAATTATAAAACTGATCGGGATCTATAATCCAGTGACATGAATATCTTCCTATCAATTGATGATACAGCATTAGTTTTCAGTAGTGGAAGAAGGCAGATTATTTTTTCACATTTTTCTTAGGAAACACATTTATCCTTCTGGAAGAGGCATTCTATTTTATGCCGTCACTTATAATGATGCCTCCAGAAATATAAGAAAGGGACATTTCTTCTTTCTTTAGAACAGTTATATTAATGTAAGGTTTTTTTGTTTTCTTTTGCAGTTTAGTATAATGAACTTGAGTTAGTGAGCACTTAGGTCAAATACATATACTGTATATTTACTTAAAATTAAGTATTTAGTGGAATTTATTTCTGAGTGGTTGTCTTAAATTGTAACCTCAATACAACCTAGGAGAACCCTAATTTTAATTTAATCTAAAAACTTTTAAAATTGAGAACAAGTGGACATTTCCAAATGCTATCATCTGAATGAACAGATTATGTCCCCCCCCCGCCCCCTTCAGCTATTTTAGTTTATCTGTAGTTAAGGAGCAAAAGAGAAATGTTTAGGTCTGAAAAAAAGTGTTGTTTTCCTAAGGCTGTAAAAACATCAAATTAAGTTCTGAATGGAGTCTAGAATCAGACACCCATTAGGCAGTACCAAACTGGATCAGAATGGACAAGTTTGCTCTTATTATTTCAAATCTATAGAGCCTCATGAATGAAAATTCTATGCCAGGAAGGGAATTCTGGCTAGTGGGCAGAATATTTGGAGTGTAATAATACAAATACTTCTACAAAATTAGGAAAGACAATTAGAAGGTCTCAGTATATTATTTGGCCTTAAATACTATTTTTGATTGCAATACAGTGTACACATAATCATGATGAATTTAATAGGTTTTGGTTTCAAATGCACACATTTAAATACATACTCCATATAATCTACTCTGAAAGAAATAGAGAAGTTTCCATGTTTTATTCCCTGAACTTTCCAAAGAATTTTGAAGGCAGTCCAATATATAAAGACAGTAAGAATGGTTCTCAGAAGCAGAAAATTCTTAGCAGAAATATTATCTTTTATGGTGTTTTAATGGTTTTTCATGGAACCTGTATGATATTTCTTGACTTTTTTATTTTAGCAGATCGGAAGAAGAAAACTCATATCTATTCACGGCTAGGTTCATAATTCCCTGAAGGTAAAGATTCATTTCAGGGGTGGGTTCTAACTTTTTTTACTACCGGTTCTATGGGCATGGCTTATTTTGTGGGCGTGGTTTGATGGTCATGTGACAATTCTTTATGATTTAGCAGAGATACTTTTAACTGCTTTTAACTGCTTGCAGAGCTGTACCAGTCTACCCATTTGTTTTTGGAGGCACCCGTCTACCAGGCACCGGTCTACCTATTTGTTTTTGGAGGCACTGGTCTACTCATTTGTTTTTGGAGGCACCGGTCTACCAGGCACTGGTCTACTCATTTGTTTTTGGAGGCACCGATCTACCACCACACTGCCTTTTAACACTGATCAGCTATAGGGCAGCCCTTTGAAGCCCCGCGGCAAGAGTTTAAACAGTTTTTTTTTCTTTCTAGCTGATCAGCTGGGGCTCGGGAGGCAACGAATAGATTGGGGGCGGGGCCAAATAAAAGGTAAGAACAATGTGGCGGGCAGCTCCCGAACAAAGAGAACCAGTTTGGTGATGTTGTCCACCAGCAAAGGTATTGCTATGGATGGAATGGTTGTCTTCTATTTTTTTCATCTTAAAATAAAAGTGGGATTATTGTTATGTTATATATTATGTTATGTTGTGTTTTATGTTGTGTTTTATTTTATGCTGTGTGTTTTGTGTTGTTGTATTATATTATATTATTATAATAATTTATGGTAGAAGATTACACAGTTTAGCATAGCATTCCAAATTCACTTCTATAGTAAAAATTACCATTTTTATGATAAAGTGAATCTGGAATACTTTTCTGTAGGACTGGTGATGATAATGATGATGCCATGTGTATCATTATCATAGAAACGATTTAAGTTACATAATTTGTGTCTGTTGTAGAATTACATAAAGTGGGTGAGAACATTTCCTCCTTAGATGCCCATGTTTTTTTTTTGCATGGTCCATATTAATCTGCTTCATATGTTTGATATTTGTGCCTCATTATTTCCCTGTTTCCTCTCTAGAGACAGAAGACATGGCAGGATATCTTTTTGGCTTTTGATCCTCTTCCCATCTGAAACCACTCATAGAAGTGGTATCAGAGTTTGTTGCAGAAATCAAATCCAGAAAGCACACACAGGTAACTGATTCATCAGGATTCATTAACTTCTCCTTATATACATAATAACACACGAGACATCTATACAATACCAAGAGTGGTTCTTCCAATGTGGTAGAGAGGAGAGATTGGTTTCAGTTTCAATTCAGCAGACAAATTCAGAGCTCAGCACAGCTAAGCCACACCCAGACTCCTTGCTTAAGTTTTTGTTTCCAAACAGCCCTCATTGGCTGACCTAGTTGCTATGCCTATTCATTGGCTGACCTTGTTACCATGTCTCTGCCAGTCATGAATTCTCTGACAATTCTCTGGTTGGATTATTGCACATCTTTTGCGCCACTTGCATCCTTTCCTGTCAGAAAACCTGTCTGAAAGTTATGTAAGACTGGATTTCCAATAGGTAGATTCATTATCATTTTTTAGAGCCACATTATTGAGCATTCCTATTGATTCCTTAGGGGAGGGTCTTAAAGATTTTAGCTAACTGTAAGGTCAGCCTCTTCTCCAAAATGCTGACTTGTAGAACTCCCTCGCTCCAGCAGATGGGGAAAAGATCTTTGGGAAAGTAGGAATGTGCAAATAAACTAAAATGCTGAAAGTGAGCTCAGGAGATGGAATACCCGTAATGGAAGAAGGAAACAGGTCAGGTAATGCCTCAACCTTGCAATTACTTTAGAGATATAAGGTGCTGAAGATTGCTCATTAACTAAGGTTGTAAAAAAGCACATTTGCTGTGTCATTATTCTTTTGAACATTCATCTGACAGGCTTCTAAAAGGTTTATCAGAACTTGTTCTGATTCATCGGAAAATCCACTCCCTCTTTTGCACTGGAGCATTTTCTGCCTATCTCTAAGGGGAGAGTGAGTCAGATTTTTGCTTTTGTGTCCTGCTTCATATTTTGCCATCTTGATTCAAAAAGAGTCTGGTTTGAAAGTCCCCCCCCCAATTATTAGCATGAAAGCTACTTGAAACAGCTCCTGCCTCTTCCACTGCAGTCTCTCTATATTTTCCTGGAAGCATGTCTGAAGTAGAAACCCAAATGAATTCAATTAAACACTCTTACCAGAACTTACTTTGATTTAATCACTTGAAATTTCTCCCAAATGAACTTTTCTGTCAATGTGTTCTATTGGAACTGGGATTTCAGTGTGTTAGAGGGAAAAACTTATGCTTTTCAGTGAGTTTCATTAGTTTGTATGATTTCTTTAAAAAGATATTTATTTTACCTGAGTTGCATTGGAAATATTTTTAACCCTAAAAGCCAGTGAGGGAATATTTTAAATCGATAAATGTATCCTGTACCCTCCCTCCTCATCTTTTAATTATGATTTTCTCTAGATCAGGACTTCTATATTTATTGTTTTAGAGATATTTATATGTTATGATTTTAATGTTTTATGCTGTAAACTTCCCAGAGCCATTTCATTATGACATGGACAGCAAATAAATGTAATAAATAAGTAAAAAATTGGGAATAATCACATCAAATCTTTGTTATTAAGCTACCTTTGCCTCTTCATGACAGAGTTCAAGCTCATTTTGATGGTTTCTCATACTCTATTCATTCAAGTGTTTCTAAAAATGTGTATATATATATATATATATAAAATTCTGATGAAGCTCTTGCCTATTTGCATCAGCCAAAATTCAATGTATTCAGCTGTTCCCAACACAGAGAAGACCAGGTTGTGTGTGTACCTGCCAAGTAGCTATTAAATCTGAAGAGCCTGTCATGGAAAATTAAAGAATGTGCAATCATAAGTCAACTCCACAAAAGTAGTTGCACTCGCAGGGATTAAAAGCCAGATTTTCAACATGAAGCTCAAATCTGCTGTTCTGGTAAACTAATCTGACAGTTTTGTTTCCTCCCATGTTATTTAATTATTTTAATCCACATTATTCCTGTTTCATAGATGAAGGAATCTGCAAAACATAGTACATTTGCCTACTTAAATACTTACTTATTTTTCACCTATTTCTAATCAGCAATGTTTATAAACTCTGTTTTTACAGTCCTCTATATGACTACCGGTAATTTCTTAATTTTTTTTTTAAAAAAATATTACATTTATTTGCTGGCCATCTTGCTATCAATTTTCCAAGTGATAATGTGTGCTGTGTTTGAAATTTGCACCAGGATATCTATAAAGCTTGAATGAGAATGCTCATGTATGCCACTTAAATGTATTTTCAGTATGGTGTTCCTCAATAGCAGCATTTTTCAAACTTGGCAATTTTAAGATGTGTAAACATCCCAGAATTCCCCAGCTTGCACTGTGGGAAATTTTGGGAGTTGAAGTCCACATAAAGTTGGCAAGTTTGAGAAATGCTGGTATATAGCACGGGTGTCAAACTGGCAACGTCATATTGCTGTCATGTGATCTATCATGACGTTTCTTCTCTTCGCGGAGATCGGGTGATTGTGGCCTGTACATGAGGCATCCGGCCCATGGGCTGCCAGTTTGACACCCATGCTCTACAGCAAAGAAGAAACAATTTGATATGCAGATTCAGGTATAGATTTTCCACAAACCAAGAAACTAACCTGGTTTTAATTCTTAAATGTGTTTGCTTGTCATGCCCATTACAGATATACATTCAGTCCTAATTGTTCCACTTTTATTCTCATGGGAAGCACAGTAAATTTTAATGGTTGTGCCTGAACATTAAGAAGCAAAGTAGTAGCTGTAGGGGTGGAAAAGCATTCAAAACGTTACATTAGAAATGGTATAATGACATTCTCAAGCTGTTCATCGGGATTTACATTGAAGTTAAGGGTATAATTGTCTTGAACAATTCTTAAAAGGGTCTTATAATCTCATCATATTCTATCCTCAGGACAATTCTGTAGGCTTTTCTCATCTCATTCATCCATTTTGAGACTTTCAGTCTTATGAAAATGATGCTCTCCCACTTTAATTATAGGGCTGGTTTAGAATGCATTCTGTTGTTTTCACCCTGTTACTAGTTCACACACTGCTTGTTTATAGCTTTCCAAAAACTCATTTTTAATAAGGTCAGATTTGCAATTTAAATTAATGTTAATATTTCTTGCAAACTCCAGAACAGTTTGTTTATGGAATGGCATGTAGATTCTATTAGAAATTTATGGGGTTTAGGTTTTTTCTTTTTTAAAGACACACTTTATTTCTTTTTCAAAAGATATATCATAGGAAATAAATAGCTCTGCCTTTTCCCTTTTCCATTAAAAAACTCAAAACCCAGAACAATAGAAATGAAACAATTAAGCATTAAATTCAGAGTTTGAGTTGACAAAATAATTCTTAGTGAGCTATCTCTTTATGCAAATTAGGCATCTTTCTCTGTTGCAAGTACTCTGCACTTAGGACTTAAGTTGACGAATTTTTGAAATAAATCAACAGAATTTTTATTAATGTTATTTTGACCATTGCATATGTTTCCTTTCATTCATGGGAATCAATGTTCAAACATTCAATATTATGCATTCAAACTATTTTAGCCTATTAAAAACATTGGTTACTCTGTTGTTTAATATAGTTGGAGACAGATTGTCTGAATCATATGTTATATTCTAGATAATCAAACCAGAATGACTAGAGATCTATATTTTATTACTGTGTTTCCCAGAAAATAGGACATGTCCCGAAAATAAGGCCAAGCCTGATTTTTGGGGTGGGCATAAATATACACCCTCCCCCGAAAATAAGCCTTAGTAATGGGGTGGGCGTGGCCAGCACAGGAGGCAGCCCTTCCCTTCCCCGGTCACCACCTGGAGGTTCAGCCCCTTAATTGCTGCCCGCTGATCAGCTGAGCCAGCGAGGGCTGTGCAACTTGGCCCTGATCTCCAGAGCACCTCCTCAGCTGCCGGCCTCCTCCCCCCTTTCCTGCTGATCTTTCTTTACTTGGGATCTCAGCACAGACACACATCCCCAAAATGCTCCATCTGAAGCCTTCAGCCTTGCAATCCTGGAAGGGCCATCTGTGCTGTGAACCCAAAGAAAGAACGTTGTTTGTGTGTATGTGAGAGAGAGAGAAAGGGAGAGATCCGATCCAACCTCGGAGAGTTATCCAGGGCGGGCAGCAACATTCTCTCCATCCCCCCTCTCTCTACACAACACACACAGAGGTCCCTTAATCCCCCCCAAACCAAGGCAGCCGCATCCCTTCACTAATCTGCTTTCCAGCTCTGTTCTCCACCATCACATGCAGGGCAAGAAAAGTACTCTGTGGGACTACGGTAAAAACACCTCCCAACTTCGCGAGATTTTTTTTCTTCATGAGAAGTTGGAAGGTCTGAACTACTGTTTTTTTTTTTTTACTGTAGTCCAACAGACTATGGGCAGGGGAGAACGGAGCTGGAAAGCAGGTTAGTGAAGGGATGTGGCTGCCCTGGGGGGGAAGGGGAGAGTTTGGCATGGGTGATCTGGCTGAAGGGCCTTCAGGTAAGCCGATGCGGGGCCTTGGGGCAGCTCGGCAGCCCCTGCCTTGCTTTTTCCTCCACCCCCCCCACTGCCTTGGTTTGTTCTTCTTTGCAACATGCAGCCTCTCACAGTAAGGAGAATTGCAGGCAATTCTCATTACTGTGAGAGGCTGCACGTTGCTTATGGGCAGTGTGCAGTGCTGCATCTTCTGTAATGTTGACAGGCAGGCCAGAGATGTGTGGGGAGGGGGCCACCTGGTAGAGCCCTGAAGGCAGAACCGGGGGTAAAGGGCTCCTGGCCTGTGCGAATGGGCACGCTGTGGGAGCCTTGGGTCAGGGAGGCAGCAACCGAAAGCAGTGAGGCTCAGGACGGGTTCGGCTCGCTGCTGTACACCTCTTGGCCGGTTTATCTTGAGGGGCGGGGAGGCTGCATGATCAGAGCGCTTGGAGAGAGATGGGTGAAGGGGCAGGCAGGCTAGGGGAATTGCCACGCTGGGCCTTTAAGCAGGTTGGGCCTTCGGGGAGGAGGAGGAGGAGGAAGCTGCCGCTCCACCCACCAAGGACAGCCTCCCTGCTCGGAAGCAGAGTGCGGGGAGGACCCGGTGTCCAGCGACCAGGAAAGGCTCACATTCAGGAAGCTGTGGCCACATCGGCCAGCTGCGCAATGCAGGCTCAGCCGCCCCTGCACATCAGGTATGGCATCTCATCTACCCGATCTTCCTGGTTCCCCTCCACCGTTTCTCTTGCTGCTTTTGCAGCCTCAATCGGCTGCAAAAGCAGCTGTGATTCTTGCCGTCTCTTCTCTTGCCAGGCATGGCAGGGCTTCCTGCCTCTCGCTTCTCCCACTCCCCACCCCAGCTGCCACCCCAAAATTGTGTCCCAAAATGATAAGACACCCCCCCCCCCAAATAAGGCCAAGCCCTTATTTCGGGGTTCAAAAAATATAAGACAGGGTCTTATTTTCAGGGAAACACGGTACTTCATCCCTTTCAGGTGTTGCTTATACTAGGTTCCTGTAATATTAAACTTCAGCAGCCTTTGGAAAACACTTTCACTGAGTCCTCCTTGATTTCAGTAGATACTAGCCAGTTTTGGGTAACTATATCTAATTCTTTTTTGTATTTTCTGCAAAGCCTTAAGAGTATATCCCAAAGGTGCTTTTTAAGGAGGCAACTAGACTTTGGTGGGGAATGGAAGGATTTATATTCCTTGTAGAAGCTGGTCATTTGCATCCTTTAGAGAGTTGTTGAGACCACCTGGAGGTTTATCTGTGTCCCAATCCATTCATACCCCCACATCATTCCATGAGAATGTCTGGATGAAATGTCTTCAAAGAAAAAGCACTTTTGGAACAACCATTACCTGGATGACTGAGACTCTCCACAGACTTTTATCTATGCACTTTGGGATGAACACCTTTCGAATGCTGTGGGAATATGAATGGATTTCCAGAAAAATTGCAGACTACAGGAACCATTTGCATTACTCAGGTGATCCTGAGGACACAGATAAAACTCCAAGTGCCTCAACAACTCTCTTGTTGTTGTTAGTTGTGAAGTCGTGTCCGACCCATTGTGACCCCATGGACAACGTTCCTCCAGGCCTTCCTGTCCTTACCATCCTCTGTAGTCCATTTAAGCTCACACTTACTGCTTCAGTGACTCCATCTAGCCACCGCATTCTCTGTCATCCTCTTCTTTTGCCCTCAATCTTTCCCAGCATTAGGCTCTTCTCCAGCAAGTCCTTCCTTCTTATTAGGTGGCCAAAGTATTTGAGTTTCATGTTCAGGATCTGGCCTTCTAAAGCGCAGTCAGGGTTGATCTCCTGACCGGTTTGATCACCTCTCTAAAAGGATGCAACTAGCAGTGAAATCTGGCCGGATCTATCCGGTTCATGCGAACTGATAGCGCTGGCGGTGGGAGGCTCCTGCTGGGATGTCATTACATCCTATTTTTACCCTCTGCGCATGCGCAGAAGAGGTGCGCATGTGCATAGCATGCACACATAGCATGCACATTCCCATGCGCTCCCATTCCCAAGCCGGTAGCGAAGGTAAATGGATTTCACCACTGGATGCCACTGTCTAAAAGGATGCAAATAACCAATTGTCTGCAGGAAATATAAATTCTTCCATTCCCCACCATCCAGTCAGAGCTGAAGAAGCTTATTGAATGAGAAGCAAAACATCTTTAAAGAAAAAACAAGAAAATCCAGTTGCCTCCTGAAAAAGCACCTTTGGGACAACTATGACCTGGATGACTGAGAATCTCCCTAGACATCAAGAGTATACAAGACCAGGAACGTGGAGGGAAGTTAATAAGATGACTAACCGGAGCACTAATTGTGCTGTTTGGAATGTCAAGCCAGCAAAATAATATGAAAGGTTGCTCAGTTCACAACAGTAATCCCCATTAAGATGATATTGCTAAGTGTCCAGGGTTGACAGATATTGAAATTTGCTGTAGTACAATGTCAGATACTATCATCATAGAACATTTCCACTCAGTTCCTAACAAAATGGCTTGAGAATATTTATTCAGTTGATAACCTTTTGTAAGGTAGAGGTATAGGCAGCCAGCCATGAATTTAAGAAAATGGGAGAAGAACAAGGGTCAGATCTGAAAGAATCACTGCCAATTCAGTCCAGGGATTACACTGGGAATGAATCAGGATTTGAGATATTACGGATAGCTCTTTAGATGCCTATCAAATGAACCATTGGCTAGGTGAGTAGGGCAAAACTATTCAATCCTTAACCACCTAGAGAAATTTTTCAATTTGTAGACTTGGGCATTTATCACATGGTACTATTGTGGATAAAATAGAAAAGTCCTAATTCTAACTTAATAAACAATCCGTAAGCTTATAAATAATTTATAAGCAAATGTACCTATATAATGAAAAACAAAAATGCCCTTTTCATTTAGGGCAGAGTAAATATTTTGCTTGCCTAAATCCTCAATTATAGACCTTGGGTTATTTATTCCATTTTATTTTATTATTTTATGTTGTCATTTTATTTTTGTGAAATAGTGAGTTATTTATTTTATTTATTTGATGCTTTCAGGCTGTGAAGATTTTGGTTTCAGGAACTGAGAAAATTGCATGAATGATTCCTTTGTGTGTCATTATGACTGTGATATGAGTTTTTATAAAAACTATTCTTTAGAAAGTTTCCAAGCAAATCTTCTTGCAGTAGCTGTCTCATTTCTTCTATGTTGGATGTGAGATATTCCTCTATTATTTATAGCAGTAAAGATCTTCCAGGCTTAGAGGTTAAATCAAGGAATGGCAGGACAATTTTACTAATGAAAATTGGTTGCAGAAAGAATATTATAATTGGGGCCTTCAAGTCAATAGTTCACTCTGGTGATTCATGTTTACTTGAGACTTCTGTTGACTCCATTTGAAAGCCGTCACTAGATAATTGAGCCATAAGTTCTTAATGTATTTTGAAGGCATGCATGTATAAACACACATATGCCATACATATTTTACGCACATACACATAAGAAACTAAATAGAAATGCATGTCAATCAGACTTTAAATAAATTCATGGGTTTGTAATATATTGTCACTTAAGTTTAACCCAATGAATGTATTTAGTTTGGACAGATTTGCACTTATTTTTACATTACATCATAATTATGTGCATCAGCCACAATAGCACTAGAGATGGTTAAGACTATTTCGTAATGCTAGTAAAGGGACTCCTGCAGCAAGCGGAGATTTTGTCAAAACGATGAAATACATATCATAACATCAAAGGTAAGCGTTTCCCTTTCCTTGTGGCATTATGGCACAAGTAAAAAGTAGGCAGAGTTTACATTGTAATTTGATGCACATCTTATCATTTAACCTTCCTGTGGATGCCCATGGGTTGAGATGAAGATATCTCAAAAGGATTGCAACAATTGCATTATGTAATGCTCTCCAATGTTCCAATTATTGGGCTTTAATTTCCATTTACATATGGATGGCAAAGAGCTGGAAAAGTTAGCTTATTTCATTTAATAAGTTACTCATATTTAGAAATGATTCTGAGCAGTGGCGGGATTCAAATAATTTAACAACTGGTTCTCTGCCCTAATGATTTCTTCCAACAACCAGTTCACCAAACTGCTCAGAAAGTTAACAACCGGTTCTCTCGAAGTGGTGCGAACTGGCTGAACCCCACCACTGTTCTGAGTCAATTTTGGATGAGCTTTGGTTAGCTAGATCTCTACATAACCATATTAATTAAACCCACTATTAGTTTTCCATGACTAAAGCAAGATGGATAGATAGCTTGCCCACAGGTGGCCAGTTAATTATTTTTACCTGTGTAACTTTACATTTTAATGCTTGCTTACTTTTGAAATCATTTTTCACCATACAAACATTTTTTTTTTAAAAAAAGCCTCTCTTATCTGGCAGCTGTTTTACGTATAGTGCTGCCAGTAAAACGGAAATATGAAATCCATCTGAAAAAAAATATGCTTTGAGAATAAATAATAATAGTTTTGAATGCCTGCTGAGTTTTAGAAAGTGGAATCTTTCTGTGGTTTTCATCAAACAAAATATTGCTCATTGAGAGAAAATTGGAATAAATCAAAAGAACAGTTTTGCATTTTGTCTGTCTTTAGCTTTGATAGTGAATCTTAGTTCTGGTTTTCAAAGAATGTGTAAGTAAGCCTTTCTGACTGATTTTAGGAAAATTCTGCACTTGTTTTTAAATTTCAAAAGTTATTTCTCATGGACTGTTGGCAATATTTATAATCAAAGCCTACCTTGTACCAGTCTCTGGCTTGTTCTCTAGCTCCTATAATCCCTGTGAACATCTCACAAAAACTTGTTCTGATGAGTTGTTGTTTTTCTTGGTATATCCAACTGCTGCTGATCCCTATAATTGTTTTTGTGACAGAAACGCCTCTCCAACCATCTGTTTGGGGAGAGAAAAAAAAAAGTTATTCTGGTTACTATCAAAACCCTCCCCACTTCAGTTTCAGAGACCTTCAAAAGAGAAATGGGTTTTTGCATCTTCAAAAGGAGAATGACATTCTGTTGTCATAGCAATAGTAATAGTACTTAGACTTATATACTGCTTCACAGTGCTTTACAGCTCTCTCTAAGCAGTTTTACAGTGTCAGTATATTGCCCCCAACAATCTGGGTTCTCATTTTACTGACCTTGGGAGGATGGAAGGCTGAGTCAACCTTGAGCCAGTCAGGATCCAACCCCTGGCAGTGGAATGCAGTTAGCCTGCAGTAGTGCATTCTAACCACAGTGGCACCATGGCATAGCTAATGAATGTTATGGAGTGTTTTAAATTTTACTATATTGTTCTTTGTTCTGCAGTTATCTAAGTTGCAGCACCAATCATCTTCAAACAGTCAATCCATGGTGCTTCTTGCACCTTGCCAAGCATGAGAAACAGTGCAGACTTCTAATATTCTTTACAACAGTTGCAAAGAAACTTATCTCTCCTCCCTCTTTAAAATTATGCTACATTTTTCTATATTCCATATTTTTCCATATTCAACGTTTTTTAAATCAGCAAATCCTTTTGAAAGAGTATCAAGATGAGGGCCAATCTTAACTCCACAGAGATGATACCTCCACAAGGAGGAGCCACAATGGAAAAGGCCCTTCTATTTGGTCCCACTAGACCAGGGATGTCAAACTTGCATTGTAACGGCATCATCATGTGATGTATTGTGACTTTTCCCCTCTTTGCTAAACTGGGCGTGGGTGTGGCCAGCGCGTGACACATCTGACCCATGGGCCACGAGTTTGAGAGTCCTGCACTAGATGAAGCATCTTCATGGCTAGTTAGTGGTATATTTATTGGCTTCTTGTTCCATTATTGTTGAAGATCCATCACTTCAAAATCTTCATAATTGATTTTAAACATGACTCATTTACTCTTGTCATCAATTCGGTCTCTTTAATTTTTATTTATTTTTATATTTAATTTTTATTCCCATCTCTTCATTGAACTTCTTGACTTTGATTCATTTTGGCTATCAGGATAGTGTCATCAACACAGCACAAGTTATTGATGTTTTTTCCTTCGGTTTTGAAAAAAAATTCATATTTCAAGTAAGCTTTCCTTAATTTATATATCTACTAGCTGAATATCCATGCTCCGCTACGAAACTATGTGATTGAGCTTGATAAATCGATACTTACAGCTTGAAAATTAATGAGTAGTTACAATTGGCCTATCCTCTCCCCTTCTTTCCCTCAGCCTTGCCCCACAGAAGCTTCCCCTATCCTATCCCCTTCTCTTCCTCAGCCTTGCCCCACAGAAGCCCCCCTATCCTATCCCCTTCTCTCCCTCAGGCTTGCCCCACAGAAGCCTCCCCTATCCTATCCCCTGCTTGCTGCTGTGGAAGTAAAACTGAAATTGAAACTCCTCTCCTCTGCTTGTGTTTTGCATTTGGAACAGCTTTCTTTTCAGGTGGGGAGGGGGAATAAATCCTTAGCATCAGAGTGTGTTAATAATAATGTAGGAAATACTAATGCTCTGATGGTCATTTTGAAAAATCCTTTCCTAGTGGGCACCTAGATGCCTAGACCTCTTTGCCAACCTAGAGTCAGTCTAGCATGTGATGTTAAGGTTATTGTATGATAGTTTGCACAATCTATTAAGTCTTCCTTTTTTGGTATTGGAATGAACAGTGCTTTTTCTAATCTGTTGGCCACTGTGCCATTTTTCACATTTACTGGAATATCTTGGTAAGATTTTTTTCTGATTCTTCTTCAGTACTGTACTTCTTACTGTACTTACTGTACTGTCAGTATTCTATCAATTTCTGTAGATTTCTGACTTGGCTATAATTGCAGTCCTAATCTAACTTCATCTTCTAGGACTAAAGAGTCTTATAAGTATGGAGTATCCTCTGAGGTATCTTGGATGTTGATATCTCTCCAGTACAGTAGTTTGGTATATTCCTTCCATCTTACCTGGCTTCCTTTGAATTGGTTGCTGGCCATTGGCATCCTTTAACATACCAATTAAAGATTGGAACCACTTTCTAAGTTCAGAGATCTTTTGAAAGACTTCCTTCTTTCCCCATATCTATTACCATCCTCAATGTCTTTATACATGTTGTTGTAATACTGCTTCTTGTCTCTTCTAGCAGCTCTGTGAAACTTTTTGTTAAGTTCCTTTCAGAGAAGGAAGCCAACACTAATACTGTCTCAGGTACCTCCTCAAAATGCACTGTTCCTTTTTTAGCTGCCATGAGTGCCAAGAAGCAGGGCAAATACCAATAACCAGAGAATATTGCACCTTGGCACAGTGAGTGCCTTGCTAGCAAGCTGCAAAATGCTGACTGCCAGAAAGCCTTGTGCCTCATTATTGGCAACCACAGGGCAGGGAAAGCTTCCAGCAGTGCAGCCTGGTAGGGAGAGGACTTAAACTGTTCAGGGACGGCCTTTGATTGCTGGAAGTAAGTTAGGCTTACTTACTTGGTATTGTGCTTTGTGCATTTCTGCTCTTGACTCAAGCTTCATTTTGTCCTCAGTGTGTTCCTGACTGAGTCTCTGGCTCACCCCTCTGTGTTTTTCATATATTGTGTGGTATTTGATCACGAACCTTCCAACTTGCATTATGCCTTCTCATCAGCCTCTAATAAGCTATTGTGCACATGCATATTCCTTCTCTTGCTTCCCCAACAATTCCTCTGTTGCCTCTCCCCTGCTTGTCTGCTGGCAGCCCCCATCCCAAGTAGTCCCAAGTCTTTTACCCTTCTTTTGGAGAAATTGGTCCACTTCCAAGTAAAGCACTAAACTACATCCATCCTCTAAACATTTTTTGTTTGTTTCTTTATTAAGCATGTGTTGGGACCTATAAGAAGTCTAAAGGTATTCTGTTAAATAAAGATGTTACTGAAGACTGGGACTTTGATTTTCAATACATCACATATGTTGGTTGTTTTCTTAAAAGGGTGAGAATTATATTAATGTTAGGTAAGGAACCTATTAGATGACACTGCTGTTATTCTGTTGTCCATAGGTGTCATGTTACGCACTTTTCTTCTTTATATGTGTCTATATTACTCTACTCAAGGACTAATAATGTGGCAGATAATGGCTTAGCATTTCTGGTCACCATCTTACAAAATGAAATTCAATGTAGAGAAAAGTAAAGTCTTACACTTAGGTAAGAAAAACCAAAAGCACACATATAAACTGGGGGAAATCAGGCTTAATAGCAGTGACTGTGACAGGGATCTTGGAGTCTTAGTGGACAATCAGCTAAATATGAGCCAGCAGTATGCATCAGCAGCTAAAAAAGCCAACACAATTATAAGTTGCATTAACAGAGGGATACAATCAAGATCAAGTGAGGTACTAATACCACTCTATAAAGCCCTAGTAAGACCACACCTAGAGTACTGCATCCAGTTTTGGTCACCACACTATAAAAACTATGTTGAGACTCTAGAAAAATGCAGAGGAGAGCAACCAGGATGTTTAGGGAACTGGTGACTAAAACATATGAAGAACGGTTACATGAACTGGGCATGGCTAGTCTAGTGAAGAGAAGGACTAGGGGAGACATGATAGCCGTCTTCCAATACACAGAGAGGAGGGGGTCAACCCCCAAAGCACCTGAAGGCCAGACAAAGAATATTGGTTGGAAACTGACAAAGGAGAAATTCAACCTAGAAATGAGGAGGAACTTTCTGACAGTGAGAACAATCAACCAATGGAACAGTTTGCCTTCGGAAGTTGTGGGAGCTTCATCACTTGAGACTTTCAAGAAAAGATTGGACTGCTATTTGTCAGAAATGGTATAGGGTCTCCTGCTTGAGCGGGGGGTTGGATTAGATGACCTATAAGGCCCCTTCCAACTCTATTAATTTGTTAAATCTGTTAAACCAGGAAACCATCTATATTTGAGCAAGATTTGATATATCCTTTTATGGAGCATTTAGGTGCATTGTCTCACTTGTTTACCTGAATTACACTTCATTAATGTCTTGCCATCTGTTTAGGCCACAGAGTCTTGTGAACAATCTATCAATTAACCATGATGGTTTTGTTCGCTTCAGAATCTGGCTGGGACTTTTGGCTGAATTTTAAAATGGTAATTTTAAATGTTTTATCTAGATTTCCATCAATTTTGGCAGTCTTATTAATCCAGATTTATGCCAGTGAACATATGGCTTTTCCATTTAAAGTATACTGTGGGACTCACAAGAGGGCATTGTGGAGAATGAGAATTTCTGTCCAAATGGCTATGTAGACAGAGCATTAAATCTTGCCTTTCTATTTGCTGGTTCCCTATAGGCCAGCACTATACTAATTATCTCCAAAATGATTGATGTTCACTTTTGCAGGTGGAATGTGTGTTATAATTTTTCATTCTTCGATTTATCTCCTTTTAACAGCTGATTATTGCTTTGTGCAGGGGATTGTGAGAAGCGTTTCCAAAGGAAATGCTTTGATTAAAAAAAATGAAAATCTGTATGATGGAATGATTGTTTTGCTCCTTCTTTAACATACAAATTGAATTGGTTTCCATTGGTTTAATTGCTGGAGGCTTTTTAGAAATAAAATGAGACGACTGAAACATTCTCAACCTTGGCGTTGAGATTAAAGTAGTCTAAAAGTTAAAGAGACAACTGTGAGAAGAGTAATAAGAGTAATAAGTAAGCTTTTGCTTATAGTCATTTGTCTGTAACAAATAGGTGATACTTTATAAAATGCTATTCATGCTTGCCCATTGTACTGTCAGAAAATACATCCCCGGCCGCCATATAAGGATTGTTTCCTAATTTCTTTCTTACCACCACTATTATATTAGGTCCAGATATTTTAAATTACTAACCATCCATCATGTATTATTCCTCTCCTATATCACTTCTGCCTCCAAAGGTGTAGAAAACTGCGACAGGGTAAATTGTAATGTGCTTTGGTGACCTGGCCCCATAAGTGCCCCAATTCCCTTCTGCAATATGTTCAGCTATGTGGCTGGGCTGGAATGGATTGTTTTTTTGTTTTTTTCAGTCTTCTTTTCTTTTAAAAGATCTGACCTGTAATTCATTAGCTGTGCAGGCACCCGGATGATATCCCAGTAAAATTGACTACAGTGTCAATTTTGGGGAAATTGCCCATCAAATGAAATGTAAGACTTTTGTTTTCTTCTTAAAGAACTTTCTTTTTTTTGAAAAAAGGAATCCCAGGTCCCACTAAGATAAATAATAACATACATCTTTTATTAATGTTACACTGGAGTTTTTGTTAGTTCTACAATTAAAAGACAAGCACAGATTTTTCATGGGAATTTCAGCACTATTGATATGATCGATGTTGATGTCCAGATTCAATTCCATTTATCCATGTCCAGTATATCATCACTGCAATATCACATGGTAACTTGCTTGCGTGAGTTGAACAATCACAAAAATAACACTCATATCTTGCCACATAATTTCTGAATGCAGTCCTTTCCAGTGGAGTCAGTTTTCACCGGGATAAAATAGAGCAAAATTAAGGGATTATATACAAGGGATCAGTGGTGGGATTCAGCCGGTTCTCTCCAGAACGCGTGAACTGGTAGCGGTGACTGTGGGAGGCTCCGCCCACCCACCTGGACATAATGTGCGACTACTGCGCATGTGTAGAAGGACATGTGCATCTGCAGAGGTGGTGCATGCGAGCGAAGCTAGCACGTGTGTGCACTCACATTTGCAAACCGGTAGGGAAGGTAAGTGAATCTCACCTCTGCAAGGGATGCATTTGTTTGTCGATGCATATCTGATTTTACAAATAAGTTTCTTCATTCAGTCCAGCTCATTGGCATCCTTCAGTCTCAAGCGACTATGGTATCGTGCTCTGGAAAGAGGTCCTAAAACAGCATCTAGTGTGACTAAAAAGGCCAATTTGAGAGTGGCAATCCCTTCCACATTGAGGGCAGATACATTCTGTCCCCTGCCCAGCCCCTAGTCCATCCCAGTCCATCCAATGCCTCAGTCCAGCATTTTTCAAGATTCAACCAACAAACTGGAAATGGAAAAAATTAATCTCTTAGATGGGTGTCCCAAAGGTGGTTTTTCCAAAGGCAATTGGATTTTCTTGTTTTTTCTTGAAGAAGTATCACTTCTCATTCGAGAAGCTTCTTCAGTTCTGACTAAAGAACAGAAGAAGCTTCTTGGATGAGAAGGGAAACATCTTCAAGGAAAACTAAGAAAGTACATTTGCCTTTTGAAAAAGCACCTTTGGGACAACCTTGATCTAGATGACTGAGAATCTCCATAGACATCTTCCAATGGGCAGACAACCCACATTATAAATGGCCTCTGCAACATCCCAAGATCTGCTAAAATGCAATGGCAAAGCAATTTTTAGTGGTGCAGTTTTTCATTTTTTTAAAAAACTAGGATGGGAATGGAAATAAGAGGCCTCTAGGAGGCAGATCACTTATATTTTCCACCCTTAGGATAGTCAGATTCCCCTAGTCAATGTTTTGAAACCTTGCAACCCAAAATTTGGCCATTTTGCTATCTACATTTCAGAGGTAAGATTTTGTGGCATTTGAAGGTTTACCTCCTAGATGTTTCTTCTTCCTATAACTATAAGGTGACCAGACGTCCCGGTTTTGGCGGGACAGTCCCGATTTTTAGCAATTTGTCCCTTGTCCTGCGGCGTTTCAAAAAAGTCCCGATTTTTCATTCTGCCTCCTGGGTCCCGCTGCCTCTTGAGCCCCAGCTGATGGCTAGAAGAAAAAAAAAACTGTTTAAACTCTTGCCCGGGGCTTCAAAGGGCCGCCCTACAGGCAATCAGTGTAAAGAGTTCCTGAAGCAGTTTTTTTCCCCCTAGCTAAGCTGCAGAAACGAAAGCGAAACCAGGATCTTTGGTGCAACGTGACAAAATGAGGCAGAGAGAGATTTATTTTTATTTTTATTTTTCCTCCCCCAAAAAGGTAGGTGAAAAACTGCAAACAATGGGAAATTTAGGAGGAGAGTTCAAGATTTTAAAACACAAAAGAAAAAAAAGCTGTATTTAACTAGGGAATTGTAATAATTGAGATACTATTAATTGTATATTGTGTTGAAAGCAGAAATGGTTAAGTTGTGGTTCAGAGGAATATATGGGGGAAATTATTTGGTTTATTATTATTGGTAAATATAATTAATTGATTTGTAAGAAATTGGATTGCATGGAAATAATTGGAATATTCATGTTCATATTGATTAATATACAAAAAAGATAGTTTTATAACTAATTGATTTATATTAAAATGTTGAATTTGTATTAAACAACTGTATTACATAATTACATAATTAAACAATGTGAGGATGGATATAAAAATAGATGACAATGGGAAGGGGTATAATATAGAATAGAAGGGAAAAATTGAATTTGATTAAGATTAGAGATGAGGATGAAGGGTAATATTGTTTTTTTAAAAAAAATATATGAATAAATATGGCAAAAAGGAAATATAGAAATTGTAAATTTAATTGAAGTGACTAAACACTGTTTAAATTTGTAAACCGGCCAAATACTCTGTTCAAAGAAAATAAATTGTATGTATGTATGTGTGTTTCTAATTACTGCTATTTATTCATATTTGTTCTCTTTTATTCTTTAAAGTTTAACCATTCATTCTTTATCTTAATATCTTTATATTTGTTTGGGGTTGGCTTTCTTCCCTTTCATCTTTTTTATTATACAGCAATCTTTCTCCTCAAACCTACCACCTCTCTCTTTTCTTTCCTTCTTACTTTCTCTTCCCCCCCTCTTCTTCTCCTCCCTACTTCCTCTTCCTTTCTCCTTCTCCTCCTCTCTTCCTCCCCCTCTTACCCTCACTCCTACTCTAATTTCCCTTCCCTTCCTTCATCCCTCTCTATTGCTGTATCCTTTTATGCATATGGACTACTCAGAGGGCTGAAAAAGTTATTTTTGACTGGTCCTCGCACTTTTGACCAGTCCTCGAACTTACGACTGTCTTCACATTTTACGTTTTTTGCCCTATCTTATCACCATGGTGAAGAGAAGCAGTTGTGAAATGAGTGACATGGTTGTTAAGGATGCTGCACGGGCATAAATGTGAGGATGGTCATAAGTGTGAGGACCAGTCAAAAGTGTGAGGACCTGTCAGAAATGACTTTTCAGCCCTCTGGTTAGTCCTTTTGTGCATATGGACTACTCAGAGGGCTGAAAAAGTTATTTTTGATTGGTCCTCGCACTTTTGTCCAGTCCTCAAACTTACGACTGTCCTCACATTTTACATTTTTTGCCCAGTCTTATCACCATGGTGAAGAGAAGCAGTTGTAAAATGAGTGACATGGTTATTAAGAATGCTGCACGGGCATAAATGTGAGGATGGTCATAAGTGTGAGGACCAGTCAAAAGTGTGAGGACCTGTCAGAAATGACTTTTCAGCCCTCTGAGTAGTCCCTATACACATAGCCATGGCCACCCGGTCACATGACCAGCTAGCCACGCCCACCCAGTCACATGGCCTCCAAGCCATGCCCACACAATAAGCCACGCCCACAATGGTGTCCTTACCAATGTTAAAATCTGTTCACCTTACCCTATACACATAGCGATGGCCACCCGGTCACATGACCAGCTAGCCACGCCTACCCAGTCACATGACCAGCTAGCCACGCCCACAATGTCCCTCTTTACCAATGTTAAAATCTGGTCACCTTATATAACTACCCTTAATTTCCACAGAAAAATGAGGAATGGACAAAACCTCACCTTTGCCCATTCTGATGATACCTGTGGCCCTCCAGATTATTACAGGAATGAATCATAATGATGGTTTGCCAATAAAATTTTCCCACCCCACATTTAGAAGATTATTTCTGCTCACTAGTTCTATTATGCCCAGGCTAGGCAGGGACCACTGTACGTAATGCTGTGCACAATTGATAATTTATGTCAGAATCGGATCATCGGTCATATTTGCTTGCTTTTTAGTTATAGACCTAGAATAGTAAATTTCATTTTTCATTTCTTTCCTTGTTCTTAATCCTGTTTGGGTCCCTGGAACGTCTAAGTCTAAATAATTCTTTGAACGAAAACTTGATAAAGTGATAATCAGTGTTTTAAATCTTTGGAAGTTAATAATCTAGCAGTGATAGTGGTGTTCTCAGCACTCGAAATAATTAAGGTGCCAGTTTCCTCTGCAGGTGAAAGTTATTATTTAATGGAATAAAGAATGATTCCAATTTAATTTATAATATTTTCACTGCTTTTAAATATTTGTTAGCATTCTAAATTAGTGCTCACTAAAAGTTGGAAAAAGAAGAGTGGTCTCATTAAGATTTATAATTTGCTTCTGAACTTCTGTTTTACTATAAAGTAAAACATACTCTCTCTTTCTGTATGTGTGTTTATATAATCATATTGCTTAAAGGGAACTTGAAGAAGGTAGAATAGAATAGAATAACAGAGTTGGAAGGGACCTTGGAGGTCTTCTAGTCCAACCCCCTGCCTTCAGACAAATGGTTATCCAACTTCTTCTTAAAAATTTCCAGTGTTGGGGCATTCACAACTTCTGCAGGCAAGTTGTTCCACTTATTAATTGTTCTAACTGTCAGGAAATTTCTCCTTAATTCTAAATTGCTTCTCTCTTTGATTAGTTTCCATTGATTAGGTCTATAAAGAAATGCATTTAAAATAAAAAAATAAATGGAACCAATAAATGGACCATCTTCCTGCCTTCAAATAATATTGCCATGTAATATGCATCATTATGAACAGTGGTTAGGAACCGGTGTTATATGGCACTCTTATTATGGTTCTCATCTGCCAAGTGTGGGCAGCTGCATACCCTGGAAAACCTTCAAAGTCAGATCCATTTGCAACAATCTTTTCTCTTTCCTTGCCCCTTAATGTACAGTCAACCTCAACACTACCAAACTCTTTATGCAGGCACTTGGACTAGTGGAATTGCCCAATTAGTGGAATATTAATAATTTTAGTCCTGACACCATTTTTTAAAGTATTTTTTTCTCTTGCATTTTTTTTTTAAAAATCACTATGTTGCTTGAGTTAGGTGCTCATATAAATGTTCTAAGTAACAGTAGCAGAGGTGGTATTCAGCAGGTTCTGACCAGTTCTAGAGAACTGGTAGAGGAAATTTTGAGTAGTTCGGAGAACCGGTAAATACCATCTCTGACTGGCCCCACCCCATCTATTCTCTGCCTCCTGAGTCCCAGCTGATTGAGAGGAAATGGGAATTTCGCAGTAACTTTATTTATTTATTTATTTATTTATTTATTTATTTATTTATTTATTTATTTATTTATTTATTTTGTTGCATTTCTATGCCTCCCAACTCTGGGCGGCTTACAGCAGACAATAAAACAATGCAACAATATCCCATACAAAAGTTAAAAGAAGACATTAAAACATTAAAACGTTAAAACACATACACTCCAATTTGTGTCCTGGTCTTGCAAGATCACTATAACGAGATCAACGGCCCCAGGCCTGCCAGAAGAACCAGGTCTTCACCGCTTTCCAGAAGGCCAATAGGGTGGGGGCGGTCCGGACTTCAGGAGGTAATTGGTTCCAGAGAGCCGGGGCAGCCACAGGGAAGGCCCTCCCCCGTGGGCCCGCCAGCCAACATTGTCCCCTGGAGTGGGGTGGGAATAGAGATTTTACAGTATCCTTCCCCTGCCATGCCCACCAAGCCACACACACCAAGCCATGCCATGTCTACCAAGCCCAGCCCACAGAATCGGTAGTAAAAAATTTTGAATCCCACCACAGAACAGTAGCACATTGCAACAGGCAATTCTAGATGTGATAAAGACACAAACTTCTGGTTCTATTAATCATGTATAAGTTTCTAGTTTTAAAATTAAGATTTTTAAAATCACTGTTTTTTAACTCTTTGATAAAATCACAAGCTTGACAAAGCAATAAATGCTCATTTATTGTTGCAGGGTCTCACATTCCAGGTAGAGTTGCAAGTGGTGCAGCCCAGTGGTGGGTTTCAATTTTTTTTACTACCGGTTCGGTGGGTGTGGCTTGGTGGGCGTGGCATGGCTTGGTGGGCGTGGCATGGCTTGGTGGGCGTGGCATGGCTTGGTGGGCATGGCAGGGGAAGGATAGTGTAAAATCCCCATTTCCTCCCGATCAGCTGGGACTTGGGAGGCAGAAAATAGACAGGGGCGGGGCCAGTGAGAATTTTTACTACCGGTTCTCCGAACTACTCAAAAGTTCCACTACCGGTTCTCCAGAACTGGTCAGAACCTGCTGAAACCCACCTCTGGTGCAGCCCTTATCTAGCTTGAATAACTAAGTATCATTAGAATATTGATGATACTAGATCCTAAATTGGTGAATGATTTCTTTCAATGGCTTCAAGTAGACATTAAAAAACTTGGGAGAAAACAACAATCACTGCAGCTCTCACTCACCTAGATGACTTTTTCATCCCCACTAATGTCAATAAATGCAGTTCACTTATGAAAGAGCAGGATCACTGTAAAGCAGTATTTCCCACTCCTAATCCTTAAGAGCAGTTTAGGAAGATAAAATGGTCAATGGTATCAAAGGGTACTAAGAGATCCCAAAGGACCAGGAGGGATGCATTCAGCTCATGTCATATCTCCAGATAAAATCATCCACTAGTGTGAAAAGTACAATTTTTGCTCAATGCCCAGGTCTGAATTTTTACTGAAACACATCTAGATAATTGGTATCTTCTAAAATGCTTTGCTTTGCATACCCCTACTTTCTCTACAAAAGTGTCTCTAAAGAGGAAGGCTAGGAACTGGACAACACCTGCTTAAATCTGGACCTAGAGAGGACTTCTTCAGTAGGGGGAACACCACCATCTTTTCAAAGATGTAATTGTTCTATAGATGTGTCTTTCTTCATAAAATATTTACCATTAACTATGTCAATATTCAAAATATTTAAGTGGAATCAACATAGACAACATTCTCTGTCTCTGTCTATCTATCTATCTATCTATCTATCTATCTATCTATCTATCTATCTATCTATCTATCATCTAAACAATAACCATTTTCATAATTTATTTGTCCTCAGAAGCTTGTATGTATTTTCGTCTATCACTGTACAGTCTCTTTTATCTGGGTAAAGCAATTTGAAAATACCCACAGGTATTTAATAGAATCTGTGATATAAACAAATCCTATTTTAACCTGCATCTGTACCTACTCAATATATCATCTGCATCTAATAACTTGTATTCCATTTCTATTATATCCTTATGAATTTGGCTATATTATCTTCTTAAACACACTAAAGATCTAATACAAAATTTACAGTTAAAGGAGTTAGAAGAAATCCTTGATACTTATATAAGGGATATAATCCCATTGGCAATTACACAAGAAGAGGGAATTCATTATTTTTTAAATCCACAAAATAAATTCTGCAGGGAATCTATTTTATTTATTCAGTTTTTAGGCACCCACTCACCAAGTGACTCTAGTCAATTATGAGAAGATTAAAAATACCATAGTACAAATAAGATTCTATAAAAGCATATTGTGCCAGGAACAAATAACCGACACAACACACAACTAAAATAGGCTTACATAATTTCCAGTCCTACTATGGGGAAAAACAATTTCTTTAACTGGCAGGGTCCAGGCAACTTCTGTTCACTCTATGCTGTAAAACATTAATTTGACCTATAGTAGAGACTTTCCCCACACCCATCAATGCAAATGACTGTGAATATACTAATTATCTAATATTATTAGAAGCCCAATACTCCATTATAAAATCAGATTGTACAGAGCAAATTATTGAGCAATAATTTAAATAGTTTACATGCCAACATTGTTCTTAAATTTTGGCATTGACATTTCACAAAGATTTTGGATGATAACTCCAAAAATTTATAAGGTCCTTTCCTAAATTTAGAGTAACTTTAATGTATAACTCCTAAGATAATGAACCAATTCTGACATCTTCTAAATTAAGATCACTTATCAATTTCCAGGTCTAAGATGTCTAATATGTGGCCCTTATGTGAGTTGAGCTTGGACAAGCTTATGCTTTCCTTGAAATCTTCCCTCTGAGGATGAGCATTGAAAGCCAAGGAAATTCCATTACCAACCTGGAGACAGTCCAGGGGCTCAGGAAGGGACTCTTATCACATAGCAAGATGGACAAGATGGCATTAGCAGGATTCCTAGCTTATCTCTACTAGCTAGCATCATAGGCAATCATTCATAGCCCCTCCAGAGGAGTGGTGTAATGTTACATAATATTCTGAGGAAAAGTCAGAAATTGTGAATAAAAGTAATTGTCTGTTGCTATTGGGAAAGGAAGTAAAGAAGCTTGAAATAGTGAATTTCTAACTTAATTGAATAATTAAAATTCCACAGATAAGAGTATTATATTTCCTCAGCTTCCAATACTCTATGATATTTACAGGAAACTTTTAGTCTTAAAAAATACCAATGATACAGATTATTGAAAAAACAGGGATGTAAAAACCCCCTTCAAACATGAGATAAGACAGAATGTTTAGAGGCATTAAGGGGAAAAATTCTGTATTTCTGTGCTTTATTATTTTGTCAAAATCTCTTAAGTATCAGACATCTTTTTATTTCATGACTATAGTCACCATCCCTATGAACATTTGATTCAGAAAATCCTGGTAAATAACTGCCATCATCACTCACTGTTGACCACATTGGTTACAGTTGCTAAGAGCTGAAATTTGACTATTACAGGAGAGCCACTTATTTGGTAATCACATATATCTTTTGGACGAATGTGTGTTAAATCTCTGCATTCTGTTTTAATGGAAGTTTGAGACAGTGGTGAAATCCAATTTTTTTTACTACTGGTTCTGTGGGCACGGCTTGGTGGGTGTGGTGTGGCTTGGTGGGTGTTGCAGGGAAAAGATACTGCAAAATGTCCATTCCCACTCCACTCCAGGGGGAAGGATATTGCAAAATCTCCATTCCCACCCCACTCTGGGGCCAGCCAGAGGTGGTATTTTCTGGTTGTCCGAACTGCTAAAAATTTCTGCTACCGGTTCTCCAGAACCTGTCAGAACCTGCCGGATTTCACCCCTGGTTTGAGAGCTAAACTAGTTCAGATTCTAATCCCCTGGTTTTGTATATCTGTCTTATCATATTCCAGAAATGCTTCACTATATTATAAAAAATGTCTGTGCCTATGCAAATTTCGATTATATCCCTAATGGACCTTACTACAAATTGATCTAAATTTAGCAGAACTGTGGGTTACTAAGTGCAAAATATAACCTCAGAGGCACAGTGGTTAGAATGCGGTATTGGGGGCTTACTCTGCCCACAGTCTGGAGTTTGATCCTGATGGGTTCAAGGTTTATTGAGCCTTCTGTCCTTCCAAGGTCAGTTAAATGAGGACCCAAATTGTTGGGGTCATTGTGCTGACATTGTAAACTGCTCAAAGAGTGCTGTAAAGCACTATGGAGCAGAATATAGATCTATGTGCTATTGCTGTAACTACTGATTGTTACAATATAACCCTGATATAACCCTTCAGAGTTATTCTACTTAACAAAAATACAAATCAAGAAACAGCAAGAAAGCATTAGCCAACAGAATGCATGAGCTTTTGTTTCATTTTAAGACTCTGATTTCTTGTGACAACATGATTAGAGTAAGTGGCTCCTGATAAAGTGACAAGGGGATTATGTTTTAAAAGAGAAAATATTTCAAGTAAATGACTATATAGTGAGAACTTGGAGCCAGTAGCTCAAACAGCATCACCATGTTTGATTAATGAACTGTTTTATTGGGCATGCAAATAATATGCTATGTCAGAAGACCATATGTCGTAGATTAAAAAAATATTAAACTTCTCTTGGTGCCAAGTAGAAAATTTAAAGTATCCTTCTGGTAAAATATATCCTTCTGCTTTTTGTTTTTTTAATGACATGTTGGCATTACTATAATTTATATTGTTGATAGATTACATGCCATGTTTATTTAATTCCAAGATAATCCCCCTCCCAAGATTTTAATGTTTTAAAACTTTGTTTTTGTTTACATTAGTACATGCTAAAAATACTGAATCTTTCTAAACATATATTTCTCTTTAACTGCAATGATCCTTGAGTACAAATATAAAACAATAGAGTCTGGCTGCCCTCAAGATAATTCTTGCCCTTTTCTCTTAAAAACCCATATGGTTGGTTCTTCAGCCAGCAATGCATTAAGACTCTTATTGTTTCTCGAAGAATAAAGAGCTTGATCTAAACATCACATAGTGATACGCATGTAGTGATATGAACTTGTGGTTTTTATGGATAGACAGGAAGTTCACAAACTTTATTGGTGCAGATAATATCTTTGTATTTATTTTAGGAAAACAATTCATTGTTTGATTCTATGTTCACTCAATCTTCCTTGAAACTTGTGTCTTGTGGTATAAATTTAAGTTAATTTCCTTCTTAGTCCTCTTGCTACCATTTCTGATAGTCTTGCCTTTTTCTCTGTTTTAAGTTGTCTTCACACTTTCTCTGTTTTGTTCTTTCTTCTTCTCTAGGTCTTGCTTTATTTAACTCTACAACAAGAGTCCCAAACCCCCTGTCTGTGGACCAGCACTGATCTGCCGCACGCCAGAAACCAGTCCATGCAAACAAACAAAGCCCCATTTGCAGTCAACACATGAAACCACACCCACTTTGGTCCATGGAAAAACCTCTGTCCATGGAACTGGTCCTTGGTGCCCAAAAGATTGGGGGTCATTGCTCTACAACATGCTTTGATACGTAATGGGGCAGTACCCACTTGTTTCATATTTCCACTCCTTTTATATATACCCATAACCATATGACACAAAGTCTTGTTTATGCAAGGAAGTCATTATTCATATAGCAATTTTGAGAACAATTTTGAACAATTTTTATAGAGAATGTCAATAGCTTCTGAAATGGTGAGGGTTAGGTTTACAATGTATAGTTAAAAAGGGAAACTATTCAGTTTGCTCTTTCAGAGGGCAAACTATTCAGCTCAGTCTCTCATTTTGATGCTGCTGACACCCCGTTCCCCCCCCTGCAGCATCCCCAGTTACAGTAACTTTAGAGATGCAGATGCAATTTCAAATTATCATTTTGATCTGGAATAATGAATAGAATAGTAATCTCAACGATGGATGTATGAGTCATCACTGTCATTTCTCAAGCTAGCTGCTCCATTTTTTAAGACTCAGGATAAAATTCCCATGTCTTTGTGAAATCAATTACATTTAGATTGATTAATTTGTAAAAATTGCCTTGATAATTCTTATTATGAACTTCTTTTTGATGAATTGAATAGAAGCATTGACCTAGAAAATAGAAATGTTTCCTTGGAATAACATCTTCCCTTGATTTCCTTATAATGCAATACTGTAAAATGTATGTTCCATTGGCTTTGTTGCAGTTTAGTTCCATGTAAATGGATATAGAATTGCAGCTTTAAGGAGATTTTTGCAGAAGCATTCTAGATAGATTTGTAGCAATTAAACAATCCATTTCAATATACCCATTTTTCATAGATAACAGATGATGAACAAGCCCAAAGTTGTTGGTAGCTGTGCAAATTTAGGCAGGATATTGATTGTGCTTAGTGACTGCTGAAGAAAGTTGTGCTTTCAGATCTTTGCAACATGCATCTAGTCTAAATCACTGTTCAGCACTATAGATTTAATCATATAAAATTCTTATTAATTATAGCTACAGAGAGACAGATATGACATCTCCTTCCTTCCTTCCTTCCTTCCTTCCTTCCTTCCTTCCTTCCTTCCTTCCTTCCTTCCTTCCTTCCTTCCGTATGGGTTTGATGAGAGAAGCATGTATTTCTATAACAAGACAGAGAAATATCTACTGTACTACCTTTTTAAAAAATTATATTACTTTCTTCTCATATTATTTTTTGCCTCTTTTTGTCCTTGTAAAATATTTGTGGGAAAAGTAGCCAAAGTTAAACACAATTTTACTTCTTAGTAACTTCAATAGAATAATTACTCTATACTCAATCTATGTTTGGATATTCCTTATTTGAAGAGAATTCAGCATTGTCGAGAATTGAAGTGGCAGGGGAGTAGAGATATTATTTTAATCCCAGTAGGTAATAGAACCAGTCATATACAGATTATATTATATTATGAACATGTGAGGTAAGAAATGAAGTTATGAACTGCTCTGGTATGAAAGAGACTGTATTTTTAGGAACAGAAATATCTCTCTTTCATATGAAGTTGGGGCAGTATATTTTTAACTCTAACCTAGTTTCACTTTACAACATCTCTAGATTGTTAAATTATCCAGATGAAAATAAACCCCATTTTAAATATCTTAGAAAGTAGCAAGGGAGCAAACATGTTATTGGAAAACATGAGCAAATATACCGTACATCAGTAAATTACCTGGAAAAAAAATCCCTGCCATCTGCACATGGTCAGGAAAAGAAAAAGGAACTGAATGAATTATATTGTCTGAATTTATTTTTCAAACAACATTATTTGCAATGAAGACATGGAGAATTGCCCAATTCTACAATTGCCCATTTTTATAAAAGATATGAGGGATAATTTGAGAACCACATTTGCTGAACTGAATCCAAGTTCTTAATATAAAAGAAAGCTTCTCTAATCTTCTATGACCAGCCAAATGCCATCTGGAACTATAAAGGTTACTGAAAAAGAGCAATCAATTTTTGGATCTTCTTTTACAGTCTGTTGACTGCATCCAATAATCCAGTACCTGGCTTTTAAAACAGCTTTTATACTGAACGTTTGCTTCACTGAATTTTCACACTTCCTCACACTCTTTTATGTCCATATTGTAAATGCTGCTATTTTTAATTTTAAATATGTCAAAACTCTCTTAATTGCTGCCTTCAATCATTCTTTTGTACAAACATTTTGTTTTAGCACACAATGGCTGATTTATGCTGCTTTTTATGTTGCTGCCACTCCGTCGGTGTCTCCATTTAATCACACCTATGTATTTGTGGAAAATATAAGAATGTAAGAATGCTTCAGTAGTCCAAAAAGGTATTTGTTTGTTTTTAAAATACTGCAGTCCACAAAATATCTGCAGTTGATGGTCCTGCTTTTATGGTGACAAAGCAATTGAAATAGTGTGGGTATGGTTGAGCTCCCCATCTCCCCGTGTGTGTGTGTGTGTGAGAGAGAGAGAGAGAGAGAGGGGTGGGGGGGAGAGAGGAAAAAAGAGAAAATCTGTAAAAGAATTTTCCAGATTGTATTAATAAAGGAAATTTGGGGTTGGGCAACTACTTACTTTCCCGAAGACCATTCCACAATGAAGGAGAAATGGTATGAATTTCCATGCCAGCAGGGTGAAAAATACTTTTAACAATTGCTCAAATTTATTTATTTAGCAAATTTATAGGGCCAGCCATCTCACATAATACAATTCAATAGTTTTATTGAGCTAAAAATAAGCAAGCAGTGGATTATATATACTTTACAGAGCCATTCAATAAATATTCTGTTTATTGAGCTTAAAAGCAAATATGGACAAGATTTAGGCTCGCAGGATAACTTATAGATGGGAAATACAAAATGTTATTGGCTTTTCATATTTCTCTTATGAAAAACAGATATTGCCTGAATATTGATTATTTGCTACAACTTGTTTCTCTTTTTAACTTAGAGGTATATTGTTTCTAGTACTTTGTAACTTAGAAATATATCTATTATTTTATAAATTGCACAATGCCTTTTCTCCCCAACTTTTGGATGAATTCCATCCCAGTTAGTACTCAGTTACCGACTGCAATAGCAACTAGCAACTCTGTCACTAGGCAGCATGGTCATTAAGCACGATGTCTTGTGAAGACACCCACTTACAGCATCAATTTCACCGTTCCTACTGCAGTCATTAAGTGAATTACTGTGGATCATTATGCACAACATCAGGTGACCCTGACTTGTGCTTCCCTGCTGGCTTCTTCATCGACTTTGCCAGCTGTGAAGATCACAAATGGCGATCACATGACCACAGGACCCTGAAATTGTTGTGATCACCTGCCAGTCATCAAGGGTCTGAATCACCATCATGTGATGATGGGAATGCTGTGACAACTGCAACTTTGAGAACTAGTAGGAAGTCTTGTTTTTCAGTGCTATCGTAACTTTGAATGGTTGATGAACAAGCGGTTGGTGAGGAACAATTATCTGCATTTATTAGAGGGTGTAAACTGGATACTAGAAATGGCCTGTGTGGCCAGATGATGGGATGGATGATTCTTCCCAATTTCTGCAAAAGAAGAGTACATTCTCCAACAAAGTCTGGACTTTCCGTTAACAAGGACTACAAGAACCAAATGGCTGATGTTTCCTCATTGCAATTTAACTGAGTTGTTTAGTGAACCAGGAAGAAGGCTGACTCTTGGAGATAAGTCTGCACAACGAAAGGCATGACATTCATGCAGATCTCTTTGTTAGGGCTAGCAGGGTTGCAAAAATTTGAATGTAAGCCAGGACATCTCTTTGTTGCCATCTATTTGAACTTTTGCAGCTGAATTCTGGGAGTCCCTCCTTTGACCAGCTCATAAATAATTGCAAGAATTCTATCTTTATAATTTATTTAAAATTCTTATCTCTTTTGGAAAAAAAAAAGAAAGCATCAGGCTGAATGAGACGGAAACAGATTTATTCTGTAGCCCAATCTTGTTTGGAAAATATCTTCAGAATTTTGCATGTCTGTTTTCTTTCTCTACCTCTCTGCACTAGCGCAAATTTTTGCAATAAGGAATATTTAAATTTTCTATATTTTTTCCAACTTTGGATTAGTAGTTTATCATTGGAGCAAGTGGGTTATTTATGTTGAGATAAATATCAAAAACTTCTATAAAAATGGAAAGACTGAAATGAATGATCATTCATAAACATATTGTCTTTAAAAAGCTGCAATCTATGCTGAGAATGTTATCCAAATATATTGCAATGTAACGATGCAGTAAGATGAAATAAATTTTTATTTTATTTATTGATAGAGTGGGAGACTAATCTGAAGCTGATATGAACTGGTGTTAATATAGGGAAAGGAAAACAACTTTTACAGTAAGAACAAGAAAATTTCCCAATTTCAATAATACTTAACAAAAATATTTCATGAAGCATATAGTTGTTAAATTCAAATCTGGACAAGAATATTGCTCACACATCTATTATATGAAAGTAGTGCCATTTGCAAATTTATTTTTTTTATTGAAATTGGCTCCAATATTTATTGTGCTTTAAATTCTTGAATGTGTTTCTAACACATTTGGTCATCAACTAAGAATGATATTACTGTAACTATAAGATTATTTTAAGGCTTGCTGAAAAATACTAACAATACAAGTTTATACAGGTAGTGCTTTATAGCAACTTTACAGCAACTTTATAAGATGATAGAACATAATAAAAAATCCCACAGATCTATAGTAGATGCATCAGGATGCATTATGGTATCTTCTCCCATAAGAGAATAACGGTGATGGTGATGATTTTTACTCAATGATGAGAGACAAAAAGAAGTTGGCTATTTTATCTCATGAATGGGTTGATTATGTACTGTTGATGTAATAGTTATTCCTTCATTTCTGTGCATATTAGTCAACAGGAAGACAGGAACATAGTTGATTAAAATTGAAATCCCCCCTTCCAGGTGTCTTGAAATCAACTTGCTCATAATCAGTTTTGGTTGAGCTTGTAGGGGTAGATGTTATGATCGAAGCCCACATTCCTTAGACAGCTCCTTTCTGAATGTAATTGTCTGCTTCCAACTTGTTGAATGTTTGAACATCCCAGCTGCCGTGACAAATATTCTCGAGACATGCTGGCGCTTCTTGTACATTAGCAATGCATGATTATGTTGGGAGAGATCTCTTGTCTCTCCTCTGCCTTAGTATTAAAAAACAAGTTATTGAAAAATGTTTCGTCGGATGAAGCCTTAATAGCAAAATGGCTTGAAATAGCACCACCTTGTATGCATGCCATATGTTTGAGAAATAAATCTTCTTCCCCCAACTCTGCTTTCATGTTTAAATGCATTGCAACATCACCACAAGGGAATGTTTATCTTGTTAACAACATCAATCTTTGCTCTGGCTTTTGTTCTCTCTCTTACCATGATCTCTGCTCCTCCCAATTGGGAACTGTTTCAAATCTACATATTTTTTATAATATCATCTGTATTTCTGACTGCCATCTCGATTTATCCTTTGTTAACTAATCAGGACACATGACAAAACACTGCCTTACAATCCAGCTTTGGATGAAGAGTTTGACTTCATTCAAATTTGTAGCTGGGATTGCATAAAAAAAAAACTATAGTATGAGGACAGATGATTAAAAAAAAATAGAGCTATGTCTTTCCTAAGCCATGGGATTTCAGACCAGCCTTTTCATAGATGACAGATAGAACAAGGGGAATTATTATGATGACTGTATAAATGTGTTGGTTAAAAATAGGAAAGGAAAGATAGATAAGTAGGATATGTCATAGGTCATTGTCATTGGATATGACAAATCTAGAGATGTTTCACTTTGACATCTTACACTAGGATATAAACCGGGGTGGGTTCCACTTACCTTTACTATTGGTTCGCAACGGGAGTGCGCACGGATGCGCCTGTGCATGCGCAGATTGTCAGTGATGGGCAGTTGGGCAGAGCCTCCAGCCACCATTACTACTGGTTCGCAAGAACCGAATCGAACCAGGAGCAACCCATCACTGATATAAACATTGTATCCAAATCACGAATTAATAAATAAAAAATCTTATTTTAAATCCATTCAAGATACATTATGCTTTGTAGTAGCATGAAATCCACAGTTGTAGGAAATACATTCTTTTTTGTCTATCCTGAATCTTCGGTTTATTGGATAGCCATTATTTTAATTTATGAAAAATTCATTTTACTTTGAATAAAACAATTGCAGTATTTATATTTATCCATTTCTATTGACACCCTCAATTGGTTTTTCTTTTTTATTATGTCAGTTTTGTCTTTCAGCTATTAGTTCAGTGCAGGGATGAAATTCAAAATTTTTCCCTACCGGTTCTGTGGGCGTGGCTTGGTGGGCATGGCAGGGGAAGGATACTGTAAAATCTGCATTCCCTCCTCACTCCTGGGAGAAGGATATTGCAAAATCTCCATTCCCACCCCACTCTGGGGCCAGCCAGAGATAGTATTTGCCAGTTCTCCGAACTACTCAAAATTTCTGCTAACGGTTCTCCAGAACCTGCTGAATTTCACCCCTGGTTCAATGCCTGTTCACATGTCTCAGTACTCCCCTACCCCACCCACTTGCTTCTAGTAGCAGATTACATCGTGGGCAAGTTAAACACCAATCAAAGTTCAGATTTTTAGGAAATCCCACTTCTGTTCTATCCTTTCATTCATCATTTATGGTATGTATACATGTTTTTCATTTAAACTTGAGTGCTTCAAAAAGTGGATATAGGTTCTAAAGCCCACAGAGTTGTATTAGAGTCTTTTTTCTATTCTCTACAAATGTGAATGTTAAATTACTAACACTACCTATGCATTTTCTCTGCTGCTAAGTTCGAAGGTTTTTCACAGCAAATTTCTATCATCCCTAACTATACTGTTGCTAGGGCCAGGCCATGTTACTATATTGAGAACTTGAGGTTGGTTGCTTGTGGTGATAAAAGCTTTTAAAATGTTCAAAGAACAATGTTAACTAGACCAAACACAACCATAAAACCTGAATTCCTAGGAAATTGCTTTTCAGTTTTATACCAACCTCAATATTATGAGCAGTGTGTATTAGCCATGATTAGCCACTGATTAGCCATGTGTTAAGTTTAGAAAGGAATATTTTCCTGTCTTGCCTGGAAACGACAGGAACTGAATCTTGGACTTTTAGTATGCAAATGGTGTGATTTTCTCACATGAATAGGACTATCTCAGACAATGAGAGACCTGGAATGGGGGGAAAAAAGTATGTATGGGTACTATTTATTTATTTATTTATTTAGTCATATTTCTATGCCGCCCACTCTCCGAGGACTCTGGGCAGCTTACACCAAAGACAGTATACTAAATAGCATATTGCCCCCAACAATCTGGGTCCTCATTTTACCCACCTCGGAAGGATGGAAGGCTGAGTCAACCTTGAGCCGGTGAGATTTGATCCGCTGATCTGCTGAACTAGCAGTCAGCTGAAGTAGCTGCAGTACTGCACTCTAACCACTGCGCCACCTCAGCTCATTGACTAATTTGAGTTTTTCAAAGAAAGACTGGAATATAAATGTGAGAAGAGATTAGATTAGATAAATAATAGCTGGAGCTTTTAATGAGTGATAAATACTTACTATTTTGTTTGACGTTGCTAGTGTTGCTAAGGTAGCTCCCTAAACTTGTGCAAAGATTAACATCTTGATGAAGTTATAGGTCCCTTTCAATAACAAATGGAGCTGATGTTCTCTGAAAACACTTCCAGGTTTGTGTCATATCTTGATGAAAGGCAGTAGGGCTTGTATTTTACATATTTCTATCTTTTTTAGCATTTTGTCTTTCTTTTCCAAATTGGTACCTTCTTTCTTTACATTTCTGCCTTGAAGCAATATAGCAAGAAGTAGAAGAATGCAGAAATCAACTATTAGATGTCTAATAAAGGTCATTATTTCCGTCAGTAAACCTGGGATTGCTATTCCAAATTGGCTACTATCCCCACTGATTTCTATGGATTTACACAGTCATTTATTTAATGTCAATAGCCTGCTTTCTAATTCAACCCAATAACCATCCAAATTAAGGCACTGAAACCCCTTTTAAGTGAAAGACAAAAAAGAATCTTTATTCTCTTTTGGGTTATTTTACACTTATATGACAGCATTGGAACCACTACATTTTAATAACAGCACTGTCACATGCTGAACAAGTCAGAAATTATTTCTTTTTAAAAGGACATCAATTATACTCTATATGAGAGTAAACAGCATTTTTTCCCCGAAAAAACTGGCTCATCTACAAACATTTTTTGCTGTTGTCAGTGAACATGTTATTATAATATGATATTGTTTATAATCGTATTATTGATATGAACTGATTGATATCATGCCAGACTCACATCCTTTTGCATTCCTCACTTTAGCTTCAATGATGAGAAAACCCTATGTTTAATTCAAAGAACAACCAATATATTCTCTCTTCATGAATTTTTGTAAACATAACAAACAAACATCTTTCTCTTTTTGTATTACTAAACTGTCAACTACATAGCCCTATAGACACAAAGTAAAAGTTGAAAGAACTTAGTAGCAAAGTACAGTTAATATAACTTTAACTGCAAAGCATACTATAGATAGGAAATACCTATAGACAAAGTAATAAAATATTACAAGACATAAGAACATTATTAAAGGAGTAGAGCATAAATACACAGCAAAATTTCACATCCCTGGTAGCGTCTTATCACCAATGGCAGCTACTGATGTTCTCCAAATTATTCCAGGTAGCATATAACCTCTAGGTCTATAACTACTGAAGTCCAGGAATTTTTTTGGGGGGGGGGAGGGAGCGAGTGTCTTTGAATCAGTGTTGACTTCTGTGACTGCTTGAATAAGTCACTAACATTGTCTTGCTAAGCTTTGGGAAGTGGCTTGCCATTGCCATTTCCTAGGATTCAGAGAGAGTCTCCTGATTTCTAGCCTGGTACCTTAAGCAGTACACCAAATTGGCTCTATTTTTAGATATAGGTCTATTGAACTAACAACATTAAAGGCTGCAACACTTTTGGAAAATGTTGAAACAGAATTATAATGTGGAGCCTAAGCAAGGGTGGGCTGCTGGGGGTTTGCAGGGGTTCGGAAGAACCTCTAGCTAAGATTCTGTGCAGTTTGGAGAACCCACAAATCCCACTCCTGGCTGCCCCCACCCCACCCTTCCCATGCAGCCCATTTTGGATGCAGGTAAGTGCAGGGCGTGCGCGGAGCTCGGGGAGGGTGAAAAATGGACCTACCAGAAGTTTGGGAAGGCTGGAGATATGCCCATTTCTGGCCTCCAGAACCTGAGGAGGCCGTTTTCGCCTTCCCGGAGGCTTGAGGAAAGCTTCCGGAACCCAGGGAGGGAAAAATGACCCCCCTCGCCATGATGCAGGAGACTGACTAGGCCACACCCACCATGGCCACGCCCACCCAGCAACCAGATAGCGAACCCCTTGCTAATATTTTTGAAGCCCACCCCTGAGCCTAAGTTAAAAGATAATAATATTGTATTGGAAATATTAATGGGTGAGGAATCACTTGTTCCATTGTTTCTCATTGATTATTTGATGGAAAATACAAAACATGTGGGCAATAAAAATAACTTTTTATGTGTAGCACCAGATTTATAGACTTGGATTGTTGGGTTGTCGATACGTACTCACTTTCTGTTTATGAGCTGCTTCTCTAAAGATGCATTATCTAGCATTATATTGAAGCAAATCTCACTTTATTGGCAACTTTGATGATAAGACTTAAAGAAGGATGGAACCAATAAGGAGACAAAGAGTGGTTGGATTTGCACCAGAGTCAATTGAAAATTTGAGTGACCAAATGAGTTCCAAATCAACAATAATATCAATAACAAATGACTGGAGTACCTAAATATATATTTTTTATAACTTTTGAATATTTGGATGCCCGGTGATATCTAAGAAATCCTTACTAAAAGAAGAATAAATTTTAAGAACCCAGCCAAACTCAGATCACACAATTATGGATTATATTGTTTATAGTAAAACTAAACTAAGCTAGGTTTCAGCATGGTGTCCTTCATAATAACAATTTGTATTTCATAACTGAAATGTGGCTGATGGAAATGAAAATGTTCCATCTCTTTAAGTTTCAATTTCGCCTGTAGGAATGAAAACACACTCCCAATTTGAAGTAAAGCTTGGGAAGCATGAAGCAGAGTGAGGTCCTTCTCATGTGCTAAATACAGTACCAAAGGAGTACTCTGTATTTTTGTTCTGCTTCTCAGAAAGAACTCTTAGATGGCTCTCCAAAGAAAAGGCTTGCTTTCTGCACATCCCTCATAGCTCACAAATTAGAAGTTAGTATATAGCTGACTTTTGAATCTTTTGAAATCCTCCATCTGTCAGTCTGGATATTGATCTTGTAAACTGTAAGAAAGTTGTCAGAGAAAAACATTTCAGTTACTTGTCCCAAGCTATGCTAAACTTCTGTTTTCTCTTCCTTGTGTTGTAAAGACTGATGGGCAACTTATTTGATTATGATTAATTATATACACTTATACACATGTATTTATATGTACATATATGCAAGTGTGCACACACATGGACAAACATACAGATTGATCAAATAATTATAAGATGCAGTAATTCAGATTTCCAAAATTGTATAAATATGACCACAATATTTTTCCGTATAGTACTGGTATCGCTAGTCAGAAAGCGAACAGGAAGACTGAAAGAACTGATACTCCTAATTTGATTCCAAACAGTGTGTAAAAAATGGTTCATATTTCGATTGATTCATGTACTACAGATATTTAGAAGTACAATCTGTTCATTGGGTTCATATTCACCATAAACAACTCTTTCACCAACTGTGCAAGGAACAGTATGCATATTTATCATCTTGAGTTACTTACAATTAATAAAGGGGGGATAAAAATCTAATAAATAAATAGGTAAATGAATTAATGAATGAAATGTTAAAATGTAAGGTGATATGTATTATCTTGGTATCTATTTATTCCAGAATTCATAAAATAAAATATCATATTTATTTACAGAATCTATAAGCATGCAGTTTAATAAGGAGTTGCTGCTGTCTAACATACCAAATATCTCATGGGATCATGCAATACTGGAAATCAACATTATGACAAGGACAAGCAACAGAACAAAGTCAAACCAGTCTTGGACTTTAAGAGAGCTAATTTCAATAAACTTAGAGAGAGCTTGGGAAGGATTCCATGGATGAGAATCCTCAAGTGGAAAACAACTTCCCAAGAAGCTTGGGAAACTTTGAACAGTGAGATTATAAAAGCCCAGTCTAGCACAATACCAATGAAGAAGAAAAATAACAGCTCTCAACAGAAACCAGCATGGCTACATAAAAAACTCGCTGATAAATTGAAAGACAAAAAGGACAAGTATAAAAAGTGGAAAGAGGGGCATATAATCAGCAAATAGCTCAAGCCTGCAAATATGAAATGAGGAAAGCTAAGGCTCAAAATGAACTAAGGCTTGTGACAAAAGTCAAAAATAACAAAAAAAAATTAGTTTCTTTCAACATGTAAAAAACAAGAAAAAAGTAAAGGAAATTATTGGTCCATTAATGGGAGAAAGTGACAAGAAGGTGACAAGCAACAGAGAAAAAGCAGAACTGCTTAACTGAAGGAACTGGCAGATGTGATCTCAGAACCACTGAACTATAGCTTTCAAAAATTCTGGCGCACCGGGGAAAGACTGGAAAAGACTGGAAAACAGATGATGTAGTTCTCATCTTCAAAAAAGGAAAAAAAATAGATCCAGAAAACTCACTACCTGGAAAGATTCTGGAAAAGATAATCAAGTAATCAAACAGCGAACACTTAGAGACAAACAAGGGTCATAACCACAAGCCAACATGTCAAAAACAGATCATGCTAGACAAATCTGGAGGTATTGCATTCTTTGACAAAGTAACAAAACTAATGGACCAGAGGAATGCTATGGATATAATTTACTTGGATTTCAGTAAGGCATTTGATAAAGTAGATCACAACCTACTACTTGATAAGATAGAAAAATATGGGTTAAACAGTATCACTACCAGATGGATTCATAACTGGCTGACCAACCACACTCAATGTGTAGTCCTTAATGGAACTGCATCTACATGGAGGAAGTATGCAGTGGGATACCCCAAGGCTTTTTTTAGGCCCAGTACTCTTCAAGATCTTCATTAATGATTTGGATGAGGGGGATAGATGGGGAACTCATCAAATTTGCAGATGACACCAAACTTGTAGGAACAGCCAACACTTCAGATGATGGGCTTAAGATACAGAAGGATCTTGACAGACTTGAACATTGATGTGCTATCTAACAAAATGAAATTCAATGATGAAAAAAATAAGGTTCTACATTTAGGCAAGAATAACCAAATGCATAGGTATAGTATAGCTGGTACCTGACTCAGTGGTAGTAACTGTAAGAGTGGATAATCATTTAAATATGAGCCAGCAGTGTGCTGCAGCTGCCAAACAAAGCTAACACAGTTCTAGGCTGCATAAACAGAGGGATAGAAACAAGATCACATGAAGTGTTGATACCACTTTATAATGCCTTGGTAAGGGCACACTTGGAATATTGCATTTAGTTTTGGTCACCATGATGTAAAAAAGATGTGGAGACTCTAGAAAGAGTGTAGAGAAGAACAACAAAGATGATTAGGGGACTGGAGGTTAAAACATATGAAGAACGGTTGCAGGAACTGGGTATGTTTAGTTTAATGAAAAGAAGGACTAGGGGAGACATGATAGCAGCGTTCCAATATCTCAGGGGTTGCCACAAAGAAGAGTGAGACAAGTTATTCTTCAAAGCACCTGAAAGCAGGACAAGAAGCAATGAGTGGAAACTAATAAAGGAGAGAAGCCTCCTAGAACTAAGGAGAAATTTCCTGACAGAACAATTAATCAATGGAACTTGCCTCCAGAATTTGTGTATGCTCCAATGCTGGAAGTTTTCAAGAAGATTTGGATAACCATTTGTCTGAAATAATATAGGGTTGACTGCCTGAGCAGGGGGTTGGACTGGAAGACCTCCAAGGTCTCTTCTAACTCTGTTATTCTGTTATAACTATATCTGACTTTACCTTTCACTAGATACATTGGAACACTTGATTTTTCACTTGCACTGTTTGAACTTTTTCTCCTCTAATTGTTCTTCCTAATGTTCTTCTCTAATTATCTTTCCCAACAGACAGGCTACATCTGTCATATGCACTTATTTTGCCTTCTTTCCATCTCAATTCTCCTTCTGCCTCCAGGTCCAACCCTAATTAAAAAAGCTGCATTAGCTGGAGGGAGTTAGAACAAGGTACAGGTCATTTCTGTTGGCTGAAATCCACTTCTGCCAGCTGGAATGACTTTGCTGGCTGAGAGGAGAGGTATATTAGAGATTACAGAGATATAATAGCAAAGGTACTAAAAAAGCAGAGTGAATTTGAATTGTGTTCAGTAGCCAGTCCTGCTCCAAAGCTGGCATCCATGAAAATATCTCCTGAAAGTTGATCCTGGAATAATGACATGTTTCAAAAGCAGAGACCCCATTTCATTTGACATTCCCAGGGATGCAATGTGAAAAAAGATGCACCTTAGAAAACTATTTAATCACAAGACTCTAATTAATTAGTGAGGTAAATATGAAATACTTTACTTGAATAATGGCAATGTAACTGTTAACTTAAACTCTTTGATTAATTCACTGAAATGTCTTCATAAATGGGTGTCATCAAGCAATTGTGGATAGTTACCAGTACAAGTAACATTGTAGATAGAGTTACCCAACATAAATTTTGTGTGTGTGTGTGTATGTGTGTGTAATGTATGGAGATTCTTTTAAAAATGTATTCAGCTGATTTCAGGGTTTATAATCCACGTTTGTGCATTTTCCATTTCAAAGTAGAATGTACCTGATTTTCAATAATAGCACCATTAAAATTTAGCAGGACAATTGGAACAAATTCTGCAGGCCTCAAACTGTTAGCTTTGGGGTCCTGTCACAATGTTGACACACTGGAGCTGGGAGCTAAAACAATTAAGCAAGTTGTTTCATTTTCTCTTCTATCAGCTCCATTCCAGAGAAAAAGCTCATATTTTCACGTCAGATTGATTTATCTCTAAAGCAAATAGAGCTTTGTTATTTCATTTTTTACACACTGGAGCTCATGTCATTGTATGAGTTGAAATCTTTACCATCTCTGCTTGTTCTGTTTATCCAGTATGAATATTGGGTACACACTGGAATTCACTTTAGCTTTGACAGACATACATCTTCCTGGTAACAATGAAGAAATATCTTCATTAATAATAACATAATGGTGTTAGCAGATTGGCATGGAAATAAAGTTTGCATATTTATGGAATGTGTTGGTTGTTATTATTTGTCTTCTGCTAATTAGAATTCAGCAGCCAAAACTATGAAATCAACAAGGAAAGAAAATCCATGGCTCACTTGTCAAAGTTCTAAAATTAGATGTCCTGGTTTATTATTTCAGGTTTCAATTAGAAATGATTTGAGTGGCTAAATAAGAATTTTTCCAGAATTCAAAAGAATATTGTAAAATAGATATACTTCTGTAAGGCCAAGACACAATTTTCAAGATTTTTTTTTACAGTTCAGTTGATTTTCTAAATTAAGGTTCTGCCTTGATCTGTGGTTGAAAAAAAAAAGACATATATTTTGTACAGAAATCAAGCATAATTCAGCCACTTATAAATACTTGGAATTCCAATGGGTTTTAGGCATGAAATACAAATGGGACTGTAACAGATTTGTATTTTGAGGGGTTTTTTTGAAAAATTTTCTAGGCAACATCCTCAACTTGATCATATTCTAGAAATGCTTCGATATTTTGACTCCTTAAGTTCCTGGCTAAGAAGTCGACAACCAGCAGGAACATTGTGGCAGGATTGAGGAAATATATTTGTCTCCCACTTAACAGGATGAGCAGGAGTTATTTACAAAAGTAATAGAGTAGTTGTCCACATTATTGTTAAAAAAGGAAATCCTTAAATGATCATTAATCTGGAATATAACATTGCCAATAACTATCACTATTGATGTCTAGCCTATTTTGAAGCTTCCAGGTTGTGGTAAACAGCACTAAACCATAAGTATTGGAGGACAAGCTTTATGAACCTGAATGAAATCACTATTTATTTTAGTCTGTTTTCACTTTGGAATTTTACACCAATAAGTAACCTGGGTTGATGGTGCTATCAATAACCTGAAATGCTTCTCAATATGAAAGGAATATGACTCTGCTTTCATATAGCTTATTTTTGACAGGAAGGATAAATGTTTCTCTTTCAGTTACTTATTCCACTGGATTCTTCTATGAATAAATGTTTGAGAGACCCTGAGATAGTACAAGTAATGGGCAGCAATAAAGTTTCTTTTATTGTTTCAATTGAAATACTGTCTGCAACATACTGCTGTTGGAGGCAGCTAATATTCTGCTGTTAGATTTGACAAAATACTTTTTTTAAACAGATGTTTTGGTAGAAGAGCAGCTTAAAGGAGGTGAAGAAAAAGCCTCCTATAGAAGCTGAAATACATGTCAATAGAAGTAATGCACAAGGACATTTTCACGAGGACATTTCATGCATCAGGCTTGACACCATCACAACAAAAACAAGCTTGTTTTGCATTACTCATATACAGCAAAAATAAGAACAAATAGCAAGCATTCATTTCTGCTTGAATGATTCAGAATCAGAAATTCACATGAGAAAGTCTTCTTTGTACTTAAGATGGGAGATAAGCTTCTTCCCTGCTCTCAACATGACTCCTAATAATAAGGCTCAGATCCACCATTTTGCAACCTGGAGGTAATTACCTCAGGCAACACTTCCATATATGCAGTAGAGGAACCATTTTGTCATATGCTTCAAGTGTAGTACCATTTCTTGGTACAGTCCATTCCAAGAGAAAAATCTAAATGTGTAAAATACAGAGGTATGCATCAGTAAACTGTAGCTAATCATGATTTTCCAGGAGTTTAGAACACGTGCATTAACATTTTTTTCAAATTTTGTGTATTTTATATTATGGTACAGTATATTATTGACAAATTGTTCTGGCCCTAAAATAGGTCTATGGATAATTTGTACTGTTTCCCATTGCACGCTTCCTATTTCAATCTGACTTCTGACCCGGGTTTCATGCTGAAATACATTTAGCCACTATGGTAGGTGATTTTTAAAAATAAAAATACAAAAGATAGGATGAATGTGTCTGTCTTAACTAAGTGGGAAACTGTACATAGTTTGAAAAAAACCCTGCAGCAAAAGTCGGTGACATTGCCCCATGCTTAAATAGTCATTTTAATTTAAATATGACTTAACGAGCCTCTTATTCATAATGAAAGAGTGGGGAAAAAGTTGTTTCTGTATCAGATTCTGTTATGTCAACAATTATTAGATTATTATTTCATGCTGTAATTTATTATATGTTAAACAAAAATTTCACAAAGAGATAGCAGCAGCGACAACGCCACCAACAAAATAGCAGACAACAAAGACAGAAACATAAAAATTGAGTAGCTGGTAGGCAGAATGCTCTAGAGGAGTGAGAAACCTTTGGTTTTCTGTCAGTTTTTTTGGGGGGTGGGTGGGAGTTTGGGGTGGTGGGAGTTTGGGGTGGTGTACTTTCCATGAATCCTTTGGCAAGGCTCATCCATTCATTTATAATGGGTGTAGCTGAAACAATCCAATTTCTGAATTCAAAATGCCTGGGCATGTTGGTGGCTTTGTCGTGTCTTAATACCAATCCTCTGTGTTTTGAAGATAAAGTAGACACCTGCCATATGCTTGGGGGAAGAAATAAGATGAAACACTTGTATCTGAAATTTGCAATTCTGACACCTCCTTTTATCCACTTAGCATGCACATCCATTCCAATAAAGACATAATCAACTCATTTTACTGTCAAAAAGAAAATCAGAACAAAGGAAGAGCAGAGCAATAGAAATTAATGCCACTTCTAACAGAAAAACAACCCTGGCGGCAATGAATGCCTTATTACCCAGCCTCTGTTCCTGAGACTGACATAAATAAAACAAGATGGATGCTTTTGCAATTGCTTTTGGAAATGCAATTAATAGTAGTGGTTAACTAATGATTTAATTGGTTAATAGTTGTAAAAAGAAGGCTGAGATTCTTCCTTAGGCTTAAGATATTACAAGATGAGAGTGTGGTTAACTGTTGTGAGAACAAAAAAAGGAAGATGTAGGGAAAATTTTCTTTAGCAAACCTGTATTTAGTTTTAACACTCCACTAGACAACCTGTGTCACATTGGATCATTGTTTTCAGATATTTCCTTACTTAAAGAACAAAAAAGAATGACCACTGATGGACAAGAAAGCCATGGGAGTTTCCTGCCAGTTTTCTCATTGAGTTTTTGTAACTTTGTTCATGAAAAGTGGTCTATCTTTTCGGAGAACTTTCTAATACATTTTTTAATATGCAAGTTAGCTGCATATCTTGCAACCAATTCTCTCTAACAAAATGCTGTTGATTCTATATGTTTGAACCAATATGTACAGTTTTATGAACTATTAATGCAGATTCTTTTTGTTATTGTTGTTCAAACAACAACATGTGATAAAATAGTCCATATATCTATGCAAAACTGCATTTCTGTTCATTTCTTGAATTGGCAGTGTAAAATTGATAACTACGTATCAAAATGTGATCTGAACAAACTTCTTTCTTTTCTTTAGACTTTACCTGTCTTGTTCCCTCTCTGGAGTTTAGAAAAACAGGCAATCAAACAATATATCTATCAGTTGTATGAGCCAAAAGTGGAAGTCTTCAGGGAGGAAAATGCAAGAAAACATTTTCAGGAGTGGATCACTGGATATATGAGGGGTATAGCTCTTCTACCCAAAAGGAAAACAAAATGCTTACAGTTCCAAATCTCAGTTCCACTAAAACATAAATCTCACATCATCACAAGAGGATCAAGTTTCTGAGATTTAAAAGGGTGGGGAGTTTTAAAGCTACATTTTATATCTCTATAGGTAGTATAGATTATACCTATAGCAGTACCTTGGGAGAATGTTGCTTTATGCATGCATCTATCCAAGGCACACAAGTTTCCCTGTAGTGATTTTGTTCAGAAAATACAGATTTGGGTCCCATTTGGACTCTTGAATCCAAATCCTCCCCTTTTAGCACTTGAGAATTTGAGATGTCTTTCTAAAATGAATGGAAGTCGCCTACTGTGGAAAACTGAGAAACAGTATGTGAGTGTGTGAGATTATACTCACAATAAATCTCTCTCTCTCTCTCTCTCTCTCTCTCTCTCTCTCTCTCTCTCTCTCTCTCTCTCTCTCTCCCTCCCTCCCTCCCTCCCTCCCTCCCTCCCTCCCTCCCTCCCTCTCCCCTCTGTCCCTCCTCATTTTTGGGTCCTCAGGTATAACTCTCAAAAATGGCAGTGCTTAGCTGATCTTCCGTGATCTCAAAAAGGCTTAACAAGGCTTTTTATTTCTGGTATTTCTGGTTAATCTGATCTCATGCAGCAAGGTGAGGAAAAAACTCTGATTTTGGTGGGATTTAATCCCAGATTTATAGATACAGGAATGCCAGTTTATACATATGTTGATGATATTTTCTTTTTTGAGAAAAAACAGTATTTCTTATTATTATTAGGTAAGCAAACCAGATCACCACCATGTGTTTTGGATTACAGCTCCACACTCCCTTTGTGATAGAAGTGTTGTCTTGGAATTATGAAAGTTTTTATTTATTTATTTTATTTGGTTTTTATACCGCCCTTCTCCAGCAGGAGTTATTGCATTTAATTTTTCAGCCTTATTTATAATTTCCATACCAACAATACCAACAAAGAATTTATGTCTCTCAGTGGACTAAAAATAGCTGGCTTTTTTTCTGCTTTTTTAAAAAAATGTCTTTGAATCTTGACTCAAGTCCATGGAGTTTTCTTGGTGACATTTTCAGAAATGGTTGCATTACTATTTTCCTAGGGCTAAAAACAAATGATTGGCTTCCATGCCTAAGTAGGACTAGAACCTGGGTTTCCCTATTCAATGCTTTAACTAATGGTTCAATATTTCTCAATCTCAGTAATTTAAGATTTGCTTACTTCAGTTCCCAGAATTTCCCACATAGCATGTTGGCTGCAGAATTCTGGGAGTTGAAGTCCATACATCTTAAAGTTGCCAAGTTTGAAAAACATTACAATAGATCAAACTTTGCCAGATACTAATCATTAAAATGCCACAATAAGGGTACTTTTTATCAGTCACAATACAGGACAAACATACCAATCTACATATCATTTGCATCTGTTAATTTACATGTATGCAAATAAGAAATAATTACTGTAATTTAAATAGAACTACAGTTCAATTCATCACAGTGGATGAATGGATGTAGCCCAGCGACCTGAATGCCTGCTCACACTACATTTTAGAAGCTATTAAAGATGACTGGTTAAATTCCTGCTCTTCATTCATAAGGTGTCATTATTTTAATTCAGTCATTATTCTAAAATTAGTCATCTTCATACCTACCAGTAGCTAGTACAGTATAGTCTCAAAAAAATTTAAATTTATGATATTTACACTGGTATATCTTTGCAGTTCTAAGACTATATGCTCTGACCACATATAGAAAGTAAGAACAATAAGAAAATATGTACAAGTAGATTTCTGTAGAAGGGTTGTTTTATTGTTTTATCTGCTAATAAATGGAAGTTTACTGGATGACAGTTATTCCATATAGCTTATCTTTCTTTTTCTGCATTTGTGCAATTTAAGATAATTATTCCTTTGTGCGGCAGAAGATGATAAATTGGCATATTGGATTCCCTTTTAGCATAATACTTTACTATTAAATAAACTAGTATTAAGCATTAATAATCAATGTTTTAAAATTGAATTCCAAATGTTAATGCACGGCAACCTGATATACATGCATAATACATGTTGTAATTTTTTAAAAGTGACTGCACTGAAATGGTTCATTAAGGTTTTTTAAAAATGATTCTTGTCAGTTGAAGCTGAGCAGGATAAATTACCTGGGAAAAACCCATTATGACTTTTCTTAGCACTTTAAAAATTGTACTTGACATTTATTTCTAATAACCAATATAACATGATAGGATGGAAAGTGTTCAGGTCTGCCATAAAGTAGCAAACACCTTCACTTAATTATACTTTCCCATTTTCTCATGCCTTTAATTCAAGAATTTAATCACCTTTAATAATGTGTTCAGCACCTTGTGTCAGAAGGTGGGAGCTTACTTTTGACCCAAGCCAAACTGGAATGCAAGACATCCAGAGGAGTGTGACTAATTTTCACATTTCAAATTATATGTTAAAACAAATTGCATACAATTTGAATGAATAAGAAGAGTGTCAGAAGTAATAGAAAGTCTGGCATCCTTTTTGTGCCCAGTTTAGACTGGGCATTATTCTTATGTTCTGAAAATTGCAACTGACTGAGAGTTTATTGGTCATAGATTATAATGCTAGAAGGAAAATGGGATAAGTATGGACATCATCAGAATAAAAAAGAAATTAACTAGGCAATCCAGATAAGGCTATTTGCCCCAATATGGTTAGAAATACAGGAGAAATAGAAGACTGTGTATTCTTAAACCTCTTTTTTTTTTGGTCCTCAGCAGGTACTCAGGCCAGTCTGATGTTTAAAAACTGTGAAATCATCATCATCATCATCATCATCATCATCATCATCATCATCATCTTAAATAGGAAGCTGGCATACTGCATAGCCAAAAGTCAATGTATAGCTCAGTGGTGAAATCCATATTTTTTTACTACCAGTTCTGTGGGCATGGCTTGGTGGGCCTGGTGTGGCTTGGTGGGCATGGCAGGGGAAGGATACTGCAAAATCTCCATTCCCACTCCACTCCAGGGGAAGGATACTGCAAAATCCCTATTCCCTCCCCACTCCTGGGGGAAGGATATTGCAAAATCTCCATTCCTACCCCACTCTGGGGCCAGCCAGAGGGGGTATTTGTCGGTTCTCCGAACTACTCAAAATTTCTGTTACTGGTTCTCCAAACTGTTCAAAAGTTCTGTTACCGGTTCTCCAGAACCTGTCAAAACCTGCTGGATTTCACCCCTGGTATAGCTTTATATTTATTTGTACTAATGCCATAAAGTTCCTTTTACAATGGCAGCTAGCATTCTGCAGGCCAAGTTTACTTTCTGTGAGAATTTGGTTGTCATCATATGTGACAATATGGGAACTGTTTTGTGAGTGTATCAGTCCAATACTTTCAAAATTCCATATGGGTGCCTGGCCCCAAATAGTTACCTGCTCTTGCACTTAAATAGTTGAGCAAGTGGTCAACTCTTAGGGCTGCACAACCTGTCAAGTGGGGATCAGGGACTTATATGGACATACATAAACTCACCTATTCATGCACTCCACATGTATGCATCTTTCTTCATTCCTTTCAGCAATTCACTAGATGATTATTATATTATGATATATTCATAAGTGATTTAGATGAGGGATAGAAGGCAAACTCATCAAATTTGCAGATGACACCAAACTGGTGAGAATAGCCAACATGCCAGAAGATAGGCTCAAGATCCAGAAGGATCTCAGCAAACTTGAACAGTGGGCCCTATCCAACAAAATGAACTTCAATGATGTGAAAAGTAAGATTTCATACTTAGGCAAGGAAAATCAAACATGCAGATATAGAATATGTGATATCTGCTCAATAGCTGTATCTGTAAGAAGGATTTAGGAGTCTTAGTAGATGACCACTTAAATATGAGCCAGCAGTGTGCTGCATTTGCCAAAAAAGTCAATAGCGTCCTAAGCATCAAGATCACATGAAATGTTAGTACTGCTTTATAATGGCTTGTAAGGCTACACTTGGAATATTATATGCAGTTTTGGTCAACACAATATAAAAATGGTGTTGAGACTCTAGAAAGAATGCAAAGAAAGCAACAAAGATGATTCTGGGACTGGAAGCTAAAACATATAAAGAATGGTTGAAGGAATTGGGTATGTCTAGTTTAATAAAAAGAAGATCTGGGATGACCTGATAGCGGTCTTTCAATATCTAAGGGAGGGTTGCCAGAAAGAAGAGGGGCCAACTTATTCTCCAAAGCACCTGTAAAACAAGAAGTAAACTAATTAAGGGAAAATCCAACCTAGAATTAAGGAGACATTTCCTGACAATTAGTACAATTAATCCATGAAATGGCTTGCTTCCAGAAGTTGTGGGTTCTCCATCACTGGAGGTTTTAAAGAATAGATTGGACAGTCATTTGTCTGAAATTGTCTAAGGTCTCCTGTCTGAGCAGGGAATTGGACTAGAATATCTCCAAGATTTATTTGGCAGGCCTGAAGATCAATGAAAAAGATGACTTCCAGGCTTAACAGGCCTGGGGGTGTTACTTGGAACCCTTACTTTATTTATTTATTTATTTATTTATTTATTTATTTATTTATTTATTTATTTACTTATTTATTTATTTATTTATTTATTTATTATTTATTTATTATTGCCACCTATTTGCCCATGGTTACTCAAGGCGTCTTATAGAATATAAAACCACATTTAAAACAATAAAACTAATAAAAAGAATCAAATAAATTAATATAGTATAATATAATAAAATCACCCCACGCCCCCCACGCCCCACCCCAGAGACAGCAGATCACACGAGTCATTCAATGGACTCTCTCCTGCTCTGCGTTCCCCAGGGCCACTGGCAGAACCATATCTTCAGCTCCTTCTGGAAAAGTATTAGAGTGGGGGCCGTTCTAATCTCTGGGGGAATAATGTTCCAGAGAGAGGGAGTCACCATGGAGAAGGCCCTTATTCTGGGTCCCACCAGGTGTACCTCCCTCGGGGATAGGACCTGCCTCCCCTTCCAATTCTATTATTCTGTGTTCTGTATTACCTTTGACAATTTATTTTTAAATAAGGATACAGATTTACTTTCTAACATCTGAAAGATATTTAGGGCCTGTTGAGTGAGTTAACTTCATCTAGCCCTAAGAGCAGTATTAACCTGTAGCAGTTCTTCTAAATTTCAGCTGCAAAATTCCAGAAAACCATGACAAGTCAACAAGGATATAAAAAAATCTGACTCTTAATTCCATTTAGTTGGTTGACTAGAGTTTTGCAATCCAGATGGGTAGTCATGATCTTTTGAAATAAATATTGATTAACTAATATAGTTATCTGCTAGAATCACGCTTTACAATATTGTCCAACACAATAAATGGCCACTGAACATATACACAATACACAAAAACATTTATGGTGAAGAAAAAATAAACACTGATGAATAAATAATGACATCCTCTCTCAAAGTTGACAATACTATGTTCTCTTTAGAAAGTCAATAAGTATGAATGTATTCTATGACTGTCTTTTTCAGTGTTCTGCGGTAGCAAAGGCCAACATAATTGTTCATTACAACTTCCCTGTAATATGATCTTGGATGGGGCAAAAAAAAAAAAAAAAAGCTTTCTACAAGAGTTCAGAACACAATTGTTTCTTGCTTTCAAGACACACTGTGGTTGTAGCCCCAAGAGCTGGAAATGTATTTCTAAAAAAATCATTTCACCATTTAAGCCAAGTACCCGTCAAATTTCTCTGAACCTGTGAACTGTGAACCAATACTGTGAACTGACTTGCAGTTCACAGTATTGGATTAAAAAAATGTATGCACATGTGTGAGTTTTTATTTTGTTGCCTTCTTTTGCTGTTTGGTTGATTTCCCTCTTTTTCAACCTGAAGCAATTGCTGAACTGATTCCAGTTATTTGGATTCCAATTATTAGTATATCATTTTTGAATTGAGCCTTGATCTTGGAGATACTTAAAGAAAAATGGGTTTTCTGGTTTATTAATGACTATTTGCTATTTTATCAATTTTATTTACTAACCTTTAGAATAACAGAATAACAGAGTTGGAAGGGATTTTGGAGGTCTTCTAATCCGACTTCCTGCTCATGCAGGAAACCCTATACCATTTCAGACAAAATTACAATTACTAGATTACAACTAGTATTTAAGTGTGCTTCATTTAGAAGTCTACAGTACAATATTGATGACTGATTAGTTCAGAACAATGTAGTGCATTTGTTTATATTATAACTTTAATAGAAATTAGTATTGTGAATTTGATGTTACAGATTTGGGCTGCAAAATCCAGAGAGTCACTAAATTGTAGCAAAGATGTACAGAAAATTCTAACTTTCTGTAGCCATCTTATCGTCACTAGGATTTTTGCAGATATGGTAGCCTAGTATAGATATGGTAGCCCTAATATAAAGTTGGAATATAAACCATCAAAAGGTTTGGTTTAGGTCACTTTGGTGCCTTTTTAAATAATGTGATTAGCACTGGAGGTGTTTGGATGATGCCCAATTTATTTTACAATTAATCTCAATTCAGAAGGCAAACTGGATAAAATCTGAATGCATGGTAAATTCCTATGAGTTGATGTAATCTACAAATTAGTGCATCCTATTTAAAAGCCTACATTCCACATTTGTTTTTTTAAACCACTAAGAAGTCAGTCCAAAGAATATAATCTCAGCTGGACCTTGACCACATGAATTAGATCCCAAATCTATATCGAGTCTATATAAAAGTTAAAGATGCTAAAGAATCAAATTCAGCTCCTAATGATTACTTAGATCCATACAGTTTTCTTGTCAACAGAACATAAACTGTTCGCATTGCTTTCTCCCAGAATGTTTCTTCTACAGTATGTTCCCATTGAACCTATAACTGTGGAATTCTCTGGTAATTTTCTATCTAAGTATTAATTAGATTCAACACTCTTTAAATTCTGAATGAAGTAGAACTGTAATGTAAATAAATAAAAAATAAATGTTATTTTCATGTATCATGTTTTACCATTCTAATTGATATATGCAGTCAGGACTACAGTGGAGAGCAAAATTCTATTGTACCTTCAATTTTCCCTTTAGGGTTCAGATTTGAATCAGGAAACCCATATGTTACAAGAAATAGAAGATTGGGAGAAATGGATGTATGGAATCTGAATATGAGGAAAATGTGGACATGCACTGGAGCATGAAAAATAAAGAAGGCAACAGGCCAGATTACCAGAGATAAGGGTTGCTATGCATAAGGAAATAATTCATCAGGACTAAATTAGGTCTGGAATGACAATTACCAAAGATAAGAACTGCCATGCAAGGATCAATGAAAGCCTGAGGTGATGTGGAATGGAATGTGTGACAGAAACTGTTCATAAATGATGAAAAGGAAAACTGTGAGGGATCTTACTTTGAAAGACTTTGCCACACATACCTATTTTCATCTGATTTTGGTGCCTAGTTTTTCCCAAAACTCTTTACAAATTTGCCCAAACTGTAGTGGGAAACATGATTATGAATATACCTATGTATGAGTTTATGTGACACTTAAGCAAATAAAAGCTTTGTAGGTGAGGAATGATGTTATATGAACTGGGTTTCTAGTTATTGTATAAGATCCTGAATCTCGTATCTCCACTGAAAGCAGGTGAACGATTTCTCCAGTGGACTCTATTTCCCCAAGAACTTGTGCTTCAATTTGCTATTAAACCTCAGCTCCCTTATCTAAATCCAGATGGCTTAGCCAGATCACAAAGAAGGTGACCTTCACCAGGGAGTTTGAAGGAAGAAAAGAATGAGTGAATTATAAATGAAGTTGTAACAAAAGAAGCCATTCCTGCTAGTGATGCTTCAAAATAATGTGCCCTGTGACAACATTTTGAGTCAAATATTCCATGTGTGAAGATATTGAATTCCTGCCTTGGCTGGTTTATGTGATTCATTTGGTGTTTTAATGGTATATCAACATTTACAGCTGAATTTTCACCAAACTCTGTTCACTTCTTTGGTGATCTTACCTTTTCCATTGTTAAATGTGTGAGTTGTCCCAAGAGCCCTATGTTTGATAATGGCTAAACGATTTCTTTTCCTTTTAGTTCTAACATTTTCTTTTATCTGAATAATGTAGCAATGGAGGAACTATGCTTCATCCAGACAGATTGAATGTAAGATAAAAAGTGCATGCAGGTAAGGGGAATCCGGATGCCTATGACATTGACAGAATGCCAGCATCTTTCTCCTGTGCCATATAAATCTCCTAATCTGCATTTAATTAACATTTAGAAATATTTTCGAAAAGCAATGATCATTATTACTACTCACCACGGGTGAGTGCCACACAAACAGCTGGAAAACAGAGAACATGACTATGAGGAAAGTGATGACTGAGAAAGCTGTGCCTGAAATGCTCAAATTTAACTTCTCGTTTAAAAATGTTCACATGCCCAAGTGCAACAGGTACTGCTATTACTACTAATTCAATGAATAGACTCCATTGGTTTGAAAATTTTGTTTGGGGAAATGGGAGATGGGGGAGGATGGTTTAGTTTGAATACTATTCACTTCTTTGAAGGAAATAATGCTCAATTCCTATTACTTCTGGACTTGGCAAATGTATATTTTTTAAGATGAATTTTGGAGCAATTAAAACCTTTTCATTGAATGATCCATGTTTAGTGATAGTTGATAGATTGCACATCCCTTATATAAGCAGTAGATTTAAAAAATATATGAACAAAAGAAATAGGGTTTTTGGTTGCAGCAGTTTGACTGTCCCCACGCATCTTCCTGTATGCATACATGCACCTACCTCTGTGCACATACCAACCTGATTGATTGGTTGTCAGGCACCTGAACAATTTAGGAGAGAGTGCACAGTCAGAGTCATTTTCATATTACCCATTCTCAGCAGATTGAGGCAGTGATAGCTGGGAAGGTTGGCAGAATAGCAGAACTTTATGGTGTCTTAGGCATTTTAAGGAAAACTATCACAGGTGGCTAATAGTTGTTCTGTGGTGCCTGCTAAATTTATAATGCACCTTGCCTGGCTATAAAATTAAAGGATGCTTATTGTGGAATACATTTGGTCTTAGTGATTTTATTGCTCCTGGCACATCAGATGCTGTAAGAGAGGAAACTAGGAAGGATTTTGTTTTTGTTTTGCTTCTTGTGAACTGCAATGGCTAAACTAAAACCGAACAAACCACATTGTCTTTTAAATGTCATGGTTGGTTAACCATGGTTGATAGACTAGTTTGCTGTGCAAACACAGACGTAAGTCTGAGAAAAGGAATCTTTGTCCTCTTTATTTATATCCACTTCCCTAAGAGTCTTGAATAAAATGTGTGAACTACTTCTTTGATCTTTGGCATTAAAGATGCATCATCTAGGATTTCCAAAATGATATTTCAGGGTCTGAATTTCTTTGATATGAATACAAACAGTTTTTCTGCCTTTCACACTGGCTTCCAGAACAACTTTTTAATGCAGTTCAGGTAGATTTCTGCTAGTGTGAGATGGTGCTTATTTATTTCATAGTTAATTTGAGAATAAAATAATAAAAAGCCAAGTAGTGATAGAAGATGCCAACAAAATAATTCTTGAAAAGTCATGTTTTGTGCTTGTTATGTCCTCCTCCTCTCCATATCTGCTCAATCCCTTCTACAGCCTTGAATGGTGCTACCTTAATCCAATTGCTATCCAATTGTGTACATGCTCTGGAGAAGCTTTCTGGCTTGTCCACATGATCAGAACATTGAAAGAATTCCTGAGAATGGGTGAGGTTAGCTTCATTTGGGAAGCTGCAGGCTGAAAGTGGTTGACTCTCTAATCAGTTTAAAGTCAGCATATTGCCCCCAACAATCTGGGTCCTCATTTTACTGATCTCAGAAGGATGAAAGGCTGAGCCAACCTTGAGCCACTCAGAATCAAACTCCTGAAGTGAGCAGTGAGTTAGCATGCAATAGTGCATTCTAACCACTGCGCCACCACGGCTCTTATATACTTAGAATGAACCACTGTATTCTTCACCTTAAAGGGCAAAGTATCTTGTACTTGTCCAAATGAAAATATATTATGACTACACTAATATTCCTATTTTATCTTGGAAGTAATTATATTAAACCATAGCGTGAGTATACTTTTTAGATTAGGACTTCCCCTAACTGAGTGTGGCTAACACCTTATGTTTTCAAAAAGCAAATAACATATTTTGGTGGGCAACTTAATGCTGTTCAGCTTCCTTTTTTGCAAGTGAGAATGTAAACATTGTACAATATTTCAATGGGGAGGGGCTGAAAATGCAATAAACAAGGGGGATGGATGATAGAATTTATACAGGATAAAACCTGAAGCACTCTGTTTTAACTGGCAGAGGGATGCCAGTACTTATATGCACAGCCTTGCTTGTTTCTATTCCTTACCTATCAAACCTCTAAGATGCCCAGCCCCCAAAACAAAACTAATGTGTGCACTGCTTTAAAGTGTCCTTGTAATAAAATATTCAACAGCAAGCTGGATTGAACCTGAATTGTTAAGTTGAAGGATCTAGCCTGATAACTCTCAATACAAAGTAGTGGTTGTTGCAGCTTATTTATTTGTAAGCATAAATATATCATAGGCCTAAATATACATTTGTAACTGACCTTTGTCTTCTCTTCACAGGTATGTAGTTGGAACTGGCTTGGTACCCATGTGGACGGTCTTTTGTACCCAGGGGGAGGAGTCAAGGTAAGGTGGGATTGTGGGAGTGATGGGTTGTGTAGTTGTGTTAACCCTTGCTAGACCATAGGGAAATAGGAGCATATGTAACTTAGACATTTTACGTGACATGAATGGCAACAGGTGAAAGAATCATTTAAGAACCAGTGGCCTAGTGAACAAAATTGTTTATATTTACTGATAATGCTTCAAAGATGCTGACCTAGTAGGAGGGATAAGTAATGAAAAGGCCATCCAGGTGGGTTTACCTTAAACACACCAAAGATATGCTGCCCTTTCCTTCGTCTTGTCTTTGTAAAGCAATAGGCCAAAGATATGTAAGCTGCAGCTCTGCTTTTGCTCAGGGCTATTCAGCAAGCTGCCAATGTTCAGCTGGAAGACCAGAATACACTGTAGGTGTTTGCATAATTAATACATTTATGTTGTATCATCAAAATAATTTGGTCATTTTAAGTGAGCCAAGATTTGGTCATAGCGCTGGATATTCAAGAAATACAGTAAAGCAGGGGTGTCAAACTTGCGACGACACGTTGTCATCATGTGATATATCGCAACTTTTCCCCCCTTTGCTAAACCGGGGGTAGGCGTGACCATCATGTGACACATCTGGCCTGCAGGGTGCAAGTTTGACACCCCTGCAGTAAAGCCTCAATTTCATGGGTCCTCATTTAAGGGAATGAGATGCTACAGGCAAAAGATTGGTTCAGATAACCTCTGAAATAATGGGTGAAATCATTGCATCTGAAGTAGTCTGGAAGAGGAATTTACTTGAGTAGTGATAACAGCTCAGGAGTTTTAGATGCTGATAATACATTTGCATTAAGCCAAGAAATAATTAAATTGAATGTACTACCTTTCTGTAGTTTTGAACAATTGAGATTTTACCTGCAATGACAAAATGATTTAAAAACATGATTATCATTTATTTAATCTAAATTATTAACTCCATTAACCTATCATAAAGAAAAATAGAAAAGGAAGGATAAGGAAAGGAAAAGTTTATTATAAAAATAACGATCATAATTAACAGTTGGTTCCAACTTTAATACTATAATAGAATTGTGAATTAAAAAAAGAATTAAGCTTTCACAATTACAATACAAAGGTCATATGATAATTTACCAATAACTATCTGGCTTCTAAGATTTGATAACTTGGATTTCATGGAGAAAGAGAAGTCAAAATGAATGCTCAGTGATAAACCTGGAAATCAGGAAAGTTAAAACTCCTTTCACAATATAAGAGATTTAAGCAAATAAAATCCACATGTTTGCACTTCCCACAAAACCCTTCTTACTAACCTTGATAACCAGATTAAGAGAGAATCCCTTTGAATAATTTTTTAAATATATAAAATTTATTCATTTTTTCCTGCCTGACTCCCAACAACTCTGGCTGATTTATCATTTAAAAGTAAAAAACACAAAAGAAAAAAGGAATATGAACAGATCTAGAAACAATATATAATCACAAATCCCATCCAGCAGGAGCTCCATCTTTCCCTTGCCCCAAAGACTAGGAGAATACCCATGTTTTTATTAACTTCCTGAACATCATCAGAGTGGGAACCATGCAGTCTATTCAATTGCATTCAGTTTTACAATAGTTATATTTTTCCATTAAACTCATTTGAATTTTATTTGTGTGTTTACTTCAGTATTAATTCAAGATAAACAATTTAAAATATTTACTCTATAAATAAATATGTTTTCTTAGGGTAATTATTCCAAGGTAGGAATTCAAATATGAAGTAAAGTCCCATTTTTTAAAAAAACATTTCCATAAATATATTACAAGTTATAGCAAATATATGACTTGTTCCAATTAATTGAGAACCTGATAATTTACAAAAAAATAAATAAATTGTTGTACTATATCAAATAAAATTTGTTGCACAACATTAATTGTTTTCAGGGTAATTCATTTGGATCTCTTTGCTCCATCAAGTGGTCATCCAGAGCTTTCCAGTCTCAATATGGTAAGGACTCATCCCATTTTAAAGATTTATTTCATCCTGTCTTTTTCTTCATTAAGCTATAAAACTTTGACTGCTGCGATTTCCAGTTTTAAAGTACTAAATAATAGCTACCAGCAGAGGCAACCCAAAGCATTTGGATGACTGAGACTAACAATGTATAATTGCTCCTACATACAATAATTCAGTGGTCCCCAACCTTTCTGGCTTGGTGGCCTGGTGGGGGAAAAAGAGGATGGTTCTGTGTGAGCGGTAGCCACATGCGCACATACACAGGCTCCATTTTCATGTGCCTGCCACTTGGAGCTTCACAAGTGAGCATGAGTACCCACCACTGATGCAAGTGGTGCTGTGTGTGCATGTGCCCACCACTCGTGTAGCCTGGTTCCGAACAGGCTGTGGTCCAGGGTTTGCGTAACCCCTGCAGCAATCAACCAGAATGATCACCGTTCTCCTGAGGATAGAAGATAGAGGATAGTCAAGATAGTTCAGTTCAAATAGAGTTCAGTTCTTTGCTACTAGTCACAATTTTCCATATGAAGGCATTGTCTCACTCTGCCTAATGATTTGGGCTGACCCAGCTAATTAATTTTTGGTTTACTTTATCAAATGTTTTAGTGAAGTCCATGTATATTATATCCACTGCTAATTTTGTCACATTGTCAAAGAATGCAGTAAGATTTGTCTGGCATGATGTGTTTTTGACAAACCCATGTTCACCTCTGGTTATGACTTATCTAATTATCCCTTCTCTCCCACCCACCCCCACACCCTATGTCTGCCTTGATTCAATACCACCAGGAAAGAGCAGATATGTTTCCCACCTGCCCATTCCATTCTTCCTGCTCACCCAACATGGGTATAAATTCTAATCATGCTTTCCTCCCCACAACTTGATTGCTCCCTATAATCACCCTACAGTTGGGAGATAGGCAATTTGGAAAAGCACTCAGGCTAGCCTCCTACCCTATCACAATCCTGTTTTTTTTTCTTTTTAGGGGGACAAATTCTTGCAGTTTTCTTAGCAAGATTTTGAAAGTGGCTTGCCATTGCTTACTTTCTAGGGCTGAAAGAAAGTGACTGGCCCAAGGTCACCCACTTGGCTTTGTATCCAAAGCAGGATTCATCGTTTCCCTGTTTCTAGCCTGATGTCTTAACCATTACACCAAACTGGCTCTCTATTACAAATGATTTTAAAAGGTAAAGGTTCCCCTTGCACATATGTGCTAGTCATTCCCGACTCTAGAGGGCGGTGCTCATCTTCATTTCAAAGCCGAAGAGCCAGTGCTGTCCGAAGACATCTCGGTGGTCATGTGGCCGGCATGACTCAATGCCAAAGGTGCACGGAGCACTGTTACTTTCCCACCAAAGGTGGTCCCTATTTTTCTACTTGCATTTTTTATGTGCCTTTGAACTGCTAGGTTGGCAGAAGCTGGGACATGTAACGGGAGCTCACCCCATTACGTGGCACTAGGGATTCGAACCACTGAACTGCCGAACTTTCGATTGACAAGCTCAGTGTCTTAGCCACTGAGCCACTGTGTCCCTTACAAACAATATAGGAGTAGGTAATTATAGAAGACCTATTAGTAGATAATTGCAGAAGAGTAATTAATGAATTTCTGGAAAATATACTCTGTTAAAATGCCACCAATTAATGTTCACATACAGTAAAGTATCTCACTAATCCATTATTTGGAGCAATTGCATAAATCCAGTCTGCAGATACTAAAAAAAAAAAAGCCTGTGGATGGTAGAATTATTTGCCTGTGGATGGTAGAATTATTCTTTCACGAGAAAGAAATGCTGTGGGGGTTGACTCATACTGAGCTTCAGTGTGATGAATGAGAGAGCTACTACTGTATCTATGGATTTATGATGCAATGACTTGAGGGCAGGAAAAATGGCTTTAACACGGACATATTATAACATTCAGTTAAGAAAGCAAAGTAATGTAATGGACATTGAAAGTAGCGAATCTAGTGGAAATGGCAAAAATTTCAGCATATTTGGAGGACTATACACAAGAAAGATACATATCGGAATGGAGAAGATGGATTTATTATATTCAAAATAAGTATCAGACAAGAAAATATCAAATAGCTTATGAATGAATGTTAAACTTTAGAAGTATTATGTTATCTATAGTGGAGTTAAGGTTTCAGGGGGGGATTTGGTAGTTTAAAAATAGTTAGGTTAATTTAGATTATGATTGTTAATTGAAATACCTTGTATTTTGCTCGGGGAAGTCTGGGGGGGAGGGTGGGATGGGAAGGGGGGAAGGGATGTGGGGGAAGGGATGTGGGGGAAGGGATGTGGGGGTGGATGGAGGGGAAAGGGTGGGGGGAAAACGGGGGAAAAATTTTCTTTGTAAAACTTTTTAATAAAAAAAATTAAAAAAGAAAAAAGAAACTAAATATAAGAAAAAAAAAGTAAAAAAAGAATAAAAAGAAAAGAAAGCAAAGTAATATAAAGGTATTCCTTGATGTATGACCAAATTGGAATCAGAACCTCTGTTGCTAAGCAATGTGATTGTTAAGTAAGTTGCACCAATTTTACAAACATTTTTTGCTAAAGGAAAAAATGATCTTGATAGTTTAGTGGAGTAGATAGAAAATAACAAAATGAAATTTAGACACTTGGCAATAGTAGTTGTTAAAATAATCTTGATTTGTAATTAATCAGATATTGAATATGAACCAGCAGTGTGATATGCCTGCACAAAAAGGCAAGTAGAATTATAGGCTAAATTAATAGAAGTACCGTATTTTCTGGCATATAAGACAACTGGGCGTATAAGACGACCCCCGAATTTTCCTGTTAAAATATAGGGTTTGGGCTATACTCGCCATATAAGACTACCCCTCTTCCAACGCACACCAAATAAAAATACACCCACAATGTAAAAGCAGCTGTGCTAGACCCAAAATGGCCCCTGAAACAAGCAGGAACCTCACACAGCCACAAAAAGCCCAAAAACCCAACTTTCACACTTTACAAACACAAAATTCCACATACAGCTTTGTGAGATTTTTTGTGTTTGTGTAGTTAGAGTGAAACACTACAAAAACATACTAAATCTCAGAAAGCTGCACAAATATTATTTTATTTTATTTTATTTTTATTTTTATATGAAAGCTAAATTTAAAACTTCCTAAACTTTAAATGGCTAGGTCTAAAAAAAGAACAACTAAAAAAAAACCCCAATTAACTTTTTTTTTTTAAGATCCCAAAGGGGAAAAAAACTTACCCAATAGAACAGGGGTCTCCAACCTTGGCAACTTTAAGACTTGTAGACTTCAACTCCCAGAATTCCTCAGCCAGCTTTGTTTTGCTAGCTGAGGAATTCTGGGAGTTAAAGTCCACAACTCCCTGCCTGCTTGATTGCAGGCAGGGAGTTGCTTGCTGACGGAATGGATTCAGGCAAGTGAAGCAAGGCAAGTGAAGTAAGGCAAGCAGCTAAGGTAAGCAAGCTGGAGGGGGAAAAGTTTTTTCCTTCTCCATGGCTCTGGCGATCCCAGCTGAGTTGCCTGATTAGCAGATCATCAGGGCTTGGATCGTCAGAGCCATGTGAAAGGAGAAAAGTTTTTTCCTTCTCCATGGCTCTGGCGATCCCAACTGAGTTGCCTGATTAGCAGATCGTCAGGGCTTGGATCGTCAGAGCCATGTGAAAGGAGAAAAGTTTTTTCCTTCTCCATGGCTCTGGCGATCCCAACCGAGTTGCCTGCTTAGCAGATCGTCAGGGCTTGGATCGTCAGAGCCATGTGAAAGGAGAAAAGTTTTTTCCTTCTCCATGGCTCTGGCGATCCCAGCTGAGTTGCCTGATTAGCAGATCGTCAGAGCTTGGATCGTCAGAGCCATGTGAAAGGAGAAAAGTTTTTTTCTTCTCCATGGCTCTGGCGATCCCAATTGAGTTGCCTGATTAGCAGATCATCAGGGCTTGGATCGTCAGAGCCATGTGAAAGGAGAAAAGTTTTTCTTTCTCCATGGCTCTGGTGATCCCAACTGAGTTGCCTGATTAGCAGATCGTCAGAGCTTGGATCGTCAGAGCCATTTAAGGCTTGTCAGAGCCTTTTGGGCTGGTCTGCCTGGTTACAGGAGAACGACACCCAGTGTATAAGACGACTCCTGATTTTTGAGAAGATTTTCATGTGTTAAAAAGTCGTCTTATACGCCGGAAAATACGGTACAATTCCCAAATTATTAAACACAACATTTCTACTCTGTTCTACATTAATAAGATTCCTCTTAAATTCAGAATAGCACAGGTCAGCTAGACTTGCTAAATCAGATCCAAAGTAGCATAACAAAGTTTATCAGATGAGTGAAAATGAAAACTAAATTCTATAAGAATAGGTTGAGGGGGTAGATATATTTAGTCTTGAGAAAAGTTGGTATTAGGGAGAACATGCTAGCATTTTTCAAATACTTTAAGAAATGTCAACGAATCTATTTGAGTTTCTCTGGCATCTCAGAAAACAATGACCATACATTAAAAGGAGTTTAGAAGTGGAGCCAATTATCTAGAGAAGTTGTTTATTCTTTGATCAATGTGAATAGACATCCATTGGAAATCTGGATTCCTATACAGAGCAAGGTTGTTAAATGTGATGCCCTAAACAACTTTTTAGTTCTATGTTACTAACAGAATCTTATCTGCATGCAAAGAGGTTTTTAGGACTATGATATAAAAGTTCAGTAGGTTCAGAAGACAGAACCATAGTGCTCAATATTGTAATTGAACATTATGATATCCCTTTGGGAACTCTAAGATTAATTTGAAGTTTTATAATCCTACAATAATTTCTAAACTGAATTTGTTATTAGCAACATGTGTGCCAATGGTTAGATTGTATCATTGACACAGTGGGCATGGATGAGGGCAGACTCCAGCAGACAGTGGAGTGGGAGAGGGGGCACTGGCATGCTGTGGTCCATGGAGTCACAAAGAGTCAGGCATGATTTAGAGACTGAACCAGGGGTGAAATGCTCCTGGTTCGCTCCGGTTCAGGCAATAAAAACTAGTTTAAAAAACTTGGGTGAACTGGTAGTTAGCTAGTTAAAAAAAGCTACCAGTTCCTCTGAACTGGTATTTCTGATGATTAGCTGTGCCGCGGGGTTTAGCTTTGCTAGAAAGCAGGAAATCCTGCTTTCTAGCAAAGCTAAATCATGCGGCCCAGCTGATTCCCCCTTGTTGTTCTATTTACCTTCCGAAGCCTCCTTTTGGTGCACACTGCGCATGTGCTTGCAGCATGCATTTGGTGTGCAGTGCGCATGTACAGCCAGTGAACTGGTAGCAAACCAGTTCAGATTTCATCACTGGACTGAACAAAAACAACATGTATGTCAAAATGATATTAATGATACTAATAAAAATCTGCTAAAATGAGCATAAACAATTGACCTACAGAATCTGAGTTCAATTTTCAGAAACATCTGGTCATATCAAGATGTCTCCTGGCTTCAGCAAAAACCAAGGTAAACTGCTTTACTGTTTGGAACGTGCTTGGCGGTTTCAGAAAATAAGATGCTGTGAACTGAGCTGGGGAATGGAAAAAACATTTAAAGCAAAGATTGCTAGGCATCAAGGGATCTGGGAGAAGAATGAATTGCTTCAAGGTAAGATCCTCCGTCGTTAAAAGTTGTACTTGCCTGCCACGTACTTCAGAGATTTCTCACCTAAATCTCACAGGGCTCCTTTAGATTTGATGACAAATACTTTAGAAGCTTCAAACAAGAATTATAACTTTCTTTCTATGGACCTGCTCATGTTGTAGAGATTTATAGCCTGCAAGGGAGAGGCTGCTGAATGGAGGAGATTTTTTTGCTCAGCGTAACTCAGGCAGAAGAGTTATAGTAAAAGAATTTATAATATATATGAAATAATAAGAGTAGTTTTAATTACAGACAATTTTAGCTTAAGTAACCTTAAGACACGGAGGAGAAAACACAATGGAAATAGAAGCCTGATGGAGTCAAATAGTGTAAACTCTTCAGGCTGCATTTCAATAATATACTCAAAATGTAAAAGTTAAATCAATAGGGCATTGTGGATTGATTGATTTTTAATAATAATAATAATAATAAGATTTTTCTAAAAACATTTGCTTAGAGCAACTGCAGAATAAATCACAAACAGAGCACAGAGTAGACCCTAGAATGCACATTCTACTTTGCTTGCTTGCCAGATAAAGAAAGGCAATATGGGGATTGGTAGTTCAATCTGGGAAATGAATTTCACAGAAGAGGAGAAATCCCAAGTCTTCACCTTCCAATTGTTCAATTCCCTAAATATCCAGAGAGTATTGAAGTCTCAATATCTTTGGAAGACATCTGATTAGAGAAATCTGTGTTATGGGTAATTTCCAGTTTGCTTTGATCCAGCATAATCTCCATATCTAGATCAGAGGAAGCACACACGCCATTCAGTTCAACTAACAAAAATAACTCAATGTTCATGTATTAATTATTACCAAACATCAAAAAGAGTTAACTGGCAAAATAGCACACAAAAAAGGTAAAAAAAAAAAAACCCAGGGGTGACCAGGGAGAGACAGGGTTAGGGAGATTGAGTGATTCAACTCAAGATTTTAGAATAGCTTCCTATGATGTTGTGATATTCAGCTTCAGGTCAGACATTTGCCGTGTTACCAATGTGAAAATGTGTTATGAAAGCAAAGGGTTTCAAATGGTAAAAGCAAATAGATGAGGCCAGTTTTTTATAAGGTTCCCAAATAACAAAATGATGAGATATTTGAGTTCAAGGGCCAGTAGATGTATTTTGAAAGATTAAAAAAAAACCCTTTTAACAGTACCATGCTATTTTATTTTTTCTGCCTTTATTTTATTTATTTATTTTATTTTATTTTTTGTGCCTTTGAATCCATTTTGACTCCTGGGGACTGCCTGGGCAAGTCCCTGCATTTTTTTTTTGTAAGATTTTCAGAAGCCATTGCCTCCTTCCTAGGAGGAGTGAAAAAGAGTGACTGGCTCAAGGTCATTCAGATGGCTTTGTGCCTAAGGCAGGACTAAAACACATGCTCTCTTAGTTTCTCTTAGTTTCTAGCCTGAATCCTTAACCACTACATGAATCTCAATCATACAGCAGGAAACAAATGGTTTCTTACTACTCCTTGATGCGAAAAAACATAACAAAACAAACAAACATTTTAAAAACTCTTTGCAATAGGATTTGAGGTATAATTTGTAAATAGATATGCTGCCTAATATTGCTGAATGTATAAATGAACTGTAGCAGGCAAGGGGAGGATAAGAGGAATAGAATAGAATCGCTAAATAGAAAATGCTTTCACCTGTGGCACATTTTGCAACCATCAGCCATATTCCAAATGCCTACCTTTTATGCATGTTGAAACACAACCCACAACAATCCCAGCAATTATCTACCCATGGGTGTTGACAGTTTCAGGGAAGATGTGCATTTTCCGCAATTAGCCACTCAACACTTCCTGAATTCAAAAACAAATTATACTATCCCCCTGTGTTTTCCAGCCTCAGTACAGAACTACTGTTTTCTGATCTGAGTTGCTTTAAGCCCTTCTGTCAGTCCAACAAAGTAAATCAGATGAGGAAACCAATGCCATGTGGGTCAGGACTTTTACTGAAACAGCTAAAGTAACAGACATGACTTTCAAGTCTGAATGTGCTTCTTCCTCCCTTTATCTTGTGAACTAGGGAAAGACTTGTCTTAGATGTTTGTGGAAGTTGCTTTCTTAGCCTGGACTCAAACCTCTTTTATCTGACCATTGCCCAGGTTGTGCTATTCCTCCTATCCCGTATAGCTCATTTCCTGTACTCTCTACACCTTCAGAGTTGATGGTCACCAGTCCTTCAATCCCTTCTGATAGTAATCTGAGTTCTAATTGTTTATAGTATCTTGGATGCCCCCACCTCCCCCTTCCCAGTATCTACTCTGGGCATCTTGGAATAACAGTTGCTATGTTCTTCTCAGTTGATTTAATATTGGGTCCTTAATTCAATTAACTCAACTTTACAAGCTGATGCTTGATTCAACCCTTATATGCCCCACTGACCTCTTTTGGTTCCTCACCTGTCCATTGGGTAAAGCATGATCCTCTTAAATTTTGTGTTTATATATTTATTTATTTTGTCATGTTTATGTAGTGTATATTGGAGGTGGTGACCTTTTGAGAGCTATATGCAACAAAATTTCATTTTAATATATGCTAATTAGTGTACATTCAAAGTGACAATAAAGTTATTCTATCATCTATCTATCATCTATCTATCTATCTATCTATCTATCTATCTATCTATCTATCTATCTATCTACCTACCTATCTACCTACCTACCTTTCCTACCATCTGCCCACAATACTGCAAAGCTTCCCTTTCTTTTCTTCTATTTTAAATAATTAGGAATATTGCTATTTGGTTTCTATGAATCATTTCTTCCTTGTAGCCATGAAGTTTCCATGAACCTTCAAACAAGGTAGGAACCAGAAAAACAGCCGGTTTTTCTGTTGCTTTGATTATTGTAACATCAGAGCAACAATAGGTGGAAAAAGACAGAGGAGAAGGTCTGCTTAGTGTCAAAGGAGATAATATGGAAAATCAGTTCTTGGGTATCCAGATGTACAAACATCTGGAAAAGCAAAGGAAAGGCCAAGGGGCTAGTGTGAAAGGAACACTCTTTTATATCAGGCTCTGAAAAGGAATGTGGGTTGGACTGGAGAAACAAGTGAGTTAATGTAGTTGGTGGTTTCTATCTGGCATGGTCAAACTGAATTTGGGCAAAGTTTGAGATGAGTCCCTTTTGTTCTGAAATTCAGTGTCTAAAACTCTTTCATTGAACATTCTCCTAATGTGTGTAAACTCGGTGGAGAATCAAGTCATGGATCATGTGATTGGTTTTTTTTTTAATGTTTTGTTTGAATGAATGAATGTAGGAAGGAATATATTAGACAGAAGATATGGAATCAGTCAACTGGAAAATAATGGCATTTAAGCCAGTTATTAAAGATTAATGTCCATTCTGTAACCTTGATCTCTCAACTGGATATGTTCTAACCTCGGAATTGCATTAGATATGTGCTTTGGAACTTGGAACACTGCTCTTATAAAATGGGTTTCAGAAGTAAATGAAAAACTATTCCATTGAGTCATTATTAACAAACATTATTACAACTACAATTCCAACTATTTTTCCAGTTTCTGCACTTATTATGAGGTACTAAAATGACTAAGGTCAAAGAATTAGAAATATTCCTATGGGAGCTAACCATTGTTTTGTGTTTCTAATAAAACCCTATTTTTTAAAAAAGTCTTGTTTTCTCTAGGAAATCTGCTGTTTCCCAAATGTCAGATAAAAACAACGATAAAGAAAATGACACAAGATTTTAAAAAAGACAACATCTCCAAAGGGAATAGAAAAGGTATAAAGGAGAACCAGCTTTAATATCCTGGGGAAGCCAGATTTATTTTACTCTTGCTATTGCATGAGTAAAACTGATGCATTTTCCTGATGGCCTTTGATTTTTCTTGCCAAGGGCTTTCCCTTACATAGTGCTGCAGTTCCAGGTCAAATATCAGTGGGAGCAAACTATTATTCTGTCATCACTTGGATAGTGCAAGCT